>NC_140445.1:6946050-7627415 GCF_963576455.1 Neolamprologus multifasciatus
AGAGGTCGACGGCAGAGACTAAGCAGTTCAGGTGGCCGGCCGCGCAGGCGGCACCAACGAAGCAGTTCAGGTGGCCGGCCGCGGCGAAGAACCAGCTCAGGGGGCCGTCCCCTCCGGCGAAGAACCAGCTCAGGGGGCCGTCCCCTCCGGCGATGACGTCCAGCCGGAGGCCTGGAAAGCGGCCGGCAGAGGCGAGGTTGAAAAGGACGAGCCGGAACTGAAGACAGTGTGGCAACCGCAGGACCTGGCGGCGGTGAGGCAACCGCAGGACCTGGCGGCGGTGAGGCTGCAGCTGGTGGCGGTGAGGCTGCAGCTGGCGGCTGAACGGACCTCCATGGACCGTCAGCAGACATGAGGATGTGCTGGCTGGACGGACGGGCGACTCGGGCCCTCCAGCTGACGACACCAGAGGCCGGACGGGCGACTCGGGCCCTCCAGCTGACGACACCAGAGGCCGGACGGGCGACTCGGGCCCTCCAGCTGACGACACCAGAGGCCGGACGGGCGACTCGGGCCCTCCAGCTGACGACACTAGAGGCCGGACGGGCGACTCGGGGCCTCCAGCTGGAGCAGATGCAGGACCAGAGGCCATTGGGACCCCTGGCTGCATAGGTAGCTGAATTGGTGCTTGCACTAATTGCTGAGTTGCTGGCTGGGCGGTTGACTGAAACAGAAGTTGTAGTGGTGGTCGTGATGATGGTCGTGCTGGGTGTAGTGATGGTTGTTGGACTTGCAACAGAGCGGGTAACCGACTCTCAGCAACTCTCCTCCGGGGAACAGGGACGGGTACTGGGCCTGGCCGAACATCAGCCATCCCCACCTGAAAAACAGATACAGGTCCAGGGAAGAGCTGTGTTCTGGCTGCCTTACCCCTGGGGGCCGGTGTGGGTGCAAGAGCTAGCTGGGCCGCCGCTGCTCCCACCCGAGGAGTTGAAACGGGTGCAGGAGTCAGCGGGGTCTCAGTTGCCCCCACCCAGGGAACCAGAACAGGCAACGACCGGGTGCCCGCCGTCCCCACCCGTGGAGCAGATACAGGTGCAGGGATGAACGGAGCCATAGTCTGCCTGGGAACTGGAACTGGATGCGGAGAGCAGAGCAGAGGAGCTGCAACAGTCACAGGGAAAACCAAGTTTATGGTACCAGACATGGTTCTAGAAAACCGAGACTTATGGCAGGCTGACCTTGGTAAAACTGCTATTCTTAAGTTGTCCAGGTTGACATTAGCAGTCTTAGAAAAGACAAGTTCAGGGGCAGTCACAGGTGCTGGAGAAATCATACAAGCAGTATCTGAAGAAACTGGGTGTGAAGCAACATAAAACACAGTCTTACAAAAAGCAGCCTGGGAAGTTGCACACACAGTGTCCAGGGCTACTGGCTGAAAAGCATGGCGCACAGAGTCATACAAACATGATCGTGGAACCGAAACTTTAACTTGAGCAACCACTTCTGCAGTGTTCAAACCAAGTATTCTTGCCAGCTTGGTAACAGCAGATGACACCTGGTTGGTCCTAACCTGGACAGTCACAGAATGCATAGTCTTGAAGAGTTCACAATGAGCAACACAAACAGTCTTTGAATAAGCATACTCTAGGCTTGTGAAATTTAACTCAGGGGAGGTTATGGAAACATGAGGTTTATCATAGGAAGCCTCAGAATGAACTGGCTGGTGAGCCGCGTAACACATGGATGAAGCAACACCAACAACAGTCTCATGAGGTGTAGCCTGCACAGCATAGATGGTATTTGGCTGGGAAATTGAACTGTCCCTGTTTAGTTTAGCAGTAGGAGAAATAGTCTTTTGAGCCGCATCTTTAATGTCCTGAGTGAGATCATGATTGTCCAAGTCAGAAAATTTCATAACAGATTCACATATATAATCTACATCTGAAAGCTCACTATTAACTGATCCAAAAACAGGTGGCTCGGAACCAACATAACCTGCCTGAGAAGCGAAAACAGAAACCCCAGTCTTTTCAGAATGAAACCCAGAAACACCACTCTCAGTTACAGGACACAAAACCACTTTTGACTCTGAAATAAGGTCATCCGATTCCTGAATCTTCTCAATCTTTGAAGAAACAAAAGAGGGAAAATTAGAATGCTCAGAGTCCCGAAAGACAGCCTCAGAGTCAGCCATCTTGGGATCATCAGTTTCTGTCTTTGCAGACCCTGAGTTAACAGTCAAAAAGTTAACCGACTCCGAATTCACTGACTCAGAGCTAAAAATTCCCAGCGTGGAAGAAGCCGGGTGACAACTGTTCTGTTCACTCACCACGTCCAGCAGTTCAGAGCAGGAACTGGACTCGGGTTGGGGACGGCGACGACGAGAACGCCGCTTTCTCTTGGAAACCGGAGCGACAGAAAAAAAACGGAGGGTGTCGGAGCAACAGTGACTGGTCCCTCATCCTCCGACCACATTCCTGCCAGGCATGAGGCAGGTGAGGGGTGGTCGGAACCAGACGTGAGGGAGGAAGGAGTCCGATGCTGCGACTTCAGCTGCTGCAGTGGGGCTATAGAATGCTCCGTCCGCTGCGGCGGTGTGAGAGGGCTTGCTCGCTGTGACTGAAGCGGTGTGTATGAGGAGATGAGGGTGAATTGGGCCAGCTCCCGGGCTTTGACTGCCTCCTTAGCCTGGGTCAGCGAACGGCTGAACTCCGAGGCAATGGACAGCTGGCGCAGTTGAGGATTTCTGTCAAATATGGTTTGTATTGCATTCAACCCGACTGAGAATGTCTGCAAATCTGAGGCGTGGCTAATGCGAGTCATCAGTCCGAGGATGCGAGCAAGGTCCACCTCTCTCTCGAGGTGAGCGGAGTCCGCTGGGTCCATGTTATGGTTGCGTCCTTCTGTCACGGTGAGTTGTGTGGCTGTCAGTGGCTGGACCCACGTGCAGGACTCGGAGACAAAACATTAACTTAAACGACAGCTTTATTTGCTGGTGAGTCACCCTTGGCAATACATAAACAACAACTTAAACTAACTAGACTGGAGATGCTGAAGGTAGACGACAACAAATACACACACACACAACAAACGTGGAGGACGCAACAAATGGCAGGGAAAAACACAGGGCTTAAATACATACTGAGGTGATTAGGGAATGTGAAACAAGAGGAGAGCACAGCTGGGACTCATCAGACATGACAAGGCAAGGGGAGGCAAAACTCAACACATTGACTTAGTACACAGACTTTCAAAGTAAAATAGGAAACTGAACAGACGTGGACTAAACTAGGGGATACAGTGACAGAACAAGAGACACTGACAGAAATGACTGTATACTAACAGAAGTAACACAGAACCACAACCTAAGAAGGAGAACACAAGAAATACCAAGGACCTAGGGAGTTAGGAATACTAGCGACAGAAATCAAACCCAAGAGAATCAAAACACATCATGAAATCAAAGATAACTAATACAAACAGAAAAACACTGAGTCACAGACTCAGTACCGTGACAGCAAGTCGCTATATCTTATCTTTCTTTCTGGAACTGAAAAACCATCCCATACAGTAAGGTTGACTCTTAGGTAGATAATTTCTCATCTGTTTTTATTCTAGACATTTCTAACATCTATGCAGGAGGAAACACTTCATTTGCAACATGCACGCCTAATGAGGTACCAGCACAAATGCATACAGTGCAGTAAGGATACCTGTGGGAGGATGTAAACATGGCTTTACCAGTTATATCTACATGTGAGGTCATGTGTCTAAACCAAACATGAACCTTTGCTTCTTTCACAGGGCGCTAATAACGAGTCAGGCAGTGGCACAAAGAACAAGGTGACAGAACACTCTATTGATAACATGATTGACAAATGGGTCTCTGCATATAATCCAAAGCTGTGGAAAAATCTAAAAGAGTAAGTCTAACACAAAAGCAGCTGTTATTGTTGTTGTATGTAACTGGTTTTCTGCACAGCATGTACACTGTAGCCTTAGTGTTACTGACTAACCTCATGAACTCTTCACAGGGAAATTCACAGGATGCTCACATCTCCATCCTGTATGAATCAAAGCTTTCTTGACAGGAGGTAAGAACACCATTTATGAGCATGATCATGACTTCTTTATGTCTGTTGAATTTAACATTTGAATATACACATTTGTCATTTTCTTCATGTCAGCAAAGATAAACATTTCCAAACTTCACCAACGTACTCCGGTTTGGACTTGTCACTTGCACGGCGAAGTTTTGAGAAGCTGGTGATGCAAGATGTTGTTTTTGCAGAGGTATCGAACTGGAATGTGACTAACACACGTTTGTAACCTGATGAGTAATTAACTAAAAAAGTAAGAAGTGGACTTTAATGAAACCTTTAATTAATAACAAGTTGCATCAGCAGGCTGAGACTGCTGTTCTGCAGCTGCTTCCATCTGTTGATATGAACCCTGTGGGAGTGGAAGGATTGAGGATCTTCCTGCTTCTCAATGAACTTCTGCATGCATGCATACAGAAATGCAGATGGCAACAGAGCAAAAAGCTTGCTGATGCAGTCGCTGCTACCATGCAACGACTCCCCAATGAAAGCGTCCAGATGTTAGGTACGGTGACACCTACTATTTTCTTACTGGCTGTCCCGACTTTAGTGCAGTTCTCACATCAACATCATTCTATCCAACTCCAACAGTTCTCAAAGCAGTTAATGCATTTCTCATAACACAATCTCACCTATGCAAAAAACACTAAACTAACAACTAATTTAACAAATCTGAGGAATTAGTCCAAAATCTTGCTGAAGCTTTGCGATTTAGAGCTCATAATTATGTCACAACTCAATTATTATTTAATGTAATTTAATTGTTTTTAAAGCAATTTTAAAGTCTGTTGTTCAGGCATATATTTAGGCAGACTTTAACAACTTTGAAATCTTCAGCATGTCTATTAAAAGTGTATTTATTGGATTAATATAGATTGTTTAAATGCATCAATGTATTAAATGATAGCATTTTATTCTAACGAACACTCTAGACTTCTTAATCCATGATATCAGCCAGTGAAGAGCTGACTGTACCTTTGTCATCCTCAGGGGAATGGTGGTCCTCACTGTCACCCTCCGACACGATCAGATATGTTCAGGTGTGGAAGACGGCCCTCTCGTAGATCCCAATCTTTAAGTCTGCTTCTTGCAACTCTCAAGCCAGAAACGTACTGCTAATCCTCCAGCATATGTACAATGTCAGTATCAGAAATGATCAAAATTTAATTAAATGTATTACTGCTCAGCTTTTCAACAAAAAAAGTAGGATTTTCACACAGCCAGTATAACAAATACTACCACTTGTTGTTTTAAGACCAATGAGATAAACAAGAAAATCCCAGAAACAACTTTTTGCCTCGAGCTTAGCCAGATGTTTCTAAAGGAGGATCTCAAACGTTGGCGAACAAAGTCAAAACTCAAGGTGAGGTCAGCTGACAACAAGTACGTTGAACCTGCTAAGATGGCAGTCAACCCAGAAAATGACTCATTCATGTTAACACACTGTTAAGCTCACTAACTGTTTATGTGGGTTGTTTCTTTGTTTTTCCAGAATGCAGATGATCTGCCTGTGATTCTTTGCAAGTACCCATTTGTGATGGATCTGAAATCAAAGAAACTGGTTTTTGACATGAATTCTGCATTCACTCAGGTAACTTCACCACCCTGTTATAGGAAAACAAAAGCAGAATTTGTAATTTTCCAGTCTGCATTAGTGTGTATTAATGATCGCACTTTAAAGCTACACTATTCAGCAGTTTTATATAACAGACAAAACAACCATCTATAAAAAACAAAGGAGTCACAACAGAAAATAAACTAACAGAATACAATCATAAATCAGCAGCTGCCCTCAGAGCTGCAAAAGATTCCAACATTTTGTTGTTTTATTTGTTTTAGTTCTCTCACAGTTCAGGCAGGCGTCAGTTTCAGAACCTCAGAACAGAAGCAAGAGCCGGTCTAGCTCACTTGGTTCACCAGCTGCCTTATATACATCACAATTGGAATTTAAATAGAGAATTTATTTTAAAATCATGACACTTTGTTTTGTCTTGCAGAAGGAACAGCAGGCGCCTCCACAGATGGTTTTTGTTTTTCCTTACGGATGGATTCCTCAGCCAAAACCCAAATTCTTTAAACTGCAGCTGCAGCGCGCATCACTTTTCGAAAGCACCTTCAGAGAGCTGGCAGCTGCTGCTCACAGCGACTTCAAGAAGCCACTTGTGGTGAATATTTGAGTGATTTTCACCTGATGATTAATGCATAGCCATTCTTCTGCAACTGTTCTTTCCAGAAGCATCTCTAATATTTATATTTCTCAGGTCCATTTTGATGAGGATCCAAACATCAAAGATGTCTACAAACGAGACCTTTTTCACCACCTGTTTCTTAAAATGGTGTCAGAAGAATCTGGGATGTTCATGCTCAATGACTCCAAAACCCTGGCATGGTTTCCCTCCAATGTAAGACTTTAAAACTGAGCCCACCAACTGTATAAAATTGGTTAAAGGATTAAAGTTTTAACGATAAGCAATAATGAACCAAAGTGAACTTTTATTAATGCAGGCAACAGAGGAGAGCAAGAGAAACTTCTTCCTGTTTGGACTACTGTGTGGCTTGGCCTTGTACAACCAGTGTATCATACACTTACCATTCCCACTGGTTCTGTTCAAGAAGCTACTCAGTTTAGAGCCGACACTGGAGGATATGATGGAGTTCAGCCCGACTGTTGGACGGTAAGTATCCATTTCATTTCAGTAACACAAGCTGCTGCTGGTCCCACAACCTGGCCCCGGACAAGCAGAAGAAAATGTATTTCAAGTTGTGGTGGTTACAGTAACTTGTGACTGCTGTAAAATGTACATAGTTGAACTTCTTTTAATACAACTTTTTGTTTGAATTTCTTTAAAGGAGTCTGCAGACCATCTTAAACTATGAAGATGATGTTCTGGATAATCTCTACATGGACTTTTTGGTATGTGTTTTACTATAGAAGATGATCAGTAATCTGTCTCATTCTCAGGTTTTGCAGCTAAACTCATCTGATTTATAACTAATTTACAGATAAACTGGGATGGGATAAAAGTTGACTGGATCCTCAAACTCCTGGAAAGCCACTGACAGGTCAAAATAAGTAAGCATATAAAACATGACATGCTTGTGAGGTTCATCTGCAGCACCTTTGTCTCTGTGAAATGTTTGCTGATTTAAAATTTTCCCTACTAAACAGGAAGGAGTTTGTGGAGGCCTATGTGAATCATGCCTTCAACACATCAGTGGAGAGTCTGTTCCAGGAGTTCAAGCGAGGCTTCTTCCTGGTGTGTGACCAGGATTTGGTGAGGCTGTTTCGACCAGAGGAGCTGCAGGGAGTGCTGGTCGGCCAGGACGTGTATGACTGGGAAAAGTTCAAACAGGTACAGTCAGCCAAACAGACACAGGCTGTAGTTTCACAGCTGTCCTGTAGCACAATAACTGTGTACTGCATACTGCCAAAAGCACTCAGTCGGCTGCTTTAACACAAATATGAACTTGAGTCACATCTCAGTCTTAATCCAGACTTTTGTATGATAGTATAATATAATAGTCAGCCCACCCTTCGCAGCTATAACTGCTTCAACTCTTCTGGGAAAGCTTTCCACAAGATTTAATTGTGTTTATGGGAATTTTTAAACGATTCTTCCAGAAGTGCATTTGTGGTGTCAGACACTGATGTTGGAGGAGAAGGCCTGGCTCATAGTTGCTGCTCTAATTCATCCCAAATATGTTCTATCAGGGTGAGGTCAGGACTCTGTGCAGGCTAGTCCAGTTCTTCTACACCAAACTCACTCTTCCATGGCTTTATGGACCTTGTATTGTGCACTGGTGCCCAGCCATGTTGGAACAGAAAGTGGCCATCCCCAAACTGGAAGCATGAAATTGTCTTGATATGTTGAAGCATTGAGAGTTCCTTTCACCGGCACTAAGGGGGCGAACCCAACTCCTGATAAACAGCCCCACAACAAAACCGCTCCTCCACCACACTTTACACTTGGCACAGTGCAGTCAGACAAGTTGGCAACCACCAAACCCTGACACATCCATCAGATTGCCAGTCAGAGAAGTGTGATTCGTCACTCCAGTAAACACATCTCCACTGCTTTAGAGTCCAGTGTTGAGATGCTTAAATCACTCAATCTGACGCTTTGCATTGTGTTTGTCAGTGTAAGGCTGGGATGCAGCTGCTCAGCCATGGAAACCAATGAAGTTTGGACATCTGTAACAATAGCAGACTGCAGATATTGGTGACTTAAGTGCACTATGAGCCTTAGCATCAGCTGACTAGCTGTCATTTCCAATTACTTCCACTTTGTTATAATATCACTAACAGCTGACTATGGAATATTTAATAGCGAGGAAATTTCATGACTGGACTTGTTGCACTGGTGCATCCTATCACATTACCATGCTGGAATTCATTCAGTTCCTGAGAGCGACTCATCCGTTCACACATGTTTGTAGAAGTAGTCTGCATGTCTATGCTTGATTTAATACACCTGTGTCCATGGAAGTGATTGGAACACATTAATTTAATGATTTGGATGGGTTAGAGAATACTTTTGGCAACATAGTGTATATATGCCTGACCTTACAAACTCTATGATTATAACAGTCATTTTCACTGTTTTCAGAACACAAGTTATGATTGGAAATATCATGACCGCCACCCCACCATACAGATGTTTTGGGAGGTATTTGATGAACTAACTGAAGAGCAGAGGAAAGATTTCCTTCGTAAGTACTTGCTGAAGCCTCCATTATGATATGTTACTGAAATCACACTGTATCATATAAAACATTCGATTTTTCTGCACTTTACCAAGATATATTAGAGAGCAGCATTGTTCTGATTAATATACTGTAAAGCTGCTTTATGGTTGAGTTAGTCATCAAATGCAAAAGAGACACAACACCTCAAATTCTGACAGATGATTTTAAGTATAATGACAACGTAGTGACTCTCTTACTATAATTTGAATAGGTCAGTAGATCTGACGAATATACCTTAATAACAATATTTCAGTCAAATTAAAGATTCTTCATAGCCTGGTTAAGCCTTTTTAAAAAGCCATGTGTTTTTGCACTGGGCCCTGATTCTGTTTTTATTATGCTTGTTCAAAGTACAAAAACGTATGCCAAGGAAAGTGGGCCAAAATTCCTCCCAAAGCTCTGTAAAGATTCATTACCAGTTATCACAAACACTTGACTGCAGTTCTTGCTGCCAGGATGCTTCCACCAGTTAATACATTTAGAGGTCAATTGCTTTTTCACATAGGGCCAGCTAGGCTTGAATATTTTTTTCCCTTAATGAAGGAAATTATAAATTAACAATTGTGTTTACTTATTACACATAAATGTGACAAATATGCAAAAATACTTTTCCTGTGATGTGATGATAAGATGTATGCAAAAGTTTTCAAATTCACTAAAAAGTTGTTAATTATTTGCTTAATGAGATAACATTTTTAGTATAAGCTAGCTTAGGTGAGCCAACCAAATGACCAAAAATGATGAGCAGTGCTATCTTCATATAGAATTGTGAGAATTTTTTGGATATTGATGAGCTTTTTCACAATATACTGACCTTGATAGCTGTCTAACTATCATTAATTAAGTAAACTTATATTTTCTTTCCATTGTTGTTCTTCAGGGTTCCTGACTGGTTTTAGAAGAGCTCCAATTCTTGGCATGGACCAGGTCCATATGGAGGTTCGGGTTAAGCAAATTCAGAGCGGCACCTGTGATCAGCACTTCCCTGAGTCAGAGACATGTCACTCTAATCTGTATCTGCCTTTTTACTCAACTAAGGAGATCCTGCGAGACAGACTGACAGAGGCCCTGCTAGCAGATACAGATTTCACACTGTGATGGTGGATCGTATGCAGCTCTAAAGGAGCGTGCACTGTGTCTGTGCTGAGGATAATTTCAGGATAATTTACACTGTGCATTACAATAATATTACACTATAGCATGCAAAAAATTCAACATCCCTACATGAGACAGCTGTGTAACAGCATCAGCATCATAAGGCACTTTAGAATTATCTGACTTTTCTTAATATGTCATAATTTATCCAATAATTTAAGTTACGGCTGCATTATAATTCTTATGAATCAAATCTAATTTTTATGCTCAGACAAACATGAACAGGAGAATGTATTGCTTTATAACTACTATATTTCTATAAACATCTGACTATGTGATACAATCCAATAGAGCACTTCTGTATTATTTATCACTTTATTCTTTGAGTTTGACTTTTTTCCTCCTCTGGGGTTTGTGACAGGATTTGACCGCGTGCCCATTCTCAGTATGGACAAAATCAAGATGCAAGTCAAACACACACACGTGCTTCTTAACCTTGGAGCTGCCGTCATATTCAACTAAGGAGATCATGCAAACCAAACTCACAGAGGCCCTGAGCAACAATAAGTGGATCCTTAAGTGATCAAAAATAAATGGGTTTTTTTTTTACTGTACTGAACAGAAGACATAACATTGTAACACTGAAGGGGGCGGATAGAAATTTTCTTAGGGTGGCATAAAAAAACAAATGTGGTGGCAAAATTACACATATTCAGTTGTTACATTCCATAATACGCATTATATATCATTAAAATACATCAAATGCAGTAAGTGTTCACATGTTTCATATAAATATACTTTGTAACTTTCTTATTTTCTTTAATCTACATGATTAAACATTTCAATTTCAAATAACTTTAAAAAAAAAAGTTCTGGAAATGGCTTTAAGGCTCCTGTGCATTCCTGGCTGGCACATCTCTGGAACATTGTGTGCAAGTCTGGCGGTGGAACACGGCACCAGCACTTTATCCTCTGAAGAACCCCGCATGTCTTGGGGTTGTTTTGTAGCATGTCTGTTCTTACAAACTGAGCATTAGTACAGATGCAGTGACAGCTTGGTTCACATTGTTAGAATGATTCTGTTCATAGAGTTTGAGCAGAACTTCTACGTACGTACAGTGCTGTGAAAATCTGGTTCAGATCATTAAACAAATTTAAATATAAGACAATGATCACACAAGTGAACACAAAATGCAGTTTCTAAATCAAAGTGTTTATTATTTGTGGCAAGAACCGGGACCAAATGCAGGATTTTCCCATCAGAGTCAGTGCGTTTATTTACAGTGAGAAATGTGAACAATCGTGAAACAGAAGGAAAGAAGTGGTTTTGGTGAACGTGCTCCTGACTCCCGCTCCATGCTCATGGTCCGTGGTTTGACAGGCAAACAGCTCCAACACTCGAAATTTACAATTTAAGTTCGTAACAAGACAAGATCTTCTTCTTCTATAGACATGTTCCCTGTTTAATGGTGCGTTTGGCACCAAACTCAGTATTTAGATCCAGCCGTCAGTAAAAGTGTTTTCACTCACTCCCAGCAGAGGGCATGCAGACATTTCACCTCTCATCTTCATCTTCAGTTCTAAAACAAGCTGAATAAGAAGATGATGAACTGTCCTCCTGAGGTCTTGGCCTTCTCTCTGTCAGTCAGATTAATTGTGTCTATTGACAGCGATCAAATCCAGCACACCTCAGAGCTTCATTAGAGCATACAAAGACTCAATATATTTTATAGAGTCATTCAATTGTTGATCTGTCCTGTGTGAAAGCCCCTAAATCTGTAACATTATGGATTAACCAATCCCTCTCTCTTTCATCCTTTAATTACATTAAATGAGGGCGCTGTACATATTTTTAAACTACAAATAATAAATGTCTTTGTTGCCTCTCAGTCTAAGTTTTATGATGATTTCAGGTGATTAAGTTCAGCGTTTACCCTTAATTATGTGTGACTGTCATCACATGCATCATCCACCATTCATGTCACACCCCTGGCTGAAGGGGAAAGACAGAAATGGACACCTCACTGAAAAAATGAATGTATTTAAAAAACAAAGTCAATGTCTGTAATATGTGAAGTGTGTGGATGGGTGTGTAAGGCAAATAAAATTCTAATAATCCCAAATGACCTGGAAGAATGAGCGATAGAAACTGAGGTTGCAGACGTCCATATATAGTCTCAGTTGAGTAACTAAGCATGGTGACAAATATTGCTCTAAACAAGCCACTCCCTAGTACAAGTAGCCACCAAACCCTGGAAGTGGATATAGATGTCTAAGAGCCATCACACATGTTGTCACACACACACATGTTGTTCTGGGTGATGTCAACATGAAATGTACAGTAAAAATTAGCACAGACAGGTGTTCATCAGAAATCAAAGAAAACATTGCAGATTTGATTGACCTGACAACACTTTTGATTTGTGCATGTAAAGAAAGTCAATTAAAATGAACAAGAAGAAAATGCCCGTGTTATGTAAGCTTTGGATGAGATGGAGATAATAGCTAACACATTAATGAGCCCACTCCTGCAGCCTGATAAGTATGAAGGCTTCATTTGTTACCCAGATGATTTCAAGGAGGAAAAATACATCTCAGGACAGGACACATGAAGGTGCAGCATGAGGAGAAATACAACAGGAGAAAGATGGTGCAGAGATAATCGTGGACCAAGTAGAAGAAGCAGACAGCAAACTGTGAGCAGACAAAACAAACTAAGAGCTCAAAATTGTTGCGCTGATTGAAGAAAAGTTACATTTGGTTAGTTTGGGCTCTGAAGCTCCAGCTGTGTGGGTTCAGTTGTTTTCAAAATGAAGATGAAATTATTTCCAAAAAGAATTGGAGAAATATTATGTGTGAAAGTGCAGAAGGCTTTAAAGATCTGGGTGGTTTATTCACAGCAGAAAAAGAAAATAGGATGATCGTGACATTAATGTGGCAAAAAATGTCTTGTTTCCTTCATCAGCACAACAGTTTAGGTCTCAACTAAAAACATTTGGAAATGGGTTGCCTTATGCTCAGTGTGTTAAATGTTTAGTCAGTTCTCGGCAGTCTTCCATTGTAATGGTACATTTAATTAATGTAGTTTATTTGAAGAATTGTAGGCCTTAGTGAAATGGAGACACAGCTCCTAAACTCTGAAGACAAACACAAAAAAAAGACAGCTTCTGAAGTCGTTCAATGTTGCTTAGCCCTTTGAACGACAGGAAATACAATAACAAACGTAAAAGAAATTGTAATTAAAAAATAATAATTTCATTTGGCATCTGTTGAATTTGTTGTCACAACGTCTTAAAATAGGTGGAAGTAAAGGATTTTTAAAATTTTATATCAGAAAAAAATGATGTTTAGACATGAAAATTCTTTCATAAATGAAGCTGATAAAAAGTTGAAGGCAGTGGCACACCCAAATGTTCACATTGTTTATGGAAAAGTGCCAACTTGGTTTAATCAGTGTGAAAAGAGAAAATGGGATGATCCACACAGTCACGAGACCAAATGTATTATTTTCTTAATCAGCAAAGTAGTTTTGGTCTGTGCTGATATCTTCGGAAAAAACTTTTCTTGACTGATAAGTTGGGATTTAACACGATAAACTTACAGTAGATAACAAAATGTACCACTGGAAGACAGGAGACATTGTTGCTGTAAATGGGCTTTTGTACATCTGTGTTAATATTCCATTAAACCTCATTCATGATTTATGGTCAGTGTTACTATTAAGTGTTCATATTGCTTTAATTCTCTGATTAATTTTGTGTTCCTCAACATTAAACTAAAAATAATTGTAGTCATAGAACAAGACGTTTTTAATTGTATTGAAACTTTTGAGCTGTAGCGTACATTGCAGTGAGAGTCCATGGTTTTTGATTATAGCAGATGATGTAGGAGTATCAGGACAGGGACAGACTGTTAAAAAGTTATGAGCTGTCCTGATGCAGAGAAAGTGGAGTCTGTCATCCTTGGAAAGCAGAGCAGAACGAATGATACTGATGGGAACTATGAGGGTTTGTAGTTAAATTCCTGCTCTTACAGGATCAGTGAGTGTCTGTTTAAAGATTATTAACATACTTTTACATCATTATGGAACACCAGCAGAGGACAGAACCACCTGCTTTTGTGTTGTCATGGCAATATGAAGTCAAATAAATACAAATATATAAAAAGCACATTTGAAGGAGGACAAGAAGACAGGCAACTGGAAGAGCTTTTGAAGCAAGAAAACTTTTCTGGATTTCTCTTAATTTAACTGGAAATTTTGCGAATACAAGTCAAGGAGGAAACAAGGAGGCTGGTTGGATTATATCTGAGGACAGGACGCATGAAGGAGAAGCATGAGGAGAGAGGAAACAGCAGAGCGATGGTGCAGAGCTAATCGTGGATCAAGTCGAAGAAGCAAGCATCAAAACTGTGGTTAACATAACACATAAAGACTTAAAAATGACTGTGCTGATTAAGGAAACATTACATTTGGTTAGTTTGGGGTCTGCAGCTTCAGGTTTGTGGGTTCAGTTGGTCTCAAAATTGAGGAAAGACAAAAAATGTTTCTTTTGAAAGGTTGTTGGAGGATTCTTACTGTAAGAAATATCTGGGTGTGCAACTGCTTTTATTTAAAAAAAAGTTGAATTTTATTTAGTCACATTGGAAAGGGAAAATTGGAGGATCAGGACAATAATGCGGCCAAACTTACTGTTTCCTTAATCAGAACAATAATTTTGATCTGAACTAGACATTTTGAAATGGGTTATTTTCTTTCCTCTCTACTGATCACTGTGTTAAAGGTTGAGTTACTTGTCAGTCTACATTTATGTTAATGGTACTTTTAAAAAATGCAGTTTATTCGTAATTTTGTAGAAAAAGGCTCCACACCTGTTAAAAACAAAAGGTATCCACACCCCCAAAATCACTGTGGATCAGAGTTGCTAAGCCCTGGTTAACTGCAATTATATAACAGGAGATTAAAAATATTAGGATGATTGAAAGAAACAAAGATTGCTTTAAGGTCTGAAGATTTGACTTTCCTCAAAAGTTTGTGGTCAGACTGAAACAGTCGTCTTTTAATTAATAACTTACATTTACTTTAACATAATATTACACAAAGTTTACCAGTAATGTTTTCACAGATGTGTGTTTAATGAATCATTTACGTTAAATCACCCATGATGCATTAGGAAATGTCTACACACTTATACGTGTGCCAAATTTTAGAAACAATCACTCCTGTGTGGACCGATCACATGGTTATAAACCAGGTGAAAATTGACTTCAAACTTTTGAGCTGTAGTGTAGATTGATTGCAATGATAGTGTATAGTTATCTATTACAGAGGAATATAGAAGTATGAGGACAGGGAGACACTGTAAAAAAGTTATGAGCTGTCTTGCTGCAGAGAAAGTGGAGTCTGTCATCCTTGAAAAGCTCCCAAGATAGGCAGCTGGCAGGTTGAATGATGCTCTGCCTCTGTGGTCAAGTACAGACATAGGCCTTAAGCAACCATGAGCCACTGATAAGCGTGACAGATTAGGAAACATGCATACAGTTCATTAGTTAGACTCCTATGAGCCACTAATAGGAGAAAATGAGCACGCAATAAAGTGGACTTGTTAGGGAGAGATTGCCATCAGAGTTAAAACACTCCAACTCAATTTTGATGATGGACACAGCTAAAAAAAATGTGCGTTTTGTTGACACTGATGACAAAATCCTGATCAGACACAGACAGACACATGCATACAACACACACTGCTGCTCAAAAGTTTGTGGTCAGATTGAAACAGTCGTCTTTTAATTAATAACTTACATTTACTTAGAGCAGATGATATGAGACTATCAGGAGAGACTGTTAAAAAGTTATGAGCTGTCTTGATGCAGAGAAAGTGGAGTTTGTCATCCTGGAGCTGCTGCCAAGATTGAATGATGCTCTGCCTCTGTGCTCAAGTTCAGACATAGGCTTTAAGCAACCATGAGCCACTGATAAGCGTGACAGATTAATAAGCATGTATAAAGTGGACTTGTTAAACAGCTCTGATAGGAGAAAGTCAATGAGCACGCAATAAAGTGGACTTGTTAGGGACAGTTTACCATCAGCCTTGATAAAGTTTAACTTCATTTGTATTGAAAGACAGACTTTAAAGAAGATTCTTATTTGAAACTGGTGATAAAATCCAGGTCAGATACAGTTACATACAAGCATACAGTACACACTACTGCTCAAAGGTCAGAGGTCAGTTAGAAAAGTCCCTGATTTTAATAGAAAATTGGCTTTAATGTAACATCACATGAAGTTTATCAGTAATGTTTCACAGCTTTAATCAAATCCTTCATCATCCATAAGTTGTGATGGAAAAATGTCTGCAAGCGTGCAGGAGCCCATTTTTAGAGACAATCACTCCTGTGTTATAATGTTCATTGAAGTTTATCAGGTCAGACGACCAACAGATGATAAGAAATATAATCTTACTAATTATTAGAGTTGAAAAGTACTTTGCTAAGCAAAATTCAATGAGGTTAGGCTGGAGATTGAGACGTTAACATAAAAGGTTCAGTTGGTGATGCATGAAAGAAAATAACTTTCTTCTACAAATCTATTGGAGAATTCTGATTGTAAGAAATGAAAAATTGCAGTTAGAAGCAGCCCTGATATTGTAGGTATAGCCTGTGGTCCTGTCAAATCCACTATAACTTTATATGCAGATGATGTGGCTCTAACACTGTCTGATGCCAGGCTCTCTTTGCCTCCCCTGCTTCATCTCATTAACAAATTTGGACAACTCTCTGGTTTCACAATTAATTGGGACAAGTCCATTTTTATGCCATTGGCAGATGGGCTCGACTCTAGCTTCATCGCTAGCTTACCTTTTAAAACCACCAGCAGTCACTTTAAATACCTAGGTATTAACATTCCCAGAAACCGTAAGCTACTATTTAAATTGAACTTTCAGGTACTTATTGATAGTATTAAAGCTAAGATAGATAAATGGACTCTTCTCCCACTTTCTTTAATTGCACGTGTCAATATTATTAAAATGGTAGTACTTCCTAAATTTATTCATCTTTTCAAAACATACCCATTTTTCTCACCTCATCTTTTTTTTAAACTATCAACTCTATCATTTTGTCTTTCATCTGGGCAAATAAACCCCATAGAATTTCAAAGGCACACTTGCAGAAACCCTCCTCTGAGGGCGGATTAGGCCTCCCAGTTTTCAGGCACTACTATTGGGCTTGCAATGGCAGAACGTGGGTTTTCTGGAACAGTGTTTCAGCTGTTCCTGCTGTTCAGAAGGGAGGCGGTCCCTTCTTGGCCTTTGATAGAGGCACACAATGCTAAATCAATTTTTTGGTACATCACTTGATTGGTATTCTGTTTTCCTAAGCCCAACATCATACCAAACTTTTAAGTAATGATCTTGTCCTAGGGTCATTCTCTTAGGATCTTAAAGCAAGTTAGGGGTGCTTTGTGCCTTCCAGACCTAATCCATTTTTGCTCCCATAACTGAAAACCTTTCTTTTTCACCTGGCTTGATGGACCCTGTGTTTAAGCATTGGTCAGCATTAGGTCTTCACACTATTAAGGATCTCTACATCGACAATTGCTTTGCTTCATTGCTCAGCTGCCAATCAAAATGTATGCTCCCCTCTGCTCATTTATTTAGATACTTACAAATTAGGAATTTTGTTAAACACTCTTTACCCATCTGGATAAGCCCCTGTTCAGAGTGACTTTTATGATTATTTGATTAAAAATCCCACTTCCAAACACCTAACCAGCCAATTTACTACACTTTTTACACGTTATACCACCTACTAACCACATCAAGGATGCTTGGGTTAAGGACTTGGAAGTAGACATATTGGATGCTTTGTGGGCCAATGGGTTGAAGAAGATTAAAGAATGCTCTGTTAATGCCAGACTTACAACTTATACAGTTCAAGGTCCTCCATCGTTTGCATTTTTCTAAAACAAAGCTATGCAGCATTTTTCCGTCTATTTCGTCTTTGTGTGACAGATGCAAAGCAATGGATGGAACCCTTGGTCACCTTTTCTGGTCTTGCCCACACTCAGGAGTTTCTGGGGCAGAGATATTTAATATATATAACCGGATTTATGACTTAAAATTAGAGCCGGATGGTGTACTTGCAGTGCTAGGCTGCTCCCTACCTCATTGGCACTCAGACGTCCTCTCAGGAAGCCTTAATGTTTGGCATGATTGTAGCTAAAAGACTTATTCTTAGTGCCTGGAAATCACCATCTCCTCCACTGTTCAGGGTTTGGCTACGTGAGATGATTGCTTGTTTGTATAGTGAAGAGGTTCGTTATCGTTCGGCTGACACCCATTTTAAGTTTGTCAAAAATCTGGGCCCTTTTCTCAATCATATTAATGGGAATTTAACATAAACTTTAACCCATTTGACTGCACTTTGTGTTTGTGTGAAACTGCTCTTCTGCCGGACCCTGATTCCTTCCTGGACATGTTTCCCACGTCTTCTGGTCTTGGTGAACTCTCTGTTGCCCTGTCTAAACTCACACAGAAGATCATCTTCTTTGGACAATGGTGTTTCTTTTGAACTTTTGATTTGTACTGGCTAACTGGTGTATTTTTATTTATTTATTTATTTTGTTTTTATTTTTTTCCTTTTCTTTCCTGTTTTCCTGTTTGGGTCTTTTTTTTTTGTGTTTTGGTTTCTGTTTTTTCTTTTTTTCTGTGCTTAAATGTTATTGTTTTTGAATCTTATGTCCTTTATCTGGTGTGACGTTATGTAACTTTGAACTTAAAATCTTATAAATAAACATTTTTTTTAAAAAAAGAAATGAAAAATATTCAAAGAGTGAAAATGTTAAAAAAAAAAGTGAAGGTTTTGTGCAGCTGGGTGTTGCAGCCCCTTTAGAGGAAAATGGAAACTTGGTTTCATGAGGTTAAAAACAAACACTGGGATGATCCAGACACATTTATTTTTTCTTTAATCACCACAATAGTTTCAGTTTGTGCAAAAATCTTTAAAAAGCAGTTTTGAGTGATAAGTTAGGCTTTAATGTGTTAAGCTTGCATTAGATAAGACAATGTACCACTGAACACAGGAGGGATTATTGCTGAAAATGGGTCTCTGAACACCTCTGTAGATATTCTATTGAAATCATTCATGATTTGTGATCAGTGTTAATATTAAGCATTTATATGATTATTTTGATAAATTTCTGTGATTCAATCTGAAACCAAATTTGAGTCTATTCAGAAAACAAGACATTTCTAATTCACTTCAGACTTTTGAGCTGTAGTCTACATTGTAATGATAGTGTATGGTTATTGATTAGAGCAGATGATATGCGACTATCAGGAGAGACTGTTAAAAAGTTATGAGCTGTCTTGATGCAGAGAAAGTGGAGTTTGTCATCCTGGAGCTGCTGCCAAGATTGAATGATGCTCTGCCTCTGTGGTCAAGTACAGACATAGGCCTTAAGCAACCATGAGCCACTGATAAGCGTGACAGATTAGGAAACATGCATACAGTTCATTAGTTAGACTCCTATGAGCCACTAATAGGAGAAAAATGAGCACGCAAGAAGTGGACTTGTTAGGGAGAGATTGCCATCAGGAGTTAAAACACTCCAACTCAATTTTGATGATGGCACAGCTAAAAAAAAATGTGCGTTTGTTGACACTGATGACAAAATCCTGATCAGACACAGACAGACACATGCATACAACACACACTACTGCTCAAAAGTTTGTGGTCAGATTGAAAACAGTCGTCTTTTAATTAATAACTTACATTTACTTAGAGCAGATGATATGAGACTATCAGGAGAGACTGTTAAAAAGTTATGAGCTGTCTTGATGCAGAGAAAGTGGAGTTTGTCATCCTGAAAAGCTCCCAAGATAGGCAGCTGGCAGGTTGAATGATGCTCTGCCCTCTGTGGTCAAGTACAGACATAGGCCTTTAAGCAACCATGAGCCACTGATAAGTGTGAGAAATACGGAACATGCATACAGTTCATTAGTTAGACTCCTATGAGCCACTAATAGGAGAAAATGAGCACTGCAATAAAGTGGACTTGTTAGGGAGAGATTGCCATCAGAGTTAAAACACTCCAACTCAATTTTGATGATGGACACAGCTAAAAAAATGAGCGTTTTGTTGACACTGATGACAAAATCCTGATCAGATACAGACAGACACATGCATCAACACACACTACTGCTCAAAAGTTTGTGGTCAGACTGAAACAGTCGTCTTTTAATTAATAACTTACATTTACTTTAACATAATATTACACAAAGTTTACCAGTAATGTTTTCACAGATGTGTGTTTAATGAATCATTTACGTTAAATCACCCATGATGCATTAGGAATGTCTACACACTTAAACATGGGCCCATTTTTAGAAACAATCACTCCTGTGTTATAATGTTCATTGAAGTTTATCAGGTCAGACGACCAACAGATGATAAGAAATATAATCTCTCTATTGATCACTGTGTTAAGGTTGAGTTACTTGTCAGTCTACATTTATGTTAATGGTACTTTTTAAAAAATGCAGTTTATTCGTATTTTGTAGAAAAAGGCTCTGCACCTGTGAAAAAAAAATAGGTATCCACACCCCCAAATCACTGTGGATCAGAGTAGCTAAGCTCTGGTTAACAGCAATTATATAACAGGAGATGAAAAATATTGGAATGATTGAAAGAAACAAAGATTGCTTTAGGGTTGAGATTTGACTTCTTATTGAAAGAGACGAAAACTAATCCATGTGTTGACACTGAGAAAAAAACTGAAAGCTTGAAAGATCTGGAGGTCCAGCTGTTGTTATACAAATGTGCAAACTTGGTTTAATGACATTAGAAAGAAAAATGGGATGTTTAAAAAGGTAATATATAAAATTGATTTTTATATTACTTGAAAAAAATATGTTGATTAGCGCTTCTGTACTTGGAAAACTGCTGGGTCACTAGTAAGCTGAGATTTAATGTGATAAACTGAGGAAAGGTAATATAATCTACACACTCGCTATTATTGTTGTAATCCATACACAAGTTAATATTTAATCAATCATCATTCATAATTGGTGATCTATGCAAGTTTTAAGGAATAATATTTATTTGCATTCACAATTAATTTACAAAATCTAAAGCAAATCTTGTTTTTTTTTTTAAGAAAAAGAGACGTTCTAACTGACTTCAAACTTTTGAGCTGTAGAGTAGATTGATGAGCACGCAATAAACTGAACATGTTAGGGAGAGTTTGCCATAAACTCAATTTTAGTAATGTTTTCACAGATGTGTGTTTAATGAACCATTTATGTTAAATCACCCATGATGCATTAGGAAATGTCTACACACTAATACATGGGCCCATTTTTAGTAACAATCGCTCCTGTGTGGACCGATCACATGGTTATAAACCAGGTGAAAATTGACTTCAAACTTTGAGCTGTAGTGTAGATTGATTGCAATGATAGTGTATAGTTATCTATTACAGAAGAATATATAGAAGTATGAGGACAGGGAGGACACTGTAAAAAAGTTATGAGCTGTCTTGCTGCAGAGAAAGTGGAGTCTGTCATCCTTGAAAAGCTCCCAAGATAGGCAGCTGGCAGGTTGAATGATGCTCTGCCTCTGTGGTCAAGTACAGACATAGGCCTTAAGCAACCATGAGCCACTGATAAGCATGACAGATTAGGAAACATGCATACAGTTCATTAGTTAGACTCCTATGAGCCACTAATAGGAGAAAATGAGCACGCAATAAAGTGGACTTGTTAGGGAGAGATTGCCATCAGAGTTAAAACACTCCAACTCAATTTTGATGATGGACACAGCTAAAAAAATGAGTGTTTTGTTGACACTGATGACAAAATCCTGATCAGATACAGACAGACACATGCATACAACACACACTACTGCTCAAAGGTTTGTGGCCAGATTGAAACAGTCGTCTTTTGATTAATAACTTACATTTACTTAGAGCAGATGATATGAGACTATCAGGAGAGACTGTTAAAAAGTTATGAGCTGTCTTGATGCAGAGAAAGTGGAGTTTGTCATCCTGGAGCTGCTGCCAAGATTGAATGATGCTCTGCCTCTGTGCTCAAGTTCAGACATAGGCTTTAAGCAACCATGAGCCACTGATAAGCGTGATAGATTAATAAGCATGTATAAAGTGGACTTGTTAAACAGCTCTGATAGGAGAAAGTCAATGAGCACGCAATAAAGTGGACTTGTTAGGGACAGTTTACCATCAGCCTTGATAAAGTTTAACTTCATTTGTATTGAAAGACAGACTTTAAAGAAGATTCTTATTTGAAACTGGTGATAAAATCCAGGTCAGATACAGTTACATACAAGCATACAGTACACACTACTGCTCAAAGGTCAGAGGTCAGTTAGAAAAGTCCCTGATTTTAATAGAAATTTGGCTTTAATGCAACACCACATGAAGTTTATCAGTAATGTTTCACAGCTTTAATCAAATCCTTCATCATCCATAAGTTGTGATGGAAAAATGTCTGCAAGCGTGCAGGAGCCCATTTTTAGAGACAATCACTCCTGTGTTATAATGTTCATTGAAGTTTATCAGGTCAGACGACCAACAGATGATAAGAAATATAATCTTACTAATTATTAGAGTTGAAAAGTACTTTGCTAAGCAAAATTCAATGAGGTTAGGCTGGAGATTGAGACGTTAACATAAAAGGTTCAGTTGGTGATGCATGAAAGAAAATAATTTTCTTCTACAAATCTATTGGAGAATTCTGATTGTAAGAAATGAAAAATATTCAAAGAGTGAAAATGTTTCACACAGTAGAAATTTGTATTCATTGTTTATATTGTTTTTTTTTCTGATTTTAGTTTTTATTTGCATGATTTTATTCTTTTTATATCACATTGATTCCGTGTGTTATTTTACATGTTTTAATCCACTGTGGATTGGCTGGCAATGGGACAAATTAGCTGATGGTGATCACATTGTTGAGGCATGGGTGTGTCCAGAGGTGTCCTTTCAGCTGTTTAAAGGTCGTATTAAAAGTGAGCAAGCTGAGCACTGGAAGGAGAGAGGCCTAGATTGGAAGAGGAACGCATGAAGGCCGGTGGAAAAGAGGGAGCCGCTGCACGTGATCGTGGGGGGTGCGACGCTCGTCTGGAGATCGGTCAGCGTGATGTGGTGACCCAGTCCCGACAGCAGGAACGGCGACAGTAGGAGACAACGTGTGTGATTGACAGCAGGGCAGATGTATACCACTGCCTGCATTTGTCAGTAGTGTCTCACTGTTGTTCACTGGGTGCAGCCGTGTTGGGAGAGGGTCGCCATGGCTACAAGCCAGGGCAGCTTCCGGGATGATGGTTCTGGCTCCTATTTGTTTTTACTTACAGGTGATGACGTGAGAGGAGCCGCGGTGGTATCGAGCGACGGACTCCAATGCAGAATGCGAACTGGGCTGGGATGTGATGGACCCAGTGGACGGACGAGACTGGGACAGGAGGCTCCTCGTCTGCCTGACACGAGGCTGGCGTGGACCCGCTCAGCAAGAGGAATTTCTGTCCAGCTCAAGAACACACAAGGAATATTCATCCTGGGTTGTGGGACTGGGTGGGATTTCTGTGCATGAAGAGAATTGTATTTTGACCAGTTTTAGAAAAATCTTATCCAGTCTCAGTGGGAATTTTAGCATATCGAGAAAATTTCATTGTATACTTTATTTCTTAGTATCTGGTTTGTTTTATTCCTGCTGTCCACCTCGTGGAATAAACATGAATGAAACAATACTTTCCTGTCAAAAACAATATTTTAGTCAGGGCTAGCGGAAAGTTTCATATATATCATGAACATCTTTCCTCTTTGTCTTCCTGTAGTTTAGTTTCATTTTCTTACCCCAACCGGTGGAGGCAGATGGCCCCTCCCTGATTCTGGTTCTGCCGAAAATGGAGTTTTTCCTTCCCACTGTTGCCAAGTTCTTGCTCATAGGGGGTCATTTGATTGTTGGGGCTTTCTCTGTATTATTGCACAACCTTTATCTTACCATATATTTCAAGTTTATATGTTGTGAATTGGCTTGATTTAAATCAAATTGAACTCATTCAATTAAAACCAAATATAACTTGAAATCAAATCTATTCAAATGTAAAGTCCTCTCACTCAATTTGGACTAGCACTGAAAAATACACTGACATCCTCTGTTTCCCAATTAGCAGATCAGAGGTTGATGTTTTATTCATGACTCAATACTTGAATGGTTTTATCCTGTTTATAAATAAACATTTAAAAAGGACATTGCTTCATTGTCTCATTCATTCTTTGTCTGTGTCAGTCCTTAATACACACACATGTATACAATAATTCTAGTTGCCACAGTCTCCGGAGACGTGCTCTGTTTTCTCATACTTTTCTTCACTGTTTACCTCATTCTGCCCAATAAAATGTACAAATTTTTGTAAACAATGACTTGTTTTATGCCATTAAAAAAAACTGTCTCCATATGAGGACGTACTTGAAGAGAAAAAGTCACCACTTTGCATTTACAAATCAAGTAAACAAACACGGGGCTGTTTATCATATAACTAACTTTTAGGTCTGTGGGATGGAAGGATGGGAGCTTTAAATGTTGTGCCTCCATAATTATTCTAGAGTCTTTACAGTGTTCAGCGCCTGCTGTGATTTGGTGCTACATACATAAACTTGAAGTGAATTAATCCACCTGTTCACAGGAGATCACAGGAAGATGACACCAAACATCAGAAGATCTTATTGTGCGCCACAGTAAAAGGGTGGTTTCTTGGGACTAAAGCACATAATAAACTACAGCAGAAGCTCACATAAAGCAGGAAATAAGCAGGCACCACTTGATCTGCTAATGCACGTTTCACACTTTTATTGTTGCCTCGTTCACTAACAGTTCAATGGTGCAAGATTACCAAACACAGAATTAGGATATCTGCATGACACATCTGGGGTTAACTGATATTAATTGTCAGAGGTGGAAAATATCATGGCTAGTTTTGTTTGAAAGGCATCAACAGAAAAACACACAAAAAAAGTGATGAGGTGAAGAAAGACACAATAAGTCTGCTGTCGTTTTAGATGTCAGCAGCTACTTTGTATAGTCCTATATCTCTGATATTAGAAAACATTTAAATGAGTTAAAATACACCTTTATTTGATAGAGTTCAGATGGATGCCTCGCATGACTAATGAGTAGAATCCTCCAAAAACACAACAGACTTCTAATTCACTCAAACCGCTTTCTAATAAAGAGGAAGCACTAATGTAACTCACCTCCTCAGTCGAGCTGCAGGGGTTACATTTTAGGTCTCCTTTTCCTTTTTCCACCTCTCTCTTACATTCAAACCCTCTCTTAGTTCACACTAGAACAGGCCGCCACACCATCATTTGGTTTAATATGAGTGGAACAACTAAACCGCACAGACTTTATTTGATCAGTTAGGTCAACCTTTTATTAATATCAGGGTTCATACACATCTTTCAGGGTCAAATTCAAGCTCTGTTTAAGCACATTCAAGGTCCATTTTCAAGCTTTTCCAGCACATTACCAAAAAAGAAGAAAGCATGTTTCACTTTGCATCACCTCAGTAAGACCATGTAGAAATCTAAACAAATCATCTTAGGTCGACTTAAATGTCTTTTATGTCTGTTTTTTGTTAAAACAGAGAAAAATGCACCTCACAAAATACTGAAAAAGGAAACGGTTGCCTTACATGCATATAGTGTACAAACTCAACAAACACATTCCTCTTAAAAATTAAGATGTGCAAATGTGAACAAATCAACTTGTTAAATAAACAGTGGACATCTTCACTGTTTATTTACAGTGGAGATGTCTCATTTTTTACATCTCCACTGTAAATAAACAACAACCCAGAAAACAGGAAAACTGCACCAAACACCACAAACACCAACAAATTAATGTCTTCTCATCAGATATTGAAGCTTCTTTCCTGTGTGACATAAAAAATAGGAGACAGATGTTTGTTTGTTTTTGTTCTTTTTAACTAGTTAAGCACCCACGCCCAGAATAATGGGGACATTTCATTTTCGAGCAGGAAGCTCCCCCTTTTTGTTACCCTTTAGATGAATAGAGTTTTTTATTAAATGCATATTCTTTAATAAATGTTATCTTTTATAAAAAGGAGGATAATTTAAAAAACTTGTATTATAGCTCTATTGCGTAGAAAAAAAACTGTCTTGTTTTCTGTTGTCTGTTATATAATATTAGGGATGTTTGTGACAATTAATTCTTAATGGACTAAACTAACCAATAGTCCACAACTAGGAAACACTGAAATTTTAAGTTAAGTTTGAAAACAGTTTAAAAAAAATACCCCATTCCAAAATGTCTTGTGACAATCTCATTGGCTTAGGGAGTGATGATGTCATAGGGAGATCTTAAGAATCTTAAGCCCTTTGATGTTTTTCCTTAAGTAGGGGTGAGAAACAGCAAGTTTTAGTTCGTTTTAGCAGCATCTGTGTTTGCAGCCTACAAACGTTCACCACAGAAACATTTGGAAAGCTTTTCAAAGTCATCGTTTAGAAACTCCAACATGTTTCCAAGAAAAAAAACAACCAATTCAAAAAGATTACGCCGCCTCTCCTTCCTGGCGTGGCCGGCCAATTTCCCCAAATGACGTCTCATCCTTCCAAAGGGCGTTAGAGGAGAGTAGGAAGGAAAACTACCATCTCCAGAAAAAAATGCAACAAATTGAAGAAGAGAAACTTCAACTGGAGGACAAGTGTAGACGAATGGAAGCCCAAAATAAAGAGCTTGAAGACAGACAACAGCGCCAGCCGGACATAAAAATTATTAATGAGGGCTGGGGAATCAAGTTTGCTCAGACCCGAGAGCAAATTGTGCACCTCATTAAAGAAAACAAGCAAAAGAGTGCAGAACTAAAACAAATGACCAACCAGCTCCAAGACAAGAAAACGATGACTGATAAGATACAATGGGATCTCCAATACATGGACCGAAGGAATCAGCTCCTCCAAAGACAGCTCCATGAAGCTGTGGAAGAAAAGAAAGAATTCCTCCAACAGAAGGAAGAGCAGGACAAAAAGCAAAGAGACATGCAGCACGAACTGAAGAGCATGCAGGAAAAATACCGAATGCTGAAAGAAAGCCTGGATGAAACACTGCACCAAAATAAAGACCTTCTTCAACAGAAAGAGCAACAACAAGAAAGACTGAAAGAAGGAAAACATATTGTCCAGGACTTTGAGTCTAAAAATCGAAAACTGCAAGAGTTTTGTAATCAGCTGGAGGACAAAGCAACTGGAAGAAGAAAAGGACAAACTGGAGAAACGCTGCTCACAGATGCAGAAAAGGATCGAGCAAAATGCGAGAAACAACTCGGAGCTCGTTAAGGGGATTTTGGTGGAATTCAATAACTTGAAGCGTGAAAACACTCAAATGCAGGCACAAAAACAAGAACAAGACAAAATACATGAAGACCTGCAGCTCACGCTCCAAGAAATCCAGAAAAGAAACGAGCAGTTAGAAGACGAGCACAAAGAGGTCCAACAGAGAAATGCAGACATGCACAAGGACAAGCTGATACAGGAGGCAACATCCAAACAACTCAAAGACAAGCTTGAAGAACAACAAGCAACATTAGAAGAGGTGGAACAAAGATGTGAGAAACTTGAAAAGCAAAACACAGAAACAATCGATGAGTTGAGAAATCTCATCCTGGAGAAAAAAGCGCTCGTGGAAAAGTGCATGAAAAAAAAGAAAAAATGGTTCCACTTGTTCCGGAGGAGAGACGCTACTGCTTCCTCACCTGATGTAGCCTCGTCTTGCTCCACCTCTGTTAACCCCCCCAACCAGTCCCGGCAGTTGACTGTCCCCTCCTGAGCCTGGTTTCTGCCGGAGGTTTCTGCCCGTTTAAAGGCAGTTTTTCCTCCCCACTGTCGCCTAGTGCTTGCTCAGAGGGGATTGTTGGGGTTTTCTCTCCTCTGCCTTTTTTCTTCATTTACTTGTTTAACTTTTTTCATTATTACTTCATTTTACCTTGTTTCTTTATTTACTTGCTTGTTTAACTTTTCTTTTCAACTTATCTAAAAATAAACCAATTGAATTTATCCTTTGAGTATTTTTCATCTCATCTTTACAGAATTTTTCCAAAACATTTTCAAACATTCAGATCTGTCTTTTATTTTCTTCTTGAAACCTCATAAATGGTGAACTAAAAACCCGGAATATGGTTTGAAACACTGTTTCAGCTGAAACTGGCACAACATGCTTGTGTGAGTGTGTGTGTGTGTGTGTGTGTGTGTGTGTATCACTAGTTAGGTCATCATGTTTAGGCTCATTCACTCCAAAATGATTTAGGCTAAATCTTTAAAACAGTGTCATTGCATACACATTTTCAATTCACTCCAATCGCACAAATGCAGAAATAATTATTTGCAGTATCTTATTTATTATGAGAATGTCATGACTGATCATTTGCACCCACATCACCAAAAATGGGAGCAAAAGCGAGGAGATCATGTTTAATCGGTTATAAGAAAAGGTCAGAAATATAAGTGCCAACATGAGCAGTGTCCACAGAAACCTCTGAATCTCAGCTCAAAGCTCAAATAAACCATTTCTACAACCACCAAACAGTTAAAAGAGCAGTGACGTCACCACGAATCTGTGGTCAGGTAATATCCATATTTTGATTGATGATTTTCTGGAGTTAAATGTGAACCGAAGCATATTTTCAAAGGTGTTATATGCTATAAAATACTTTTAAATAAAATAATCTCTAATTAATTAGGTGTGGGAAATAAAAAAAATCACATTTTTCTATGTTTGAGTCACAGTAACTTTACTGGGCTCACATTTTACTGATTCCATTCTTTACTCGCATGTTTTAAACGCTTAAAGCACTTTCACAGGTTTTTATATTCTTTTGAAAATTCATGTGAACTCAAGCTGTCAGAATTGTGATGTAAGCTTTGATAATTGTCCACATTTGTCATTTTGACGATTATCCGTTTATTTTAATGAATACAGCAAACAGAAAAAAACTAACAAATTAACAAACGCGGCTCCTAATAAGACAAAACCTGATGATGCTGCAAAACGCAGTTAAGTGAGAGGAGGCTGTAAAATGGAATAACTGAAAAAGTGGCAGTGTACAGAGGTGGCGTTCCTCACCCTCTGGGTATCCGTAGAGGTTGTCAACAAAGGTGGAGATGGTGTAGTCGAACGCCGCAGCTGAGATGCCGTCGTTGTCCTCACTGTCGTCCACAAACTTCAGCCCCTCTCCCTGGTTCACTCCTATCAGGATGTCATAGTTTAGGAACTCCCCCTGGTGGAGAAAATAAGGAAGAACATGCTGAGTGCTGGAACAGAGCCTGTGTGCATCACAAGTCTACAACAGGAAGTGCAGCTGAAACACAGCTTTGGGAATTGGCAGCATTTCATTTCCCAGTAAACAAAAAAAAAAAAAAAAACATTAGCTGTTGGCTAAAATCCCTACTATAAACTGTAAATACTACAAATATGTGCAAAGAGCTGCAAACTAATATTTATACATTGCAATCAATAAACATTTAATCCAAAATAAAAACACCTCTGCACATGAAGTGGAAACGTTTGCTCTGGCAGCGCTTCGCATCAACATGTATATGAGGCACTTTTGAGATTTGATCTGTGCATAGGTGCATCTTTGATGTGCAGCTCAGAGATCCACAATCCAGCACGTTTCTGTTTCTCTGACCGTCAGGCTGCTGACCCGAGGTCACGTCAGAGCTTTATTTTTCATCTATATGTAACAGACAGTTGGTAGCTCTCCTTCCACACATTTCATACCACACAGCAGGCAGACTGCTGGTTGGTTGACCAGAGTTTTTCAATGCTTGTCTGCATTAACACATCTCGAGAGGCGTAGGTGCCAAAGAGCCGAATGTAGCAGCTGCAGCACACAGAGCAAATATTTTCATGGGGTAGTATCAGAAATAAGACCTTTGAATATGTAGTCCCTTTAACTTCTTTCCTTCTATTAAACCCTTTGACAAACAGCAATCCAGTGTCCTCTGACATGTGCTCTTATCATTTGTTCCTGATGCTCAGATACAATCCTGGACTCAACATATGTGGCTGTGTCTCTGTCCTTGCTATAGATATGTGTTAATGTGCAAAGTAAGGATAAATAAATTAAGAAATAAATGCCCTCTGTTACATTTCATAGAAACCTTCATTGTTGAATGATTAAAAGCATAAGAAAAAAAAATAACAATGTTAAAATAAAAAATATGAACACAATGAGAGTTAGATGAGGTTTTGATTCAAGAATAAGAAGAAAAAATGAACACATGGTTCCCTGTGATGCTGCTGAACACGAGTACTTCACTTCAGAGATTTCAGCCGACACTGGTGTGACAGCGAAGGGAGTCATGTGACTACATCGTAATCTGTCCTGTGGGCCATTTAAAAGCAGCTTCGCTGGCTAACCACTGCCGTCAAAGCAAAACTAAAGAAACATTGCACCTTCATTCCTTTTTCCTTACGTCCTTCTGACCTTTTCACCGTGTTTTCTTTGTGTCTTTACAACAAGAGTGTAAAGTTAATAGCAGTAAATGTCAAGGCTTTCTGATTCTCAGTGAGACAGAGCGAGCTAGAGGAGCAGAGAGGGATGTGTTAAATGAGGGTTAACTAACACACTGATCCCAGAACAGACCGCATGTACAAATCAAGTTCTCTCCTTAGTTCGTTTTCATCCTCCTAGTCCTCCTCCTCGTCTCCTTGTAACCCTGTTTTTACTCCTTGGGATGAAAAAGCAAAAAGGGCCCAAATCTACTCCTGCAGGAACAATCGGTCATTGTTTGTTTTTAAACTGCTGAGATATGAAGCGATCCTCGCTTGTTTGTCTCTAGTTAGTCTGCAGTTTTTATGTTAACACAAATGCATGAGTATTTTACTGACTCACTAACTGACACTGGCACTATCGGCGGTTTAGAGGCGGCGTATGTACACAGATTGAGGAGGATCTAAGTATGACGTGGACGACAGAGGAAATCGGGCGTGGCCCTCCTGTCAAAGTTCATTCCCACTTTGAGTTTTTGTTTCAGAGACGGTTCAGCCTGATGCAAATTCACTGTGAGAAGAAAAATACCCTATAAATCTATTAGCAGCTATGGTTTAGGTAGCAGAGCGTAAACTAACACGTCACTTGGAGATATCTGTAGATTTTTCCTTCATGGTTTCAAATGTAAGCTGGCTGATTTGGTTCATCTTTGTTTTAAACTGAGCAAACCTGGTCTTCTCCTGAGGACTGCTGCAGGTATCATGCAAGCATGTTAATTTAATAAAAAACCAACAACAACAAAAAAACCAAAATAGAATGAAACTCATTTCAGGAGACAAATAAAACTGATAGAGACATTTTCTTTGTACAGATGATTGGCAGACGGAAAGTTTCTAAAGAGTCGTGCACACACAAGTAGACTACTACAACATGCTACTTAGTTAGGGGAGTTTGGGAATGACAACCAAGCGGAACAAAATTAGACCCAAACATTGTCATGGAAACGAGAACACAAAAAGCTGAGGGGAGGGAATAGAGAGGAGGAAAGCTGAGCTGGCAGCGGGGTTGGTGGAGGAAGGCGGGGAGGCAAAAGTTCTGAGGAACTTAAACGTTTGAGTTGCATGAAAAGAGACTTAAGCCACAAGTCGACTTACAAGAGAAAACTGTCAAGAATCACAATGATTAATAAGTTTGAACACTTGGTATTTTCTGTATTTTCAAAGGCTTTTCAGAAAGGATGGAAGCGGTGGTTCTCCCGCGTACCGCTCTGCACGCTCAGTTCTTCGTCAGGCCGCTGCGCCGCCTCGCCAGCTTAGATCTGTGAGGAGAGTTTTACGTCTATCCTGCCTCAAACCTTAAGCATGGCCTGCTGGTCTTCGCTGTATTCCACCTGTGCTGTGGAGAGGTTGAGGACGCCTCGCTCCACGGGGTCCTGGTCGCTGTTGTAGATGAAGACGTAGGGCTGGCGAACAACCACAAAATGCTTCCCCCATGAGTTAGAGTGAGGCTCCACGAAGCTCAGAAAACCCTTCTTGGACACAACAGATCTGAAAAGAAGAGATTTTATTCATTTATTTATTTTTTAAGAGAGCGCTTGTTTTCTGAGGAAGAAGCAGAGTTGGTTTGTTTCCAGCTGAAATCATCCAGGCTCAGGAATTTGAATCGATCCACATCATTTCTGCTTGAACTAGAGAACATGAGTGTCGACTTACATTTGGTCTGTGAGACACATGTCATAGTGACAGTATTTGGGTTAATATGGCATTACTCACCCTGGTCGCATTTCTTCAATATCAGGCACCAAGTTCAGGAACTCGTTCTTTGCAGCCCGCGCAAGGTAGGAGGTCTCCAGAGTGGGAACCATCGGGAAGTTTTCATAGTCTGAGCAGGAGGGACTGGAGGCACGTGAGCTGTTCTCAGGGGTCCTTTAACACAAATCACACCAAGTTAGAATCAAATAGATAACCTGTCAATAACCGTTTGCAGATCGAGGTCAATGTTCCTAAAAATATGTTTACTTCTGGTCCATGGAGCCACAGCGGGAGTCCGACAGAGAGGGGGAGGTAGAGGAAGGGGTGAGGGTGGCACTGCTGAAGCTCGTCACGGATGGATCACGTCTGATCGGTGAGATGAGAGAAAGCTGAAGTGAAACAACAGCAGGATGAGGTAGACGTCAATATATGAACTCCCTGATGTGACACAGAAAGGCTATTTTTTTATTTCTTTGTATTATTTCTCACCTTGCAGTCACTGATGCTGTTCACCAGCTGGTTGTATTCAGTATTGAAGGTGTGTGTCAGAAGGCGCAGGCACTACAACACAACAGGAAACAAGACCGATCAGCTCCGAGCAGAGAAGGAAGAAGGCAGCAACAAGATCGCCCACTAAGCCGACGTTTTTCTCACCTTGGTGGCCAGCTCCTTCTCACGCTTTCAAAGGTGGTGCTGGAGATCTGCGAGGAGATGGAGGTGGACGTGGACAGAGTGCCGGAGCTCACGCTGGGGGACAGAGACTCACTCAGGGACTTGGTGGTGGGAGCTGTTCCCACGGGAGCCGCCTCTCCCAGAAGGTGACGGGTCTTTTCCACCTGGACGAAAGATGGGGGCGAATGTGAGGTGGGGAGAAGAGGGGAGGGTTAGTCATGTAAAGTCTGTACTCTAAGAAAAAACTTTTTAGAATAGCACTTTGGTCTTTGAGTTAAAAAGTCATTTTTCCCTCTACGATATTAAACAGATTTATTTCTTTATGAATCTTTTAAGGCCCCACCTCCTGCAGCTGCTCCATCTTCTCTAGCTCCCACTGGTGCTCTAGGATGAGGCCATCTCCTCTGAGCCTCCAGCCAGCCAGGTTCTCCTCTCCACGCACGTAAGCCACTGATGTGTCCAGGACCTTCCTCCTCCTCCTCTGCATCCCTGCTCAGGACATGAGCCCTCATTAGGATGAAGCTCTCCACAGAATTATGATAAAACAGCTGCCGTTCTTTAAACATGTTTCATGTCCGCTCACCTGGGCTTCCAGTGTCAGACATCTTACACAAGCTCAGCTCGTAGATCCCAGTCACTCGGTCGCTATAATGAAGCAGAAGTTATGAAGAAGGAAACTTTGTAACAGGGCAGATATCTTTGATTGTGAAACAGAGATGGCCACATGAGTCTTTTTCTAATTGCACTGTCATGAACTCCAACATTTAGCATGCTAACTGTGGCCTGTAGAGCCTCAGATGTGTGGGGTGAATTTTCTGGGACGTCCACTCCTGGTAAGATTGGAAACAGTCTTTGATTTTTTTAACTTGTGAATAATCTTTCTTGCTGTAAAATGATCGACTTCAAAGCCTTCCCACATTCATGGGTATCAACAACTGCTTCTCTCCTCCTCAGTATGTTACCACTTACCTGAATACGCCACACCAGCAAACTGACAGTAGTGGTTACACTTACTGATGATCTAGTGCACTTGATTAGCACTTGGCTAATACTGACCCTCTTAAATAATTATGGAAATAGTCTTGGATGTACTTAGTTTTTGAAACATCTGAATTTCAGCTCAGTGTTTGTTAAATAAATAATGACCTGGTATAATGTGTTCTGTGCTGTTCATCTGAGGTTGCATTTACCTCATATTAAGACCTACTAAGGACCTGATTTATTTTAAATTATGTCCTGATACATAAAACCAGAGAGCTCACATAACTGCATATGCTCAGAATAGACAGCACACATGGATACAAATTACTGCCTTGCAGCAGCAATCTTAAGACCATCACTATGAGCTCAATACAAGGTTACGCTGTTCCTGTTATTAACAGCAGGGGGCACTATCAGCCACAGACTGAGAGCCAGATATGCTCTGCTGGTGCCTCATTGTTACTGAGGAAAGACTCTATAGTGAGAAACAGCTGAGGGGAAAACACTGATCTGGAAACGTCTGAGTGTTACAGAGGATATACATAGCACTGTGGTTCAGTGTCACACAATCACAAACAAATACAGCAAAGTACTAAAAAGGGTGTTGCCTCCAAAGATCGCTTTTACTGGTTTGGAGCTTAGGAGGCTTAATAACGACAGGCATGAATGAAGACAGATCAGAACAGCTGTTTGATCACAGCATCCAGCACCAACACAATCATCCACACTCAAGAGCCTGTTGGCTTCAGAGTCAGCAGCTGAATGTCTAAAATATGAAATGTCATTTTTTGGTCCATCAGCTACAGCATGAACTGCTTAAAGTGAGAAGCAGCCTGAAGCCCGACAGATTCATCTTTCCAGACTGAAAATATCTCAGAGTGAACCGAGTGCTGCGTTTTCAGTGTGATCTCACAAAGTCAAATCCCTTTAATGATGTTCTGTCCTGTCTTCCTCCATCAAAAGCACACAAACACTATAAAACATTGTTTCTGTGCTTTGGGGTTTTTGTTTTCTACACAGAGGTATAGCACGACTAGACCCTAAAGGTAGGCTGCTCACCTACAACCAGCTCATGAACATCTTTCCAATGGAGCTCGCTGCCCTTCTCGTGGATGAGGGTCACTGTGATCCTCCGCTGGATCCCCTGCAGCAAACATAACAGGAGCTCAGGATCACAGTGAGCACAGCTAGAGCAACATTACGCTTTAAAAGAAGATATTCAACTGTGTACAAAGGAAGCAGTTACCACTGTGTGAGTAATAAGAAAACAACATGTGCACCAATCCTGTACCTGGTGCAGCAGGTAGGTACCATGACAGGGCAGGCCTCCACTGTGATCCACAATGGCTGGGATGTACCTGTGCATGGAGGGAGGAGGTGACACAACATCCCAACTTATAATATTCTTCCTGGAGATAATTTTTATGGTTCCTTTAAAGCTTGTGCGTGAATATAACACTCCAGGTGGATACTCACTCTCCAGTGGGCTCCAGCTCGCTGATCTCAAACCAGACCAGCAGGTCGTACTTGCTGACACACTGACCCAGGCTGGATTTGGTGATGGTGTTCAACTTGGTGGCTGCAACTAGCACACACACACACACACACACACAGAGAAGCTCAACGTTAACAAGTGGGAATTTTTCTGGATTTAAGAGAAGATGAATAAAAGTGAGGAGAATTTACTACATGCTTTGGGTGACTAAATGGAGGATGGATAGGTGACATGAAAACACTACTGACCCTTTATACTGAGCCAATAGCTCACACACTTCTATTAAATCTGTCTAAAGAGCCAGTAATCACAGAGGATAGATACTAGAAGCAAACTGAAATGGGTAAAACGCTATCCAAACATACTTGGTCCTATATGAAAAAGTAATCGCACCTTAAACCTGATACCTTGTGTGTCACCTCTGACACCAAGAACTGCAGCAAGCGTTTGGTGCTAGAGGTCACATTTTGAGTTTGTGAAGATATTTAAGGCAGACACACGTAATTAGTGGCAGCTGTGTTGTTGATCGGGAGGAAGCAAACAGTTTGTGACCGCTGCGCTGCTGTTAAATCCTGGAAATAAAGAATCTGAAGGACAAGATGAGTAAGGCTGGAGTTATTGGACTGTATCAAGTTTAATAACTTCATGCATAACAGTGACGTCACGTCACTGTCGCCAACGAACACCCCAGCAGCTTCAAGCCTAGGCTTAGCCTCTACAGGAGAGGTTTCAGCCATGAAAAGTGTGTCCATCACAAGCCCACCACCATGATCTCAGGCCTTGAGGCAACAATCAAAAAACTAATCTTAACTGAGAGTGTTGGATGTCCTCATTGTTGCAGAGCACATGGACAGCATACTCACCTGGTTCTGTGGGCCAGCAGCACATGTCACACCATCCATCACCTTGTCATCACATTCAATCTTGATCTGAGAGACACCTGAAGACATAAACGTCCAATGATAAAAACACACAGTAGAATAAAATTGTAAGACGTCATCAGTTGATACAGTTCAAGGACACTTGTTCTTCTGTGCAGTCTCACCTGGAGCTCACGTTTCTAGTTCATGCCATCATGACCAAAGATTCTTCAATTAATAGTTTAAAGATGTCCGTGAATGCACTGTTAACTGCTCTTCAACCTTATAAAAATCAACATGCATTTAGAATAAGAAACACTTTTACAAAACCAAAAGCTTCACTGTGCTTAGTAATTTAAATGTCTAAAAAACAGGTTCAGTTTGTAACTGAGAGAGCGGCTCAGTGGTGCTGAATTATATTTCCAATAGAAACACAATTTCACATGTTGTAGTAACAACACACTGCCACAAGATGGCAGCCTAGGCCTACTTTACCATGCTGTTCCAATAAAAAAGAAAAAGTGACAGAGCCTTGAAAGAGTGACAGTGACACTTTTTATGAACTCATCTGTAATGTGTCACCTTTTCTGTAGAATGAAGAAGTGCTTCCCTTCTTTTAAAGTAAATACAGGCTTACAAAGATCCTCTAAACATGTTTCTGAAACAATCCTAAACACAATCATTAAATCAAAAAGGCAAGAAACAATTTATTTAATCACTCTTCTTAACTTAATTCCTTAACTTATTACAAAAATAAACAAAGACTTTTCTGCTGTCTCACCTCTGTCAGTTTTCATGCTGTTGCAAGAACAGGTGGAGGTGCAGGTGGAACTTTGACTTCACTGCGGTTTGTATGTGCAGGCAGGAGTGTGACATCTCAGAACAGCAGAGGATTGTCGAGCACGGTGACTCCTGCTGCGACGCCCCCGTCTGACTGTCCTGAGCTCTTGGTCCTCAGCAGACGGCCCACACACTCATTCATCACCATGTCTTTACCCTGCCTGTAAGAAAACCAAGAAAAGGCAACATTAGAAACAGCCACCAACCAATCCCTTTTACTCCACCACCCAAAAACCAGTGAGAAACACTAGCTAGTATTAACTTGGAATCAAAGTCCACTAATCCCCAGGCTCCCAGCATAACATACAGTCCAACACAAACTCCACAAACTGTCTTGCTTCAGCTGACTTTCCTTCACCTTCTCTCCAGAGAATCTGTTGTGCTCTTTTCAGCACAAAGCCACACTCCTGCTCACTGATCCTCACCTCTTTTTAACCTAGTCTCAGCAACTTTGTCCCACAGCTCGCACATCCTTTCCACCTCCATCTTTCTTCCCAGCCAACTGATACATACCTTTTCTCCTTCCTTAAAAGCCAGCCTAAGAAATACGGTTTTATAAATGCCCGATAAATGAAACTGCCATTTTCAAAAATCGTATCATCCAAATTCATGCAGCGTGGCTAAATTAAGAATGAATTACAAACCCGAGCTTCCTTGCTAACATGATTAACAGCTAAATACTATCATAGTGGAGGTGTAAAATTACTGCTAAAATAGCTCATATGAACCCTGATACTGGACTATGTATTTATCAAAACAAATGATCTGATATTACAAAGAAAACTAATGATTGCTTTTTACAGTATTAGCCCAGAGTGATGTAAGGCAGGGTGGTTAGTCAGCCATAACCTGCTGACAACTTGTATCTGGTAGCTTTTTCACATCCTGATCAATGTTGTTGTCAAGTGTGTCTCATATACACTATTATCTCAGTCACAGTACAGCATGCATGAGTCACAGTAGATACACAGTAACGCAAAACAGCAGGCAGTCATGTATGTGTCGTCACTGTTTTGACTGAGGCTAGCTCATACATGGAATGCAAGCAAATGCTGCACGTGTGTGCAGATCCACACATGCACTGCTTAAACTTCCCTAGTTTAACAAATGGTGAGCAACAAACAGAAGTTTTCTGCATTTTTAAAGATGCTTCTATCCCCCCGCTGTACCTCCTCCTTCTCGCTGAGACTTCAAGACAAACCGTTCTGCTGCTGCCAAGGCCACTGATACTGTTTTGTCCCTCTCTGGACCCTGTAGACGAGCGCAACCACAGAGAAATAAACCTGAGGAATAAAATGCAAACGATATTGCTTACACTGAACAGCAACACCCAGGTGAGGATTATCTAATGCCAAATTTTCCAAACAATGAAAAAACCGTGCCCTTTTTCTCACCATGTCTCGAGTGTAGAGGTCAGCCAATGTCGCTCGGATCTGCTGCACAGCTTGAGGCTGGTCTGGGAAGAACCTGTCCAGGACTCCAGGTCTGGGGAGCACTTGCTGAACCTTCTTGGTAGCAGCCAGGTGAGCGCTGATATCTGGACACTTCACAGCTCGAGAGCGCTCCATGAGGAGACGAGCATCCCAGCTCTGCAACTGAAAACAGACAATGAATTCTCTGCTTGTCTTTTTATCATTAGATGTATTTCTGTATTAAAAAATTCAGTTTATTGGACCACTTTGTGCTAGAAGAATTTTTCCAGCATAAAACAGCCTCTATCATTTCACTGCTGCTAATGACGTTTCACAAACTGTCACAGGTTTTTTAGCTTCGTTCTTATAAACTTTCTCGTGGTTGAGATTCCTGAGAAAACAGCCAGCACACTGACCAGCAGAGGGTGACAACAGTTGGTTTATAATACGCTGAGATTTGACAGACAGAGACAGAAGAATGAAGGAGAACAACACAGAGTCACGCTATCAAGGAGAACCTGGACGGTAGATTCAGCAGTTTGGCTTGAAACTTGCAAACTGTTTTAACTTGTTATGTCCGATTAAGTTTTCCTTCCAGGATGCTCGCCAGTTTTCTTTCACTTGTTTCCTGTTCCTGCCAGCAGAATGCACACACAGCTGCAGTAACTACACACAATGTTGCAGAAAACATGGAGCAGCAACAAACATGTGTTGGTCTCTAATCACCCATTCAAACTGACACAGCGACAGGTCTGTTTCACTTATATCAGCCAATCAGGGCTAGACTTGGTGTTGCTTAGCAGGGCAAGAAATAAACTCAATGATAATGACGCTCCAGTTTCTCATGAATACGAATCACTTTAAGCAAGTCTGCAGGTTTCATTTTAGTGTTTTTAACTAAACTCTTTGATGTAATCATTCTGAGTGCAAATCAAAAGTTGGACCTGTTCAGAAGTGTAGTTGTCAGGCATGTAACCGTTCCTGAAACATACCACAGTTTGCCGTCCCTGAAGTGAAAGTGACACAAAAGACACATTAATCCATGTCGACACACAGCGACCTCCATCTCCTCTTCATCCAGTTTGGAGGCCTTCCTTGAAGTCTCTCGTGCTGCTGTCCACTGGGAATCCCCACATGTGCCTCTTCCCCGTGTCTACGACATGTAACAAATATAATAAAATAGCAAGAAATTGTAAAGTAAATGACAAGATTTTACATTTGCTCTAATTTAACAGTAGTCATTTTGCAGAAGACAGTCGTTAGGCTCTCTCACTCATTTATTTTGGACTTGCCCCAAATTGCATAACTATTGATTGGACATTTTTAAATGTTTTTCTGATATCTACAATTGCACATTAGAGCCGGACCCAATAACTGCATTGTTTGGATCTTCCTCTTCCCTTTTACACCTCAGCTCTGCTGCACAAACTACATTTTTGTTCGGAATGGTAATTGCTAAGAAAATGATCTTGACTCTCTGGAAGTCGGATATTGTAGCTCAATTCAAAATGTGGCTAACAGAACTGACTGCTCTGTTGCATGTGGAGAGGATTAGGTACACATCAGCGGACAAACTTAGTCATTTCTTTGATGTGTGGCAGCCATTTTTAGATCATGTATTAAAACAAAGTTCTCTTTGATTGATCGCAAATAATTAGCGTACCACCTCAGTGTTTTATTTCTGTTTATTGCCGGTGCTGAAGTAGTATTTTTGTTGTTGAAGCGTAATATTTTTCCTTATTTGTGTGTTTTTGCCCTTGCTGTTGTGTTGTCTGTTTTCTTTTATTGGTTTTTTTTTGTTTGTTTGTTTGTTTGGTTTTTTTTGGGGGGGGGGGGGGTTGTGTCTTTTTTTGTCTTTTTTTCTTATATCAAAAAATCTCAATAAACATACTTTGTTTCTGATAATGTCACTTTTACAAATCGTGTCTCATCAGCTCTCATGGCTGGTTTGGCTTTGAGGGTCGGGGAGGACAAAAGCTATTAAGGACCTTTTGATCTGCAGTCCAGTTCTCCTCTAAAGTATTAAGGATGAAGCAACAGTGCTCCTCTTTGCTATTCTGAAATGTGTGTTAAGCACAGTGTAGAAAGTAAGTAGAAGCTTACACAGCACCATCAGCCATCATGCTAAATTTGCATCTTCAAAAGTCAATGCAGCCAGACTCACACCTGATTATAAATGTTCAGGAGACACTGTTTAATGTTTAGTGTTAACTTAAATCACTCATCATTTACAGTATTACAGAGTTCGGGGTTATGGGTTAGCACTATCATGTTACCCGTAACTGTATTAACTATGGTAGTAACTTAACTAGCAGTGTTGGTCAAGTTACTTGAAAAAAGTAAATCAGTAACTAATTACTGATTACTTCCCCCAAAAAGTAACCCCGTTACTTTACTGATTACTTATTTTTAAAAGTAATTAATTACTTAGTTACTTTTTAAAAACATGATTTACAACCTGAATAGTAATAAAGTGATAGATCTTTCAGCCCAATTCTACTTTTTCTGCATAATCCATCATACAAAATGTAATCAAATGTAAAAGTCTCTTTTTAAAACTTGTTTTATTAGTTTTAATCTTTTAACTTTATGCATCAAGCAAAAATTAAATTATATGCAACATTCTGACTAGAAGAAATTTGTTTAACATTTAAACCTATTTTCTGCACATTCCAGCACATAAAATAAAATTTTTTGTGTTTACACTCAGTCTTTCAAATAAATGCAAGTGAAACACAGCAGAAAATAAATAAAATCAAAGACTCAGCGGTCGTGTTGCTCTATTTTCACCTGTATAGCAGGCGGATGTTTGCCCTGGACCTGGTGCAGGTGTGCTGCAGCGGTCAGTGGAAGAATCCACGAGTCTCTCTGTGAATTTCCAATCCCGTAGTAGCGTACTTGGTGCTTGCTCAGAAGTTAAGGGGTTTTTTTTTCAGCTGTAAAAAGAAGTTTCTAAAAGTTTTTGTCACTTTTTATGGAATCAAACTCAAAGTAAGGTCAGTACTTCCACGCTTTAAACGCTGCACGGTCATACTCTCTCCGCACCCCTGGATAGATTATCCATTGTTGATCTGCACACAGCTGTTATTGTCATGAGACACTCTGGCAAAAAAATTACGGTTTTAGTAACGCAGTAACGCAGCGTGCTTACGGAAAGTAACAGTAATCTAATTACCTTTTTTGCATTAGTAATCCCTTACATTACTCGTTACTTAGTAACGAGTAATCGGATTACAGTAAGGCGTGGGCAGTTAACATTTCTGTTAACTAGTCATGATAGAAGCCAATATTTCTGTCCTAACATGGTTTGAATATGTTTCACTACAAGCTAACATCTACAGCATGACTTTAAGCTAGCACCATAAAGACGGTAAAAGACACTGTAATATGTAGGAATGCATGTGAAAAGTGTTATATTAGCAGTGGTTGTGCTACTCCACACAGCCACTTTAACATTACTGACACTGGATTTCTTACCTGTAAACAGTGGGTCATGTGTGATAAAAGCTTGTGCAGAAAGTAGCAGGTGTAGACTGGCCCATAGCACTGTATGAGGTGATAAGATGTGCAAGGACATAGATAGGGTACCTTAAAGGCCGCCTTAAAAGTGTTTCCCTGAGCTTTTACTTGCAGCTTGATATCTAAATAAATGTAAATAAATGTGAATGAAAAAGAAAAAAAAAAAGCCAGAAAAAGGAGGAGCCCGGAGCTTCGTCTTTCGCTCGGCCTACCCCGCAGTAGCAGACAGACCGTCAGAGACTCGAACTTGTTCGTTAAACTCTGGGGTCTGAATGCTGGCCTCTTAAGGCCGTGCACCACACAGCCGGCCAGTTAACATTATAAAAAAAAGGACATTTATCTTCTGTTGTTCAACTTTTTTTTTTCGTTTTTTAAAATCTATTTAGCTTCATGTGCAGTATTGTTCCACACAAATGACACATGGAAACCTAGCTATTTTTTTTATTGGCTTTCACAAAATGGGACTGCCAATGTTGTAGGTGTTACCGCGCCAAAGCCAGAAACCTGCTGGCAGCGCCATGTTCTCACCACACTCTTCAGCTTCAGCTTTGTTGCGTCTTTTCGGCACACCTACCTAGTCCCACTCATCCACTTCATCTGCTCATGGCTTTACCCACACTGACCACTCCTTTGATTAAGGTAAATTCAAGCAGGTCATTATAAAAAAGACACACAGCTTATCATCTTATCCTTGTGCAACACCTAAAACCACTCTGTTCATTTGTTTGCCAGATTAGCCGCTAGCATACACACACTGTGTTAGAGGCTTGTTGCACAAAGTATCGGGTTTTCGGTGCCATTACTTTTTCATATAGGACCAAGTATGTTTGGATAGCGTTTTGCCCTTGAAAACTGCCGTTTAATATTAGACATTGTTGTCTAATGTTATAAATGTGTTGATGTGAAACGTGTAAGTGTGAAAAATATGGAATAAGATAGGAAATCAGAAAGGAGGCAAATACTTTTTCACAGCGCTATAGTCTGTAAATGGTCTTCTTTTGGCTATAGTAGATCTTTTACTTGTTCTTTTTTTAATTGTTTCTTAAAATTGTCTTTTCGATCATATTGAGTATAGACAAATGCAACTGTGAGCTTTAGCGATTAGCCCGTTTCAACAGGACCGTGATCCCGATGTGTGAGACAGCAGGGTGCTGCCACTGGTGTTGTAATGTGTGATTTAGTTCCTCCTAACATTTCAGTTTGCTTCCAGTATCTATCCTCTGTGATTACTGGCTCTTTAGACAGATTTAAATTAACACATTCAGTAGCTGTTGTGAGATGAACTGGCATTTATAGTACATCTGTTCCAACACAGTGAAGTCACATGCAATTTAGATCGTCATCTTAAGACGTTTTACCAAAAGCTTTTGTAATTCTTTTCAGTCTGTCAGTATGGCATCTGTGTATACACTTGGATTTGAAGTTTATAGAGGTTAAAGAGTACATTGTACACGGGCCTTGAAGAAAAGGTATGTAGTCTTAAGCTCGATGTTTTGGTGGAGTCAGGGGTCTGTAGCATTTTGCACTTCCAGCAGACTGACGTTTGGTCATCATCATCATCACTGAATCACAACATCTTCTCCTTCACCCTCACACTTTAACTCCACTCTGTTCCCTTTCATACATCATATATACTTAGTCTGCTACAAACCAGGAGAGTAAAGCAGGATAAAGTTAAAAGTTTGACCCATTGTGTAAACTAACTTGAATGATCAACAACCAGGAGGAGGCAACGATTATGGAGGCACAGGAGGTGAGGACCACGCAGGTGGAGGAAGTGAGGAATGTGATGGAGAAGATTGAGCTCAACAAGGGACAGGATGAGCCACTGAGCCCTTCAGAGGGCAAGTGGAGCACGCAGGCAACAAGACCAGCAAAGGTAATTTGTATGTTTGTATGGATTATATGCTTTATATTTGGAGTCCAGGCTGAATTTTAGAGGAGTACCTGATGGCTGAAACGACAGTAATTTATGTTCCCTGACCAAGGATCAAGGAACATGTATTTTACACCAGTTGATACATGTACAGTCAAATCTATTGAATGTTGATATTTTTACATTTAATGTAACCATTTAAAATGATTTTGTTTTTGTTTTTCTCCCAAAATCACGTACGTCAACACAGGATCCACCAGGGGGAGAGTTTTTGGTGAAAGCCACAAAAAGACAAAGATGGGTATGTCATTGTTTGTGGAAGTATTTAGACTAGTTTGATACACTGTAGTAGAGTGTGTATGGTAGATTTGATTCAAGGAACATTATCATATGAAGATGAAAACAAAAGTTGTGCGATCTCTGAAAGTGTTTTGCTTATTTGCTTTTTGTTTGTTTATTGTTTATGAAACTGGTGACTTGGCTGTGATCTTCAGTCCCAGAGGCATCAAGATCCAGACCTAAGAAGAAAAGGCCACTAGTAAGTATGCTTTTGCTAATGCTTTTAATCACCACAGCTCATTTCATTCAGTACAAATACCTGTAGATATGTGATGATTCCAAGTTTACATTACACTAATGGCAGGAAACTGCATACATGTGTCACCTTATACACATACTATAGAATTCAGTCCCCTTTGCTTTTTGCAGTCTTATTGCAATATAAAAGTACTTTTAACAGATGATGCAAGTACAGTTAAATGCATTCACTCCAGTAAAAATGCTTCTAACACAATGCTGCTGCAAGCAGCAGATTTTCTTTTTCTGTTGTCGATGTAGATTAGATAGAACTTTATTAATCCCTCGGGTGGTTCCTCTGGGAAATTCAGTTTCCAGTATCAGAACACTGACAGAAGTTGCATATTACAGAGTTAGATTATCAGGACGGGACCAGGTTGGTGGGGGTCAAACAGCAGATCCAGTCGTGCAGTGATAATTCATATTTAATGCAGCAGATTTTGTTAGAAATGTGTAAACGATTGTATTCTAATCACATTGGCTAATTTTATATGCATATATAGATAAAAGGTATTTTTATTATGTCAACAGCCCTCCAACAGCATCCAGGAAGTACTATCCTATTCCCATGCCTCTGTCCAAACCAGGCGAGTGTTTCCATGTCACTTCAATGTGTTCTTTGCCATCAATAATTTTATGTTGACTTTTTTTACATAAGCATGCCTCATGTGACCTTCCACTTTTTTTCCCTTGTCATTTCTCACCTCCTTTGGATATGTATGTATGTATCTCTTATTTATATAATCCTCTTACCCAACTCTGTCCTCCTTCCTCTTCTTTTCTCCTTCAATCTCTCTCACCGTTCATCAATATCGCACATCCAGACCATACCCGTAAGATAGAGTTGATCCGCTACCTTGTGAGCGGCTATGTGAACGGCAAAGTGCTGGACACGCTGTCCGAGCACGCCAACTCCCTGGCGTCCTCTGCTGTGGTCAGTCTGGAGGACGAGGCTGACCAGCTCTCTCACTTCCCCTTCCTCCCAGTGGCCAGTGACCCTGTGCTAACTGTCCCCAAGCATCATGGTTGGTACAGTGGACTCTGTTGTAGCTAATGAGCCAGACATTTGATGCTGGTGCTGTAGTGATTAGAGTCGTGCTGTGCTCTTATAGTGCTCTGTGGCTGCAGGCGGTAGCGCGGTAAAGCTCTGCTGTGGTTATGAGCGCTGCACCTTGCTGACATATTCACACCAAAAGAAGACGTGAATAGAGCAGTTTTCAAGTGTAATAACATTCCTTTCGATCATATTGAGTATAGACGAATGCAACTGTGAGCTTTAGCAATTAGCCCGTTTCAACAGGACCGTGATCCCGATGTGTGAGACAGCAGGGTGCTGCCACTGGTGTTGTAATGTGTGATTTAGTTCCTCCTAACATTTCAGTTTGCTTCCAGTATCTATCCTCTGTGATTACTGGCTCTTTAGACAGATTTAGTAGAAGTGTGTGAGCTATTGGCTCAGTATAAAGGGTCAGTAGTGTTTTCATGTCACCTATCCATCCTCCATTTAGTCACCCAAAGCATGTAGTAAATACTCCTGACTTTTATTCATCTTCTCTTAAATTCAGACAAATTCCCACTTGTTAACGTTGAGCTTCTCTGTGTGTGTGTGTGTGTGTGTGTGTGTGTGTGTGTGTGTGTGTGTGTGCCAGTTGCAGCCACCAAGTTGAACACCATCACCAAATCCAACCTGGGTCAGTGTGTCAGCAAGTACGACCTGCTGGTCTGGTTTGAGATCAGCGAGCTGGAGCCCACTGGAGAGTGAGTATCCACCTGGAGTGTTATATTCACGCACAAGCTTTAAAGGAACCATAAAAATTATCTCCAGGAAGAATATTATAAGTTGGGATGTTGTGTCACCTCCTCCCTCCATGCACAGGTACATCCCAGCCATCGTGGATCACAGTGGAGGCCTGCCCTGTCATGGTACCTACCTGCTGCACCAGGTACAGGATTGGTGCACATGTTGTTTTCTTATTACTCACACAGTGGTAACTGCTTCCTTTGTACACAGTTGAATATCTTCTTTTAAAGCGTAATGTTGCTCTAGCTGTGCTCACTGTGATCCTGAGCTCCTGTTATGTTTGCTGCAGGGGATCCAGCGGAGGATCACAGTGACCCTCATCCACGAGAAGGGCAGCGAGCTCCATTGGAAAGATGTTCATGAGCTGGTTGTAGGTGAGCAGCCTACCTTTAGGGTCTAGTCGTGCTATACCTCTGTGTAGAAAACAAAAACCCAAAGCACAGAAACAATGTTTTATAGTGTTTGTGTGCTTTTGATGGAGGAAGACAGGACAGAACATCATTAAAGGGATTTGACTTTGTGAGATCACACTGAAAACGCACCACTCGGTTCACTCTGAGATATTTTCAGTCTGGAAAGATGAATCTGTCGGGCTTCAGGCTGCTTCTCACTTTAAGCAGTTCATGCTGTAGCTGATGGACCAAAAAATGACATTTCATATTTTAGACATTCAGCTGCTGACTCTGAAGCCAACAGGCTCTTGAGTGTGGATGATTGTGTTGGTGCTGGATGCTGTGATCAAACAGCTGTTCTGATCTGTCTTCATTCATGCCTGTCGTTATTAAGCCTCCTAAGCTCCAAACCAGTAAAAGCGATCTTTGGAGGCAACACCCTTTTTACTACTTTGCTGTATTTGTTTGTGATTGTGTGACACTGAACCACAGTGCTATGTATATCCTCTGTAACACTCAGACGTTTCCAGATCAGTGTTTTCCCCTCAGCTGTTTCTCACTATAGAGTCTTTCCTCAGTAACAATGAGGCACCAGCAGAGCATATCTGGCTCTCAGTCTGTGGCTGATAGTGCCCCCTGCTGTTAGTAACAGGAACAGTGTAACCTTGTATGGAGCTCATAGTGATGGTCTTAAGATTGCTGCTGCAAGGCAGTAATTTGTATCCATGTGTGCTGTCTATTCTGAGCATATGCAGTTATGTGAGCTCTCTGGTTTTATGTATCAGGACATAATTAAAAAAAAAATCAGGTCCTTAGTAGGTCTTAATATGAGGTAAATGCAACCTCAGATGAACAGCACAGAACACATTATACCAGGTCATTATTTATTTAACAAACACTGAGCTGAAATTCAGATGTTTCAAAAACTAAGTACATCCAAGACTATTTCCATAATTATTTAAGAGGGTCAGTATTAGCCAAGTGCTAATCAAGTGCACTAGATCATCAGTAAGTGTAACCACTACTGTCAGTTTGCTGGTGTGGTGTATTCAGGTAAGTGGTAACATACTGAGGAGGAGAGAAGCAGTTGTTGATACCCATGAATGTGGGAAGGCTTTGAAGTCGATCATTTTACAGCAAGAAAGATTATTCACAAGTTAAAAAAATCAAAGACTGTTTCCAATCTTACCAGGAGTGGACGTCCCAGAAAATTCACCCCACACATCTGAGGCTCTACAGGCCACAGTTAGCATGCTAAATGTTGGAGTTCATGACAGTGCAATTAGAAACAGACTCAACAAATATGGCCTGTTTGGAAAGACTTCCAGGAGAAACCATTTTCCCTCTAAATACAACATGGCAGCATGGGTTAGGTTTGCAAAGTTGAAAAGCTAAGCCCTAATGCACAGCTTCAACATTGGTGAAAACCAAACATATCAGGACAAACACCTCATACCAACGGTTTTGCTCAGGTGATGATTATTTGGGCTTTTTTTGCTGCCAAAGAACCTGCAAAGTGTCCAGGTCACTGAGTGAGCCATGAAGTATTCTAGAGTCAAAGAGATCATCGTTGGGTCAGTGACTCCAGAGCGCAGCAGCAAAGCAACAACAGAGTGGTGCTGCAGTGGCTCAAAGTTGAGACTTCAACATGATTGAACGTTAAGAAAGCTGTGAATGAATAAATATCTGCAAACTTCAATGAACCGAAGAAACATTGTAAAGACAAACGGGCCAGAAATCCGTCCACACTGCTGTGAAACACTAATAAACAATGATTACCTCAAGTTTGTGCTGCTAAAGTTGGTTCCATCAGCTGCTGAATCACAGGATGTACTTGGTTATAGTCATTTGTGCATTTTGGGTTGTTTTCAATAAATAATGTGTTGTAATAATCCAGATCTAGAACCTTAAACTGCTTTTTCACGTGTCTGTAAATGAATTTCTTTCTTATCATTGTCCCGATTGGTGTCGGCTGACACTTGACACTCTGTGGCTCCTGATTTGTCTGTTGTCAAGGTCTCACCTCAGTGCGATTCCTCACGTTTTGTCATGATTAAAGGATGAATGTGAACAATAATGCTGTCAAGCTAACTTTTCCTCTTTCTGTCTTTTTCAGGACTTTGAGGCAGTGTGGGACAGCTCCCTGCACAACTCCCTCCTGCTCAACCGCGTCACTCCCTATGGAGAGAAGATCTACATGACCTTATCTGCGTATCTGGAGGTCAGCCGCTGCTCCGCCGTGTTGTACCTGTTTGTACGTGTTTTTAAGTCTCTTGATGTCATCGTGTCTAACACACACCCTTTATCTCCTCTCTGCAGCTGGACCATTGCATCCAGCCTGCCATTATCACCAAAGACATCTGCTCGGTCTTTTACTCCCGAGACGCCAAGATGTCCCCACCCCGTTCTCTCAAGAACCTCTTTGGGACTGGATACTCCAAAACTCCTGACTGGTAAATCTGGGCTGCTGCACTGTGGCCATCTCTGTTTCACAATCAAAGATATCTGCCCTGTTACAAAGTTTCCTTCTTCATAACTTCTGCTTCATTATAGCGACCGAGTGACTGGGATCTACGAGCTGAGCTTGTGTAAGATGTCTGACACTGGAAGCCCAGGTGAGCGGACATGAAACATGTTTAAAGAACGGCAGCTGTGGCTCCATGGACCAGAAGTAAACATATTTTTAGGAACATTGACCTCGATCTGCAAACGGTTATTGACAGGTTATCTATTTGATTCTAACTTGGTGTGATTTGTGTTAAAGGACCCCTGAGAACAGCTCACGTGCCTCCAGTCCCTCCTGCTCAGACTATGAAAACTTCCCGATGGTTCCCACTCTGGAGACCTCCTACCTTGCGCGGGCTGCAAAGAACGAGTTCCTCAACTTGGTGCCTGATATTGAAGAAATGCGACCAGGGTGAGTAATGCCATATTAACCCAAATACTGTCACTATGACATGTGTCTCACAGACCAAATGTAAGTCGACACTCATGTTCTCTAGTTCAAGCAGAAATGATGTGGATCGATTCAAATTCCTGAGCCTGGATGATTTCAGCTGGAAACAAACCAACTCTGCTTCTTCCTCAGAAAAACAAGCGCTCTCTTAAAAAATAAATAAATGAATAAAATCTCTTCTTTTCAGATCTGTTGTGTCCAAGAAGGGTTTTCTGAGCTTCGTGGAGCCTCGCTCTAACTCATGGGGGAAGCATTTTGTGGTTGTTCGCCGGCCCTACGTCTTCATCTACAACAGTGACCAGGACCCCGTGGAGCGAGGCGTCCTCAACCTCTCCACAGCACAGGTGGAATACAGCGAAGACCAGCAGGCCATGCTTAAGGTTTGAGGCAGGATAGACGTAAAACTCTCCTCACAGATGATGGGTTAGGGTTAGGGTTAACCCTAACCCTAAGATTCTTAAGCTCTCCCTATGACATCATCACTCCCTAAGCCAATGAGATTGTCACAAGACATTTTGGAATGGGGTATTTTTTTTTAAACTGTTTTCAAACTTAACTTAAAATTTCAGTGTGTCCTAGTTGTGGACTATTGGTTAGTTTAGTCCATTAAGAAATTAATTGTCACAAACATCCCTAATATTATATAACAGACAACAGAAAACAAGACAGTTTTTTTCTACGCAATAGAACTAGAATACAAGTTTTTTTAAATTATCCTACTTTTTATAAAAGATAACATTTATTAAAGAATATGCATTTAATTAAAAAACTCTATTCATCTAAAGGGTAACAAAAAGGTGGAGCTTCCTGCTCGAAAATGAAATGTCCCCATTTTTCTGGGCGTGGGTGCTTAACTAGTTAAAAAGAACAAAAACAAACAAACATCTGTCTCCTATTTTTTATGTCACACAGGAAAGAAGCTTCAATATCTGATGAGAAGACATTAATTTGTTGGTGTTTGTGGTGTTTGGTGCAGTTTTCTTGTTTTCTGGGTTGTTGTTTATTTACAGTGGAGATGAAGATCTCTAACAAGTTGATTTGTTCACATTTGCACATCTTAATTTTTAAGAGGAATGTGTTTGTTGAGTTTGTACACTATATGCATGTAAGGCAACCGTTTCCTTTTTCAGTACTTTGTGAGGTGCATTTTTCTCTGTTTTAACAAAAAACAGACATAAAAGACATTTAAGTCGACCTAAGATGATTTGTTTACATTTCTACATGGTCTTACTGAGGTGATGCAAAGTGAAACATGCTTTCTTCTTTTTTGGTAATGTGCTGGAAAAGCTTGAAAATGGACCTTGAATGTGCTTAAACAGTGCTTGAATTTGACCCTGAAAGATGTGTATGAACCTGATATTAATAAAAGGTTGACCTAACTGATCAAATAAAGTCTGTGCGGTTTAGTTGTTCCACTCATATTAAACCAAATGATGGTGTGGCGGCCTGTTCTAGTGTGAACTAAGAGAGGGTTTGAATGTAAGAGAGAGGTGGAAAAAGGAAAAGGAGACCTAAAATGTAACCCCTGCAGCTCGACTGAGGAGGTGAGTTACATTAGTGCTTCCTCTTTATTAGAAAGCGGTTTGAGTGAATTAGAAGTCTGTTGTGTTTTTTGGAGGATCTACTCATTAGTCATGCGAGGCATCCATCTGAACTCTATCAAAATAAAGGTGTATTTTAACTCATTTAAATTTTTTCTAATATCAGAGCTATAGGACTATACAAAGTAGCTGCTGACATCTAAAACGACAGCAGACTTATTGTGTCTTTCTTCACCTCATCACTTTTTTCTGTGTGTGTTTTTCTGTTGATGCCTTTCAAACAAAACTAGCCATGATATTTTCCCCCTCTGACAATTAATATCAGTTAACCCCAGATGTGTCATGCAGATATCCTAATTCTGTGTTTGGTAATCTTGCACCATTGAACTGTTAGTGAATGAGGCAACAATAAAAGTGTGAAACGTGCATTAGCAGATCAAGTGGTGCCTGCTTATTTCCTGCTTTATGTGAGCTTCTGCTGTAGTTTATTATGTGCTTTAGTCCCAAGAAACCACCCTTTTACTGTGGCGCACAATAAGATCTTCTGATGTTTGGTGTCATCTTCCTGTGATCTCCTGTGAACAGGTGGATTAATTCACTTCAAGTTTATGTATGTAGCACCAAATCACAGCAGGCGCTGAACACTGTAAAGACTCTAGAATAATTATGGAGGCACAACATTTAAAGCTCCCATCCTTCCATCCCACAGACCTAAAAGTTAGTTATATGATAAACAGCCCCATGTTTGTTTACTTGATTTGTAAAATGCAAAGTGGTGACTTTTTCTCTTCAAGTACGTCCTCATATGGAGACAGTTTTTTTAATGGCATAAAACAAGTCATTGTTTACAAAAATGTACATTTTATTGGGCAGAATGAGGTAAACAGTGAAGAAAAGTATGAGAAAACAGAGCACGTCTCCGGAGACTGTGGCAACTAGAATTATTGTATACATGTGTGTGTATTAAGGACTGACACAGACAAAGAATGAATCAGACAATGAAGCAATGTCCTTTTTAAATGTTTATTTATAAACAGGATAAAACCATTCAAGTATTGAGTCATGAATAAAACATCAACCTCTGATCTGCTAATTGGGAAACAGAGGATGTCAGTGTATTTTTCAATGCTAGTCCAAATTGAGTGAGAGGACTTTACATTTGAATAGATTCGATTACAAGTTATATTTGGTTTTAATTGAATGAGTTCAATTTGATTTAAATCAAGCCAATTCACAACATATAAACTTGAAATATATGGTAAGATAAAGGTTGTGCAATAATACAGAGAAAGCCCCAACAATCAAATGACCCCCTATGAGCAAGAACTTGGCAACAGTGGGAAGGAAAAACTCCATTTTCGGCAGAACCAGAATCAGGGAGGGGCCATCTGCCTCCACCGGTTGGGGTAAGAAAATGAAACTAAACTACAGGAAGACAAAGAGGAAAGATGTTCATGATATATATGAAACTTTCCACTAGCCCTGACTAAAATATTGTTTTTGACAGGAAAGTATTGTTTCATTCATGTTTATTCCACGAGGTGGACAGCAGGAATAAAACAAACCAGATACTAAGAAATAAAGTATACAATGAAATTTTCTCGATATGCTAAAATTCCCACTGAGACTGGATAAGATTTTTCTAAAACTGGTCAAAATACAATTCTCTTCATGCACAGAAATCCCACCCAGTCCCACAACCCAGGACGAATATTCCTTGTGTGTTCTTGAGCTGGACAGAAATTCCTCTTGCTGAGCGGGGTCCACGCCAGCCTCGTGTCAGGCAGACGAGGAGCCTCCTGTCCCAGTCTCGTCCGTCCACTGGGCCCATCACATCCCAGCCCAGTTCGCATTCTGCATTGGAGTCCGTCGCTCGATACCACCGCGGCTCCTCTCACGTCATCACCTGTAAGTAAAAACAAATAGGAGCCAGAACCATCATCCCGGAAGCTGCCCTGGCTTGTAGCCATGGCGACCCTCTCCCAACACGGCTGCACCCAGTGAACAACAGTGAGACACTACTGACAAATGCAGGCAGTGGTATACATCTGCCCTGCTGTCAATCACACACGTTGTCTCCTACTGTCGCCGTTCCTGCTGTCGGGACTGGGTCACCACATCACGCTGACCGGTCTCCAGACGAGGCGTCGCACCCCCCACGATCACGCAGCGGCTCCCTCTTTTCCACCTGGCCTTCATGCGTTCCTCTTCCAATCTAGGGCCTCTCTCCTTCCAGTGCTCAGCTTGCTTCCTTTTAATACGACCTTTAAACAGCTGAAAGGACACCTCTGGACACACCCATGCCTCAACATGTGATCACTATCAGCTAATTTGTCCCATTGCCAGCCAATCCACAGTGGATTAAAACAATGTAAAATAACACACTGAAACAATGTGATACAAACAGAATAAAATCATGCAAATAAAAACTAAAATCAGAAAAAAAAACAATATAAACAATGAATACAAATTTTTACTGTGTGAAACATTTTCACTCTTTGAATATTTTTCATTTCTTACAATCAGAATTCTCCAATAGATTTTTAGAAGAAAGTTATTTTCTTTCATGCATCACCAACTGAACCTTTTATGTTAACGTCTCAATCTCCAGCCTAACCTCATTGAATTTTGCTTAGCAAAGTACTTTTCAACTCTAATAATTAGTAAGATTATATTTCTTATCATCTGTTGGTCGTCTGACCTGATAAACTTCAATGAACATTATAACACAGGAGTGATTGTCTCTAAAAATGGGCTCCTGCACGCTTGCAGACATTTTTCCATCACAACTTATGGATGATGAACGATTTGATTAAAGCTGTGAAACATTACTGATAAACTTCATGTGATGTTGCATTAAAGCCAATTTTCTATTAAAATCAGGGACTTTTCTAACTGACCTCTGACCTTTGAGCAGTAGTGTGTACTGTATGCTTGTATGTAACTGTATCTGACCTGGATTTTATCACCAGTTTCAAATAAGAATCTTCTTTAAAGTCTGTCTTTCAATACAAATGAAGTTAAACTTTATCAAGGCTGATGGTAAACTGTCCCTAACAAGTCCACTTTATTGCATGCTCATTGACTTTCTCCTATCAGAGCTGTTTAACAAGTCCACCTTATACATGCTTATTAATCTATCACGCTTATCAGTGGCTCATGGTTGCTTAAAGCCTATGTCTGAACTTGAGCACAGAGGCAGAGCATCATTCAATCTTGGCAGCAGCTCCAGGATGACAAACTCCACTTTCTCTGCATCAAGACAGCTCATACCTTTTTAACCGTCTCTCCTGATAGTCTTATATCATCTGCTCTAATCAATAACCATACACTATCATTACAATGTAGACTACAGCTCAAAAGTCTGAGGTGAATTAGAAATGTCTTGTTTCCTGAATAGACTCAAATTTGGTTTCAGATTGAATCACAGCAATTTATCAAAATAATCATATACATGCTTAATATTAACACTGATCACAAATCATGAATGATTTTAATAGAATATCTACAGAGGTGTTCAGAGACCCATTTTCAGCAATAATCCCTCCTGTGTTCAGTGGTACATTGTCTTATCTAATGCAAGCTTAACACATTAAAGCCTAACTTATCACTCAAAACTGCTTTTTAAAGATTTTTGCACAAACTGAAACTATTGTAAGTAAGTAAATAAAAACTTTATTTATATAGCACCTTTCAAGATAAAAATCACAAAGTGCTTCACAGAAGCTAAAACCTAAAAATAAAAATCAACCAAAAGCAAGTTTAAAAAGATGGGTTTTTAGCTGTTTTTTCAAAGCGACCACTGAGTCCACAGATCTCAGACTCAAAGGGAGAGAGTTCCACAATCTGGGGGCCACAGTCACAAAAGCTTTGTCACCTTTTGTTTTCAGCCTCGTGTGTTGGACAGCAAGCAAGCCCTGGTCACATGACCTCAGGGACCTGCTGGGAATGTATGGATGTAAAAGTTCACTTATATATGTTGGTGCTTGTCCATGCAGAGACCTGAAAGTCAAGGTCAAAACCATAAACTGGATTCTGAATTTAACGGGGAGCCAGTGCAGCTGAATCAGCAGGGGTGTGACATGGGAAAACTTGGAGGACTTGGTCAGAAGCTTTGCAGCAGCGTTCTGAACAACTTGCAGACGCTCCAAAGAGGCTTTACATAAACAAGTCAAGAAAGAGTTATAATAGTCCAGACGAGATGAAACAAATGCATGAATGACAATTTCTAATTCGGAGCGCGATACAATGGGACTCAGCTTAGCAATATTTCTCAAGTGATAAAAACAGGAGCGAACCAAAGATTTTACATGGGCATCCAAAGTCAGAGCTGAGTCAATACTAACACCAAGGCTCCTGATAGACGGTTTTGCAAATGTAGCAAGTGGACCCAAGTTTTCCATAACACTAGGTACAAAATTTTTAGGAGCACAAACAAGAACTTCAGTCTTCTCCTCATTTAGTTGAAGAAAGTTTCCAGCCATCCAACATCTAATGGAGTCTATGCACTTGTGCAAAATCTGTAGCTTGGAAACATCATGGGGCTTAAAGGAGATATATAACTGAATATCATCTGCATAGCAGTGATACAAAATGTCTTTAAAAGTGCTCAATAAGCGTTGAAGAGGAAGTAAATACAGTAAGAACAATAAAGGCCCCAAAACTGAACCTTGTGGCACACCATAGGCAAGAAAAGTAGAAGAGGAACTGTACTTAGAGGTAGCCACAGAAAAGGATCGTTCATGCAAATAGGATTCAAACCAGTCCAAAGCAGCCCCTGATATACCCACCCAGTGTCTCAGCCTATCTAGCAGAATATGATGGTCCACAGTATCAAAGGCGGAGGTCAGGTCCAACATCAACAGAACGGAGCATTCTCCTGCATCACATCTCATCAAAATGTCGTTGGAGACTCTAAGAAGTGTAGTTTCAGTAGAGTGAGCTCTACGAAAGCCAGATTGGAATTTATCCAGAATGCTGTATTCATCTAGACAAGCTATAAGCTGCTTAGCCACAACCTTTTCTAAAATCTTAGAAATGAACGGTAATTTTGAAATTGATCTGTAGCTACTAAGAAGAGACGCATCAAGCTTAGGTTTTTTTTAACAGTGGGTGAATGACAGCATTCTTACAATAAACAGGGACCTGACCAGAAACCAGTGAGGTATTGATAATTGTGAGCACACAGGGACCAACAGACTGAAAGACATTTTTAAACAAAGATCCAGGTAAAATATCAAGAAAGCAGGAGGATGCTTTCATTGAATTAACTAACTTGACCAGCTCAGGTAAGGACACAGGTAAAAATCTTTCTAAAATTACAGGCCTAGCTTGAGTTGGAGCAGACAAGAGAGACACAGAAGGAGAGATATTGTTCCTCACGTTACTGACTTTTTCAAAGAAGAAAGAAAGAAATTTTTCACAATCTTCATTTGATGAAATTGGGACAGCATGTGGAGCAGGAGCAACAATATCATTAATGGTGTCGAATAGTACCTTAGGGTTACCTCTGCTCTTAGACACTAAGTCTGAGAAATAGGCCGCCCTCGCATCTCGAACTGAAGTGTTAAAAGAGACCAAAAGGTCCTTTAAATGAAGGAGATGGACATGCAAACGCATTTTCCTCCATAAACGCTCAACCTTACGGCTGCAACGCTTTAAGAAGCGAATGCTGTCATTTATCCAGGGAGACGACTTTGAAACCGGTGGTGATTAAAGAAACAATAAATGTGTCTGGATCATCCCAGTGTTTGTTTTTAACCTCATGAAAGCAAGTTTCCATTTTCCTCTAAAGGGGCTGCAACACCCAGCTGCACAAAACCTTCACTTTTTTTAACAGTTTCACTCTTTGAATATTTTTCATTTCTTACAATCAGAATTCTCCAATAGATTTGTAGAAGAAAATTATTTTCTTTCATGCATCACCAACTGAACCTTTTATGTTAACGTCTCAATCTCCAGCCTAACCTCATTGAATTTTGCTTAGCAAAGTACTTTTCAACTCTAATAATTAGTAAGATTATATTTCTTATCATCTGTTGGTCGTCTGACCTGATAAACTTCAATGAACATTATAACACAGGAGTGATTGTCTCTAAAAATGGGCTCCTGCACGCTTGCAGACATTTTTCCATCACAACTTATGGATGATGAAGGATTTGATTAAAGCTGTGAAACATTACTGATAAACTTCATGTGATGTTGCATTAAAGCCAATTTTCTATTAAAATCAGGGACTTTTCTAACTGACCTCTGACCTTTGAGCAGTAGTGTGTACTGTATGCTTGTATGTAACTGTATCTGACCTGGATTTTATCACCAGTTTCAAATAAGAATCTTCTTTAAAGTCTGTCTTTCAATACAAATGAAGTTAAACTTTATCAAGGCTGATGGTAAACTGTCCCTAACAAGTCCACTTTATTGCGTGCTCATTGACTTTCTCCTATCAGAGCTGTTTAACAAGTCCACCTTATACATGCTTATTAATCTGTCACGCTTATCAGTGGCTCATGGTTGCTTAAAGCCTATGTCTGAACTTGAGCACAGAGGCAGAGCATCATTCAATCTTGGCAGCAGCTCCAGGATGACAAACTCCACTTTCTCTGCATCAAGACAGCTCATAACTTTTTAACAGTCTCTCCTGATAGTCTCATATCATCTGCTCTAAGTAAATGTAAGTTATTAATTAAAAGACGACTGTTTCAATCTGACCACAAACTTTTGAGCAGTAGTGTGTGTTGTATGCATGTGTCTGTCTGTATCTGATCAGGATTTTGTCATCAGTGTCAACAAAATCATCATTTTTTTAGCTGTGTCCATCATCAAAATTGAGTTGGAGTGTTTTAACTCTGATGGCAATCTCTCCCTAACAAGTCCACTTTATTGCGTGCTCATTTTCTCCTATTAGTGGCTCATAGGAGTCTAACTAATGAACTGTATGCATGTTTCCTAATCTGTCACGCTTATCAGTGGCTCATGGTTGCTTAAGGCCTATGTCTGTACTTGACCACAGAGGCAGAGCATCATTCAACCTGCCAGCTGCCTATCTTGGGAGCTTTTCAAGGATGACAGACTCCACTTTCTCTGCAGCAAGACAGCTCATAACTTTTTTACAGTGTCTCCCTGTCCTCATACTTCTATATATTCCTCTGTAATAGATAACTATACACTATCATTGCAATCAATCTACACTACAGCTCAAAAGTTTGAAGTCAATTTTCACCTGGTTTATAACCATGTGATCGGTCCACACAGGAGTGATTGTTACTAAAAATGGGCCCATGTTTAAGTGTGTAGACATTTCCTAATGCATCATGGGTGATTTAACCAATAAAAGATTCATTAAACACACATCTGTGAAAACATTTCTGATAATTTTCATTTAATATTATGTTAAAGTAAATGTAAATTATTAATTAAAAGACGACTGTTTCAATCTGACCACAAACTTTTGAGCAGTAGTGTGTGTTGTATGCATGTGTCTGTCTGTATCTGATCAGGATTTTGTCATCAGTGTCAACAAAACGCTCATTTTTTTAGCTGTGTCTGTCATCAAAAATTGAGTTGGAGTGTTTTAACTCTGATGGCAATCTCTCCCTAACAAGTCCACTTTATTGCGTGCTCATTTTCTCCTATTAGTGGCTCATACATATATAATTAGGAAACATGCATTAAGTGGACTAATTTCTCACGCTTATCAGTGGCTCATGGTTGCTTAAGGCCTATGTCTGTACTTGACCACAGAGGCAGAGCATCATTCAACCTGCCAGCTGCCTATCTTGGGAGCTTTTCAAGGATGACAGACTCCACTTTCTCTGCAGCAAGACAGCTCATAACTTTTTTACAGTGTCTCCCTGTCCTCATACTTCTATATATTCTTCTGTAATAGATAACTATACACTATCACTGCAATCAATATATACTACAGCTCAAAAGTTTGAAGTCAATTTTCACCTGGTTTATAACCATGTGATCGGTCCACACAGGAGCGATTGTTACTAAAAATGGGCCCATGTTTAAGTGTGTAGACATTTCCTAATGTATCATGGGTGATTTAACCAATAAAAGATTCATTAAACACACATTTGTGAAAACATTACTTGTAAACGTTGCGTAATTTTATGTTAAAGCAATAGGGGTGCAACGATACTCGTATCGATATTGAACCGTTCGATACAGTGCTTTCGGTTCGGTATGCATATGTATCGAACAATACAAATTTTTAATTTATTTTATCAACTTTCCTTCTGACGATGCTGTCTGTGTTGAGCGCTCAGTGGATCTGCGCTCGACAGTGCAGCCTAGGCGGAGTAGTCGAACACAGATTCACTGAGCGCAGGGCAAGCTAGCGAGACAGAAGTTAAGCTCTCCTTGCAACATGGCAAATTGAACCTCCCCCACCCTCATTCAGATCTGGCGTTTGGAAGTATTTTGGTTTTCATGTGACGTATGACCCTGAAGGTAAGCGTGTCATGGACAAAAGTAAAACAGTATGTCGGATGTGCCATGCAATGCTCAATTACATTGGTGGGAACTAGTGTGTTAGCGCAGTTAGCTCGTTAGCGCAGTTAGCTCGTGAACGTGTTGACGCTGTCCAGCCCCACGCACAGGCGATCCGCGGTAGCTCGTTAACGGAGATTTGCCGTGCTGTGGCGTTAATGTCATTTCAACGAGATTAACGCTGACAACACTAGTGGGAACACAACAAATATGACTGCACATTTACGCCGATATCATCCTAGTACAAAGACAAGTGGAAGCAGACAAAAACAACAAGCACGCATGCTACAAACTTTACCCGAGTCATTTAGACAGCCGTTAGCACATGTTTCTCCTTATGGGGACCTGATATGTTTAATATGCTGCTGAGAATATAGCCCAGAAGAAGCGTATAGTATAGCTTTTATTTTTGAAAGAGCCATTTCTCTGTAATAAACTCTCTTTTCCAAAGATGAGTGATTTCTCAATCCGATAGATTTATTTTTTTTATTACTTTGTTGTTTCAGCAACATTAAATTTAAAAACTGTACTTTTGAGTTAAAACATATATTTATAATTTTAATAAATGACAAATTAAAAAGGCATGAACATTTTTTTTTGTATCGAAAAAATGTCGAACCGTGACACCAAAGTATCGAAACAAACCGAACCGTGAATTTTGTGTATCGTTGCACCCCTATAAAGCAAATATAATTTTACAATTAAGACAAGAATATTTAATCTGGCCACAAACCTTTGAGCAGTAGTGTGTGTTGTATGCATGTGTCTGTCTGTATCTGATCAGGATTTTGTCATCAGTGTCAACAAAACGCTCATTTTTTTTAGCTGTGTCCATCATCAAGATTGAGTTGGAGTGTTTTAACTCTGATGGCAATCTCTCCCTAACAAGTCCACTTTATTGCGTGCTCATTTTCTCCTATTAGTGGCTCATAGGAGTCTAACTAATGAACTGTATGCATGTTTCCTAATCTGTCACGCTTATCAGTGGCTCATGGTTGCTTAAGGCCTATGTCTGTACTTGACCACAGAGGCAGAGCATCATTCAACCTGCCAGCTGCCTATCTTGGGAGCTTTTCAAGGATGACAGACTCCACTTTCTCTGCAGCAAGACAGCTCATAACTTTTTTACAGTGTCTCCCTGTCCTCATACTTCTATATATTCTTCTGTAATAGATAACTATACACTATCATTGCAATCAATCTACACTACAGCTCAAAAGTTTGAAGTCAATTTTCACCTGGTTTATAACCATGTGATCGGTCCACACAGGAGCGATTGTTACTAAAAATGGGCCCATGTTTAAGTGTGTAGACATTTCCTAATGCATCATGGGTGATTTAACATAAATGATTCATTAAACACACATCTGTGAAAACATTACTAAAATTGAGTTTATGACAAACTCTCCCTAACATGTTCAGTTTATTGCGTGCTCATCAATCTACTCTACAGCTCAAAAGTTTGAAGTCAGTTAGAAACGTCTTTTTTTCTTAAAAAACCAAGATTTGCTTTTAGATTTTGTAAATTAATTGTTAATGCAAATAAATATTATTCCTTAAAACTTGCATAGATCACCAATTATGAATGATGATTGATTAAATATTAACTTGTGTATGGATTACAACAATAATAGCGAGTGTGTAGATTATATTACCTTTCCTCAGTTTATCACATTAAATCTCAGCTTACTAGTGACCCAGCAGTTTTCCAAGTACAGAAGCGCTAACCAACATATTTTTTTCAAGTAATATAAAAATCAATTTTATATATTACCTTTTTAAACATCCCATTTTTCTTTCTAATGTCATTAAAACAAGTTTGCACATTTGTATTACAACAGCTGGACCTCCAGATCTTTCAAGCTTTCAGTTTTTTTCTCAGTGTCACACATGGATTAGTTTTCATCTCTTTCAATAAGAAAGTCAAATCTTCAAACCCTAAAGCAATCTTTGTTTCTTTCAATCATTCCAATATTTTTCATCTCCTGTTATATAATTGCAGTTAACCAGAGCTTAGCTACTCTGATCTACAGTGATTTTGGGGGTTTGGATTTTGTTTTTCACAGGTGCAGAGCCTTTTTCTACAAAATTACGAATAAACTGCATTTTTTAAAAGTACCATTAACATAAATGTAGACTGACAAGTAACTCAACCTTTAACACAGTGATCAATAGAGAGATTATATTTCTTATCATCTGTTGGTCGTCTGACCTGATAAACTTCAATGAACATTATAACACAGGAGTGATTGTCTCTAAAAATGGGCTCCTGCACGCTTGCAGACATTTTTCCATCACAACTTATGGATGATGAAGGATTTGATTAAAGCTGTGAAACATTACTGATAAACTTCATGTGATGTTACATTAAAGCCAATTTTCTATTAAAATCAGGGACTTTTCTAACTGACCTCTGACCTTTGAGCAGTAGTGTGTACTGTATGCTTGTATGTAACTGTATCTGACCTGGATTTTATCACCAGTTTCAAATAAGAATCTTCTTTAAAGTCTGTCTTTCAATACAAATGAAGTTAAACTTTATCAAGGCTGATGGTAAACTGTCCCTAACAAGTCCACTTTATTGCGTGCTCATTGACTTTCTCCTATCAGAGCTGTTTAACAAGTCCACTTTATACATGCTGATTAATCTATCACGCTTATCAGTGGCTCATGGTTGCTTAAAGCCTATGTCTGAACTTGAGCACAGAGGCAGAGCATCATTCAATCTTGGCAGCAGCTCCAGGATGACAAACTCCACTTTCTCTGCATCAAGACAGCTCATAACTTTTTAACAGTCTCTCCTGATAGTCTCATATCATCTGCTCTAAGTAAATGTAAGTTATTAATTAAAAGACGACTGTTTCAATCTGACCACAAACTTTTGAGCAGTAGTGTGTGTTGTATGCATGTGTCTGTCTGTATCTGATCAGGATTTTGTCATCAGTGTCAACAAAATCATCATTTTTTTAGCTGTGTCCATCATCAAAATTGAGTTGGAGTGTTTTAACTCTGATGGCAATCTCTCCCTAACAAGTCCACTTTATTGCGTGCTCATTTTCTCCTATTAGTGGCTCATAGGAGTCTAACTAATGAACTGTATGCATGTTTCCTAATCTGTCACGCTTATCAGTGGCTCATGGTTGCTTAAGGCCTATGTCTGTACTTGACCACAGAGGCAGAGCATCATTCAACCTGCCAGCTGCCTATCTTGGGAGCTTTTCAAGGATGACAGACTCCACTTTCTCTGCAGCAAGACAGCTCATAACTTTTTTACAGTGTCTCCCTGTCCTCATACTTCTATATATTCTTCTGTAATAGATAACTATACACTATCATTGCAATCAATCTACACTACAGCTCAAAAGTTTGAAGTCAATTTTCACCTGGTTTATAACCATGTGTTCGTTCCACACAGGAGTGATTGTTACTAAAAATGGGCCCATGTTTAAGTGTGTAGACATTTCCTAATGCATCATGGGTGATTTAACCAATAAAAGATTCATTAAACACACATCTGTGAAAACATTTCTGATAATTTTCATTTAATATTATGTTAAAGTAAATGTAAGTTATTAATTAAAAGACGACTGTTTCAATCTGACCACAAACTTTTGAGCAGTAGTGTGTGTTGTATGCATGTGTCTGTCTGTATCTGATCAGGATTTTGTCATCAGTGTCAACAAAACGCTCATTTTTTTAGCTGTGTCTGTCATCAAAAATTGAGTTGGAGTGTTTTAACTCTGATGGCAATCTCTCCCTAACAAGTCCACTTTATTGCGTGCTCATTTTCTCCTATTAGTGGCTCATACATATATAATTAGGAAACATGCATTAAGTGGACTAATTTCTCACGCTTATCAGTGGCTCATGGTTGCTTAAGGCCTATGTCTGTACTTGACCACAGAGGCAGAGCATCATTCAACCTGCCAGCTGCCTATCTTGGGAGATTTTCAAGGATGACAGACTCCACTTTCTCTGCAGCAAGACAGCTCATAACTTTTTTACAGTGTCTCCCTGTCCTCATACTTCTATATATTCTTCTGTAATAGATAACTATACACTATCACTGCAATCAATATATACTACAGCTCAAAAGTTTGAAGTCAATTTTCACCTGGTTTATAACCATGTGATCGGTCCACACAGGAGCGATTGTTACTAAAAATGGGCCCATGTTTAAGTGTGTAGACATTTCCTAATGTATCATGGGTGATTTAACCAATAAAAGATTCATTAAACACACATTTGTGAAAACATTACTTGTAAACGTTGCGTAATTTTATGTTAAAGCAATAGGGGTGCAACGATACTCGTATCGATATTGAACCGTTCGATACAGTGCTTTCGGTTCGGTATGCATATGTATCGAACAATACAAATTTTTAATTTATTTTATCAACTTTCCTTCTGACGATGCTGTCTGTGTTGAGCGCTCAGTGGATCTGCGCTCGACAGTGCAGCCTAGGCGGAGTAGTCGAACACAGATTCACTGAGCGCAGGGCAAGCTAGCGAGACAGAAGTTAAGCTCTCCTTGCAACATGGCAAATTGAACCTCCCCCACCCTCATTCAGATCTGGCGTTTGGAAGTATTTTGGTTTTCATGTGACGTATGACCCTGAAGGTAAGCGTGTCATGGACAAAAGTAAAACAGTATGTCGGATGTGCCATGCAATGCTCAATTACATTGGTGGGAACTAGTGTGTTAGCGCAGTTAGCTCGTTAGCGCAGTTAGCTCGTGAACGTGTTGACGCTGTCCAGCCCCACGCACAGGCGATCCGCGGTAGCTCGTTAACGGAGATTTGCCGTGCTGTGGCGTTAATGTCATTTCAACGAGATTAACGCTGACAACACTAGTGGGAACACAACAAATATGACTGCACATTTACGCCGATATCATCCTAGTACAAAGACAAGTGGAAGCAGACAAAAACAACAAGCACGCATGCTACAAACTTTACCCGAGTCATTTAGACAGCCGTTAGCACATGTTTCTCCTTATGGGGACCTGATATGTTTAATATGCTGCTGAGAATATAGCCCAGAAGAAGCGTATAGTATAGCTTTTATTTTTGAAAGAGCCATTTCTCTGTAATAAACTCTCTTTTCCAAAGATGAGTGATTTCTCAATCCGATAGATTTATTTTTTTTATTACTTTGTTGTTTCAGCAACATTAAATTTAAAAACTGTACTTTTGAGTTAAAACATATATTTATAATTTTAATAAATGACAAATTAAAAAGGCATGAACATTTTTTTTTGTATCGAAAAAATATCGAACCAAACCGAACCGTGAATTTTGTGTATCGTTGCACCCCTATAAAGCAAATATAATTTTACAATTAAGACAAGAATATTTAATCTGGCCACAAACCTTTGAGCAGTAGTGTGTGTTGTATGCATGTGTCTGTCTGTATCTGATCAGGATTTTGTCATCAGTGTCAACAAAACGCTCATTTTTTTTAGCTGTGTCCATCATCAAGATTGAGTTGGAGTGTTTTAACTCTGATGGCAATCTCTCCCTAACAAGTCCACTTTATTGCGTGCTCATTTTCTCCTATTAGTGGCTCATAGGAGTCTAACTAATGAACTGTATGCATGTTTCCTAATCTGTCACGCTTATCAGTGGCTCATGGTTGCTTAAGGCCTATGTCTGTACTTGACCACAGAGGCAGAGCATCATTCAACCTGCCAGCTGCCTATCTTGGGAGCTTTTCAAGGATGACAGACTCCACTTTCTCTGCAGCAAGACAGCTCATAACTTTTTTACAGTGTCTCCCTGTCCTCATACTTCTATATATTCTTCTGTAATAGATAACTATACACTATCACTGCAATCAATCTACACTACAGCTCAAAAGTTTGAAGTCAATTTTCACCTGGTTTATAACCATGTGATCGGTCCACACAGGAGCGATTGTTACTAAAAATGGGCCCATGTATAAGTGTGTAGACATTTCCTAATGCATCATGGGTGATTTAACGTAAATGATTCATTAAACACACATCTGTGAAAACATTACTAAAATTGAGTTTATGACAAACTCTCCCTAACATGTTCAGTTTATTGCGTGCTCATCAATCTACTCTACAGCTCAAAAGGTTGAAGTCAGTTAGAAACGTCTTTTTTTCTTAAAAAACAAGATTTGCTTTTAGATTTTGTAAATTAATTGTGAATGCAAATAAATATTATTCCTTAAAACTTGCATAGATCACCAATTATGAATGGTGATTGATTAAATATTAACTGGTGTATGGATTACAACAATAATAGCGAGTGTGTAGATTATATTACCTTTCCTCAGTTTATCTCATTAAATCTCAGCTTACTAGTGACCCAGCAGTTTTCCAAGTACAGAAGCGCTAACCAACATATTTTTTTCAAGTAATATAAAAATCAATTTTATATATTACCTTTTTAAACATCCCATTTTTCTTTCTAATGTCATTAAAACAAGTTTGCACATTTGTATAACAACAGCTGGACCTCCAGATCTTTCAAGCTTTCAGTTTTTTTTCTCAGTGTCACACATGGATTAGTTTTCATCTCTTTCAATAAGAAAGTCAAATCTTCAAACCCTAAAGCAATCTTTGTTTCTTTCAATCATTCCAATATTTTTCATCTCCTGTTATATAATTGCAGTTAACCAGAGCTTAGCTACTCTGATCTACAGTGATTTTGGGGGTGTGGATACCTTTTTTTTTCACAGGTGCAGAGCCTTTTTCTACAAAATTACGAATAAACTGCATTTTTTAAAAGTACCATTAACATAAATAAAGACTGACAAGTAACTCAACCTTTAACACAGTGATCAGTAGAGAAGAAAGAAAATAACCCATTTCAACATTTCTAGTTCAGATCAAAATTATTGTTCTGATTAAGGAAACAGTAAATCTGGCCGCATTATTGTCCTGATCCTCCAATTTTCCCTTTCCAATGTGACTAAATAAAATTCAACTTTTTTTTAAATAAAAGTAGTTGCACACCCAGATATTTCTTACAGTAAGAATCCTCCAACAACCTTTCAAAAGAAACATTTTTTGTCTTTCCTCAATTTTGAGACCAACTGAACCCACAAACCTGAAGCTGCAGACCCCAAACTAAACAAATGTAATGTTTCCTTAATCAGCACAGTCATTTTTAAGTCTTTATGTGTTATGTTTACTCACAGTTTTGATGCTTGCTTCTTCGACTTGATCCACGATTAGCTCTGCACCGTCGCTCTGCTGTTTCCTCTCTCCTCATGCTTCTCCTTCATGCGTCCTGTCCTCAGATATAATCCAACCAGCCTCCTTGTTTCCTCCTTGACTTGTATTTGCAAAATTTCCAGTTAAATTAAGAGAAATCCAGAAAAGTTTTCTTGCTTCAAAAGCTCTTCCAGTTGCCTGTCTTCTTGTCCTCCTTCAAATGTGCATTTTATATATTTGTATTTATTTGACTTCATATTGCCATGACAACACAAAAGCAGGTGGTTCTGTCCTCTGCTGGTGTTCCATAATGATGTAAAAGTATGTTAATAATCTTTAAACAGACACTCACTGATCCTGTAAGAGCAGGAATTTAACTACAAACCCTCATAGTTCCCATCAGTATCATTCGTTCTGCTCTGCTTTTCAAGGATGACAGACTCCACTTTCTCTGCATCAGGACAGCTCATAACTTTTTAACAGTCTGTCTCTGTCCTGATACTCCTACATCATCTGCTATAATCAAAAACCATGGACTCTCACTGCAATGTACGCTACAGCTCAAAAGTTTCAATACAATTAAAAACGTCTTGTTCTATGACTACAATTATTTTTAGTTTAATGTTGAGGAACACAAAATTAATCAGAGAATTAAAGCAATATGAACACTTAATAGTAACACTGACCATAAATCATGAATGAGGTTTAATGGAATATTAACACAGATGTACAAAAGCCCATTTACAGCAACAATGTCTCCTGTCTTCCAGTGGTACATTTTGTTATCTACTGTAAGTTTATCGTGTTAAATCCCAACTTATCAGTCAAGAAAAGTTTTTTCCAAAGATATCAGCACAGACCAAAACTACTTTGCTGATTAAGAAAATAACACATTTGGTCTCGTGACTGTGTGGATCATCCCATTTTCCTCTTTTCACACTGATTAAACCAAGTTGGCACTTTTCCATCAACAATGTGAACATTTGGGTGTGCCACTGCCTTCAACTTTTTATCAGCTTCATTTATGAAAGAATTTTCATGTCTAAACATCATTTTTTTCTGATATAAAATTTTAAAAATCCTTTACTTCCACCCATTTTAAGACGTTGTGACAACAAATTCAACAGATGCCAAATGAAATTATTATTTTTTAATTACAATTTCTTTTACGTTTTTTATTGTATTTCCTGTCGTTCAAAGGGCTAAGCAACATTGAACGACTTCAGAAGCTGTCTTTTTTTTGTGTTTGTCTTCAGAGTTTAGGAGCTGTGTCTCCATTTCACTAAGGCCTACAATTCTTCAAATAAACTACATTAATTAAATGTACCATTACCATGGAACAGCGGTCCCCAACCTTTTTTGCGCCACGGACCGGTTTATGCCCGACAATATTTTCATGGACCGGCCTTTAAGGTGTCGTGGATTAATACAACAAAATAAAACTAGTACCAGTACCGAAAAAAAGAAAATTTATTCATAACACATGTGAAAAGACCCAGGAAAACCAAGTAAATGATAAAAACGATAACAAAATAACGCTGAAAACCGATAAAAACCCTGAAAAAAACACATTTCACACCTGAGCCTCAACTCTCGCGGCCCGGTACCAAACGACTCATGGACCAGTACCGGTCCGAGGCCCGGGGGTTGGGGACCGCTGCAATGGAAGACTGCCGAGAACTGACTAAACATTTAACACACTGAGCATAAGGCAACCCATTTCCAAGTTTTTTTAGTTGAGACCTAAACTGTTGTGCTGATTAAGGAAACAAGACATTTTTTGCCACATTAATGTCACGATCATCCTATTTTCTTTTTCTGCTGTGAATAAACCACCCAGATCTTTAAAGCCTTCTGCACTTTCACACATAATATTTCTCCAATTCTTTTTGGAAATAATTTCATCTTCATTTTGAAAACAACTGAACCCACACAGCTGGAGCTTCAGAGCCCAAACTAACCAAATGTAACTTTTCTTCAATCAGCGCAACAATTTTGAGCTCTTAGTTTGTTTTGTCTGCTCACAGTTTGCTGTCTGCTTCTTCTACTTGGTCCACGATTATCTCTGCACCATCTTTCTCCTGTTGTATTTCTCCTCATGCTGCACCTTCATGTGTCCTGTCCTGAGATGTATTTTTCCTCATTGAAATCATCTGGGTAACAAATGAAGCCTTCATACTTATCAGGCTGCAGGAGTGGGCTCATTAATGTGTTAGCTATTATCTCCATCTCATCCAAAGCTTACATAACACGGGCATTTTCTTCTTGTTCATTTTAATTGACTTTCTTTACATACACAAATCAAAAATGTTGTCAGGTCAATCAAATCTGCAATGTTTTCTTTGATTTCTGATGAACACCTGTCTGTGCTCATTTTTACTGTACATTTCATGTTGACATCACCCAGAACAACATGTGTGTGTGTGACAACATGTGTGATGGCTCTTAGACATCTATATCCACTTCCAGGGTTTGGTGGCTACTTGTACTAGGGAGTGGCTTGTTTAGAGCAATATTTGTCACCATGCTTAGTTACTCAACTGAGACTATATATGGACGTCTGCAACCTCAGTTTCTATCGCTCATTCTTCCAGGTCATTTGGGATTATTTGAATTTTATTTGCCTTACACACCCATCCACACACTTCACATATTACAGACATTGACTTTGTTTTTTAAATACATTCATTTTTTCAGTGAGGTGTCCATTTCTGTCTTTCCCCTTCAGCCAGGGGTGTGACATGAATGCTGGATGATGCATGTGATGACAGTCACACATAATTAAGGGTAAACGCTGAACTTAATCACCTGAAATCATCATAAAACTCAGACTGAGAGGCAACAAAGACATTTATTATTTGTAGAGTAGTTTAAAAATATGTACAGCACCCTGATTTAATGTAATTAAAGGATGAAAGAGAGAGGGATTGGTTAATCCATAATGTTACAGATTTAGGGGCTTTCACACAGGACAGATCAACAATTGAATGACTCTATAAAATATATTGAGTCTTTGTCTGCTCTAATGAAGCTCTGAGGTGTGCTGGATTTGATCACTGTCAATAGACACAATTAATCTGACTGACAGAGAGAAGGCCAAGACCTCAGGAGGACAGTTCATCATCTTCTTATTCAGCTTGTTTTAGAACTGAAGATGAAGATGAGAGGTGAAATGTCTGCATGCCCTCTGCTGGGAGTGAGTGAAAACACTTTTACTGACGGCTGGATCTAAATACTGAGTTTGGTGCCAAACGCACCATTAAACAGGGAACATGTCTATAGAAGAAGAAGATCTTGTCTTGTCTTGTTAGGAACTTAAATTGTAAATTTCGAGTGTTGGAGCTGTTTGCCTGTCAAACCACGGACCATGAGCATGGAGCGGGAGTCAGGAGCACGTTCACCAAAACCACTTCTTTCCTTCTGTTTCACGATTGTTCACATTTCTCACTGTAAATAAACGCACTGACTCTGATGGGAAAATCCTGCATTTGGTCCCGGTTCTTGCCACAAATAATAAACACTTTGATTTAGAAACTGCATTTTGTGTTCACTTGTGTGATCATTGTCTTATATTTAAATTTGTTTAATGATCTGAACCAGATTTTCACAGCACTGTACGTACGTAGAAGTTCTGCTCAAACTCTATGAACAGAATCATTCTAACAATGTGAACCAAGCTGTCACTGCATCTGTACTAATGCTCAGTTTGTAAGAACAGACATGCTACAAAACAACCCCAAGACATGCGGGGTTCTTCAGAGGATAAAGTGCTGGTGCCGTGTTCCACCGCCAGACTTGCACACAATGTTGCAGAGATGTGCCAGCCAGGAATGCACAGGAGCCTTAAAGCCATTTCCAGAACTTTTTTTTTTTTTAAGTTAATTGAAATTGAAATGTTTAATCATGTAGACTAAAGAAAATAAGAAAGTTACAAAGTATATTTATATGAAACATGTGAACACTTACTGCATTTGATGTATTTTAACGATATATAATGCGTGTTATGGAATATAACAACTGAATATGTGTAATTTTGCCACCCCATTTGATTTCCGTGCCACCCTAAGAAAATTTCTCTATCCGCCCCTTCAGTGTTACAATGTTATGTCTTCTGTTCAGTACAGTAAAAAAAACCCAAAAACATTTATTGTTGATCACTTAAGGATCATCTTATTGTTGCTCAGGGCCTCTGTGAGTTTGGTTTGCATGATCTCCTTAGTTGAATATGACGGCAGCTCCAAGGTTAAGAAGCACGTGTGTGTGTTTGACTTGCATCTTGATTTTGTCCATACTGAGAATGGGCACGCGGTCAAATCCTGTCACAAACCCCAGAGGAGGAAAAAAGTCAAACTCAAAGAATAAAGTGATAAATAATACAGAAGTGCTCTATTGGATTGTATCACATAGTCAGATGTTTATAGAAATATAGTAGTTATAAAGCAATACATTCTCCTGTTCATGTTTGTCTGAGCATAAAAATTAGATTTGATTCATAAGAATTATAATGCAGCCGTAACTTAAATTATTGGATAAATTATGACATATTAAGAAAAGTCAGATAATTCTAAAGTGCCTTATGATGCTGATGCTGTTACACAGCTGTCTCATGTAGGGATGTTGAATTTTTTGCATGTGCTATAGTGTAATATTATTGTAATGCACAGTGTAAATTATCCTGAAATTATCCTCAGCACAGACACAGTGCACGCTCCTTTAGAGCTGCATACGATCCACCATCACAGTGTGAAATCTGTATCTGCTAGCAGGGCCTCTGTCAGTCTGTCTCACATGATCTCCTTAGTTGAGTAAAAAGGCAGATACAGATTAGAGTGACATGTCTCTGACTCAGGGAAGTGCTGATCACAGGTGCCGCTCTGAATTTGCTTAACCCGAACCTCCATATGGACCTGGTCCATGCCAAGAATTGGAGCTCTTCTATAACCAGTCAGGAACCCTGAAGAACAACAATGGAAAGAAAATATAATTTTACTTAATTAATGATAGTTAGACAGCTATCAAGGTCAGTATATTGTGAAAAAGCTCATCAATATCCAAAAAATTCTAACAATTCTATATGAAGATAGCACTGCTCATCATTTTTGGTCATTTGGTTGGCTCACCTAAGCTAGCTTATACTAAAAATGTTATCTCATTAAGCAAATAATTAACAACTTTTTAGTGAATTTGAAAACTTTTACATACATCTTATCATCATCACATCACAGGAAAAGTATTTTTGCATATGTCTGTGAAGGTTCTCAGTCATCCAGGTCATCGTAGTCAAAGGAGCTTGCGAAGAAAAGCGTCTGGACTTCTTTAAGTTACTTGAAGACGTTTCACCTCTCATCCGAGAAGCTTCTTCAGTTCTAAGGTCAAATGGTGGAAAGTCCCAGATATAAACCTAGTGGGAGTTTCCCCCCACAGAGGGACAAAAGGACCCCCTGATGATCCTCTAATCGCCTGAGCCAAGGTGTGGAACTGGGTGTGGGTCCCAATCAGCCAGAGTTTCGGGTGAGTTCATTGTGAAACCTGCCCCACCTTATCATGCGAATTCCTGAGGTCAGATGGCCCAGGACGTGAGTGGGCGTTAAGGCGTCTGGGAAGGGATCTCAAAACTGGATTATAGATGGCAGAGAGTTGGTGTCGTAAACCACCGCCTCTGTTCAAAGATGGTCGCTCACAGTGGACATAGATGGCTTCTTTCACTCCTCTTTCAAACCATCTGTCCTCTCTGTCCAAAATGTGAACATTGGCATCCTCGAAAGAGTGTCCTTTGTCCTTAAGATGCAGATGGACAGCTGAGTCTTGTCCTGTGGAGGTGGCTCTTCTCTGTTGTGCCATGCGCTTGTGAAGTGGCTGTTTGGTCTCTCCAATGTAGAGGTCTGGGCATTCCTCGCTGCACTGTACAGCATACACCACATTGTTAAGTCTGTGTTTTGGCATTTTGTCTTTCGGGTGAACCAGTTTTTGTCTGAGTGTGTTGCTGGGTCTGAAGTACACCGGGATGTCATGCTTGGAGAAAACCCTCCTGAGTTTCTCTGATACACCGGCTACATAGGGGATGACAATGTTGTTGCGTCTGTCCTTCTTATCCTCCCTCGCTGGTGTCTGATCTTCTTTTCTGTGCCTCTTTGCTGACTTTAAAAACACCCATTTAGGGTAGCCGCACGTTTTGAGTGCTTCCTTTACATGTGTGTGTTCCTTCTTTTTCCCTTCAGGCTTAGAGGGAACATGTTCTGCCCGGTGGTGTAGGGTCCTAATTACTCCAAGTTTGTGTTCCAGAGGGTGATGGGAGTCAAACAGGAGGTACTGGTCCGTGTGTGTGGGCTTCCGGTAAACTTTGATGTTGAGGTTGCCATTCTCTTCAATGTGCACAGCGCAGTCCAGGAAAGGCAAACAGTCGTCCTTTGTGTCTTCCCTGGTGAACTTGATGTTTTTATCCACAGCGTTGATGTGCGCAGTGAAGGATTCCACTTCTTGTGTCTTGATTTTGACCCAGGTGTCGTCTACATATCTGTACCAGTGGCTGGGTACTCTTCCTTTGAAAGAGCCAAGAGCCTTCCTTTCCACTTCCTCCATGTAAAGGTTGGCTACAATAGGTGACACGGGGGAGCCCATGGCACAGCCATGTTTTTGTCTGTAATAGCCTTCGTTGTATTTGAAATATGTAGTGGTGAGGCAGAGGTCTAACAGTGTGCAAATCTGATCGGGTGTGAAGTTGGTCCTGTCCTCCAAGGAGTTGTCTTCTTGTAGTCGTTTTCTGACAGTCTCCACTGCCTCCGTGGTGGGTATGCACGTGAAGAGAGAGACACCATGGTTTCATCTGGATCCAGGGTAAGTTTCTGGACCTTGTCAGTGAAGTCGGTGGAGTTCTTGATGTGGTGTGGGGTGTTCCCCACGAGAGGAGCAAGGATGGTAGCAAGGTGTTTTGCAATGTTATAAGTGGCTGAGTTTATGCTACTGACTATGGATCTGAGTGGGACAGCTTCCTTGTGGATTTTTGGAAGTCCGTAAATGCAGGGTATGGCATCCCCTGGGTAAAGGCGGTGATAAGTAAGGCGGTCAATGATTTTGTCCTTTTCCAAGTCTTGAAGGCAAGCTATAACTTTCTTTTTGTAGCTGCTTGTGGGGTCTCGCTTTAAGGCTTCGTAGGTATTGTTGTCACTGAGGAGAGTAGTGATCTTTGTATGGTAATCTGTAGTGTTTAGGACCACGGTGCATCTTCCCTTATCAGCTGGTAAAACAGTGATGTTGTGGTTTTTGCTCAGGGAAGCGACGGCCTTCTTTTCCTGTATTGTGAGGTTGGACGGAGGGACTTTGGCACTGGAGAGGGTGGCTGAGACTTTCATCCTGATTTGCTCTGCTTCTGTCTGTGATAATTTATTAATCCGTATGGCAGATTCTGTGGCTGTGATGAGGTCCACTATGGGCAACTGTTGTGGAGAAATGGCAAAATTGAGACCTTTGGCTAATGGGCTAATTGAGACCTTAGAACTGAAGAAGCCTCTCGGATGAGAGGTGAAACGTCTTCAAGTAACTTAAAGAAGTCCAGACGCTTTTCTTCGCAAGCTCCTTTGACTATTTTTGCATATTTGTCACATTTATGTGTAATAAGTAAATACAATTGTTAATTTATAATTTCCTTCATTAAGGGAAAAAAATATTCAAGCCTAGCTGGCCCTATGTGAAAAAGCAATTGACCTCTAAATGTATTAACTGGTGGAAGCATCCTGACAGCAAGAACTGCAGTCAAGTGTTTGTGATAACTGGTAATGAATCTTTACAGAGCTTTGGGAGGAATTTTGGCCCACTTTCCTTGGCATACGTTTTTGTACTTTGAACAAGCATAATAAAAACAGAATCAGGGCCCAGTGCAAAAACACATGGCTTTTTAAAAAGGCTTAACCAGGCTATGAAGAATCTTTAATTTGACTGAAATATTGTTATTAAGGTATATTCGTCAGATCTACTGACCTATTCAGATTATAGTAAGAGAGTCACTACGTTGTCATTATACTTAAAATCATCTGTCAGAATTTGAGGTGTTGCGTCTCTTTTGCATTTGATGACTAACTCAACCATAAAGCAGCTTTACAGTATATTAATCAGAACAATGCTGCTCTCTAATATATCTTGGTAAAGTGCAGAAAAATCGAATGTTTTATATGATACAGTGTGATTTCAGTAACATATCATAATGGAGGCTTCAGCAAGTACTTACGAAGGAACTCTTTCCTCTGCTCTTCAGTTAGTTCATCAAATACCTCCCAAAACATCTGTATGGTGGGGTGGCGGTCATGATATTTCCAACCATAACTTGTGTTCTGAAAACAGTGAAAATGACTGTTATAATCATAGAGTTTGTAAGGTCAGGCATATATACACTATGTTGCCAAAAGTATTCCCTAACCCATCCAAATCATTAAATTAATGTGTTCCAATCACTTCCATGGACACAGGTGTATTAAATCAAGCACCTAGACATGCAGACTACTTCTACAAACATGTGTGAAAGGATGAGTCGCTCTCAGGAACTGAATGAATTCCAGCATGGTAATGTGATAGGATGCACCAGTGCAACAAGTCCAGTCATGAAATTTCCTTGCTATTAAATATTCCATAGTCAGCTGTTAGTGATATTATAACAAAGTGGAAGTAATTGGAAATGACAGCTAGTCAGCTGATGCTAAGGCTCATAGTGCACTTAAGTCACCAATATCTGCAGTCTGCTATTGTTACAGATGTCCAAACTTCATTGGTTTCCATGGCTGAGCAGCTGCATCCCAGCCTTACACTGACAAACACAATGCAAAGCGTCAGATTGAGTGATTTAAGCATCTCAACACTGGACTCTAAAGCAGTGGAGATGTGTTTACTGGAGTGACGAATCACACTTCTCTGACTGGCAATCCGATGGATGTGTCAGGGTTTGGTGGTTGCCAACTTGTCTGACTGCACTGTGCCAAGTGTAAAGTGTGGTGGAGGAGCGGTTTTGTTGTGGGGCTGTTTATCAGGAGTTGGGTTCGCCCCCTTAGTGCCGGTGAAAGGAACTCTCAATGCTTCAGCATATCAAGACAATTTCATGCTTCCAGTTTGGGGATGGCCACTTTCTGTTCCAACATGGCTGGGCACCAGTTCACAAAACAAGGCCCATAAAGCCATGGAAGAGTGAGTTTGGTGTAGAAGAACTGGACTAGCCTGCACAGAGTCCTGACCTCACCCTGATAGAACATATTTGGGATGAATTAGAGCAGCAACTATGAGCCAGGCCTTCTCCTCCAACATCAGTGTCTGACACCACAAATGCACTTCTGGAAGATCAGTCAAAAAATTCCCATAAACACAATTAAACCTTGTGGAAAGCTTTCCCAGAAGAGTTGAAGCAGTTATAGCTGCGAAGGGTGGGCTGACTATTATATTATACTATCATACAAAAGTCTGGATTAAGACTGAGATGTGACTCAAGTTCATATTTGTGTTAAAGCAGCCGACTGAGTGCTTTTGGCAGTATGCAGTACACAGTTATTGTGCTACAGGACAGCTGTGAAACTACAGCCTGTGTCTGTTTGGCTGACTGTACCTGTTTGAACTTTTCCCAGTCATACACGTCCTGGCCGACCAGCACTCCCTGCAGCTCCTCTGGTCGAAACAGCCTCACCAAATCCTGGTCACACACCAGGAAGAAGCCTCGCTTGAACTCCTGGAACAGACTCTCCACTGATGTGTTGAAGGCATGATTCACATAGGCCTCCACAAACTCCTTCCTGTTTAGTAGGGAAAATTTTAAATCAGCAAACATTTCACAGAGACAAAGGTGCTGCAGATGAACCTCACAAGCATGTCATGTTTTATATGCTTACTTATTTTGACCTGTCAGTGGCTTTCCAGGAGTTTGAGGATCCAGGTCAACTTTTATTCCATCCCAGATTATCTGTAAATTAGTTATAAATCAGATGAGTTTAGCTGCAAAACCTGAGAATGAGACAGATTACTGATCATCTTCTATAGTAAAACACATACCAAAAAGTCCATGTAGAGATTATCCAGAACATCATCTTCATAGTTTAAGATGGTCTGCAGACTCCTTTAAAGAAATTCAAACAAAAAGTTGTATTAAAAGAAGTTCAACTATGTACATTTTACAGCAGTCACAAGTTACTGTAACCACCACAACTTGAAATACATTTTCTTCTGCTTGTCCGGGGCCAGGTTGTGGGACCAGCAGCAGCTTGTGTTACTGAAATGAAATGGATACTTACCGTCCAACAGTCGGGCTGAACTCCATCATATCCTCCAGTGTCGGCTCTAAACTGAGTAGCTTCTTGAACAGAACCAGTGGGAATGGTAAGTGTATGATACACTGGTTGTACAAGGCCAAGCCACACAGTAGTCCAAACAGGAAGAAGTTTCTCTTGCTCTCCTCTGTTGCCTGCATTAATAAAAGTTCACTTTGGTTCTATTATTGCTTATTGTTAAAACTTTAATCCTTTAACCAATTTTATACAGTTGGTGGGCTCAGTTTTAAAGTCTTACATTGGAGGGAAACCATGCCAGGGTTTTGGAGTCATTGAGCATGAACATCCCAGATTCTTCTGACACCATTTTAAGAAACAGGTGGTGAAAAAGGTCTCGTTTGTAGACATCTTTGATGTTTGGATCCTCATCAAAATAGACCTGAGAAATATAAATATTAGAGATGCTTCTGGAAAGAACAGTTGCAGAAGAATGGCTATGCATTAATCATCAGGTGAAAATCAATCAAATATTCACCACAAGTGGCTTCTTGAAGTCGCTGTGAGCAGCAGCTGCCAGCTCTCTGAAGGTGCTTTTGAAAAGTGATGCGCGCTGCAGCTGCAGTTTAAAAAATGTGGGTTTTGGCTGAGGAATCCATCCGTAAGGAAGAACAAAAACCATCTGTGGAGGCGCCTGCTGTTCCTTCTGCAAAACAAAGTGTCATGATTTTAAAAGAAATTCTCTATTTAAATTCCAATTGTGATGTATATAAGGCAGCTGGTGAACCAAGTGAGCTAGACCGGCTCTTGCTTCTGTTCTGAGGTTCTGAAACTGACGCCTGCCTGAACTGTGAGAGAACTAAAACAAATAAAACAACAAAATGTTGGAATCTTTTGCAGCTCTGAGGGCAGCTGCTGATTTATGATTGTATTCTGTTACTTTATTTTCTGTTGTGACTCCTTTGTTTTTTATAGATGGTTGTTTTGTCTGTTATATAAAACTGCTGAATAGTGTAGCTTTAAAGTGCGATCACTAATACACACTAACGCAGACTGGAAAATTACAAATTCTGCTTTTGTTTTCCTATAACAGGGTGGTGAAGTTACCTGAGTGAATGCAGAATTCATGTCAAAAACCAGTTTCTTTGATTTCAGATCCATCACAAATGGGTACTTGCAAAGAATCACAGGCAGATCATCTGCATTCTGGAAAAACAAAGAAACAACCCACATAAACAGTTAGTGAGCTTAACAGTGTGTCAACATGAATGAGTCGTTTTCTGGGTTGACTGTCATCTTAGCAGGTTCAACGTACTTGTTGTCAGCTGACCTCACCTTGAGTTTTGACTTTGTTCGCCAACGTTTGAGATCCTCCTTTAGAAACATCTGGCTAAGCTCGAGGCAAAAAGTTGTTTCTGGGATTTTCTTGTTTATCTCATTGGTCTTAAAACAAGAAGTGGTAGTATTTGTTATACTGGCTGTGTGAAAATCCAACTTTTTTTTGTTGAAAAGCTGAGCAGTAATACATTTAATTAAATTTTGATCATTTCTGATACTGACATTGTACATGTGCTGGAGGATTAGCAGTACGTTTCTGGCTTGAGAGTTGCAAGAAGCAGACTTAAAGATTGGGATCCACGAGAGGGCCGTCTTCCACACCTGAACATATCTGATCATGTCGGAGGGTGACAGTGAGGACCACCATTCCCCTGAGGATGACAAAGGTACAGTCAGCTCTTCACTGGCTGATATCATGGATTAAGACGTCTAGAGTGTTCGTTAGAATAAAATGCTATCATTTAATACATTGATGCATTTAAACAATATATATTAATCCAATAAATACACTTTTAATAGACGTGCTGAAGATTTTAAAGTTGTTAAAGTCTGCCTAAATATATGCCTGAACAACAGACTTTAAAATTGCTTTAAAAACAATTAAATGACATTAAATAATAATTGAGTTGTGACATAATTATGAGCTCTAAATCGCAAAGATTCAGCAAGGTTTTGAACTAATTCCTCAGATTTGTTAAATTAGTTGTTAGTTTAGTGTTTTTTGCATAGGTGAGATTGTGTTATGAGAAATGCATTAACTGCTTTGAGAACTGTTGGAGTTGGATAGAATGATGTTGATGTGAGAACTGCACTAAAGTCGGGACAGCCAGTAAGAAAATAGTAGGTGTCACCGTACCTAACATCTGGACGCTTTCATTGGGGAGTCGTTGCATGGTAGCAGCGACTGCATCAGCAAGCTTTTTGCTCTGTTGCCATCTGCATTTCTGTATGCATGCATGCAGAAGTTCATTGAGAAGCAGGAAGATCCTCAATCCTTCCACTCCCACAGGGTTCATATCAACAGATGGAAGCAGCTGCAGAACAGCAGTCTCAGCCTGCTGATGCAACTTGTTATTAATTAAAGGTTTAATTAAAGTCCACTTCTTACTTTTTTAGTTAATTACTCATCAGGTTACAAACGTGTGTTAGTCACATTCCAGCTCGATACCTCTGCAAAAACAACATCTTGCATCACCAGCTTCTCAAAACTTCGCCGTGCAAGTGAGACGTCCAAACCGGAGTACGTTGGTGAGGTTTGGAAATGTTTATCTTTGCTGACATGAAGAAAATGACAAATGTGTATATTCAAATGTTAAATTCAACAGACATAAAGAAGTCATGATCATGCTCATAAATGGTGTTCTTACCTCCTGTCAAGAAAGCTTTGATTCATACAGGATGGAGATGTGAGCATCCTGTGAATTTCCCTGTGAAGAGTTCATGAGGTTAGTCAGTAACACTAAGGCTACAGTGTACATGCTGTGCAGCAAACCAGTTACATACAACAACAATAACAGCTGCTTTTGTGTTAGACTTACTCTTTTAGATTTTTCCACAGCTTTGGATTATATGCAGAGACCCATTTGTCAATCATGTTATCAATAGAGTGTTCTGTCACCTTGTTCTTTGTGCCACTGCCTGACTCGTTATCAGCGCCCTGTGAAAGAAGCAAAGGTTCATGTTTGGTTTAGACACATGACCTCACATGTAGATATAACTGGTAAAGCCATGTTTACATCCTCCCACAGGTATCCTTACTGCACTGTATGCATTTGTGCTGGTACCTCATTAGGCGTGCATGTTGCAAATGAAGTGTTTCCTCCTGCATAGATGTTAGAAATGTCTAGAATAAAAACAGATGAGAAATTATCTACCTAAGAGTCAACTGTACTGTATGGGATGGTTTTTCAGTTCCAGAAAGAAAGATAAGATATAGCGACTTGCTCTTACAGCTTAATTTGTGACATTTAGGCAATAAACCTTAGTAGTAATACACCTGCACTTTTTTTCATCAACCATGACACCCAGCCAGGACATCGCCCATGCCACAGCCGCTCTAGGTATGTCTACAGGAGTATGCAGCCGGGGTCCTCAACGTAAAAAGCAACGCTGTGAAAATGCCGTAGATGGGACTGTATTTAAGTTAGAATATCGCGGCGCTGAAGGGTATGTGTATACCATTAAATATACCGAAGGGACAGTTGTGCTTAGTGTAGATTGTGGCGAGGGATTGTTTTGGGGGGAACCCCAAAGCATCTCTACCAAAAACTGGAAGCTCTTCTGGACCGTAGTGTGTGCGGACCTGGACAATGTGGGCTTCCCAGAGGTGCTGTATGTTTCCCAGTGGAACAGTGCATCAGGCCCTGAGCTTTACAGGGTTGAGGCTGATCGTTTCAATCGCAACCCTGAAGACTTTATTTTTCTCAGTGCATGTGATGACAGGGATAGTCTTATTGCTTCCAGAGGGCTTGAAAACTGGAGGTTAAATCCTTACCCTCTAAACCTTGAAGAGCGCACAAGATGGTTTAAGGACTTGTTTTTTATACAGTGGTGCGACTGGAGAGGTTTGTCGCGTCTGTTTAGCCAGATTGACGACGCGATCAAGAGGGACAGACTCAACACTGCGTACGAGAGTATTAGAAAACGCCTTGTTTTTGACGATCTGGCGAGTTGTCCGAAGACTGGTTTGCCTGCTACCCTGTGCAAACCTAAAATCATAAGACCTTCCGACAACTAAACAATAAACTGGTAGGTTTAATGTGAGGGGTGTGTGTGGGGTTGCGTGTGTATCTATGTGACAAATTAAGAGCTTGTGGTTTTCATTTTACAGAGAATGACTCGCCGTCGTGGGACCTGTCAGAGTCACCATCAATAGGGCTGCTAATCCCGACCCCCCAGACTCCACCACCCTCACCATCATGCTCGCAGGACCCCCTCATATCAGACCTGTGGGAGGAAACTGTAATCGACATCAAACTCGCAACTCTCCACCTGTTGATGTTGGCGCTGAATGAGTTTCTACAAGAGACATGTTACGGATGCCAAACAGGCCACCCCAGTCAGGTGCAACACAGCTGCTTGCAGGAATTGTCTGAGTATTTCTTCGACACCTACTATGACGATGTGATGATAAGGCTCAAGACTGACCGATTCATCCCAGCCATCCAGCTGTTTGTACGCTCAAACACCACAGATGGGACTGGAACACAAATCCGCAGAGTTGCAGAACACCTCATGTGTGAACTGAGATCAGAGCGAAATATAGTATGCGCCATTAATGACAACATTGTGGACCTGCTAGAAGCAAGTACTTGCGCCCGACGTGTTAAACCAGCCATGCTCCGCATGATTGGAAACTACTGGGGTGGGAGACACCTGGTTTAATGTGTGCTGTTCAAGTATCCATTGTCTGTGATTGTGTCTGTGTGAAAATTAAATAAAAAGACGTGTTAACACCAACTTCTTAGTCATTTGTGGTTTGCACAGTCATGGAAAGCACATTGCATAAAATATATCATGATCCAGCCCATCCTGCGGGGTTGGCCAGTTTAAATAAGCTACGTATAGCGGCAGGGGAGGCATCAGGTGTAACACCTCCAATATCTCAGGTCAAACATTATTTAGAACAAGACGACACTTACACACTCCATAAACCTGTGAGGATCCATTTCCCCAGAAATAGAGTATTGGTGACAGGGATCGACAAACAGTTTCAAGCCGATCTGGTTGACATGTGTGAATATGTGTCAGATAATGATAATGTGAGATATCTGCTAACATGTATAGATGTATTCTCAAAATACGCATGGGTTAGATGCCTAACAAACAAGACAGCGAATGTTGTATCAGCTGCTTTTGAGGATATACTTAGTGAGGGTAGGATCCCTGTGAAACTACAAACAGATGAAGGCAAAGAGTTTTATAATACAACCTTTAAACACCTAATGGAGCGATATAATATCAAACATTTCTCAACAGCTAGCGAGGTTAAATGCAGTATTGTCGAGAGATTCAATCGTAGCTTCAAGGGTAGAATGTGGAAGTACTTAACATCAGCCAACTCCCGGAGATATGTAGATGTCATACCAGATCTCACACAAGCATATAACAATGCTTATCACAGATCTATCCAAATGGCTCCGGCAGAGGTGAATAAGGATAATGAGAAGTCGGTGTTTAACGCGCTGTACAAAACGAGGCCTCAGAGGGAACTGTGCTTTAAATTTAATATTGGCGACACTGTACGAATATCAAAACTGAGAGGAAAGTTTCGAAAAGGATACGAGCAGACCTACACCGATGAGATTTTCACAGTCAAGGAACGTATAGGGAGACAGCCCCCAGTGTACAGACTAGCGGATCTAGCAGGAGAGGTATTGAAAGGGTCATTTTATGAGCCTGAGATACAACGTGTGGTTGTTGATGAAAACAAAACATTTAAAATTGAAAACATATTGGCTAGAAAAAAAGTGGGTCGGAAAAAGCATGTGCTAGTGAAATGGCTAGGATGGCCCGACAGCTTTAATTCGTGGATTCCAGAAAAAGACATCGTTGAGGCGTAATTAACTCAGATGACGCAGCTCTACACACATTCATTCAACACTGAGCATAGACGGAGAAAGCATGAATAAAAAGAACAACAACAATGCAGGCTTCTATGTAAGCCTCTTCTCGAATGCTTCGGCGCATGTTTACCCGGGTAATAAGATATCTAATTTTAGAACAAAGCTAGCAAAACCTATCGTTTTGGATCAGCCGTATGAGGTTGCTGTTATAGAGATACAGTACCCACGCATATGGATGTCTTTTCCACAATCAGATTCGCAAGTGGAAATTCATGACCCAGTCAAAGATGGAACCATCGCCGTAACCATGATCGAACTGTCTGTGGGTCATTATGCATCTGTGGAACAGATAATAAAAGAATTTAATTTTAAATGTCAGCAGTACCAAACCACTGGAGACCTTAAAATGCAATACAACACAGTTACTAACCATGCCTGTGTTATGGGACCTAGGGGCACTATTCTCACATTTAGAGGGAGACTGGCGGAAATCCTAGGATTCGAAACAGGAGAGCCGTTTGTACTTCATTATAAAAACACATATGCCCCGCACCCCGCAGACATATACGGGGGAAAATATAACATCTTTATTTATGCAGATATCGTTGATTACCAGCTTGTGGGTGACGCCCACGCGAGGCTATTAAGAGCTATAAATATCACGGACGATGACCGCCGCTTGCCTATTCTACAATTTGACAGCCCACACTACACACCTGTGTCAAAGAGATTGATCGACGACATAGAAATTGATTTGAAAGACGATCGAAATCAACACATACCCTTTTTATACGGCAAGGTGTTTGTCAAGTTACACTTCCGACCGATAACCCACCATTTTTGAAAAAAAGGATGGCCGTCTACAACACTGATGACTCAAAATATGTAAAATACTACTTATCACAGGCTGGTGGAGAGCTCGGAGGGTATGTTGGGACCAGTACGCAATATGGGTCAGGGCTGGGTGGTTTGTTCCGCAGCTTGTTTAGATTTGCTGTACCACTGTTTAAAAAAGGAGTTAGCATAGTCAAACCACACCTAAAAACAGCCGCATCGGGCATAGTGTCTGATGTCATAACCAACATAACCAGACCCTCAACCACTAAGCAGGACGGTAGCGGATTGTATGTGTATACGCCCAGACCATCTAAGACCCCACCCCCAGGGCAACCGTTGTCTAAAAAGCGTAAAACCACAAAACCTAGCAGGAGAGCTAGCAAACGGACACCGCCACGCAGAGTGAAAAGACCCAGAACCAGTCGTTCTAAAACTGCAGCGTTTGACATATTCTAAATGGCACTGTTACACAGTCATTCTGGAGAATGTGTAAAAACAGAGCTGGACCTGTTTACTGTTCCCTACACACAGACTAGCATTGAGAAAAGTACATTTATCGAAATCCCACCTGTATCTGCAATCACTGATGGAGGGCCGATCGAGTTTTACATCTCATCGTCCGGTGAAGATTACCTGGATCTAAATGACTCATATATCTACACACGTGTGAGAATCACAAACGCTGATGGCTCAAACCTGGCTAGGGACGCTAATGTAGGATTTATTAATTATCCTGGATGCAGCATATTTAGTCAAGTTGATGTTAATTTGGGAGACCGGCTCATTAGTCAATCATCCAACACATATCCATACAGAGGTGTGATAGAATGTCTTATCAATTATAATAAGGACACTTTAGACACACAGTTCAGCACCGGGTTATTCTGTAAGGATACATCATCACACATGAATGACACATCTATAGAAGGAGAGAACCAGGGCCTGGTGACCAGAGGTGGCTACACAGCAAATAGCAGTATTGTTGAATTGATTGCACCAGTACATGCAGACCTATTTTTTCAAGAAAAACTGTTACTTAATGGAATCGACCTGTCACTGAAATTTGTGCGCTCTAAAGACGAATTTGCTCTCATGACAGCGGATGCCAATGCATACAGAGTTAAAATTGTCTCAGCCAGTCTCTTTGTCAAGAAAGTTAGTGTATCACCGACCGTCAGACTTGCACACAGCAAGGCATTGCACCATGCAAACGCAAAATACACGGTAGACAGAGTGTCTTTAAAGACCTTCTCCATACCTGCAGGGGCTAGAATATCAACAAATGACAATTTATTTATGGGTAGGATACCTAAATTTGTGATCATTGCATTTATAGACAATGAAGCATACACTGGCTCCTACCAGCGTAATCCATTTCATTTTGAAAACTGCGATATAGAATTTATGTCTTTATATGCTGATAGTCAGGCTTATCCTGCTAAACCATTCCAGCCCAATTTCCAGAGAAAACACTATACCAGAGAATTTTACCAGCTGATACAAACCACAGGAAGACATTTAAAGGACAGGTCCTTAGCTATTACGCGTGCTGACTTTGGTAACGGCTACACTTTATTCTGTTTCAATCTGGAAGCTGACGAAGGACATTCAGGGAATGTGTCGTTAATTAAAACAGGGAACGTGAGATTGGAAACCCGTTTCAGAAATCCACTACCCCGTACAGTGAACCTCTTGTGTTATTCGGTATTTGATTCAGTCATTGAAATATCTAACATGAGACAGGTGCTCTTGGACTACTATTGAGACAAAAACGGTCATGAACACTATAGAACTATCAGCCGTGATCGGCAGCATTATCAATAAAAACACACATTTCCTAGGCGTGTTAGCCTATGATCAGCTAACCACTGAACGGCTTCAAAGACTCCCTGCTATGAGTATTGTAAACACCCACCCTTCTACGATGCCCGGGGAACATTGGCTTGCTGTTTATATTTCGAGAGACAGACGCGGTTATTTTTTTGATAGTTTTGGTCACTCGTTAGACAGTTTTCCCCCAGCAATAAAGATGTTTCTTCTAAAAAACTGTTCCACTGTTTTATATTCAGGAAAACAAGTGCAGAACGACTTCTCCATCACATGCGGTCAACATTGTGTATTTTTTTTATATCATGTGCAAAATGGTGTATCTTATGAGCGTGTGCTTAACATGTATGGGTCTGATTTAATTTGTAATGATGCTATGGTGTGTCGATTTGTCAACAACATACAACCTGTTGCTGTATGCAGTGATTACGTGTGTGTGCAATGCGGATACTGACATGTACTAATGAGAATAATAAAAACAACATGAGAGCATGATAATCGAGTCAATGGTATTTATTATCAAATCTCGTATATAAATATATAGATTTACAACATACATTGTTTAAACATAAATAAAAGAAATCAAACATTAAGCCGTAATAAAAAAGAAAAACATATATTTAACAATAATAAAGACATAATATATTTAACAGTAATAAAATAAAACAAAACAAAACAATTTAGCAGCAATAAGTGAAAAAAAAACATTACAGTAGAAAAAACACCAAACAGCAAATATTTTTAGCAGAAAAACAATTTCAGGTGCAATAAGAAAAAACCTGAATTCAAAAATCCAACCACTCTACAGGACCCCCCTTTAATTTGTTTTTTTTATTCTTTATTTTTTTTAGTGTACTATGTCGCAGCGGTCCACCAGGGGTGATCTTTTTTGGTGTGTGTTTTAAAAAACCAGGGTCTTCAGACAGTGTGTGATCGGTTTTATACATGGCGACGGTCTTACGTATGCCTGTGTTAGATATGGCTGATAACGGTACGTTTAAATCTGAGACAGCTTTTAAAAACTCTGTCCAGCCGATAGGTCTCAAACCCTCAGAGGGTGCGTGTGTGGTTGTGACGCCTTTAATTAGATCATAAATGTGTGAACCAGGGATGGTGTGTTTATCAACAACAATTTCGCCTTTGTCGTTGTAAGAGATCAAGTGTGGCGAACGGCTCACCGCTGATAGAATAAGTTCTGCATTCCTCCTACACCTTTTAGGTATGTATGTTAAAACATTCTCCGCAACAAGATCCCTCACCCCTGCATCACCATGAACAGGCGATGTGTCCGTCGACTGGGGTTGCACATCCCTGTTAAATTGTTCAGGTAATGATAAAGACAATACATTCTTTTCACGGGCACCTTGTCTCACAAGGGTAAGGTATCTTTGGAGAATATCGCTGTATTTTTTAGCCTTCTCATACACATCTATGTCAGAATCTTGTAACACTTGTAACATCTCCTTGTCCAACTCGTTCTGAGACTGTTGTCTGATGCTGTCTGTTTGCTGCTGCTGCTGCTGCTGCTGTTGCTTTATTAAGTCCAACTGGTGTTGGGGTACCAAAAACATCTTTTGCACATGTTCCATTTTCACCTGTTTGCTATCAGACTGGTTATGAAAGGGATTGCAGCCCCTAATAGCGGCAGTAAAAACCCTCCAGATTGGTTGATTGTCTTTCTCTTTTTCAAAGTTTTTATTTTTTTGTCTGCAATCAGTCTGATTATTGATTTTTTCTTTTTCAGCTGTTTGTACTGCTGATTGGTCAGTGGTATGTTACCATGCAATACATTAAAGGCTATCTCACACAGCGCATTGATAAAATCTAAGTTTGAATTACTAATAATAACTCTGCGTAGAGTAGGAGGAGCCCTGTATATCATCTCCAACAGAGACAGATTCCTCCGCATGCGTGATGACATCCTTTCACCTCTTTGCTGATTTTTGTTTTGGAATGTAAACAACCGGACGCTCTGATAGTAAATTTGTTCTGAGTCTTAAATAGTCCGGGGTCTTAGCTTTATAGTCTATTAAAAGATACCCGTATGTTGTGGATGTGGCATCATTAAACGCTTCTATAAAATATTTAGTATTACCCGGAAACATTTGCCTACCTAAAAGCATAACCTGATATTTATCTCTCGGATTTTTAAACAATATTAGATAGTTAGTGTTCAAGGAAATGGTTCTACTGGATTTTCCTTGAATAAACAAATTCTGAACTAGATATATACAACTCAAATTCCTATGATGCACATACTTTGTGAACACATTTTGAACTTCTAAATTGTTAGCTGCATCGTTCATTACATCGTCTATAATTAACAAATTGTTCTTTTCTGCAGGAAGAAGGGTGTCATCAGCAAGAGATTCGGGTATACCGTTAACAAAGTTTATGTCTCTTATCTTAAGAAGCTGGTCATATAATGGCTGCCAGCATGAGTATATATATACAATATTGTCAATGCTGCATGATATAATCCGGGAAGAATTTTCAATTATGCTTTTAACAAAAAAAGTCTTGCCGCAGTTACTGGGACCGCTGACCACCATACTGAACGGGTGCTGCAACCGGGCGTCAAACCCCTGTTCTAATTTAAAATCCATAAGGTACGGTTGTATAGTCTGGGAGCACACGGCGCTTATTGTAAACAACTTTAACTTTTTTCACAATGGTTTTATTCTTCAAATGAAGCTTCTTTTTATCGCGTCTGATGCTATCAGACACGGCAACTAGGTGTGCGTCTGATGTCTGATTGGTTACAAACTTGTGGACTAAACCTTTCAAGGATTCATGGGTGACAACTTTTGAGTTTAGTGCGTTCAGTGTCACGCCTTTACATTTGACCTGGGTCTTGCCCAACGATGTGTGATACGCGTAGCATTTTGGCCCACCGGAAACAAATTCCGCTATGTAATCCTCCACACCACCCTCTCCACAGTCTAATTCGCTTGTGAGATCCCCCAGAAACGGACCTAGAGGAGGCATCCACTCGCCAGGGCGTGCCGTGAAAATGACACTGTCCGTGTCACAATACAGCACGCGCTGCTGCAAGTTGTCTAGCAAATCATACAGCATGAGTCTGGCGTGTGCAGTGGTCATGGCCCCGACAAAAACATTAACGTCCTTAACACGGGAAGCTCTACCATCAGCATGCCGCCACTGCACCATTGCGACGTCGTCAGAGATGAAACAAAACTGACGCACGTCGTACTGGTCGCTAAACATTAGCTGGCTAAATCTGGAAGGGTCTGTAATGAGCTCAGATGATGCCATATTTGACCTCATGCTGAAACGACCCCATAACGAGTTTAGCAACAGCTTGTTACAGTTACGAACAGCTTTATTTACACAAATCTTGGATGGGTCTAGCATTATTCCCTCCTTCTCATAATACTCGTCTATGTACTTCTTCTGTTCGTCAGGTGTCTTGACGTGTTCAGGATACCCCGAGGCCTCCTGTTTGAGTTTTAGGAAGGCTTTCACATAGTCTTTAAACAATGTGTCGGTCTTATTGGGGAAATGCCACACCTCATCAATAGCAAGAACCCTGTATCCCTTCTCAACAGCTTTTTCAAGCTCAAATGAGACCCAAGTGCCTTTCAACACCCGCTCACTGTCCCTGTGCCCACATGCAGTATGCTGGTTTTGGTCTTCAGCACACATGCTGCAGAGTGGAAACATCAGTTTTCCGTGGCACCTGTAGGGAAGGACGGGGTGAAAAAGACCCTTAGGGGGGAGCACTGTGCATTTAACAAAGCCGAAATAATTTTCTAGCTTGTCAAAGTTGGTGTAAATGACTTGAGGGTGTCCTACAGGATAGTCTTTTTTAGACTGCACTGTGGGATAGAGACTGGTGAAGTCGTAGTAAAATATTTTTTCATCACAACCAGTCTTGTGGTACAGCTTTATAGCATTTGTGCGACCTCCAAAAAGAGCGTCTCGGGGATTCATGCGTTCTGGCTTTCTGTATGTGTGCATGAAAGCCACAACTGTAGGGTCTGTCTGCTTCAAGCCAGCCCATTCACATTCCCACATCACTATTACGTTCACACTGTGTTGTGATCTCAGTGCATCAACTTTGTCACAAAACATGCGATGCAGCAGTCCATAGGATGCTTTGCTGACAGGATTAACTTCACTCTCGGGGTAACATTTAACACAGCCGTGGTGAAAACATCCTGCAAATTCATAAGCTGTATTACTTGTGGGGTCAAAACCGTCCACAAAATACGGTCCAACCCTCTGTTCGCCTCCTCTGAGAGCATGTTTTACCACTTTGTTGGTGGTGTGGGACACGTATTGAAGCCATTCGATAGAGACGTTAGAAAACGTCTTATTCTGCTCAACGTATGCCCCGTCATACGTGAGAGCGAGCGTGTCTCTAGGCAGAAACAGCGTTTTATACACACCCATACTAAATGCAGCCAAGGTGGTATACATGAATGGATCAACTTGTGTACAACCCAGTAACGTGTCACGATAAATGCTGCATGCTTTACGCAGGACATCAACATCGTTAACACAGTAACGCCTGAGTTCATCCTGAAAATCAAAGGGATTCTGTGAGGCAACCTGGTACCATTCCATGAATCGCACCTTATCGCTTTCAGACATGTACTCATAGCCGTAGAAGGAGGGGTCTGGGTACGGGCCCACATAATGCTCATTATCCCTCGTATTAAACCTGTGTGGGAAATGGCCCTTCTGCAGGTCTTGAAAACCTAAAGCAGAGGGTATTTTGGCAAGGCCCATGGGCAAAAAGCTGAACGAATCAATCCATCGCTGGTCATAGTCCCTGTCATACATCAAAATCACACGGCTGCCGCTCATTATGACACTAGGTGTTATGCACTGTCTGACAAAGTACTCGAGGAGTATGTAGTTGTCAAAGCCAGATGCATTATGTGCTATGAAAGTGTACCCACGAAACCTTGGGCGTCTGTAATGTTGCACAAACGCCTCCACACACTTTAATGTGTTAAATGTGAACTTATTGCCCTTCAGATCAGACGCACACACAAAGTTAGCCTCGTGTTTACCGTTGTGGTACCTAGTCTCGAAATCATATAAAATGTATTTATCGGTAGGCTTCTGTTTTTCAACAGGCTGTATGAAACACTGATGGTCGGAGTCTCCGGTTAATTTAGGCTCGCGGCAGTGCTCGCATCTAGGCTGGGCACATCTGTGTGGCGATTTCTTGGATTCTTTATATGTGGTGCCACAGTGCATGCAATGTTTCATATTATCACAGGGGATCATGTTGTGTTTTAATTCTGGTAATTTGTGTTGCTGGTAACAGTGTTGTGATTTGCAGATGTGGTTACAGTCGCTGCATTTCACTGTGGGACCCCTGTGGTGTTGACAGAGTGTATAACATGTGTTACATCTATGTTTACAGGAATGATGTAATGGTGAATTATATGTACTGTAACAGAAATTACACACATAGGATGCACCAAGAAAAGCGGTCGGGTTTAAAATCATGTGGTAATGTTGATTATGGAGATACATCATCAACGTGTTTGTGTTTGGCTCTTCATGTGTGAAAAAACATTCCAGGCGTTTACGCCCTTCTGTGTGGTAATAGATTACAATCTTAATGTTGAAGTGCTTCTCAAATTTACTGACATCTGTGAATGATACTTGCTGCTTGTCGCATAGACCTACTTCAGCATGCATCCGTTTAGCTGTAGCGAGTTTTTCTAGCTCAGAGGCTGATGAGTTTAATGAATGTGCTATACATAGGGAGAAGCACAAATTGTTGTGTGTGTTGTTTGGTGTGTATAAATGTCTGCCTTTCTTTGAGAGAATCTCATCATAAGGGATTTGTGCCAGTCTTAAGCGAGCCCCACCACTACTGTTCTGAGCTACCGTGACAATAAACTCTAATTCATCATCACCGATAGATTCATCATTACTCTGCATAACTTGTGCAATTCGATCGAGAAACAGCTCCGGATCATACCGATCATCAGCGTTTAAAACAGCCTGAACATCTGAAGCCAGCGAGGGGCCACGCAGGACTACGTTTAGAACGCTGCCCTGTTGAGATCCAGCCACAGCTCGGTCTACCACATTGGCTAAGCACTCGCGCACTCGCTCAGGTACTTGTTCTGGATGATCAAGACTTATACCCCTAAAATCAAGGCGCTCACGCAATTCGCGAGCATTAAAATTAGGTATCTCTCTAATGTGTGGCTGGGAGCGCCTGCCAGATCCAGATTGCACAACGGGCTCAATCACGATAGTATCACTTTGTGAGAAATTTACAATGACTGAGGGGGTGTGTGGTGTTGCAGCGGTGCCCGGACACGCATGTGCGTCTGTAGTACTAGTAGAAGCGGTAACAGACTCAATAACAGCAGCAGCAGCAGCAATACGGTTAGCATCAGTAACAACAGTGGTCCGAGCATCACCTGATGTACTACCACTATTATTAACAACAACAATAGACCCATCAGCAATAGCAGGCGTAGGAACAGTCTGACGAGGATGTGTATCAGATGAGGCTGATGCAGGCACACTATTAAGTCTAGCTATAATATTGTCTAATTTGTTATCTGTTTCTTCAGCCCACTGCATAAAAGCCTCTAAGTCAAAACATCTAACAGGACTGGAGGTTCCGTTATTATGTTTAAATAATTTATTTGGAGGGTCCATGGTCTGGATTTTAAAAGTCAGGGACTTGAAATTTTGCTGCAGATGATGTCTAATGTACTACACACTTTTTTTATGAATTTGATAAACTGTTGGTTTTGTACCTGTGCTTCTTGGTGGTATTGATTGAGTCTAGCTTCAATCAAACATAATTTATCAACTAATGAAGCTATATGACTCTGTTCAACAGGTTGAGCGTCTGAAACCTTCATGTAAGCATCATACGCCGCTGATATTTGAGAGTCTGTTATACCGTCGTCTTCAAAATCTACGTGTGAATCAATGCTATTTCTGACACATTCTGGTGGGGTGGGTATATGAACAAGATCGAAATCTGATATACTGTATTCAAAAACATCAGAGAAATCACGAGGCAAGCACTCACTCGGGGGTGTTGCAGGACCGCTGATGAAGATCGCTTCTGATTCTCCACTGTTGCACAAAGCTCCAGGTTTTTGTTGTTCTGGGAGGTCGATACTGCTTAAACATTCCAAAAACGTCTGGAGTACGGTGTCCTGATCATTATGTGGAGGGGTACTGTGCTGCAGTCTGTGAAGATAGATATGTGTTAAAACATTTATACAAGCACCCATTTCAAACAGAATAAGCGTGTCTCCCTCTCTATCTCTTTTTATCTAATTTATATATATACCTTGTAGTGTGCGTTATTCCTGACGGCCCTGGTTCTCCGCACATAAGGTTCTCTGGCGTGGCTCTGTATGTGTAAAACGGTCGGTTTTAGAACATTTGGAATTGTTTAAACCCATTTGCTGTTTTTTAAATACACAATTATACACCCCGTTGTATACATACCTTTTGTAAGGATGGGCTCTGTGGTCGCGGTGTCTGAATGTTTTCCTGCTCAGTTTGTTAACCCTGGAACAAATCAAAGAAAAACTCTGTTATTATATAATTTAAAACAATCGCAAGCTTAAAACATACATACGATTAAAAATCGCGTAATTCTGTACACACCTTGTGCCTGTTAGAGATGTTGTTCCATCTTTAAAATCCCCCGTTTCTAAAGAAAAGGGTGCTGTGCCGTTCTCCCGAACTCCTGAAAATTAAGCTTTTGTTTTAGGAAAAAGATAGTTTGAATATCCTATAATATGTTAACATAACACTTTTAAAAATACAATAATAGGTTTTGTTTTACTTACCGCTTAAGATGTCCATGTTATAAAGAACGATGATAGTTTTGATGGTCTCAAAGAAAGTGATGTTGTCGCGACGAATGCTGAGTTCACCCTGAGCTTCGCATAGGTCTCGGTTAAATACCTTCTCCAGGAACAATGCCAGTACACAACTGCTTCACACCTTAAGTTCACACTCCCATGCTACTTCCCAGAGTTCTCGAAGAGACAAAAGACACCTAGTCTGGAGGTCCTGTTTCCCACCATCAACCTTACTACACCCCACCCTCCCCCTACCATTTGTCTAGACAGGTTTGCCTTAGTTCAACATTGCGAAATCCCGATTTTTAAATAAAATGATCGCATCAACCCTGTAAAGAAAACTAGTTAAATTAAATAAAACGCTTGTGAACATGCCGACATTACCCATTCGGAAGAAATTCCCACTTGTGCCGTTTTCAAAATAAATTGCATGTATCGCAGCAAGCTGAGATATTGTCAGGTTTATAAAATTAGTCTAGCCTCAGTACACAACTGCTTCACACCTTAAGGTTCACACTCCCCAAGCTACTTCCCAGAGTTCTCGAAGAGACAAAAGACACCTAGTCTGGAGGTCCTGTTTCCTCAATGTCTGGGAGGTGTGGGGTGGGAGGTGTGGGGTGGGGGGTGAGGGGGGTGAGGGGGGTGGGGGGGGGGGGGTGGGGGGGGGGGGCAAAAAAAGTGCAGGTGTATTACTACTAACCTTTTTGTTGTTAACTGTGGTTAACTTGGTTATTTGGATCAAATTCAGGTCCAGTTTTATTTGCTTAATATATTTTTTCATCAGCACTTTAAAAACATACAGCAGAAAACCTAAAACCTGCCGTGAGTTCATGACATTTATTTTTAGATTATTTTGAGTTTTCCAGTATTTGATGCGTGGCCAAACATTTTGTCTATGATTATATTCAAGCCCTTATAGTCAGAATTACTAATTATTTTAAACTAAAGGTATACCCAATTATCTATTGGGCTATTGGCTCATCTGTGTTACACCTGCAGCAAGTGCAAAGCCCAACAGTGCAGCTCCTCACTGGTTTCAGAAGACTCAGTACCTCTGAGTAGCACTTTTTATTGCTGCATAGTGAATATATGTGTGTGTCATTGTCAGGTTTATAACCTCTATCTATACAGTTGGATGTGACACACCTTAATTATTATTATAATAATACAATTATTTTATTGTTACTGTTATTTTTGTGTAATTGTAAACTGAATCGACTCTTCTGTTCAGATAAATGTATTTACCATGTGGCAGTTGCACAGGTAGTGGCACTGATGCCTGAGTCTCTTCTCCACGTCCCAGCTGCCCTTGTTCATTACACCCAAACGAGTAAACCGGCTTGGATTCTGTCAGTACCAGTGTGTGATAGCTGATTGAGAAAAGAGTGCACGAAAAGGAAAGTCCACAATGTAAAACATGCTTTTTCAAAGGTTTTAAACATCTGTGTTGTTGGTGGACCTCAGTATACATTTTTGTTGGGAATGGTAATTGCTAAGAAAATGATCTTGACTCTCTGGAAGTCGGATATTGTAGCTCAATTCAAAATGTGGCTAACAGAACTGACTGCTCTGTTGCACGTGGAGAGGATTAGGTACACATCAGCGGACAAACTTAGTCATTTCTTTGATGTGTGGCAGCCATTTTTAGATCATGTATTAAAACAAAGTTCTCTTTGATCGATCGCAAATAATTCAGCGTACCACCTCGGCGTTTTATTTCTGTTTATTGCCGGTGCTGAAGTAGTATTTTTGTTGTTGCAGCGTAATATTTTGCCTTATTTGTGTGTTTTTCCCCTTGCTGTTGTGTTGTCTGTTTTCTTTTATTGTTTTTTGTTTGTTTGTTTGTTTGTTTGTTTGTTTGTTTGTTTGTTTGTTTGTTTGTTTTTTTTGGGGGGGGGTGTCTTTTTTGTCTTTTTTTTCTTATATCAAAAAATCTCAATAAACACACTTAAAAAAAAAAACGGCATCAAAAAAGTCACGGTCATCAGAGCAACATCAGAGAAACAATAAAGTCTAACCATGGAAGGTTTTTATAAATATATGCATAAAAACACAAAGAACATCAACAATGAGCACCTTTTGTTTTGCTGAAAGTGATATAGCTTTCTGTTACCATCAACTGAAACCGCCAACATTTCAGGTGTGCATGCTGGGCAGCTGAAGCTGACATCACAGCACAGCTGGTCTTCCTCATCAAGAAAGCTGTGCTGCAGTGCATCGCTGTTGGCACGCCCAGTCTGTATGTACAGAAATATAACAGAGGAATAAATATTTGCATCTGCTTATTGAAAAACAGTATCAAAGAAACACTTCACTCACCCTTCCCTCACACTTGCAGTTGCTTGCAAAAGTATTCGCCCCCCTCAGATCTGTGGCAAGATCTGAAAACTGCTGTTCACAAACGCTGTCCATCTAATCTGACTGAGCTGAAGCTGTTTTGCAAAGAAGAATGGGCAAAGATTTCAGTCTCTAGATGTGCAAAGCTGGTAGAGACAGACCCTAAAAGACTGGCAGCTGGAATTGCAGCAAAAGGTGGTTCTACAAAGTATTGACTCAGGGGGCTGAATAATTACGCACACCCCACTTTTCAGTTATTTATTTGTAAAAGATGTTTGGAATCATGTATGATTTTCCTTCCACTTCTCACGTGTACACCACTTTGTGTTGGTCTTTCACGTCGAATTCCAATAAAACTGATTCATGTTTGTGGCTGTAATGTGACAAAATGTGGAAAAGTTCAAGGGGGCCGAATACTTTTGCAAGCCACTGTAGTACGACGCTCCAACAGTTTTGCAAAAGCTTCCCTGGAGAATCATGGAGAAAATCCTTTTAGTTCCAGGAAGGAGCTCAAGAGGTCTAAAGTGTAAAGAGTAGACATGTTGACAGATGCTGGCCAATATCCACTCCTAATCAGGTCCTTTAAATCAGGGCTGCACTGCTGCTGGCATGTTTGACATCTGTGTATCGCCTGGTGCACATCATAACGTCCTTGGACCAAAGAGAAAAAGAAACAACATGAATAATACACCACTGCCTTCACAGATGACTTCTGTTAAAGCAATACCATGTTCTGATTGTACAGCAAGGGCAGAAAACATGCTCCATCACACTATGTTACCAAAATGACTACTGTTAGGATTTCTTTGGCTCTCGGAGGAGGCGGACGCACTTTTTCTCCTCTCCCTTATCTTCCCTGCTAGTTCTTATGTCCTTGTCTAGTCTCGTGTCTTTTTTGTATTACTTTCCCTGGAACACTCTCTCACAGTCTGTGTCTAAAACCCAAAAGAGAATTATGGATTTGATCAGCTGGTCTCTGAATGCTATTGACACCCTTTAACGAGAAGTCTGGGCTCGGGAGAACCCGAGTGCCCTGCAGGGACTTTCCCTGCCGGATACACGATGGACGGGTGGCAGAGGATCGTGGGCCTGGTGGGACTGTCGATCGAGGACGCTGAAGATATCTACCTATTCGCAACCATGATAACAGGGTTCTTGCTGATCGGAGCTGGCTTGGCCCTGGCTTATCGGAGAATTAAGAGAGCAGAACCGGCTGTTCAAACACCCACAAGGCTGCCCGCTGGGATTGGAACGACAGGTGCGACTTCTCAGAAAGGGCTCACTGAAGGCAGCATGGTTAAGAGCTTGGAGGCGCTTACGAGTACAGTGAATGCTCAGAATAACCTTTGAGCGTATGTATGTTGGATTACATCAGGAAAGAATCAACTCAGAACAACATCTCTGGGCGGAAGCAACATCTCGGATCAGTTGGCTGCGGTTGTGAGGTCTCAGAATCTGCTATGTGAGCAAAAAAGAGTAACAAGACCACAGAATCGACGGCTAATAACATCACGGAGAAACTCGCAGCTATTAACGGGAGATTGAGAGACCAGTGTCGGAGTGTTAAAAACAGCTTGAAATTCAGTTGTTTGCAAAAGAAAAATTACCATCATAATGCGGCTACCCCTTCGGCGGCAGCTGTGGGCTCAAGGCTGGAGCTGAACAAAAACTCCCTGATAACGACTGTGTTGAGTCTGTTCCTTCCCATTCCATGCAAGGCCACCTGGGTTGGCTGGAAGACTGTTTACTTAGCCTGGCGAGGTGAAGGACACTGTCTCAGCTGAACTATGGACACGCACACACATACATATACTGATACTGATAAGCACTCACTGACGCATCACCCTCCCTACCCCGGATCCAACGCCACCTCCAACGCTTACCTCCCCCATGATGTGGACATCGGGTCAGCTGGAGGCACAGTCGAAAGATTGCAGCGGTCCCAGATCAGATGTACACACTGGAACACTTTCCCATGTTGGTTGTCTGTGTTTATTGTGTTATGGTGTGTTGATACCTGTGCATTCCTGTATTATCCTTTTGTGTTACACATTTCAATGTTTTTTCCTCGCTACCAAGCCTGACCTGTCTCCCCAATGTGATGTTTGTATTGTATGTACGGTCGGCAAGGTCTGTCATCTCGGTTGTGGGCAAAAGACCTGCAACTGACAAATAAAGGCTATCTCATCTCATCATCTCATCTCATGTTCAAATCCATCACAGAAACCTAAATAGCAGGTTGCTGTTTACTATTAATGTTGATTAAAATCACGAGTTTTCCTGCTGACACTGTGAAGTTTACACAACCCACAGGAGCAGTTTCAAAGCTTTACTGTTGCCAGAATGCGAGCTACCAGGAAAGAGAAAACCACTTAAATAGATTCTTTCTAACTGGCTGTAGACACATATGCAAACCAAAATTGAGTGAATCTCATGAGGAAATACCTTGTATATTGGTGCAATTTTGACCACCCACTCTAATAATACATGTGGTTGGAGGAATGGCTTTAAAAAACATCAATAACACTTTCTCTGTTGTGGAGTGGCTGATGTTTGTGATGTAGAACATCACAATCCCCACAGAAACATTCCTCTGGAAGACACTCTCTGCACATAGACAGGACTTTTAACAAATTAAGCAAAATTTGAATAACTGAAAGTAGTATGCACTCAGATCCAGCCACTCTTGACAAAGGTAGCAGCTTCTATTTTGATATTATAGCTCCGGGTGGCTCAGTGTACTTCACTATGAGCTGACGGTTAAAAGGACATTTGTCAAATTCATGTGGTTTTATAATTATTAAAGTTCTCACACGCTCAAAGACATAAATGTCAGCCAACAAGGCATCGCTCATCAAGCTTAGCTATATAGAAATGTATGTTATTGAGACTTAATAACAGCAGGGTGAAGACAGTGGCAACACAGAGGATGGCCAACAGCTTCTGTGTCAGTGAGACATTTCAGCTGGTGTGGCCGTGCTTCTTTCCAGCACTCAGCAGCTTTCTGCTGCCAAAAGGACCGTGACACTGCCCTACTTCTTTGAGCCTCAGGAGAACGACATCAATCCAAAACAGCAGACAGCCTTTTCAAATACTTTTCTCTAAAGAATGCAAATATGAAGTATTGTTGCTCCCCTTTGTTTCTGATAATGTCACTTTTACAAATCGTGTCCCATCAGCTCTCATGGCTGGTTTGGCTTTGAGGGTCGGGGAGGACAAAAAGCTATTAAGGACCTTTTGATCTGCAGTCCAGTTCTCCTCTAAAGTATTAAGGAAACTAAAACTTGTTTTATTAGTCTTTTAACTTTATGCATCAAGCAAAAATTAAATTATATGCAACATTCTGACTAGAAGAAATTTATTTAACATTTAAACCTATTTTCTGCACATTCCAGCACATAAAATAAAAAATTTTTGTGTTTACACTCAGTCTTTCAAATAAATGCAAGTGAAACAAAGCAGAAAATAAATAAAATCAAAGACTCAGCGGTCCTGTTGCTCTATTTTCACCTGTACAGCAGGCGGATGTTTGCCCTGGACCTGGTGCAGGTGTGCTGCAGCAGTCAGTGGAAGAATCCGCGAGTCTCTCTGTGAATTTCCAATCCCGTAGTAGCGAACTAGGTGCTTGCTTGGAAGTTAAGGTTTTTTTTTCACTGTAAAAATAAGTTTCTAAAAGTTTTTGTCACTTTTTATGGAATCAAACTCAAAGTAAGGTCAGTACTTCCACACTTTAAACGCTGCATGGTCATACTCTCTCTGCACTCCTGGATAGATTATCCATTGTTGATCTGCACACAGCTGTTATTGTCATGAGACACTCTGGCAAAAAAAAATTATGGTTTTAGTAACGCAGTAACGCAGGGTGCTTACGGGAAAGTAACAGTAATCTAATTACCTTTTTTGCAATAGTAATCCCTTACATTACTCGTTACTTAGTAACGAGTAATCGGATTACAGTAAGGCGTGGGCAGTTAGCATTTCTGTTAACTAGTCATGATAGAAACCAATATTTCTGTCCAAACATGGTTTGAATATGTTTCACTACAAGCTAACATTTACAGCATGACTTTAAGCTAGCACCATAAAGACGGTAAAAGACACTGTAATATGTAGAAATGCATGTGAAAAGTGTTATATTAGCAGTGGTTGTGCTACTCCACACAGCCACTTTAACATTACTGACACTGGATTTCTTACCTGTAAACAGTGGGTCATGTGTGATAAAAGCTTGTGCAGAAAGTAGCAGGTGTAGACTGGCCCATAGCACTGTATGAAGTGATAAGATGTGAAAGGACGTATATAGGGTACCTTAAAGGGCGCCTTAAAAGTGTTTCCCTGAGCTTTTACTTGCAGCTTGATATCTAAATAAATGTCAATAAATGTGAATGAAAAAAAAAAAAGCCAGAAGAAGGAGGAGCCCGGAGCTTCGTCTTTCGCTCGGCCTACCCCGCAGTAGCAGACGGACCGTCAGAGACTCGAACTTGGTCGTTCAACTCTGGGGTCTGAATGCTGGCCTCTTAAGGCCGTGCACCACACAGCCGGCCAGTTAACGTTATAAAAAAAAGGACATTTATCTTCTGTTGTTCAACTTTTTTTTTTCTTTTTTTTTTAAATCTATTTAGCTTCTTGTGTAGTATTGTTCCACACAAATGACACATGGAAACATAGCTATTTTTTTATTGGCTTTCACAAAATGGGACTGCCAATGTTGTAGGTGTTACTGTGCCAAAGTCTTCCTGCTAGCCAGAAACCTGCTGGCGGCGCCATGTTCTCACCACACTCTTCAGCTTCAGCTTTGTTGCGTCTTTTCGGCACACCTACCTAGTCCCACTCATCCACTTTATCTGCTCATGGCTTTACCCACACTGACCACTCCTTTGATTAAGGTAAATTCAAGCAGGTCATTATAAAAAAGACACACAGTTTATCATCTTATCCTTGTGCAACACCTAAAACCACTCTGTTCATTTGTTTGCTAGATTAGCCGCTAGCATACACACACTGTGTTAGAGGCTTGTTGCACAAGGTATCGGTTTTCGGTGCCATTACTTTTTCATATAGGAACAAGTATGTTTGGATAGCGTTTTGCCCTTGAAAACTGCCGTTTAATATCAGACATTGTTGTCTAATGTTATAAATGTATTGATGTGAAACATGTAAGTGTGACAAATATGGAATAAGATAGGAAATCAGAAAGGAGGCAAATACTTTTTCACAGCGCTATAGTCTGTAAATGGGCTTCTTTTGGCTATAGTAGATCTTTTACTTGTTCTTTTTTTAATTGTTTGTTAAAATTGTTTTTTCGATCATATTGAGTATAGACAAATGCAACTGTGAGCTTTAGCAATTAGCCCGTTTCAACAGGACCGTGATCCCGATGTGTGAGACAGCAGGGTGCTGCCACTGGTGTTGTAATGTGTGATTTAGTTCCTCCTAACATTTCAGTTTGCTTCCAGTATCTGTCCTCTGTGATTACTGGCTCTTTAGACAGATTTAATAGAAGTGTGTGAGCTATTGGCTCAGTATAAAGGGTCAGTAGTGTTTTCATGTCACCTATCCATCCTCCATTTAGTCACCCAAAGCATGTAGTAAATACTCCTGACTTTTATTCATCTTCTCTTAAATCCAGAAAAATTCCCACTTCTTAACGTTGAGCTTCTGTGTGTGTGTGCCAGTTGCAGCCACCAAGTTGAACACCATCACCAAATCCAACCTGGGTCAGTGTGTCAGCAAGTACGACCTGCTGGTCTGGTTTGAGATCAGCGAGCTGGAGCCCACTGGAGAGTGAGTATCCACCTGGAGTGTTATATTCACGCGCAAGCTTTAAAGGAACCATAAAAATTATCTCCAGGAAGAATATTATAAGTTGGGATGTTGTGTCACCTCCTCCCTCCATGCACAGGTACATCCCAGCCATCGTGGATCACAGTGGAGGCCTGCCCTGTCATGGTACCTACCTGCTGCACCAGGTACAGGATTGGTGCACATGTTGTTTTCTTATTACTCACACAGTGGTAACTGCTTCCTTTGTACACAGTTGAATATCTTCTTTTAAAGCGTAATGTTGCTCTAGCTGTGCTCACTGTGATCCTGAGCTCCTGTTATGTTTGCTGCAGGGGATCCAGCGGAGGATCACAGTGACCCTCATCCACGAGAAGGGCAGCGAGCTCCATTGGAAAGATGTTCATGAGCTGGTTGTAGGTGAGCAGCCTACCTTTAGGGTCTAGTCGTGCTATACCTCTGTGTAGAAAACAAAAACCCAAAGCACAGAAACAATGTTTTATAGTGTTTGTGTGCTTTTGATGGAGGAAGACAGGACAGAACATCATTAAAGGGATTTGACTTTGTGAGATCACACTGAAAACGCACCACTCGGTTCACTCTGAGATATTTTCAGTCTGGAAAGATGAATCTGTCGGGCTTCAGGCTGCTTCTCACTTTAAGCAGTTCATGCTGTAGCTGATGGACCAAAAAATGACATTTCATATTTTAGACATTCAGCTGCTGACTCTGAAGCCAACAGGCTCTTGAGTGTGGATGATTGTGTTGGTGCTGGATGCTGTGATCAAACAGCTGTTCTGATCTGTCTTCATTCATGCCTGTCGTTATTAAGCCTCCTAAGCTCCAAACCAGTAAAAGCGATCTTTGGAGGCAACACCCTTTTTAGTACTTTGCTGTATTTGTTTGTGATTGTGTGACACTGAACCACAGTGCTATGTATATCCTCTGTAACACTCAGACGTTTCCAGATCAGTGTTTTCCCCTCAGCTGTTTCTCACTATAGAGTCTTTCCTCAGTAACAATGAGGCACCAGCAGAGCATATCTGGCTCTCAGTCTGTGGCTGATAGTGCCCCCTGCTGTTAGTAACAGGAACAGTGTAACCTTGTATGGAGCTCATAGTGATGGTCTTAAGATTGCTGCTGCAAGGCAGTAATTTGTATCCATGTGTGCTGTCTATTCTGAGCATATGCAGTTATGTGAGCTCTCTGGTTTTATGTATCAGGACATAATTTAAAAATAAATCAGGTCCTTAGTAGGTCTTAATATGAGGTAAATGCAACCTCAGATGAACAACACAGAACACATTATACCAGGTCATTATTTATTTAACAAACACTGAGCTGAAATTCAGATGTTTCAAAAACTAAGTACATCCAAGACTATTTCCATAATTATTTAAGAGGGTCAGTATTAGCCAAGTGCTAATCAAGTGCACTAGATCATCAGTAAGTGTAACCACTACTGTCAGTTTGCTGGTGTGGTGTATTCAGGTAAGTGGTAACATACTGAGGAGGAGAGAAGCAGCTGTTGATACCCATGAATGTGGGAAGGCTTTGAAGTCGATCATTTTACAGCAAGAAAGATTATTCACAAGTTAAAAAAATCAAAGACTGTTTCCAATCTTACCAGGAGTGGACGTCCCAGAAAATTCACCCCACACATCTGAGGCTCTACAGGCCACAGTTAGCATGCTAAATGTTGGAGTTCATGACAGTGCAATTAGAAACAGACTCAACAAATATGGCCTGTTTGGAAAGACTTCCAGGAGAAACCATTTTCCCTCTAAATACAACATGGCAGCATGGGTTAGGTTTGCAAAGTTGAAAAGCTAAGCCCTAATGCACAGCTTCAACATTGGTGAAAACCAAACACGGTATATCAGCACAAACACCTCATACCAACGGTTTTGCTCGTGTGATGATTATTTGGGCTTTTTTTGCTGCCAAAGAACCTGCAAAGTGTCCAGGTCACTGAGTGAGCCATGAAGTATTCTAGAGTCAAAGAGATCATCGTTGGGTCAGTGACTCCAGAGCGCAGCAGCAAAGCAACAACAGAGTGGTGCTGCAGTGGCTCAAAGTTGAGACTTCAACATGATTGAACGTTAAGAAAGCTGTGAATGAATAAATATCTGCAAACTTCAATGAACCGAAGAAACATTGTAAAGACAAACGGGCCAGAAATCCGTCCACACTGCTGTGAAACACTAATAAACAATGATTACCTCAAGTTTGTGCTGCTAAAGTTGGTTCCATCAGCTGCTGAATCACAGGATGTACTTGGTTATAGTCATTTGTGCATTTTGGGTTGTTTTAAATAAATAATGATGTGTTGTAATAATCCAGATCTAGAACCTTAAACTGCTTTTTCACGTGTCTGTAAATGAATTTCTTTCTTATCATTGTCCCGATTGGTGTCGGCTGACACTTGACACTCTGTGGCTCCTGATTTGTCTGTTGTCAAGGTCTCAGCTCAGTGCGATTCCTCACGTTTTGTCATGATTAAAGGATGAATGTGAACAATAATGCTGTCAAGCTAACTTTTCCTCTTTCTGTCTTTTTCAGCACTTTGAGGCAGTGTGGGACAGCTCCCTGAACAACTCCCTCCTGCTCAACCGCGTCACTCCCTATGGAGAGAAGATCTACATGACCTTATCTGCGTATCTGGAGGTCAGCCGCTGCTCCGCCGTGTTGTACCTGTTTGTACGTGTTTTTAAGTCTCTTGATGTCATCGTGTCTAACACACACCCTTTATCTCCTCTCTGCAGCTGGACCATTGCATCCAGCCTGCCATTATCACCAAAGACATCTGCTCGGTCTTTTACTCCCGAGACGCCAAGATGTCCCCACCCCGTTCTCTCAAGAACCTCTTTGGGACTGGATACTCCAAAACTCCTGACTGGTAAATCTGGGCTGCTGCACTGTGGCCATCTCTGTTTCACAATCAAAGATATCTGCCCTGTTACAAAGTTTCCTTCTTCATAACTTCTGCTTCATTATAGCGACCGAGTGACTGGGATCTACGAGCTGAGCTTGTGTAAGATGTCTGACACTGGAAGCCCAGGTGAGCGGACATGAAACATGTTTAAAGAACGGCAGCTGTGGCTCCATGGACCAGAAGTAAACATATTTTTAGGAACACTGACCTCAATCTGCAAACGGTTATTGACAGGTTATCTATTTGATTCTAACTTGGTGTGATTTGTGTTAAAGGACCCCTGAGAACAGCTCACGTGCCTCCAGTCCCTCCTGCTCAGACTATGAAAACTTCCCGATGGTTCCCACTCTGGAGACCTCCTACCTTGCGCGGGCTGCAAAGAACGAGTTCCTGAACTTGGTGCCTGATATTGAAGAAATGCGACCAGGGTGAGTAATGCCATATTAACCCAAATACTGTCACTATGACATGTGTCTCACAGAGCAAATGTAAGTCGACACTCATGTTCTCTAGTTCAAGCAGAAATGATGTGGATCGATTCAAATTCCTGAGGCTGGATGATTTCTGCTGGAAACAAACCAACTCTGCTTCTTCCTCAGAAAAACAAGCGCTCTCTTAAAACATAAATAAATGAATAAAATCTCTTCTTTTCAGATCTGTTGTGTCCAAGAAGGGTTTTCTGAGCTTCGTGGAGCCTCGCTCTAACTCATGGGGGAAGCATTTTGTGGTTGTTCGCCGGCCCTACGTCTTCATCTACAACAGTGACCAGGACCCCGTGGAGCGAGGCGTCCTCAACCTCTCCACAGCACAGGTGGAATACAGCGAAGACCAGCAGGCCATGCTTAAGGTTTGAGGCAGGATAGACGTAAAACTCTCCTCACAGATGATGGGTTAGGGTTAGGGTTAACCCTAACCCTAAGATTCTTAAGCTCTCCCTATGACATCATCACTCCCTAAGCCAATGAGATTGTCACAAGACATTTTGGAATGGGGTATTTTTTTTTAAACTGTTTTCAAACTTAACTTAAAATTTCAGTGTGTCCTAGTTGTGGACTATTGGTTAGTTTAGTCCATTAAGAAATTAATTGTCACAAACATCCCTAATATTATATAACAGACAACAGAAAACAAGACAGTTTTTTTCTACGCAATAGAACTATAATACAAGTTTTTTTTAATTATCCTACTTTTTATAAAAGATAACATTTATTAAAGAATATGCATTTAATTAAAAAAACTCTATTCATCTAAAGGGTAACAAAAAGGGGGAGCTTCCTGCTCGAAAATGAAATGTCCCCATTTTTCTGGGCGTGGGTGCTTAACTAGTTAAAAAGAACAAAAACAAACAAACATCTGTCTCCTATTTTTTATGTCACACAGGAAAGAAGCTTCAATATCTGATGAGAAGACATTAATTTGTTGGTGTTTGTGGTGTTTGGTGCAGTTTTCTTGTTTTCTGGGTTGTTGTTTATTTACAGTGGAGATGAAGATCTCTAACAAGTTGATTTGTTCACATTTGCACATCTTAATTTTTAAGAGGAATGTGTTTGTTGAGTTTGTACACTATATGCATGTAAGGCAACCGTTTCCTTTTTCAGTACTTTGTGAGGTGCATTTTTCTCTGTTTTAACAAAAAACAGACATAAAAGACATTTAAGTCGACCTAAGATGATTTGTTTACATTTCTACATGGTCTTACTGAGGTGATGCAAAGTGAAACATGCTTTCTTCTTTTTTGGTAATGTGCTGGAAAAGCTTGAAAATGGACCTTGAATGTGCTTAAACAGTGCTTGAATTTGACCCTGAAAGATGTGTATGAACCTGATATTAATAAAAGGTTGACCTAACTGATCAAATAAAGTCTGTGCGGTTTAGTTGTTCCACTCATATTAAACCAAATGATGGTGTGGCGGCCTGTTCTAGTGTGAACTAAGAGAGGGTTTGAATGTAAGAGAGAGGTGGAAAAAGGAAAAGGAGACCTAAAATGTAACCCCTGCAGCTCGACTGAGGAGGTGAGTTACATTAGTGCTTCCTCTTTATTAGAAAGCGGTTTGAGTGAATTAGAAGTCTGTTGTGTTTTTGGAGGATCTACTCATTAGTCATACGAGGCATCCATCTGAACTCTATCGAAATAAAGGTGTATTTTAACTCATTTAAATTTTTTCTAATATCAGAGATATAGGACTATACAAAGTAGCTGCTGACATCTAAAACGACAGCAGACTTATTGTGTCTTTCTTCACCTCATCACTTTTTACTGTGTTTGTTTTTCTGTTGATGCCTTTCAAACAAAACTAGCCATGATATTTTCCCCCTCTGACAATTAATATCAGTTAACCCCAGATGTGTCATGCAGATATCCTAATTCTGTGTTTGGTAATCTTGCACCATTGAACTGTTAGTGAATGAGGCAACAATAAAAGTGTGAAACGTGCATTAGCAGATCAAGTGGTGCCTGCTTATTTCCTGCTTTATGTGAGCTTCTGCTGTAGTTTATTATGTGCTTTAGTCCCAAGAAACCACCCTTTTACTGTGGCGCACAATAAGATCTTCTGATGTTTGGTGTCATCTTCCTGTGATCTCCTGTGAACAGGTGGATTAATTCACTTCAAGTTTATGTATGTAGCACCAAATCACAGCAGGCGCTGAACACTGTAAAGACTCTAGAATAATTATGGAGGCACAACATTTAAAGCTCCCATCCTTCCATCCCACAGACCTAAAAGTTTGTTATATGATAAACAGCCCCGTGTTTGTTTACTTGATTTGTAAAATGCAAAGTGGTGACTTTTTCTCTTCAAGTACGTCCTCATATGGAGACAGTTTTTTAATGGCATAAAACAAGTCATTGTTTACAAAAATGTACATTTTATTGGGCAGAATGAGGTAAACAGTGAAGAAAAGTATGAGAAAACAGAGCACGTCTCCGGAGACTGTGGCAACTAGAATTATTGTATACATGTGTGTGTATTAAGGACTGACACAGACAAAGAATGAATCAGACAATGAAGCAATGTCCTTTTTAAATGTTTATTTATAAACAGGATAAAACCATTCAAGTATTGAGTCATGAATAAAACATCAACCTCTGATCTGCTAATTGGGAAACAGAGGATGTCAGTGTATTTTTTCAGTGCTAGTCCAAATTGAGTGAGAGGACTTTACATTTGAATAGATTCGATTACAAGTTATATTTGGTTTTAATTGAATGAGTTCAATTTGATTTAAATCAAGCCAATTCACAACATATAAACTTGAAATATATGGTAAGATAAAGGTTGTGCAATAATACAGAGAAAGCCCCAACAATCAAATGACCCCCTATGAGCAAGAACTTGGCAACAGTGAGAAGGAAAAACTCCATTTTCGGCAGAACCAGAATCAGGGAGGGGCCATCTGCCTCCACCGGTTGGGGTAAGAAAATGAAACTAAACTACAGGAAGACAAAGAGGAAAGATGTTCATGATATATATGAAACTTTCCACTAGCCCTGACTAAAATATTGTTTTTGACAGGAAAGTATTGTTTCATTCATGTTTATTCCACGAGGTGGACAGCAGGAATAAAACAAACCAGATACTAAGAAATAAAGTATACAATGAAATTTTCTCGATATGCTAAAATTCCCACTGAGACTGGATAAGATTTTTCTAAAACTGGTCAAAATACAATTCTCTTCATGCACAGAAATCCCACCCAGTCCCACAACCCAGGACGAATATTCCTTGTGTGTTCTTGAGCTGGACAGAAATTCCTCTTGCTGAGCGGGGTCCACGCCAGCCTCGTGTCAGGCAGACGAGGAGCCTCCTGTCCCAGTCTCGTACGTCCACTGGGCCCATCACATCCCAGCCCAGTTCGCATTCTGCATTGGAGTCCGTCGCTCGATACCACCGCGGCTCCTCTCACGTCATCACCTGTAAGTAAAAACAAATAGGAGCCAGAACCATCATCCCGGAAGCTGCCCTGGCTTGTAGCCATGGCGACCCTCTCCCAACACGGCTGCACCCAGTGAACAACAGTGAGACACTACTGACAAATGCAGGCAGTGGTATACATCTGCCCTGCTGTCAATCACACACGTTGTCTCCTACTGTCGCCGTTCCTGCTGTCGGGACTGGGTCACCACATCACGCTGACCGGTCTCCAGACGAGGCGTCGCACCCCCCACGATCACGCAGCGGCTCCCTCTTTTCCACCTGGCCTTCATGCGTTCCTCTTCCAATCTAGGGCCTCTCTCCTTCCAGTGCTCAGCTTGCTTCCTTTTAATACGACCTTTAAACAGCTGAAAGGACACCTCTGGACACACCCATGCCTCAACATGTGATCACCATCAGCTAATTTGTCCCATTGCCAGCCAATCCACAGTGGATTAAAACAATGTAAAATAACACACTGAAACAATGTGATACAAACAGAGTAAAATCATGCAAATAAAAACTAAAATCAGAAAAAAAAACAATATAAACAATGAATACAAATTTCTACTGTGTGAAACATTTTCACTCTTTGAATATTTTTCATTTCTTACAATCAGAATTCTCCAATAGATTTTTAGAAGAAAGTTATTTTCTTTCATGCATCACCAACTGAACCTTTTATGTTAACGTCTCAATCTCCAGCCTAACATTGGGACAGCATGTGGAGCAGGAGCAACAATATCATTAATGGTGTCGAATAGTACCTTAGGGTTACCTCTGCTCTTAGACACTAAGTCTGAGAAATAGGCCGCCCTCGCATCTCGAACTGAAGTGTTAAAAGAGACCAAAATGTCCTTTAAATGAAGGAGATGGACATGCAAATGCATTTTCCTCCATAAACACTCAACCTTACGGCAGCAACGCTTTAAGAAGCGAATGCTGTCATTTAACCAGGGAGACGACTTTGAAACCGGTGGTGATTAAAGAAACAATAAATGTGTCTGGATCATCCCAGTGTTTGTTTTTAACCTCATGAAAGCAAGTTTCCATTTTCCTCTAAAGGGGCTGCAACACCCAGCTGCACAAAACCTTCACTTTTTTTAACAGTTTCACTCTTTGAATATTTTTCATTTCTTACAATCAGAATTCTCCAATAGATTTGTAGAAGAAAATTATTTTCTTTCATGCATCACCAACTGAACCTTTTATGTTAACGTCTCAATCTCCAGCCTAACCTCATTGAATTTTGCTTAGCAAAGTACTTTTCAACCCTAATAATTAGTAAGATTATATTTCTTATCATCTGTTGGTCGTCTGACCTGATAAACTTCAATGAACATTATAACACAGGAGTGATTGTCTCTAAAAATGGGCTCCTGCACGCTTGCAGACATTTTTCCATCACAACTTATGGATGATGAACGATTTGATTAAAGCTGTGAAACATTACTGATAAACTTCATGTGATGTTACATTAAAGCCAATTTTCTATTAAAATCAGGACTTTTCTAACTGACCTCTGACCTTTGAGCAGTAGTGTGTACTGTATGCTTGTATGTAACTGTATCTGACCTGGATTTTATCACCAGTTTCAAATAAGAATCTTCTTTAAAGTCTGTCTTTCAATACAAATGAAGTTAAACTTTATCAAGGCTGATGGTAAACTGTCCCTAACAAGTCCACTTTATTGCGTGCTCATTGACTTTCTCCTATCAGAGCTGTTTAACAAGTCCACCTTATACATGCTTATTAATCTATCGCGCTTATCAGTGGCTCATGGTTGCTTAAAGCCTATGTCTGAACTTGAGCACAGAGGCAGAGCATCATTCAATCTTGGCAGCAGCTCCAGGATGACAAACTCCACTTTCTCTGCATCAAGACAGCTCATAACTTTTTAACAGTCTCTCCTGATAGTCTCATATCATCTGCTCTAAGTAAATGTAAGTTATTAATTAAAAGACGACTGTTTCAATCTGACCACAAACTTTTGAGCAGTAGTGTGTGTTGTATGCATGTGTCTGTCTGTATCTGATCAGGATTTTGTCATCAGTGTCAACAAAACACTCATTTTTTTAGCTGTGTCTGTGATCAAAATTGAGTTGGAGTGTTTTAACTCTGATGGCAATCTCTCCCTAACAAGTCCACTTTATTGCGTGCTCATTTTCTCCTATTAGTGGCTCATAGGAGTCTAACTAATGAACTGTATGCATGTTTCCTAATCTGTCACGCTTATTAGTGGCTCATGGTTGCTTAAGGCCTATGTCTGTACTTGACCACAGAGGCAGAGCATCATTCAACCTGCCAGCTGCCTATCTTGGGAGCTTTTCAAGGATGACAGACTCCACTTTCTCTGCAGCAAGACAGCTCATAACTTTTTTACAGTGTCTCCCTGTCCTCATACTTCTATATATTCCTCTGTAATAGATAACTATACACTATCATTGCAATCAATCTACACTACAGCTCAAAAGTTTGAAGTCAATTTTCACCTGGTTTATAACCATGTGATCGGTCCACACAGGAGCGATTGTTACTAAAAATGTGCCCATGTATAAGTGTGTAGACATTTCCTAATGCATCATGGGTGATTTAACATAAATGATTCATTAAACACACATCTGTGAAAACATTACTAAAATTGAGTTTATGGCAAACTCTCCCTAACATGTTCAGTTTATTGCGTGCTCATCAATCTACTCTACAGCTCAAAAGTTTGAAGTCAGTTAGAAACGTCTCTTTTTCTTAAAAAACCAAGATTTGCTTTTAGATTTTGTAAATTAATTGTGAATGCAAATAAATATTATTCCTTAAAACTTGCATAGATCACCAATTATGAATGATGATTGATTAAATATTAACTTGTGTATGGATTACAACAATAATAGCGAGTGTGTAGATTATATTACCTTTCCTCAGTTTATCACATTAAATCTCAGCTTACTAGTGACCCAGCAGTTTTCCAAGTACAGAAGCGCTAACCAACATATTTTTTTCAAGTAATATAAAAATCAATTTTATATATTACCTTTTTAAACATCCCATTTTTCTTTCTAATGTCATTAAAACAAGTTTGCACATTTGTATTACAACAGCTGGACCTCCAGATCTTTCAAGCTTTATTTTTTTTTTTCTCAGTGTCACACATGGATTAGTTTTCGTCTCTTTCAATAAGAAAGTCAAATCTTCAAACCCTAAAGCAATCTTTGTTTCTTTCAATCATTCCAATATTTTTCATCTCCTGTTATATAATTGCTGTTAACCAGAGCTTAGCTACTCTGATCTACAGTGATTTTGGGGGTTTGGATTTTGTTTTTCACAGGTGCAGAGCCTTTTTCTACAAAATTACGAATAAACTGCATTTTTTAAAAGTACCATTAACATAAATGTAGACTGACAAGTAACTCAACCTTTAACACAGTGATCAATAGAGAGATTATATTTCTTATCATCTGTTGGTCGTCTGACCTGATAAACTTCAATGAACATTATAACACAGGAGTGATTGTCTCTAAAAATGGGCTCCTGCACGCTTGCAGACATTTTTCCATCACAACTTATGGATGATGAAGGATTTGATTAAAGCTGTGAAACATTACTGATAAACTTCATGTGATGTTACATTAAAGCCAATTTTCTATTAAAATCAGGGACTTTTCTAACTGACCTCTGACCTTTGAGCAGTAGTGTGTACTGTATGCTTGTATGTAACTGTATCTGGATTTTATCACCAGTTTCAAATAAGAATCTTCTTTAAAGTCTGTCTTTCAATACAAATGAAGTTAAACTTTATCAAGGCTGATGGTAAACTGTCCCTAACAAGTCCACTTTATTGCGTGCTCATTGACTTTCTCCTATCAGAGCTGTTTAACAAGTCCACTTCATACATGCTTATTAATCTATCACGCTTATCAGTGGCTCATGGTTGCTTAAAGCCTATGTCTGAACTTGAGCACAGAGGCAGAGCATCATTCAATCTTGGCAGCAGCTCCAGGATGACAAACTCCACTTTCTCTGCATCAAGACAGCTCATAACTTTTTAACAGTCTCTCCTGATAGTCTCATATCATCTGCTCTAAGTAAATGTAAGTTATTAATTAAAAGACGACTGATTCAGTCTGACCACAAACTTTTGAGCAGTAGTGTGTGTTGTATGCATGTGTCTGTCTGTATCTGATCAGGATTTTGTCATCAGTGTCAACAAAACGCTCATTTTTTTAGCTGTGTCCATCATCAAGATTGAGTTGGAGTGTTTTAACTCTGATGGCAATCTCTCCCTAACAAGTCCACTTTATTGCGTGCTCATTTTCTCCTATTAGTGGCTCATAGGAGTCTAACTAATGAACTGTATGCATGTTTCCTAATCTGTCACGCTTATCAGTGGCTCATGGTTGCTTAAGGCCTATGTCTGTACTTGACCACAGAGGCAGAGCATCATTCAACCTGCCAGCTGCCTATCTTGGGAGCTTTTCAAGCATGACAGACTCCACTTTCTCTGCAGCAAGACAGCTCATAACTTTTTTACAGTGTCTCCCTGTCCTCATACTTCTATATATTCTCTGTAATAGATAACTATACACTATCATTGCAATCAATCTACACTACAGCTCAAAAGTTTGAAGTCAATTTTCACCTGGTTTATAACCATGTGATCGGTCCACACAGGAGCGATTGTTACTAAAAATGTGCCCATGTATTAGTGTGTAGACATTTCCTAATGTATCATGGGTGATTTAACTTAAATGATTCATTAAACACACATCTGTGAAAACATTACTAAAATTGAGTTTATGACAAACTCTCCCTAACATGTTCAGTTTATTGCGTGCTCATCAATCTACTCTACAGCTCAAAAGTTTGAAGTCAGTTAGAAACGTCTCTTTTTCTTAAAAAACCAAGATTTGCTTTTAGATTTTGTAAATTAATTGTGAATGCAAATAAATATTATTCCTTAAAACTTGCATAGATCACCAATTATGAATGATGATTGATTAAATATTAACTTGTGTATGGATTACAACAATAATAGCGAGTGTGTAGATTATATTACCTTTCCTCAGTTTATCACATTAAATCTCACCTTACTAGTGACCCAGCAGTTTTCCAAGTACAGAAGCGCTAATCAACATATTTTTTTCAAGTAATATAAAAATCAATTTTATATATTACCTTTTTAAACATCCCATTTTTCTTTCTAATGTCATTAAAACAAGTTTGCACATTTGTATTACAACAGCTGGACCTCCAGATCTTTCAAGCTTTATTTTTTTTTTCTCAGTGTCACACATGGATTAGTTTTCGTCTCTTTCAATAAGAAAGTCAAATCTTCAAACCCTAAAGCAATCTTTGTTTCTTTCAATCATTCCAATATTTTTCATCTCCTGTTATATAATTGCTGTTAACCAGAGCTTAGCTACTCTGATCTACAGTGATTTTGGGGGTTTGGATTTTGTTTTTCACAGGTGCAGAGCCTTTTTCTACAAAATTACGAATAAACTGCATTTTTTAAAAGTACCATTAACATAAATGTAGACTGACAAGTAACTCAACCTTTAACACAGTGATCAATAGAGAGATTATATTTCTTATCATCTGTTGGTCGTCTGACCTGATAAACTTCAATGAACATTATAACACAGGAGTGATTATCTCTAAAAATGGGCTCCTGCACGCTTGCAGACATTTTTCCATCACAACTTATGGATGATGAAGGATTTGATTAAAGCTGTGAAACATTACTGATAAACTTCATGTGATGTTACATTAAAGCCAATTTTCTATTAAAATCAGGGACTTTTCTAACTGACCTCTGACCTTTGAGCAGTAGTGTGTACTGTATGCTTGTATGTAACTGTATCTGACCTGGATTTTATCACCAGTTTCAAATAAGAATCTTCTTTAAAGTCTGTCTTTCAATACAAATGAAGTTAAACTTTATCAAGGCTGATGGTAAACTGTCCCTAACAAGTCCACTTTATTGCGTGCTCATTGACTTTCTCCTATCAGAGCTGTTTAACAAGTCCACCTTATACATGCTTATTAATCTATCACGCTTATCAGTGGCTCATGGTTGCTTAAAGCCTATGTCTGAACTTGAGCACAGAGGCAGAGCATCATTCAATCTTGGCAGCAGCTCCAGGATGACAAACTCCACTTTCTCTGCATCAAGACAGCTCATAACTTTTTAACAGTCTCTCCTGATAGTCTCATATCATCTGCTCTAAGTAAATGTAAGTTATTAATCAAAAGACGACTGTTTCAATCTGGCCACAAACTTTTGAGCAGTAGTGTGTGTTGTATGCATGTGTCTGTCTGTATCTGATCAGGATTTTGTCATCAGTGTCAACAAAACACTCATTTTTTTAGCTGTGTCCATCATCAAAATTGAGTTGGAGTGTTTTAACTCTGATGGCAATCTCTCCCTAACAAGTCCACTTTATTGCGTGCTCATTTTGTCCTATTAGTGGCTCATAGGAGTCTAACTAATGAACTGTATGCATGTTTCCTAATCTGTCACGCTTATCAGTGGCTCATGGTTGCTTAAGGCCTATGTCTGTACTTGACCACAGAGGCAGAGCATCATTCAACCTGCCAGCTGCCTATCTTGGGAGCTTTTCAAGGATGACAGACTCCACTTTCTCTGCAGCAAGACAGCTCATAACTTTTTTACAGTGTCTCCCTGTCCTCATACTTCTATATATTCTTCTGTAATAGATAACTATACACTATCATTGCAATCAATCTACACTACAGCTCAAAAGTTTGAAGTCAATTTTCACCTGGTTTATAACCATGTGATCGTTCCACACAGGAGCGATTGTTACTAAAAATGGGCCCATGTTTAAGTGTGTAGACATTTCCTAATGCATCATGGGTGATTTAACCAATAAAAGATTCATTAAACACACATCTGTGAAAACATTTCTGATAATTTTCATTTAATATTATGTTAAAGTAAATGTAAATTATTAATTAAAAGACGACTGTTTCAATCTGACCACAAACCTTTGAGCAGTAGTGTGTGTTGTATGCATGTGTCTGTCTGTATCTGATCAGGATTTTGTCATCAGTGTCAACAAAACGCTCATTTTTTTAGCTGTGTCTGTCATCAAAAATTGAGTTGGAGTGTTTTAACTCTGATGGCAATCTCTCCCTAACAAGTCCACTTTATTGCGTGCTCATTTTCTCCTATTAGTGGCTCATACATATATAATTAGGAAACATGCATTAAGTGGACTAATTTCTCACGCTTATCAGTGGCTCATGGTTGCTTAAGGCCTATGTCTGTACTTGACCACAGAGGCAGAGCATCATTCAACCTGCCAGCTGCCTATCTTGGGAGATTTTCAAGGATGACAGACTCCACTTTCTCTGCAGCAAGACAGCTCATAACTTTTTTACAGTGTCTCCCTGTCCTCATACTTCTATATATTCTTCTGTAATAGATAACTATACACTATCACTGCAATCAATATATACTACAGCTCAAAAGTTTGAAGTCAATTTTCACCTGGTTTATAACCATGTGATCGGTCCACACAGGAGCGATTGTTACTAAAAATGGGCCCATGTTTAAGTGTGTAGACATTTCCTAATGTATCATGGGTGATTTAACCAATAAAAGATTCATTAAACACACATCTGTGAAAACATTACTTGTAAACGTTGTGTAATTTTATGTTAAAGCAATAGGGGTGCAACGATACTCGTATCGATATTGAACCGTTCGATACAGTGCTTTCGGTTCGGTATGCATATGTATCGAACAATACAAATTTTTAATTTATTTTATCAACTTTCCTTCTGACGATGCTGTCTGTGTTGAGCGCTCAGTGGATCTGCGCTCGACAGTGCAGCCTAGGCGGAGTAGTCGAACACAGATTCACTGAGCGCAGGGCAAGCTAGCGAGACAGAAGTTAAGCTCTCCTTGCAACATGGCAAATTGAACCTCCCCCACCCTCATTCAGATCTGGCGTTTGGAAGTATTTTGGTTTTCATGTGACGTATGACCCTGAAGGTAAGCGCGTCATGGACAAAAGTAAAACAGTATGTCGGATGTGCCAGCAATGCTCAATTACATTGGTGGGAACTAGTGTGTTAGCGCAGTTAGCTCGTTAGCGCAGTTAGCTCGTGAACGTGTTGACGCTGTCCAGCCCCACGCACGGGCGATCCGCGGTAGCTCGTTAACGGAGATTTGCCGTGCTGTGGCGTTAATGTCATTTCAACGAGATTAACGCTGACAACACTAGTGGGAACACAACAAATATGACTGCACATTTACGCCGATATCATCCTAGTACAAAGACAAGTGGAAGCAGACAAAAACAACAAGCACGCATGCTACAAACTTTACCCGAGTCATTTAGACAGCCGTTAGCACATGTTTCTCCTTATGGGGACCTGAAATGTTTAATATGCTGCTGAGAATATAGCCCAGAAGAAGCGTATAGTATAGCTTTTATTTTGGAAAGAACCATTTCTCTGTAATAAACTCTCTTTTCCAAAGATGAGTGATTTCTCAATCCGATAGATTTATTTTTTTTATTACTTTGTTGTTTCAGCAACATTAAATTTAAAAACTGTACTTTTGAGTTAAAACATATATTTATAATTTTAATAAATGACAAATTAAAAAGGCATGAACATTTTTTTTTGTATCGAAAAAATATCGAACCGTGACACCAAAGTATCGAACCAAACCGAACCGTGAATTTTGTGTATCGTTGCACCCCTATAAAGCAAATATAATTTTACAATTAAGACAAGAATATTTAATCTGGCCACAAACCTTTGAGCAGTAGTGTGTGTTGTATGCATGTGTCTGTCTGTATCTGATCAGGATTTTGTCATCAGTGTCAACAAAACGCTCATTTTTTTTAGCTGTGTCCATCATCAAAATTGAGTTGGAGTGTTTTAACTCTGATGGCAATCTCTCCCTAACAAGTCCACTTTATTGCGTGCTCATTTTCTCCTATTAGTGGCTCATAGGAGTCTAACTAATGAACTGTATGCATGTTTCCTAATCTGTCACGCTTATCAGTGGCTCATGGTTGCTTAAGGCCTATGTCTGTACTTGACCACAGAGGCAGAGCATCATTCAACCTGCCAGCTGCCTATCTTGGGAGCTTTTCAAGGATGACAGACTCCACTTTCTCTGCAGCAAGACAGCTCATAACTTTTTTACAGTGTCTCCCTGTCCTCATACTTCTATATATTCTTCTGTAATAGATAACTATACACTATCATTGCAATCAATCTACACTACAGCTCAAAAGTTTGAAGTCAATTTTCACCTGGTTTATAACCATGTGATCGGTCCACACAGGAGCGATTGTTTCTAAAAATGGGCCCATGTATAAGTGTGTAGACATTTCCTAATGCATCATGGGTGATTTAACGTAAATGATTCATTAAACACACATCTGTCAAAACATTACTAAAATTGAGTTTATGACAAACTCTCCCTAACATGTTCAGTTTATTGCGTGCTCATCAATCTACTCTACAGCTCAAAAGTTTGAAGTCAGTTAGAAACGTCTTTTTTTCTTAAAAAACCAAGATTTGCTTTTAGATTTTGTAAATTAATTGTGAATGCAAATAAATATTATTCCTTAAAACTTGCATAGATCACCAATTATGAATGATGATTGATTAAATATTAACTGGTGTATGGATTACAACAATAATAGCGAGTGTGTAGATTATATTACCTTTCCTCAGTTTATCTCATTAAATCTCAGCTTACTAGTGACCCAGCAGTTTTCCAAGTACAGAAGCGCTAATCAACATATTTTTTTCAAGTAATATAAAAATCAATTTTATATATTACCTTTTTAAACATCCCATTTTTCTTTCTAATGTCATTAAAACAAGTTTGCACATTTGTATAACAACAGCTGGACCTCCAGATCTTTCAAGCTTTCAGTTTTTTTCTCAGTGTCACACATGGATTAGTTTTCATCTCTTTCAATAAGAAAGTCAAATCTTCAAACCCTAAAGCAATCTTTGTTTCTTTCAATCATTCCAATATTTTTCATCTCCTGTTATATAATTGCAGTTAACCAGAGCTTAGCTACTCTGATCTACAGTGATTTTGGGGGTTTGGATTTTGTTTTTCACAGGTGCAGAGCCTTTTTCTACAAAATTACGAATAAACTGCATTTTTTAAAAGTACCATTAACATAAATAAAGACTGACAAGTAACTCAACCTTTAACACAGTGATCAGTAGAGAAGAAAGAAAATAACCCATTTCAACATTTCTAGTTCAGATCAAAATTATTGTTCTGATTAAGGAAACAGTAAATCTGGCCGCATTATTGTCCTGATCCTCCAATTTTCCCTTTCCAATGTGACTAAATAAAATTCAACTTTTTTTTAAATAAAAGCAGTTGCACACCCAGATATTTCTTACAGTAAGAATCCTCCAACAACCTTTCAAAAGAAACATTTTTTGTCTTTCCTCAATTTTGAGACCAACTGAACCCACAAACCTGAAGCTGCAGACCCCAAACTAAACAAATGTAATGTTTCCTTAATCAGCACAGTCATTTTTAAGTCTTTATGTGTTATGTTTACTCACAGTTTTGATGCTTGCTTCTTCGACTTGATCCACGATTAGCTCTGCACCGTCGCTCTGCTGTTTCCTCTCTCCTCATGCTTCTCCTTCATGCGTCCTGTCCTCAGATATAATCCAACCAGCCTCCTTGTTTCCTCCTTGACTTGTATTTGCAAAATTTCCAGTTAAATTAAGAGAAATCCAGAAAAGTTTTCTTGCTTCAAAAGCTCTTCCAGTTGCCTGTCTTCTTGTCCTCCTTCAAATGTGCATTTTATATATTTGTATTTATTTGACTTCATATTGCCATGACAACACAAAAGCAGGTGGTTCTGTCCTCTGCTGGTGTTCCATAATGATGTAAAAGTAAACAGACACTCACTGATCCTGTAAGAGCAGGAATTTAACTACAAACCCTCATAGTTCCCATCAGTATCATTCGTTCTGCTCTGCTTTTCAAGGATGACAGACTCCACTTTCTCTGCATCAGGACAGCTCATAACTTTTTAACAGTCTGTCCCTGTCCTGATACTCCTACATCATCTGCTATAATCAAAAACCATGGACTCTCACTGCAATGTACGCTACAGCTCAAAAGTTTCAATACAATTAAAAACGTCTTGTTCTATGACTACAATTATTTTTAGTTTAATGTTGAGGAACACAAAATTAATCAGAGAATTAAAGCAATATGAACACTTAATAGTAACACTGACCATAAATCATGAATGAGGTTTAATGGAATATTAACACAGATGTACAAAAGCCCATTTACAGCAACAATGTCTCCTGTCTTCCAGTGGTACATTTTGTTATCTACTGTAAGTTTATCGTGTTAAATCCCAACTTATCAGTCAAGAAAAGTTTTTTCCAAAGATATCAGCACAGACCAAAACTACTTTGCTGATTAAGAAAATAACACATTTGGACTCGTGACTGTGTGGATCATCCCATTTTCCTCTTTTCACACTGATTAAACCAGTGGTTCCCAAACTTTTTTTGCTGGGCCCCCCTTGTTTTACAAGAAAAATGTTCGCGCCCCCCCCCTCGCGCGCGCACGCACGAACACATCCTCCAACCACACACGCCCATATTTTGCTCCATTGCGGTTTATTTCACACCTCAAACATTTAGTAAACAATTAAGCAAATACAAGTAATCTGCAATAAATTACAGGTAGTAAGAAAATAAACTACTAAGTCTTTTACGCTACGTCCACACCTACACGGGTATTTTTGAAAACGCAGCTGTTTCGTCCACGTAAACGGCGTTTCGAATCACCGAGAACAGAGATTTTTTAAAACTCCTTTTTTGCGTTTACGTGTGGACGAGGAATACGGAGTTCGTCACGCAATGTCAAAGGTATGTGCCTTTTTTCACCTCACGCTGTGTGCACGTTATTGTTTACATGAGATGAATTGCAGAATGGCAGACAGAGACGAAATACTGTTAATCTGACTATCTACAGGTTTTACACGCTTACATATACACGCAGTTACTGTCCCTCCATTTAGAAAGGCAGAGGCGTCATGGTGTAATTATTTTACATGTAGTTGTTTTTTTTTTTCCCTGTGTAATAATATTCAACATTGCTATCAATACATTTTTAAATTGTGGCAGGATGAGCCTGATGTTATTTGTATCCCACTGTAACTTTACTGTATAAAGAGCAAACATCTCCAAAATGTCAGGAGTAGTTAGTCATTACAACAAGTGTTTATGAACTACAAATCAAGAATGTGGGATACTGTTTGTCCGTGATTTAAACAGCCCAGCGCTGCTCCTAACGAAGGGAAAACCAATCCTGCAGGGACACCTACCTCGGCACTTGTGCAGGTGAAACCAAAGGGAAGATATGCTTCACCATAGAATGAAGTTGGTTTGGAAACATATTCAGCTATGCTTCATCTCCTGCTTTGCGTTCGTGTGGGCGCCCGTGCTAGCAGTGTCCAAGCGTTGTTTTTTTTGTTTTTTTCCCTTTTCATGCCGCGCCCCCCCTGCAATGGCTCTGCGCCCCCCCTAGGGGGCGGGCCCCACACTTTGGGAACGTCTGGATTAAACCAAGTTGGCACTTTTCCATCAACAATGTGAACATTTGGGTGTGCCACTGCCTTCAACTTTTTATCAGCTTCATTTATGAAAGAATTTTCATGTCTAAACATCATTTTTTTCTGATATAAAATTTTAAAAATCCTTTACTTCCACCCATTTTAAGACGTTGTGACAACAAATTCAACAGATGCCAAATGAAATTATTATTTTTTAATTACAATTTCTTTTACGTTTTTTATTGTATTTCTTGTCGTTCAAAGGGCTAAGCAACATTGAACGACTTCAGAAGCTGTCTTTTTTTTGTGTTTGTCTTCAGAGTTTAGGAGCTGTGTCTCCATTTCACTAAGGCCTACAATTCTTCAAATAAACTACATTAATTAAATGTACCATTACCATGGAACAGCGGTCCCCAACCTTTTTTGCGCCACGGACCAGTTAATGCCCGACAATATTTTCATGGACCGGCCTTTAAGGTGTCGTGGATTAATACAACAAAATAAAACTAGTACCAGTACCGAAAAAAATAAAATTTATTCATAACACATGTGAAAAGACCCAGGAAAACCAAGTAAATGATAAAAACGATAACAAAATAACGCTGAAAACCGATAAAAACCCTGAAAACCACACATTTCACACCTGAGCCTCAACTCTCGCGGCCCGGTACCAAACGACTCATGGACCAGTACCGGTCCGAGGCCCGGGGGTTGGGGACCGCTGCAATGGAAGACTGCCGAGAACTGACTAAACATTTAACACACTGAGCATAAGGCAACCCATTTCCAAGTTTTTTTAGTTGAGACCTAAACTGTTGTGCTGATTAAGGAAACAAGACATTTTTTGCCACATTAATGTCACAATCATCCTATTTTCTTTTTCTGCTGTGAATAAACCACCCAGATCTTTAAAGCCTTCTGCACTTTCACACATAATATTTCTCCAATTCTTTTTGGAAATAATTTCATCTTCATTTTGAAAATAACTGAACCCACACAGCTGGAGCTTCAGAGCCCAAACTAACCAAATGTAACTTTTCTTCAATCAGCGCAACAATTTTGAGCTCTTAGTTTGTTTTGTCTGCTCACAGTTTGCTGTCTGCTTCTTCTACTTGGTCCACGATTATCTCTGCACCATCTTTCTCCTGTTGTATTTCTCCTCATGCTGCACCTTCATGTGTCCTGTCCTGAGATGTATTTTTCCTCATTGAAATCATCTGGGTAACAAATGAAGCCTTCATACTTATCAGGCTGCAGGAGTGTGCTCATTAATGTGTTAGCTATTATCTCCATCTCATCCAAAGCTTACATAACACGGGCATTTTCTTCTTGTTCATTTTAATTGACTTTCTTTACATGCACAAATCAAAAATGTTGTCAGGTCAATCAAATCTGCAATGTTTTCTTTGATTTCTGATGAACACCTGTCTGTGCTCATTTTTACTGTACATTTCATGTTGACATCACCCAGAACAACGTGTGTGTGTGACAACATGTGTGATGGCTCTTAGACATCTATATCCACTTCCAGGGTTTGGTGGCTACTTGTACTAGGGAGTGGCTTGTTTAGAGCAATATTTGTCACCATGCTTAGTTACTCAACTGAGACTATATATGGACGTCTGCAACCTCAGTTTCTATCGCTCATTCTTCCAGGTCATTTGGGATTATTTGAATTTTATTTGCCTTACACACCCATCCACACACTTCACATATTACAGACATTGACTTTGTTTTTTAAATACATTCATTTTTTCAGTGAGGTGTCCATTTCTGTCTTTCCCCTTCAGCCAGGGGTGTGACATGAATGGTGGATGATGCATGTGATGACAGTCACACATAATTAAGGGTAAACGCTGAACTTAATCACCTGAAATCATCATAAAACTTAGACTGAGAGGCAACAAAGACATTTATTATTTGTAGAGTAGTTTAAAAATATGTACAGCACCCTCATTTAATGTAATTAAAGGATGAAAGAGAGAGGGATTGGTTAATCCATAATGTTACAGATTTAGGGGCTTTCACACAGGACAGATCAACAATTGAATGACTCTATAAAATATATTGAGTCTTTGTATGCTCTAATGAAGCTCTGAGGTGTGCTGGATTTGATCACTGTCAATAGACACAATTAATCTGACTGACAGAGAGAAGGCCAAGACCTCAGGAGGACAGTTCATCATCTTCTTATTCAGCTTGTTTTAGAACTGAAGATGAAGATGAGAGGTGAAATGTCTGCATGCCCTCTGCTGGGAGTGAGTGAAAACACTTTTACTGACAGCTGGATCTAAATACCGAGTTTGGTGCCAAACGCACCATTAAACAGGGAACATGTCTATAGAAGAAGAAGATCTTGTCTTGTCTTGTTAGGAACTTAAATTGTAAATTTCGAGTGTTGGAGCTGTTTGCCTGTCAAACCACGGACCATGAGCATGGAGCGGGAGTCAGGAGCACGTTCACCAAAACCACTTCTTTCCTTCTGTTTCACGATTGTTCACATTTCTCACTGTAAATAAACACACTGACTCTGATGGGAAAGTCCTGCATTTGGTCCCGGTTCTTGACATAAATAATAAACACTTTGATTTAGAAACTGCATTTTGTGTTCACTTGTGTTATCATTGTCTTATATTTAAATTTGTTTAATGATCTGAACCAGTTTTTCACAGCACTGTACGTACGTAGAAGTTCTGCTCAAACTCTATGAACAGAATCATTCTAACAATGTGAACCAAGCTGTCACTGCATCTGTACTAATGCTCAGTTTGTAAGAACAGACATGCTACAAAACAACCCCAAGACATGCGGGGTTCTTCAGAGGATAAAGTGCTGGTGCCGTGTTCCACCGCCAGACTTGCACACAATGTTGCAGAGATGTGCCAGCCAGGAATGCACAGGAGCCTTAAAGCCATTTCCAGAACTTTTTTTTTTTTAAGTTAATTGAAATTGAAATGTTTAATCATGTAGATTAAAGAAAATAAGAATGTTACAAAGTATATTTATATGAAACATGTGAACACTTACTGCATTTGATGTATTTTAACGATATATAATGCGTATTATGGAATGTAACAACTGAATATGTGTAATTTTGCCACCCCATTTGATTTCCGTGCCACCCTAAGAAAATTTCTCTATCCGCCCCCTTCAGTGTTACAATGTTATGTCTTCTGTTCAGTACAGTAAAAAAAAAAAAACATTTATTTTTGATCACTTAAGGATCCACTTATTGTTGCTCAGGGCCTCTGTGAGTTTGGTTTGCATGATCTCCTTAGTTGAATATGACGGCAGCTCCAAGGTTAAGAAGCACGTGTGTGTGTTTGACTTGCATCTTGATTTTGTCCATACTGAGAATGGGCACGCGGTCAAATCCTGTCACAAACCCCAGAGGAGGAAAAAAGTCAAACTCAAAGAATAAAGTGATAAATAATACAGAAGTGCTCTATTGGATTGTATCACATAGTCAGATGTTTATAGAAATATAGTAGTTATAAAGCAATACATTCTCCTGTTCATGTTTGTCTGAGCATAAAAATTAGATTTGATTCATAAGAATTATAATGCAGCCGTAACTTAAATTATTGGATAAATTATGACATATTAAGAAAAGTCAGATAATTCTAAAGTGCCTTATGATGCTGATGCTGTTACACAGCTGTCTCATGTAGGGATGTTGAATTTTTTGCATGTGCTATAGTGTAATATTATTGTAATGCACAGTGTAAATTATCCTGAAATTATCCTCAGCACAGACACAGTGCACGCTCCTTTAGAGCTGCATACGATCCACCATCACAGTGTGAAATCTGTATCTGCTAGCAGGGCCTCTGTCAGTCTGTCTCACATGATCTCCTTAGTTGAGTAAAAAGGCAGATACACAGCAAATCCAGCATGTCCAAATTAACACTGTCAGATTTGATTTCAACACTTTTAAAGTGTCTATATGGGTCTACACCAGAGAGTGTTAATTTAACTCTTTTTGGAGAGTTGGTATGTTAACTCTGATTTAGTGTTAAACACCAAATCTCTCTGGAGTTGATAATTTAACACTTGGTGTTAAGAGTTTATATATTAACTCTCAAAGAGTATTTTAGTTTAACTACGTAAGAGTTATCTTCTAATTAATTCTAAAAAGCGGGAATTTTACTGTTCTGAACTTCTAGAAATTTCTTTTGGAAATAAACATTTACTAAAAAGACACAATGGTTTTTGAAAAACATTTATTCTGAACTGTGCACCACAATTTCAAAACATTTTCTGAAAGATGTAACAGTGTACATGTTCTCACTTTCATTAGAATTTTGTTTATCAAAAGGTCTGACATAGGTGAGCTGGTAAATGCAAATAACAGCATTCTCATCACTTATTTCAATAAATACAAAATACAATATGCATGTCCTTCAGTCATCACTTTGTGGAACTTCAACGCACTTCTGCTCTCCCCCATATTCCATCTTCACAAGCATATCCTATGTGGAGATTGAATAAAAATTAGTTGACACTAATTAATGGCACAAATCAATTGCAGCACAGTAAAAAAAAAAAAAGGAATCCTTTTTGAGCGATTACTTGTGTAAAGTATTTTCCCAAAAGACAAGGACACAGACAACAGGTAATACTGAACTAAATGTAAAACCTCAACCTTTTTCATTTTTACCTAAACCGTGTGCACAAAACTCTGGAGGAATCTAAGTGCTAATGTAGAACTCAGTCGGGACTCGGGACATCTGCTACTGCTGTTTGCTCGTTTTTTATGGGAGATCGTTTTCAGGCTTCAATTAGCACCATTATACCAACATTTCACATTCTAGACATTGTTTTAAGTGTATTTGACCAAGAAATTTGACTGAAAATTCACATGCAAGCTTTTTTTCAAGGCTGTGGTATTTGCCCGCAAACAATACCTTTCAGCTAGCTAAAACAGAATATTATGCTATCACCGAGCAACATGGCTAATGCCTTTCACACAGCTTTGTCTCAACTCCAAAGAGCCACAGAAGTAAAAGCTAATAACAATAATTGAAACAATCTTTGAAAACATGACTTACCAAGCATGGCAAACAACTCAAATATGTAGAGCAAAATGTTCTGAAACGGCTTCACTTCAGCTTCGATTGGAGCCGTGCTGGGGGCGGAGTCTGTGAATTTACTCTATTGGTGTCATAGCCCCTGTAGGAGTTCAGAGTTAAGAGGTCAAGAGTTAATGTTTCCATTGTAACACCTCCAGATTTGAAATAGAAACACTCATTTTTAACACTCGATTTTAACTACTATCATTTTACACCTCAGAGTTACATTAAAAGAATGTGACTCTACTTAGAGTAAAATTAACTCTAAGACTACTAACACCAAAACATTTAACACTTTTGAATTTGCTGTGTACAGATTAGAGTGACATGTCTCTGACTCAGGGAAGTGCTGATCACAGGTGCCGCTCTGAATTTGCTTAACCCGAACCTCCATATGGACCTGGTCCATGCCAAGAATTGGAGCTCTTCTATAACCAGTCAGGAACCCTGAAGAACAACAATGGAAAGAAAATATAATTTTACTTAATTAATGATAGTTAGACAGCTATCAAGGTCAGTATATTGTGAAAAAGCTCATCAATATCCAAAAAATTCTCACAATTCTATATGAAGATAGCACTGCTCATCATTTTTGGTCATTTGGTTGGCTCACCTAAGCTAGCTTATACTAAAAATGTTATCTCATTAAGCAAATAATTAACAACTTTTTAGTAAATTTGAAAACTTTTGCATACATCTTATCATCATCACATCACAGGAAAAGTATTTTTGCATATGTCTGTGAAGGTTCTCAGTCATCCAGGTCATCGTAGTCAAAGGAGCTTGCGAAGAAAAGCGTCTGGACTTCTTTAAGTTACTTGAAGACGTTTCACCTCTCATCCGAGAGGCTTCTTCAGTTCTAAGGTCAAATGGTGGAGAGTCCCAGATATAAACCTAGTGGGAGTTTCCCCCCACAGAGGGACAAAAGGACCCCCTGATGATCCTCTAATCGCCTGAGCCAAGGTGTGGAACTGGGTGTGGGTCCCAATCAGCCAGAGTTTCGGGTGAGTTCATTGTGAAACCTGGCCCCACCTTATCATGCGAATTCCTGAGGTCAGATGGCCCAGGGTGTGAGTGGGCGTTAAGGCGTCTGGGAAGGGATCTCAAAACTGGATTATAGATGGCAGAGAGTTGGTGTCGTAAACCACCGCCTCTGTTCAAAGATGGTCGCTCACAGTGGACATAGATGGCTTCTTTCACTCCTCTTTCAAACCATCTGTCCTCTCTGTCCAAAATGTGAACATTGGCATCCTCGAAGGAGTGTCCTTTATCCTTAAGATGCAGATGGACTGCTGAGTCTTGTCCTGTGGAGGTGGCTCTTCTGTGTTGTGCCATGCGCTTGTGAAGTGGCTGTTTGGTCTCTCCAATGTAGAGGTCTGGGCATTCCTCGCTGCACTGTACAGCATACACCACATTGTTAAGTCTGTGTTTTGGCGTTTTGTCTTTTGGGTGAACCAGTTTTTGTCTGAGTGTGTTGCTGGGTCTGAAGTACACCGGGATGTCATGCTTGCAGAAAACCCTCCTGAGTTTCTCTGATACACCGGCTACATAGGGGATGACAATGTTGTTGCGTCTGTCCTTCTTATCCTCCCTCGCTGGTGTCTGATCTTCTTTTCTGTGCCTCTTTGCTGACTTTAAGAACGCCCATTTAGGATAGCCGCACGTTTTGAGTGCTTCCTTTACATGTGTGTGTGTTCCTTCTTTTTCCCTTCAGGCTTAGAGGGAACATGTTCTGCCCGGTGGTGTAGGGTCCTAATTACTCCAAGTTTGTGTTCCAGAGGGTGATGGGAGTCAAACAGGAGGTACTGGTCCGTGTGTGTGGGCTTCCGGTAAACTTTGATGTTGAGGTTGCCATTCTCTTCAATGTGCACAGCGCAGTCCAGGAAAGGCAAGCAGTCGTCCTTTGTGTCTTCCCTGGTGAACGTGATGTTTTTATCCACAGCGTTGATGTGCGCAGTGAAGGATTCCACTTCTTGTGTCTTGATTTTGACCCAGGTGTCGTCTACATATCTGTACCAGTGGCTGGGTACTCTTCCTTTGAAAGAGCCAAGAGCCTTCCTTTCCACTTCCTCCATGTAAAGGTTGGCTACAATAGGTGACACGGGGGAGCCCATGGCACAGCCATGTTTTTGTCTGTAATAGCCTTCGTTGTATTTGAAATATGTAGTGGTGAGGCAGAGGTCTAACAGTGTGCAAATCTGATCGGGTGTGAAGTTGGTCCTGTCCTCCAAGGAGTTGTCTTCTTGTAGTCGTTTTCTGACAGTCTCCACTGCCTCCGTGGTGGGTATGCACGTGAAGAGAGAGACTACATCAAAGGACACCATGGTTTCATCTGGATCCAGGGTAAGTTTCTGGACCTTGTCAGTGAAGTCGGTGGAGTTCTTGATGTGGTGTGGGGTGTTCCCCACGAGAGGAGCAAGGATGGTAGCAAGGTGTTTTGCAATGTTATAAGTGGCTGAGTTTATGCTACTGACTATGGGTCTGAGTGGGACAGCTTCCTTGTGGATTTTTGGAAGTCCGTAAATGCAGGGTATGGCATCCCCTGGGTAAAGGCGGTGATAAGTAAGGCGGTCAATGATTTTGTCCTTTTCCAAGTCTTGAAGGCAAGCTATAACTTTCTTTTTGTAGCTGCTTGTGGGGTCTCGCTTTAAGGCTTCGTAGGTATTGTTGTCACTGAGGAGAGTAGTGATCTTTGTATGGTAATCTGTAGTGTTTAGGACCACGGTGCATCTTCCCTTATCCGCTGGTAAAACAGTGATGTTGTGGTTTTTGCTCAGGGAAGCGACGGCCTTCTTTTCCTGTATTGTGAGGTTGGACGGAGGGACTTTGGCACTGGAGAGGGTGGCTGAGACTTTCATCCTGATTTGCTCTGCTTCTGTCTGTGATAATTTATTAATCCGTATGGCAGATTCTGTGGCTGTGATGAGGTCCACTATGGGCAACTGTTGTGGAGAAATGGCAAAATTGAGACCTTTGGCTAATGGGCTAATTGAGACCTTAGAACTGAAGAAGCCTCTCGGATGAGAGGTGAAACGTCTTCAAGTAACTTAAAGAAGTCCAGACGCTTTTCTTCGCAAGCTCCTTTGACTATTTTTGCATATTTGTCACATTTATGTGTAATAAGTAAATACAATTGTTAATTTCTAATTTCATTGATTAAGGGAAAAAAATATTCAAGCCTAGCTGGCCCTATGTGAAAAAGCAATTGACCTCTAAATGTATTAACTGGTGGAAGCATCCTGGCAGCAAGAACTGCAGTCAAGTGTTTGTGATAACTGGTAATGAATCTTTACAGAGCTTTGGGAGGAATTTTGGCCCACTTTCCTTGGCATACGTTTTTGTACTTTGAACAAGCATAATAAAAACAGAATCAGGGCCCAGTGCAAAAACACATGGCTTTTTAAAAAGGCTTAACCAGGCTATGAAGAATCTTTAATTTGACTGAAATATTGTTATTAAGGTATATTCATCAGATCTACTGACCTATTCAGATTATAGTAAGAGAGTCACTACGTTGTCATTATACTTAAAATCATCTGTCAGAATTTGAGGTGTTGTGTCTCTTTTGCATTTGATGACTAACTCAACCGTAAAGCAGCTTTACAGTATATTAATCAGAACAATGCTGCTCTCTAATATATCTTGGTAAAGTGCAGAAAAATCGAATGTTTTATATGATACAGTGTGATTTCAGTAACATATCATAATGGAGGCTTCAGCAAGTACTTACGAAGGAAATCTTTCCTCTGCTCTTCAGTTAGTTCATCAAATACCTCCCAAAACATCTGTATGGTGGGGTGGCGGTCATGATATTTCCAACCATAACTTGTGTTCTGAAAACAGTGAAAATGACTGTTATAATCATAGAGTTTGTAAGGTCAGGCATATATACACTATGTTGCCAAAAGTATTCCCTAACCCATCCAAATCATTAAATTAATGTGTTCCAATCACTTCCATGGACACAGGTGTATTAAATCAAGCACCTAGACATGCAGACTACTTCTACAAACATGTGTGAAAGGATGAGTCGCTCTCAGGAACTGAATGAATTCCAGCATGGTAATGTGATAGGATGCACCAGTGCAACAAGTCCAGTTATGAAATTTCCTTGCTATTAAATATTCCATAGTCAGCTGTTAGTGATATTATAACAAAGTGGAAGTAATTGGAAATGACAGCTAGTCAGCTGATGCTAAGGCTCATAGTGCACTTAAGTCACCAATATCTGCAGTCTGCTGTTGTTACAGATGTCCAAACTTCATTGGTTTCCATGGCTGAGCAGCTGCATCCCAGCCTTACACTGACAAACACAATGCAAAGCGTCAGATGGAGTGATTTAAGCATCTCAACACTGGACTCTAAAGCAGTGGAGATGTGTTTACTAGAGTGATGAATCACACTTCTCTGACTGGCAATCCGATGGATGTGTCAGGGTTTGGTGGTTGCCAACTTGTCTGACTGCACTGTGCCAAGTGTAAAGTGTGGTGGAGGAGCGGTTTTGTTGTGGGGCTGTTTATCAGGAGTTGGGTTCGCCCCCTTTGTGCCGGTGAAAGGAACTCTCAATGCTTCAGCATATCAAGACAATTTCATGCTTCCAGTTTGGGGATGGCCACTTTCTGTTCCAACATGGCTGGGCACCAGTGCACAAAACAAGGTCCATAAAGCCATGGAAGAGCGAGTTTGTTGTAGAAGAACTGGACTAGCCTGCACAGAGTCCTGACCTCACCCTGATAGAACATATTTGGGATGAATTAGAGCAGCAACTATGAGCCAGGCCTTCTCCTCCAACATCAGTGTCTGACACCACAAATGCACTTCTGGAAGAACAGTCAAAAAATTCCCATAAACACAATTAAACCTTGTGGAAAGCTTTCCCAGAAGAGTTGAAGCAGTTATAGCTGCGAAGGGTGGGCTGACTATTATATTATACTATCATACAAAAGTCTGGATTAAGACTGAGATGTGACTCAAGTTCATATTTGTGTTAAAGCAGCCGACTGAGTGCTTTTGGCAGTATGCAGTACACAGTTATTGTGCTACAGGACAGCTGTGAAACTACAGCCTGTGTCTGTTTGGCTGACTGTACCTGTTTGAACTTTTCCCAGTCATACACGTCCTGGCCGACCAGCACTCCCTGCAGCTCCTCTGGTCGAAACAGCCTCACCAAATCCTGGTCACACACCAGGAAGAAGCCTCGCTTGAACTCCTGGAACAGACTCTCCACTGATGTGTTGAAGGCATGATTCACATAGGCCTCCACAAACTCCTTCCTGATTAGTAGGGAAATTTTTAAATCAGCAAACATTTCACAGAGACAAAGGTGCTGCAGATGAACCTCACAAGCATGTCATGTTTTATATGCTTACTTATTTTGACCTGTCAGTGGCTTTCCAGGAGTTTGAGGATCCAGGTCAACTTTTATCCCATCCCAGTTTATCTGTAAATTAGTTATAAATCAGATGAGTTTAGCTGCAAAACCTGAGAATGAGACAGATTACTGATCATCTTCTATAGTAAAACACATACCAAAAAGTCCATGTAGAGATTATCCAGAACATCATCTTCATAGTTTAAGATGGTCTGCAGACTCCTTTAAAGAAATTAAAACAAAAAGTTGTATTAAAAGAAGTTCAACTATGTACATTTTACAGCAGTCACAAGTTACTGTAACCACCACAACTTGAAATACATTTTCTTCTGCTTGTCCGGGGCCAGGTTGTGGGACCAGCAGCAGCATGTGTTACTGAAATGAAATGGATACTTACCGTCCAACAGTCGGGCTGAACTCCATCATATCCTCCAGTGTCGGCTCTAAACTGAGTAGCTTCTTGAACAGAACCAGTGGGAATGGTAAGTGTATGATACACTGGTTGTACAAGGCCAAGCCACACAGTAGTCCGAACAGGAAGAAGTTTCTCTTGCTCTCCTCTGTTGCCTGCATTAATAAAAGTTCACTTTGGTTCAATTATTGCTTATCGTTAGAATTTTAATCCTTTAACCAATTTTATACAGTTGGTGGGTTCAGTTTTAAAGTCTTACATTGGAGGGAAACCATGCCAGGGTTTTGGAGTCATTGAGCATGAACATCCCAGATTCTTCTGACACCATTTTAAGAAACAGGTGGTGAAAAAGGTCTCGTTTGTAGACATCTTTGATGTTTGGATCCTCATCAAAATGGACCTGAGAAATATAAATATTAGAGATGCTTCTGGTAAGAACAGTTGCAGAAGAATGGCTATGCATTAATCATCAGGTGAAAATCAATCAAATATTCACCACAAGTGGCTTCTTGAAGTCGCTGTGAGCAGCAGCTGCCAGCTCTCTGAAGGTGCTTTTGAAAAGTGATGCGCGCTGCAGCTGCAGTTTAAAAAATGTGGGTTTTGGCTGAGGAATCCATCCGTAAGGAAGAACAAAAACCATCTGTGGAGGCGCCTGCTGTTCATTCTGCAAGACAAAACAAAGTATCATGATTTTAAAAGAAATTCTCTATTTAAATTCCAATTGTGATGTATATAAGGCAGCTGGTGAACCAAGTGAGCTAGACCGGCTCTTGCTTCTGTTCTGAGGTTCTGAAACTGACGCCTGCCTGAACTGTGAGAGAACTAAAACAAATAAAACAACAAAATGTTGGAATCTTTTGCAGCTCTGAGGGCAGCTGCTGATTTATGATTGTATTCTGTTACTTTATTTTCTGTTGTGACTCCTTTGTTTTTTATAGATGGTTGTTTTGTCTGTTATATAAAACTGCTGAATAGTGTAGCTTTAAAGTGCGATCACTAATACACACTAACGCAGACTGGAAAATTACAAATTCTGCTTTTGTTTTCCTATAACAGGGTGGTGAAGTTACCTGAGTGAATTCAGAATTCATGTCAAAAACCAGTTTCTTTGATTTCAGATCCATCACAAATGGGTACTTGCAAAGAATCACAGGCAGATCATCTGCATTCTGGAAAAACAAAGAAACAACCCACATAAACAGTTAGTGAGCTTAACAGTGTGTTAACATGAATGAGTCGTTTTCTGGGTTGACTGCCATCTTAGCAGGTTCAACGTACTTGTTGTCAGCTGACCTCACCTTGAGTTTTGACTTTGTTCGCCAACGTTTGAGATCCTCCTTTAGAAACATCTGGCTAAGCTCGAGGCAAAAAGTTGTTTCTGGGATTTTCTTGTTTATCTCATTGGTCTTAAAACAAGAAGTGGTAGTATTTGTTATACTGGCTGTGTGAAAATCCAACTTTTTTTGTTGAAAAGCTGAGCAGTAATACATTTAATTAAATTTTGATCATTTCTGATACTGACATTGTACATATGCTGGAGGATTAGCAGTACGTTTCTGGCTTGAGCGTTGCAAGAAGCAGACTTAAAGATTGGGATCTACGAGAGGGCCGTCTTCCACACCTGAACATATCTGATCGCGTCGGAGGGTGACAGTGAGGACCACCATTCCCCTGAGGATGACAAAGTTACAGTCAGCTCTTCACTGGCTGATATCATGGATTAAGACGTCTAGAGTGTTCGTTAGAATAAAATGCTATCATTTAATACATTGATGCATTCAAACAATATATACTAATCCAATAAATACACTTTTAATAGACGTGCTGAAGATTTTAAAGTTGTTAAAGTCTGCCTAAATATATGCCTGAACAACAGACTTTAAAATTGCTTTAAAAACAATTAAATTACATTAAATAATAATTGAGTTGTGACATAATTATGAGCTCTAAATCGCAAAGCTTCAGCAAGGTTTTGGACTAATTCCTCAGATTTGTTAAATTAGTTGTTAGTTTAGTGTTTTTTGCATAGGTGAGATTGTGTTATGAGAAATGCATTAACTGCTTTGAGAACTGTTGGAGTTGGATAGAATGATGTTGATGTGAGAACTGCACTAAAGTCGGGACAGCCAGTAAGAAAATAGTAGGTGTCACCGTACCTAAAATCTGGACGCTTTCATTGGGGAGTCGTTGCATGGTAGCAGCGACTGCATCAGCAAGCTTTTTGCTCTGTTGCCATCTGCATTTCTGTATGCATGCATGCAGAAGTTGATTGAGAAGCAGGAAGATCCTCAATCCTTCCACTCCCACAGGGTTCATATCAACAGATGGAAGCAGCTGCAGAACAGCAGTCTCAGCCTGCTGATGCAACTTGTTATTAATTAAAGGTTTAATTAAAGTCCACTTCTTACTTTTTTAGTTAATTACTCATCAGGTTACAAACGTGTGTTAGTCACATTCCAGTTCGATACCTCTGCAAAAACAACATCTTGCATCACCAGCTTCTCAAAACTTCGCCGTGCAAGTGACAAGTCCAAACCGGAGTACGTTGGTGAAGTTTGGAAATGTTTATCTTTGCTGACATGAAGAAAATGACAAATGTGTATATTCAAATGTTAAATTCAACAGACATAAAGAAGTCATGATCATGCTCATAAATGGTGTTCTTACCTCCTGTCAAGAAAGCTTTGATTCATACAGGATGGAGATGTGAGCATCCTGTGAATTTCCCTGTGAAGAGTTCATGAGGTCAGTAACACTAAGGCTACAGTGTACATGCTGTGCAGCAAACCAGTTACATACAACAACAATAACAGCTGCTTTTGTGTTAGACTTACTCTTTTAGATTTTTCCACAGCTTTGGATTATATGCAGAGACCCATTTGTCAATCATGTTATCAATAGAGTGCTCTGTCACGTTGTTCTTTGTGCCACTGCCTGACTCGTTATCAGCGCCCTGTGAAAGAAGCAAAGGTTCATGTTTGGTTTAGACACATGACCTCACATGTAGATATAACTGGTAAAGCCATGTTTACATCCTCCCACAGGTATCCTTACTGCACTGTATGCATTTGTGCTGGTACCTCATTAGGCGTGCATGTTGCAAATGAAGTGTTTCCTCCTGCGTAGATGTTAGAAATGTCTAGAATAAAAACAGATGAGAAATTATCTACCTAAGAGTCAACTGTACTGTATGGGATGGTTTTTCAGTTCCAGAAAGAAAGATAAGATATAGCGACTTGCTCTTACAGCTTAATTTGTGACATTTAGGCAATAAACCTTTTTGTTGTTAACTGTGGTTAACTTGGTTATTTGGATCAAATTCAGGTCCAGTTTTATTTGCTTAATATATTTTTTCATCAGCACTTTAAAAACATACAGCAGAAAACCTAAAACCTGCCGTGAGTTCATGACATTTATTTTTAGATTATTTTGAGTTTTCCAGTATTTGATGCGTGGCCAAACATTTTGTCTATGATTATATTCAAGCCCTTATAGTCAGAATTACTAATTATTTTTAAACTAAAGGTATACCCAATTATCTATTGGGCTATTGGCTCATCTGTGTTACACCTGCAGCAAGTGCAAAGCCCAACAGTGCAGCTCCTCACTGGTTTCAGAAGACTCAGTACCTCTGAGTAGCACTTTTTATTGCTGCATAGTGAATATATGTGTGTGTCATTGTCAGGTTTATAACCTCTATCTATACAGTTGGATGTGACACACCTTAATTATTATTATAATAATACAATTATTTTATTGTTACTGTTATTTTTGTGTAATTGTAAACTGAATCGACTCTTCTGTTCAGATAAATGTATTTACCATGTGGCAGTTGCACAGGTAGTGGCACTGATGCCTGAGTCTCTTCTCCACGTCCCAGCTGCCCTTGTTCATTACACCCAAACGAGTACACCTTCTTGGATTCTGTCAGTACCAGTGTGTGATAGCTGATTGAGAAAAGAGTGCACGAAAAGGAAAGTCCACAATGTAAAACATGCTTTTTCAAAGGTTTTAAACATCTGTGTTGTTGGTGGACCTCAGTATACATTTTTGTTGGGAATGGTAATTGCTAAGAAAATGATCTTGACTCTCTGGAAGTCGGATATTGTAGCTCAATTCAAAATGTGGCTAACAGAACTGACTGCTCTGTTGCACGTGGAGAGGATTAGGTACACATCAGCGGACAAACTTAGTCATTTCTTTGATGTGTGGCAGCCATTTTTAGATCATGTATTAAAACAAAGTTCTCTTTGATCGATCGCAAATAATTCAGCGTACCACCTCGGCGTTTTATTTCTGTTTATTGCCGGTGCTGAAGTAGTATTTTTGTTGTTGCAGCGTAATATTTTGCCTTATTTGTGTGTTTTTGCCCTTGCTGTTGTGTTGTCTGTTTTCTTTTATTGTTTTTTGTTTGTTTGTTTGTTTGTTTGTTTTTTTGGGGGGGGGGTTGTGTCTTTTTTGTCTTTTTTTTCTTATATCAAAAAATCTCAATAAACACACTTAAAAAAAAAAACGGCATCAAAAAAGTCACGGTCATCAGAGCAACATCAGAGAAACAATAAAGTCTAACCATGGAAGGTTTTTATAAATATATGCATAAAAACACAAAGAACATCAACAATGAGCACCTTTCGTTTTGCTGAAAGTGATATAGCTTTCTGTTACCATCAACTGAAACCGCCAACATTTCAGGTGTGCATGCTGGGCAGCTGAAGCTGACATCACAGCACAGCTGGTCTTCCTCATCAAGAAAGCTGTGCTGCAGTGCATCGCTGTTGGCACGCCCAGTCTGTATGTACAGAAATATAACAGAGGAATAAATATTTGCATCTGCTTATTGAAAAACAGTATCAAAGAAACACTTCACTCACCCTTCCCCCACACTTGCAGTTGCTTGCAAAAGTATTCGCCCCCCTCAGATCTGTGGCAAGATCTGAAAACTGCTGTTCACAAACGCTGTCCATCTAATCTGACTGAGCTGGAGCTGTTTTGCAAAGAAGAATGGGCAAAGATTTCAGTCTCTAGATGTGCAAAGCTGGTAGAGACAGACCCTAAAAGACTGGCAGCTGGAATTGCAGCAAAAGGTGGTTCTACAAAGTATTGACTCAGGGGGCTGAATAATTATGCACACCCCACTTTTCAGTTATTTATTTGTAAAAGATGTTTGGAATCATGTATGATTTTCCTTCCACTTCTCATGTGTACACCACTTTGTGTTGGTCTTTCACGTGGAATTCCAATAAAACTGATTCATGTTTGTGGCTGTAATGTGACAAAATGTGGAAAAGTTCAAGGGGGCCGAATACTTTTGCAAGCCACTGTAGTACGACGCTCCAACAGTTTTGCAAAAGCTTCCCTGGAGAATCATGGAGAAAATCCTTTTAGTTCCAGGAAGGAGCTCAAGAGGTCTAAAGTGTAAAGAGTAGACATGTTGACAGATGCTGGCCAATATCCACTCCTAATCAGGTCCTTTAAATCAGGGCTGCACTGCTGCTGGCATGTTTGACATCTGTGTATCGCCTGGTGCACATCATAACGTCCTTGGACCAAAAAGAAAAAGAAACAACATGAATAATACACGACTGCCTTCACAGATGACTTCTGTTAAAGCAATACCATGTTCTGATTGTACAGCAAGGGCAGAAAACATGCTCCATCACACTATGTTACCAAAATGACTACTGTTAGGATTTCTTTGGCTCTCGGAGGAGGTGGACGCACTTTTTCTCCTCTCCCTTATCTTCCCTGCTAGTTCTTATGTCCTTGTCTAGTCTCGTGTCTTTTTTGTATTACTTTCCCTGGAACACTCTCTCACAGTCTGTGTCTAAAACCCAAAAGAGAATTATGGATTTGATCAGCTGGTCTCTGAATGCTATTGACACCCTTTAACGAGAAGTCTGGGCTCGGGAGAACCCGAGTGCCCTGCAGGGACTTTCCCTGCCGGATACACGATGGACGGGTGGCAGAGGATCGTGGGCCTGGTGGGACTGTCGATCGAGGACGCTGAAGATATCTACCTATTCGCAACCATGATAACAGGGTTCTTGCTGATCGGAGCTGGCTTGGCCCTGGCTTATCGGAGAATTAAGAGAGCGGAACCGGCTGTTCAAACACCCACAAGGCTGCCCGCTGGGATTGGAACGACAGGTGCGACTTCTCAGAAAGGGCTCACTGAAGGCAGCATGGTTAAGAGCTTGGAGGCGCTTACGACTACAGTGAATGTTCAGAATAACCTTTGAGCGTATGTATGTTGGATTACATCAGGAAAGAATCAACTCAGAACAACATCTCTGGGCGGAAGCAACATCTCGGATCAGTTGGCTGCGGTTGTGAGGTCTCAGAATCTGCTATGTGAGCAAAAAAGAGTAACAAGACCACAGAATCGACGGCTAATAACATCACGGAGAAACTCGCAGCTATTAACGGGAGATTGAGAGACCAGTGTCGGAGTGTTAAAAACAGCTTGAAATTCAGTTGTTTGCAAAAGAAAAATTACCATCATAATGCGGCTACCCCTTCGGCGGCAGCTGTGGGCTCAAGGCTGGAGCTGAACAAAAACTCCCTGATAACGACTGTGTTGAGTCTGTTCCTTCCCATTCCATGCAAGGCCACCTGGGTTGGCTGGAAGACTGTTTACTTAGCCTGGCGAGGTGAAGGACACTGTCTCAGCTGAACTATGGACACGCACACACATACATATACTGATACTGATAAGCACTCACTGACGCATCACCCTCCCTACCCCGGATCCAACGCCACCTCCAACGCTTACCTCCCCCATGATGTGGACATCGGGTCAGCTGGAGGCACAGTCGAAAGATTGCAGCGGTCCCAGATCAGATGTAAACACTGAAACACTTTCCCATGTTGCTTGTCTGTGTTTATTGTGTTATGGTGTGTTGATACCTGTGCATTCCTGTATTATCCTTTTGTGTTACACATTTCAATGTTTTTTCCTCGCTACCAAGCCTGACCTGTCTCCCCAATGTGATGTTTGTATTGTATGTACGGTCAGCAAGGTCTGTCATCTCGGTTGTGGGCAAAAGACCTGCAACTGACAAATAAAGGCTATCTCATCTCATCATCTCATCTCATGTTCAAATCCATCACAGAAACCTAAATAGCAGGTTGCTGTTTACTATTAATGTTGATTAAAATCACGAGTTTTCCTGCTGACACTGTGAAGTTTACGCAACCCACAGGAGCAGTTTCAAAGCTTTACTGTTGCCAGAATGCGAGCTACCAAGAAAGAGAAAACCACTTAAATAGATTCTTTCTAACTGGCTGTAGACACATATGCAAACCAAAATTGAGTGAATCTCATGAGGAAATACCTTGTATATTGGTGCAATTTTGACCGTCCACTCTAATAATACATGTGGTTGGAGGAATGGCTTTAAAAAACATCAATAACACTTTCTCTGTTGTGGAGTGTCTGATGTTTGTGATGTAGAACATCACAATCCCCACAGAACCATTCCTCTGGAAGACACTCTCTGCACATAGACAGGACTTTTAACAAATTAAGCAAAATTTGAATAACTGAAAGTAGTATGCACTCAGATCCAGCCACTCTTGACAAAGGTAGCAGCTTCTATTTTGATATTATAGCTCCGGGTGGCTCAGTGTACTTCACTATGAGCTGACGGTTAAAAGGACATTTGTCAAATTCATGTGGTTTTATAATTATTAAAGTTCTCACACGCTCAAAGACATAAATGTCAGCCAACAAGGCATCGCTCATCAAGCTTAGCTATATAGAAATGTATGTTATTGAGACTTAATAACAGCAGGGTGAAGACAGTGGCAACACAGAGGATGGCCAACAGCTTCTGTGTCAGTGAGACATTTCAGCTGGTGTGGCCGTGCTTCTTTCCAGCACTCAGCAGCTTTCTGCTGCCAAAAGGACCGTGACACTGCCCTACTTCTTTGAGCCTCAGGAGAACGACATCAATCCAAAACAGCAGACAGCCTTTTCAAATACTTTTCTCTAAAGAATGCAAATATGAAGTATTGTTGCTCCCCTTTGTTTCTGATAATGTCACTTTTACAAATCGTGTCTCATCAGCTCTCATGGCTGGTTTGGCTTTGAGGGTCGGGGAGGACAAAAAGCTATTAAGGACCTTTTGATCTGCAGTCCAGTTCTCCTCTAAAGTATTAAGGAAACTAAAACTTGTTTTATTAGTCTTTTAACTTTATGCATCAAGCAAAAATTAAATTATATGCAACATTCTGACTAGAAGAAATTTATTTAACATTTAAACCTATTTTCTGCACATTCCAGCACATAAAATAAATTTTTTTTGTGTTTACACTCAGTCTTTCAAATAAATGCAAGTGAAACAAAGCAGAAAATAAATAAAATCAAAGACTCAGCGGTCCTGTTGCTCTATTTTCACCTGTACAGCAGGCGGATGTTTGCCCTGGACCTGGTGCAGGTGTGCTGCAGCGGTCAGTGGAAGAATCCGCGAGTCTCTCTGTGAATTTCCAATCCCATAGTAGCGAACTAGGTGCTTGCTTGGAAGTTAAGGTTTTTTTTTCACTGTAAAAATAAGTTTCTAAAAGTTTTTGTCACTTTTTATGGAATCAAACTCAAAGTAAGGTCAGTACTTCCACACTTTAAACGCTGCATGGTCATACTCTCTCTGCACTCCTGGATAGATTATCCATTGTTGATCTGCACACAGCTGTTATTGTCATGAGACACTCTGGCAAAAAAAAAATTATGGTTTTAGTAACGCAGTAATGCAGCGTGCTTACGGGAAAGTAACAGTAATCTAATTACCTTTTTTGCAATAGTAATCCCTTACATTACTCGTTACTTAGTAACGAGTAATCGGATTACAGTAAGGCGTGGGCAGTTAACATTTCTGTTAACTAGTCATGATAGAAACCAATATTTTTGTCCAAACATGGTTTGAATATGTTTCACTACAAGCTAACATTTATAGCATGACTTTAAGCTAGCACCATAAAGACGGTAAAAGACACTGTAATATGTAGAAATGCATGTGAAAAGTGTTATATTAGCAGTGGTTGTGCTACTCCACACAGCCACTTTAACATTACTGACACTGGATTTCTTACCTGTAAACAGTGGGTCATGTGTGATAAAAGCTTGTGCAGAAAGTAGCAGGTGTAGACTGGCCCATAGCACTGTATGAAGTGATAAGATGTGAAAGGACGTATATAGGGTACCTTAAAGGGCGCCTTAAAAGTGTTTCCCTGAGCTTTTACTTGCAGCTTGATATCTAAATAAATGTAAATAAATGTGAATGAAAAAAAAAATAGCCAGAAAAAGGAGGAGCCCGGAGCTTCGTCTTTCGCTCGGCCTACCCCGCAGTAGCAGACGGACCGTCAGAGACTCGAACTTGGTCGTTCAACTCTGGGGTCTGAATGCTGGCCTCTTAAGGCCGTGCACCACACAGCCGGCCAGTTAACGTTATAAAAAAGAGGACATTTATCTTCTGTTGTTCAACTTTTTTTTTTCTTTTTTTTTTAAATCTATTTAGCTTCTTGTGTAGTATTGTTCCACACAAATGACACATGGAAACATAGCTATTTTTTTATTGGCTTTCACAAAATGGGACTGCCAATGTTGTACATGTTACCGCGCCAAAGCCAGAAACCTGCTGGCGGCGCCATGTTCTCACCACACTCTTCAGCTTCAGCTTTGTTGCGTCTTTTCGGCACACCTACCTAGTCCCACTCATCCACTTTATCTGCTCATGGCTTTACCCACACTGACCACTCCTTTGATTAAGGTAAATTCAAGCAGGTCATTATAAAAAAGACACACAGTTTATCATCTTATCCTTGTGCAACACCTAAAACCACTCTGTTCATTTGTTTGCTAGATTAGCCGCTAGCATACACACACTGTGTTAGAGGCTTGTTGCACAAGGTATCGGGTTTTCGGTGCCATTACTTTTTCATATAGGACCAAGTATGTTTGGATAGCGTTTTGCCCTTGAAAACTCCCGTTTAATATTAGACATTGTTGTCTAATGTTATAAATGTATTGATGTGAAACGTGTAAGTGTGACAAATATGGAATAAGATAGGAAATCAGAAAGGAGGCAAATACTTTTTCACAGCGCTATAGTCTGTAAATGGGCTTCTTTTGGCTATAGTAGATCTTTTACTTGTTCTTTTTTTAATTGTTTGTTAAAATTGTTTTTTCGATCATATTGAGTACAGACAAATGCAACTGTGAGCTTTAGCGATTAGCCCGTTTCAACAGGACCGTGATCCCGATGTGTGAGACAGCAGGGTGCTGCCACTGGTGTTGTAATGTGTGATTTAGTTCCTCCTAACATTTCAGTTTGCTTCCAGTATCTATCCTCTGTGATTACTGGCTCTTTAGACAGATTTAGTAGAAGTGTGTGAGCTATTGGCTCAGTATAAAGGGTCAGTAGTGTTTTCATGAAAAAAATTAAAAAAAATTATCTCCAGGAAGAATATTATAAGTTGGGATGTTGTGTCACCTCCTCCCTCCATGCACGGGTACATCCCAGCCATCGTGGATCACAGTGGAGGCCTGCCCTGTCATGGTACCTACCTGCTGCACCAGGTACAGGATTGGTGCACATGTTGTTTTCTTATTACTCACACAGTGGTAACTGCTTCCTTTGTACACAGTTGAATATCTTCTTTTAAAGCGTAATGTTGCTCTAGCTGTGCTCACTGTGATCCTGAGCTCCTGTTATGTTTGCTGCAGGGGATCCAGCGGAGGATCACAGTGACCCTCATCCACGAGAAGGGCAGCGAGCTCCATTGGAAAGATGTTTGTGAGCTGGTTGTAGGTGAGCAGCCTACCTTTAGGGTCTAGTCGTGCTATACCTCTGTGTAGAAAACAAAAACCTCAAAGCACAGAAACAATGTTTTATAGTGTTTGTGTGCTTTTGATGGAGGAAGACAGGACAGAACATCATTAAAGGGATTTGACTTTGTGAGATCACACTGAAAACGCACCACTCGGTTCACTCTGAGATATTTTCAGTCTGGAAAGATGAATCTGTCGGGCTTCAGGCTGCTTCTCACTTTAAGCAGTTCATGCTGTAGCTGATGGACCAAAAAATGACATTTCATATTTTAGACATTCAGCTGCTGACTCTGAAGCCAACAGGCTCTTGAGTGTGGATGATTGTGTTGGTGCTGGATGCTGTGATCAAACAGCTGTTCTGATCTGTCTTCATTCATGCCTGTCGTTATTAAGCCTCCTAAGCTCCAAACCAGTAAAAGCGATCTTTGGAGGCAACACCCTTTTTAGTACTTTGCTGTATTTGTTTGTGATTGTGTGACACTGAACCACAGTGCTATGTATATCCTCTGTAACACTCAGACGTTTCCAGATCAGTGTTTTCCCCTCAGCTGTTTCTCACTATAGAGTCTTTCCTCAGTAACAATGAGGCACCAGCAGAGCATATCTGGCTCTCAGTCTGTGGCTGATAGTGCCCCCTGCTGTTAGTAACAGGAACAGCGTAACCTTGTATGGAGCTCATAGTGATGGTCTTAAGATTGCTGCTGCAAGGCAGTAATTTGTATCCATGTGTGCTGTTTATTCTGAGCATATGAAGTTATGTGAGCTCTCTGGTTTTATGTATCAGGACATAAATTAAAAAAAATCAGGTCCTTAGTAGGTCTTAATATGAGGTAAATGCAACCTCAGATGAACAGCACAGAACACATTATACCAGGTCATTATTTATTTAACAAACACTGAGCTGAAATTCAGATGTTTCAAAAACTAAGTACATCCAAGACTATTTCCATAATTATTTAAGAGGGTCAGTATTAGCCAAGTGCTAATCAAGTGCACTAGATCATCAGTAAGTGTAACCACTACTGTCAGTTTGCTGGTGTGGCGTATTCAGGTAAGTGGTAACATACTGAGGAGGAGAGAAGCAGCTGTTGATACCCATGAATGTGGGAAGGCTTTGAAGTCGATCATTTTACAGCAAGAAAGATTATTCGCAAGTTAAAAAAATCAAAGACTGTTTCCAATCTTACCAGGAGTGGACGTCCCAGAAAATTCACCCCACACATCTGAGGCTCTACAGGCCACAGTTAGCATGCTAAATGTTGGAGTTCATGACAGTGCAATTAGAAACAGACTCAACAAATATGGCCTGTTTGGAAAGACTTCCAGGAGAAACCATTTTCCCTCTAAATACAACATGGCAGCATGGGTTAGGTTTGCAAAGTTGAAAAGCTAAGCCCTAATGCACAGCTTCAACATTGGTGAAAACCAAACACGGCATATCAGCACAAACACCTCATACCAACGGTTTTGCTCAGGTGATGATTATTTGGGCTTTTTTGCTGCCAAAGAACCTGCAAAGTGTCCAGGTCACTGAGTGAGCCATGAAGTATTCTAGAGTCAAAGAGATCATTGTTGGGTCAGTGACTCCAGAGCGCAGCAGCAAAGCAACAACAGAGTGGTGCTGCAGTGGCTCAAAGTTGAGACTTCAACATGATTGAACGTTAAGAAAGCTGTGAATGAATAAATATCTGCAAACTTCAATGAACCGAAGAAACATTGTAAAGACAAACGGGCCAGAAATCCGTCCACACTGCTGTGAAACACTAATAAACAATGATTACCTCAAGTTTGTGCTGCTAAAGTTGGTTCCATCAGCTGCTGAATCACAGGATGTACTTGGTTATAGTCATTTGTGCATTTTGGGTTGTTTTAAATAAATAATGTGTTGTAATAATCCAGATCTAGAACCTTAAACTGCTTTTTCACGTGTCTGTAAATGAATTTCTTTCTTATCATTGTCCCGATTGGTGTCGGCTGACACTTGACACTCTGTGGCTCCTGATTTGTCTGTTGTCAAGGTCTCAGCTCAGTGCGATTCCTCACGTTTTGTCATGATTAAAGGATGAATGTGAACAATAATGCTGTCAAGCTAACGTTTCCTCTTTCTGTCTTTTTCAGCACTTTGAGGCAGTGTGGGACAGCTCCCTGCACAACTCCCTCCTGCTCAACCGCGTCACTCCCTATGGAGAGAAGATCTACATGACCTTATCTGCGTATCTGGAGGTCAGCCGCTGCTCCGCCGTGTTGTACCTGTTTGTACGTGTTTTTAAGTCTCTTGATGTCATCGTGTCTAACACACACCCTTTATCTCCTCTCTGCAGCTGGACCATTGCATCCAGCCTGCCATTATCACCAAAGACATCTGCTCTGTCTTTTACTCCCGAGACACCAAGATGTCCCCACCCCGTTCTCTCAAGAACCTCTTTGGGACTGGATACTCCAAAACTCCTGACTGGTAAATCTGGGCTGCTGCACTGTGGCCATCTCTGTTTCACAATCAAAGATATCTGCCCTGTTACAAAGTTTCCTTCTTCATAACTTCTGCTTCATTATAGCGACCGAGTGACTGGGATCTACGAGCTGAGCTTGTGTAAGATGTCTGACACTGGAAGCCCAGGTGAGCGGACATCAAACATGTTTAAAGAACGGCAGCTGTTTTATCATAATTCTGTGGAGAGCTTCATCCTAATGAGGGCTCATGTCCTGAGCAGGGATGCAGAGGAGGAGGAGGAAGGTCCTGGACACATCAGTGGCTTATGTGCATGGAGAAGAGAACCTGGCTGGCTGGAGGCCCAGAGGAGGTAGTGAATACAACATGAAACATGTTTAAAGAACGGCAGCTTTGGCTCCATGGGCCAGAAGTAAACATATTTTTAGGAACATTGACCTCGATCTGCAAACGGTTATTGACAGGTTATCTATTTGATTCTAACTTGGTGTGATTTGTGTTAAAGGACCCCTGAGAACAGCTCACGTGCCTCCAGTCCCTCCTGCTCAGACTATGAAAACTTCCCGATGGTTCCCACTCTGGAGACCTCCTACCTTGCGCGGGCTGCAAAGAACGAGTTCCTGAACTTGGTGCCTGATATTGAAGAAATGCGACCAGGGTGAGTAATGCCATATTAACCCAAATACTGTCACTATGACATGTGTCTCACAGACCAAATGTAAGTCGACACTCATGTTCTCTAGTTCAAGCAGAAATGATGTGGATCGATTCAAATTCCTGAGCCTGGATGATTTCAGCTGGAAACAAACCAACTCTGCTTCTTCCTCAGAAAAACAAGCGCTCTCTTAAAAAATAAATAAATGAATAAAATCTCTTCTTTTCAGATCTGTTGTGTCCAAGAAGGGTTTTCTGAGCTTCGTGGAGCCTCGCTCTAACTCATGGGGGAAGCATTTTGTGGTTGTTCGCCGGCCCTACGTCTTCATCTACAACAGTGACCAGGACCCCGTGGAGCGAGGCGTCCTCAACCTCTCCACAGCACAGGTGGAATACAGCGAAGACCAGCAGGCCATGCTTAAGGTTTGAGGCAGGATAGACGTAAAACTCTCCTCACAGATGATGGGTTAGGGTTAGGGTTAACCCTAACCCTAAGATTCTTAAGCTCTCCCTATGACATCATCACTCCCTAAGCCAATGAGATTGTCACAAGACATTTTGGAATGGGGTATTTTTTTTTTTAACTGTTTTCAAACTTAACTTAAAATTTCAGTGTGTCCTAGTTGTGGACTATTGGTTAGTTTAGTCCATTAAGAAATTAATTGTCACAAACATCCCTAATATTATATAACAGACAACAGAAAACAAGACAGTTTTTTTCTACGCAATAGAACTAGAATACAAGTTTTTTTTAATTATCCTACTTTTTATAAAAGATAACATTTATTAAAGAATATGCATTTAATTAAAAAACTCTATTCATCTAAAGGGTAACAAAAAGGGGGAGCTTCCTGCTCGAAAATGAAATGTCCCCATTTTTCTGGGCGTGGGTGCTTAACTAGTTAAAAAGAACAAAAACAAACAAACATCTGTCTCCTATTTTTTATGTCACACAGGAAAGAAGCTTCAATATATGATGAGAAGACATTAATTTGTTGGTGTTTGTGGTGTTTGGTGCAGTTTTCTTGTTTTCTGGGTGGTTGTTTATTTACAGTGGAGATGAAGATCTCTAACAAGTTGATTTGTTCACATTTGCACATCTTAATTTTTAAGAGGAATGTGTTTGTTGAGTTTGTACACTATATGCATGTAAGGCAACCGTTTCCTTTTTCAGTACTTTGTGAGGTGCATTTTTCTCTGTTTTAACAAAAAACAGACATAAAAGACATTTAAGTCGACCTAAGATGATTTGTTTAGATTTCTACATGGTCTTACTGAGGTGATGCAAAGTGAAACATGCTTTCTTCTTTTTTGGTAATGTGCTGGAAAAGCTTGAAAATGGACCTTGAATGTGCTTAAACAGTGCTTGAATTTGACCCTGAAAGATGTGTATGAACCTGATATTAATAAAAGGTTGACCTAACTGATCAAATAAAGTCTGTGCGGTTTAGTTGTTCCACTCATATTAAACCAAATGATGGTGTGGCGGCCTGTTCTAGTGTGAACTAAGAGAGGGTTTGAATGTAAGAGAGAGGTGGAAAAAGGAAAAGGAGACCTAAAATGTAACCCCTGCAGCTCGACTGAGGAGGTGAGTTACATTAGTGCTTCCTCTTTATTAGAAAGCGGTTTGAGTGAATTAGAAGTCTGTTATTTTTTTGGAGGATCTACTCATTAGTCATACGAGGCATCCATCTGAACTCTATCAAAATAAAGGTGTATTTTAACTCATTTAAATGTTTTCTAATATCAGAGATATAGGACTATACAAAGTAGCTGCTGACATCTAAAACGACAGCAGACTTATTGTGTCTTTCTTCACCTCATCACTTTTTTCTGTGTGTGTTTTTCTGTTGATGCCTTTCAAACAAAACTAGCCATGATATTTTCCCCCTCTGACAATTAATATCAGTTAACTCCAGATGTGTCATGCAGATATCCTAATTCTGTGTTTGGTAATCTTGCACCATTGAACTGTTAGTGAATGAGGCAACAATAAAAGTGTGAAACGTGCATTAGCAGATCAAGTGGTGCCTGCTTATTTCCTGCTTTATGTGAGCTTCTGCTGTAGTTTATTATGTGCTTTAGTCCCAAGAAACCACCCTTTTACTGTGGCGCACAATAAGATCTTCTGATGTTTGGTGTCATCTTCCTGTGATCTCCTGTGAACAGGTGGATTAATTCACTTCAAGTTTATGTATGTAGCACCAAATCACAGCAGGCGCTGAACACTGTAAAGACTCTAGAATAATTATGGAGGCACAACATTTAAAGCTCCCATCCTTCCATCCCACAGACCTAAAAGTTAGTTATATGATAAACAGCCCCGTGTTTGTTTACTTGATTTGTAAAATGCAAAGTGGTGACTTTTTCTCTTCAAGTACGTCCTCATATGGAGACAGTTTTTTTAAATGGCATAAAACAAGTCATTGTTTACAAAAATGTACATTTTATTGGGCAGAATGAGGTAAACAGTGAAGAAAAGTATGAGAAAACAGAGCACGTCTCCGGAGACTGTGGCAACTAGAATTATTGTATACATGTGTGTGTATTAAGGACTGACACAGACAAAGAATGAATCAGACAATGAAGCAATGTCCTTTTTAAATGTTTATTTATAAACAGGATAAAACCATTCAAGTATTGAGTCATGAATAAAACATCAACCTCTGATCTGCTAATTGGGAAACAGAGGATGTCAGTGTATTTTTCAGTGCTAGTCCAAATTGAGTGAGAGGACTTTACATTTGAATAGATTCGATTACAAGTTATATTTGGTTTTAATTGAATGAGTTCAATTTGATTTAAATCAAGCCAATTCACAACATATAAACTTGAAATATATGGTAAGATAAAGGTTGTGCAATAATACAGAGAAAGCCCCAACAATCAAATGACCCCCTATGAGCAAGAACTTGGCAACAGTGGGAAGGAAAAACTCCATTTTCGGCAGAACCAGAATCAGGGAGGGGCCATCTGCCTCCACCGGTTGGGGTAAGAAAATGAAACTAAACTACAGGAAGACAAAGAGGAAAGATGTTCATGATATATATGAAACTTTCCACTAGCCCTGACTAAAATATTGTTTTTGACAGGAAAGTATTGTTTCATTCATGTTTATTCCACGAGGTGGACAGCAGGAATAAAACAAACCAGATACTAAGAAATAAAGTATACAATGAAATTTTCTCGATATGCTAAAATCCCCACTGAGACTGGATAAGACTGGATTGACCAATTTTTCTAAAACTGGTCAAAATACAATTCTCTTCATGCACAGAAATCCCACCCAGTCCCACAACCCAGGACGAATATTCCTTGTGTGTTCTTGAGCTGGACAGAAATTCCTCTTGCTGAGCGGGGTCCACGCCAGCCTCGTGTCAGGCAGACGAGGAGCCTCCTGTCCCAGTCTCGTCCGTCCACTGGGCCCATCACATCCCAGCCCAGTTCGCATTCTGCATTGGAGTCCGTCGCTCGATACCACCGCGGCTCCTCTCACGTCATCACCTGTAAGTAAAAACAAATAGGAGCCACAACCATCATCCCGGAAGCTGCCCTGGCTTGTAGCCATGGCGACCCTCTCCCAACACGGCTGCACCCAGTGAACAACAGTGAGACACTACTGACAAATGCAGGCAGTGGTATACATCTGCCCTGCTGTCAATCACACACGTTGTCTCCTACTGTCGCCGTTCCTGCTGTCGGGACTGGGTCACCACATCACGCTGACCGGTCTCCAGACGAGGCGTCGCACCCCCCACGATCACGCAGCGGCTCCCTCTTTTCCACCTGGCCTTCATGCGTTCCTCTTCCAATCTAGGGCCTCTCTCCTTCCAGTGCTCAGCTTGCTTCCTTTTAATACGACCTTTAAACAGCTGAAAGGACACCTCTGGACACACCCATGCCTCAACATGTGATCACCATCAGCTAATTTGTCCCATTGCCAGCCAATCCACAGTGGATTAAAACAATGTAAAATAACACACTGAAACAATGTGATACAAACAGAGTAAAATCATGCAAATAAAAACTAAAATCAGAAAAAAAACAATATAAACAATGAATACAAATTTCTACTGTGTGAAACATTTTCACTCTTTGAATATTTTTCATTTCTTACAATCAGAATTCTCCAATAGATTTTTAGAAGAAAGTTATTTTCTTTCATGCATCACCAACTGAACCTTTTATGTTAACGTCTCAATCTCCAGCCTAACCTCATTGAATTTTGCTTAGCAAAGTACTTTTCAACTCTAATAATTAGTAAGATTATATTTCTTATCATCTGTTGGTCGTCTGACCTGATAAACTTCAATGAACATTATAACACAGGAGTGATTGTCTCTAAAAATGGGCTCCTGCACGCTTGCAGACATTTTTCCATCACAACTTATGGATGATGAAGGATTTGATTAAAGCTGTGAAACATTACTGTTAAACTTCATGTGATGTTGCATTAAAGCCAATTTTCTATTAAAATCAGGGACTTTTCTAACTGACCTCTGACCTTTGAGCAGTAGTGTGTACTGTATGCTTGTATGTAACTGTATCTGACCTGGATTTTATCACCAGTTTCAAATAAGAATCTTCTTTAAAGTCTGTCTTTCAATACAAATGAAGTTAAACTTTATCAAGGCTGATGGTAAACTGTCCCTAACAAGTCCACTTTATTGCGTGCTCATTGACTTTCTCCTATCAGAGCTGTTTAACAAGTCCACCTTATACATGCTTATTAATCTATCACGCTTATCAGTGGCTCATGGTTGCTTAAAGCCTATGTCTGAACTTGAGCACAGAGGCAGAGCATCATTCAATCTTGGCAGCAGCTCCAGGATGACAAACTCCACTTTCTCTGCATCAAGACAGCTCATAACTTTTTAACAGTCTCTCCTGATAGTCTCATATCATCTGCTCTAATCAATAACCATACACTATCATTACAATGTAGACTACAGCTCAAAAGTCTGAGGTGAATTAGAAATGTCTTGTTTCCTGAATAGACTCAAATTTGGTTTCAGATTGAATCACAGCAATTTATCAAAATAATCATATAAATGCTTAATATTAACACTGATCACAAATCATGAATGATTTTAATAGAATATCTACAGAGGTGTTCAGAGACCCATTTTCAGCAATAATCCCTCCTGTGTTCAGTGGTACATTGTCTTATCTAATGTAAGCTTAACACATTAAAGCCTAACTTATCACTCAAAACAGTTTTTTAAAGATTTTTGCACAAACTGAAACTATTGAAAGTAAGTAAGTAAAAACTTTATTTATATAGCACCTTTCAAGATAAAAATCACAAAGTGCTTCACAGAAGCTAAAACCTAAAAATAAAAATCAACCAAAAGCAAGTTTAAAAAGATGGGTTTTTAGCTGTTTTTTCAAAGCGACCACTGAGTCCACAGATCTCAGACTCAAAGGGAGAGAGTTCCACAATCTGGGGGCCACAGTCACAAAAGCTTTGTCACCTTTTGTTTTCAGCCTCGTGTGTTGGACAGCAAGCAAGCCCTGGTCACATGACCTCAGGGACCTGCTGGGAATGTATGGATGTAAAAGTTCACTTATATATGTTGGTGCTTGTCCATGCAGAGACCTGAAAGTCAAGGTCAAAACCATAAACTGGATTCTGAATTTAACGGGGAGCCAGTGCAGCTGAATCAGCAGGGGTGTGACATGGGAAAACTTGGAGGACTTGGTCAGAAGCTTTGCAGCAGCGTTCTGAACAACTTGCAGACGCTCCAAAGAGGCTTTACATAAACAAGTCAAGAAAGAGTTACAATAGTCCAGACGAGATGAAACAAATGCATGAATGACAATTTCTAATTCGGAGCGCGATACAATGGGACTCAGCTTAGCAATATTTCTCAAGTGATAAAAACAGGAGCGAACCAAAGATTTTACATGGGCATCCAAAGTCAGAGCTGAGTCAATACTAACACCAAGGCTCCTGATAGACGGTTTTGCAAATGTAGCAAGTGGACCCAAGTTTTCCATAACACTAGGTACAAAATTTTTAGGAGCACAAACAAGAACTTCAGTCTTCTCCTCATTTAGTTGAAGAAAGTTTCCAGCCATCCAACATCTAATGGAGTCTATGCACTTGTGCAAAATCTGTAGCTTGGAAACATCATGGGGCTTAAAGGAGATATATAACTGAATATCATCTGCATAGCAGTGATACAAAATGTCTTTAAAAGTGCTCAATAAGCGTTGAAGAGGAAGTAAATACAGTAAGAACAATAAAGGCCCCAAAACTGAACCTTGTGGCACACCATAGGCAAGAAAAGTAGAAGAGGAACTGTACTTAGAGGTAGCCACAGAAAAGGATCGTTCATGCAAATAGGATTCAAACCAGTCCAAAGCAGCCCCTGATATACCCACCCAGTGTCTCAGCCTATCTAGCAGAATATGATGGTCCACAGTATCAAAGGCGGAGGTCAGGTCCAACATCAACAGAACGGAGCATTCTCCTGCATCACATCTCATCAAAATGTCGTTGGAGACTCTAAGAAGTGTAGTTTCAGTAGAGTGAGCTCTACGAAAGCCAGATTGGAATTTATCCAGAATGCTGTATTCATCTAGACAAGCTATAAGGTGCTTAGCCACAACCTTTTCTAAAATCTTAGAAATGAACAGTAATTTTGAAATTGATCTGTAGCTACTAAGAAGAGACGCATCAAGCTTAGGTTTTTTTTAACAGTGGGTGAATGACAGCATTCTTACAATAAACAGGGACCTGACCAGAAACCAGTGAGGTATTGATAATTGTGAGCACACAGGGACCAACAGACTGAAAGACATTTTTAAACAAAGATCCAGGTAAAATATCAAGAAAGCAGGACGATGCTTTCATTGAATTAACTAACTTGACCAGCTCAGGTAAGGACACAGGTAAAAATCTTTCTAAAATTACAGGCCTAGCTTGAGTTGGAGCAGACAAGAGAGACACAGAAGGAGAGATATTGTTCCTCACGTTACTGACTTTTTCAAAGAAGAAAGAAAGAAATTTTTCACAATCTTCATTTGATGAAATTGGGACAGCATGTGGAGCAGGAGCAACAATATCACTAATGGTGTCGAATAGTACCTTAGGGTTACCTCTGCTCTTAGACACTAAGTCTGAGAAATAGGCCGCCCTCGCATCTCGAACTGAAGTGTTAAAAGAGACCAAAAGGTCCTTTAAATGAAGGAGATGGACATGCAAACGCATTTTCCTCCATAAACGCTCAACCTTACGGCTGCAACGCTTTAAGAAGCGAATGCTGTCATTTATCCAGGGAGACGACTTTGAAACCGGTGGTGATTAAAGAAACAATAAATGTGTCTGGATCATCCCAGTGTTTGTTTTTAACCTCATGAAACCAAGTTTCCATTTTCCTCTAAAGGGGCTGACACACCCAGCTGCACAAAACCTTCACTTTTTTTAACAGTTTCACTCTTTGAATATTTTTCATTTCTTACAATCAGAATTCTCCAATAGATTTGTAGAAGAAAATTATTTTCTTTCATGCATCACCAACTGAACCTTTTATGTTAACGTCTCAATCTCCAGCCTAACCTCATTGAATTTTGCTTAGCAAAGTACTTTTCAACTCTAATAATTAGTAAGATTATATTTCTTATCATCTGTTGGTCGTCTGACCTGATAAACTTCAATGAACATTATAACACAGGAGTGATTGTCTCTAAAAATGGGCTCCTGCACGCTTGCAGACATTTTTCCATCACAACTTATGGATGATGAACGATTTGATTAAAGCTGTGAAACATTACTGATAAACTTCATGTGATGTTACATTAAAGCCAATTTTCTATTAAAATCAGGGACTTTTCTAACTGACCTCTGACCTTTGAGCAGTAGTGTGTACTGTATGCTTGTATGTAACTGTATCTGACCTGGATTTTATCACCAGTTTCAAATAAGAATCTTCTTTAAAGTCTGTCTTTCAATACAAATGAAGTTAAACTTTATCAAGGCTGATGGTAAACTGTCCCTAACAAGTCCACTTTATTGCGTGCTCATTGACTTTCTCCTATCAGAGCTGTTTAACAAGTCCACTTTATACATGCTTATTAATCTATCACGCTTATCAGTGGCTCATGGTTGCTTAAAGCCTATGTCTGAACTTGAGCACAGAGGCAGAGCATCATTCAATCTTGGCAGCAGCTCCAGGATGACAAACTCCACTTTCTCTGCATCAAGACAGCTCATAACTTTTTAACAGTCTCTCCTGATAGTCTCATATCATCTGCTCTAAGTAAATGTAAGTTATTAATTAAAAGACGACTGTTTCAATCTGACCACAAACCTTTGAGCAGTAGTGTGTGTTGTATGCATGTGTCTGTCTGTATCTGATCAGGATTTTGTCATCAGTGTCAACAAAACGCTCATTTTTTTAGCTGTGTCCATCATCAAGATTGAGTTGGAGTGTTTTAACTCTGATGGCAATCTCTCCCTAACAAGTCCACTTTATCGAGTGCTCATTTTCTCCTATTAGTGGCTCATAGGAGTCTAACTAATGAACTGTATGCATGTTTCCTAATCTGTCACGCTTATCAGTGGCTCATGGTTGCTTAAGGCCTATGTCTGTACTTGACCACAGAGGCAGAGCATCATTCAACCTGCCAGCTGCCTATCTTGGGAGCTTTTCAAGGATGACAGACTCCACTTTCTCTGCAGCAAGACAGCTCATAACTTTTTTACAGTGTCTCCCTGTCCTCATACTTCTATATATTCTCTGTAATAGATAACTATACACTATCATTGCAATCAATCTACACTACAGCTCAAAAGTTTGAAGTCAATTTTCACCTGGTTTATAACCATGTGATCAGTCCACACAGGAGCGATTGTTACTAAAAATGTGCCCATGTATAAGTGTGTAGACATTTCCTAATGCATCATGGGTGATTTAACTTAAATGATTCATTAAACACACATCTGTGAAAACATTACTAAAATTGAGTTTATGACAAACTCTCCCTAACATGTTCAGTTTATTGCGTGCTTATCAATCTACTCTACAGCTCAAAAGTTTGAAGTCAGTTAGAAACGTCTTTTTTTCTTAAAAAACCAAGATTTGCTTTTAGATTTTGTAAATTAATTGTGAATGCAAATAAATATTATTCCTTAAAACTTGCATAGATCACCAATTATGAATGATGATTGATTAAATATTAACTTGTGTATGGATTACAACAATAATAGCGAGTGTGTAGATTATATTACCTTTCCTCAGTTTATCACATTAAATCTCAGCTTACTAGTGACCCAGCAGTTTTCCAAGTACAGAAGCGCTAACCAACATATTTTTTTCAAGTAATATAAAAATCAATTTTATATATTACCTTTTTAAACATCCCATTTTTCTTTCTAATGTCATTAAAACAAGTTTGCACATTTGTATAACAACAGCTGGACCTCCAGATCTTTCAAGCTTTATTTTTTTTTTTCTCAGTGTCACACATGGATTAGTTTTCGTCTCTTTCAATAAGAAAGTCAAATCTTCAAACCCTAAAGCAATCTTTGTTTCTTTCAATCATTCCAATATTTTTCATCTCCTGTTATATAATTGCTGTTAACCAGAGCTTAGCTACTCTGATCTACAGTGATTTTGGGGGTTTGGATTTTGTTTTTCACAGGTGCAGAGCCTTTTTCTACAAAATTACGAATAAACTGCATTTTTTAAAAGTACCATTAACATAAATGTAGACTGACAAGTAACTCAACCTTTAACACAGTGATCAATAGAGAGATTATATTTCTTATCATCTGTTGGTCGTCTGACCTGATAAACTTCAATGAACATTATAACACAGGAGTGATTGTCTCTAAAAATGGGCTCCTGCACGCTTGCAGACATTTTTCCATCACAACTTATGGATGATGAAGGATTTGATTAAAGCTGTGAAACATTACTGATAAACTTCATGTGATGTTACATTAAAGCCAATTTTCTATTAAAATCAGGGACTTTTCTAACTGACCTCTGACCTTTGAGCAGTAGTGTGTACTGTATGCTTGTATGTAACTGTATCTGGATTTTATCACCAGTTTCAAATAAGAATCTTCTTTAAAGTCTGTCTTTCAATACAAATGAAGTTAAACTTTATCAAGGCTGATGGTAAACTGTCCCTAACAAGTCCACTTTATTGTGTGCTCATTGACTTTCTCCTATCAGAGCTGTTTAACAAGTCCACTTTATACATGCTTATTAATCTATCACGCTTATCAGTGGCTCATGGTTGCTTAAAGCCTATGTCTGAACTTGAGCACAGAGGCAGAGCATCATTCAATCTTGGCAGCAGCTCCAGGATGACAAACTCCACTTTCTCTGCATCAAGACAGCTCATAACTTTTTAACAGTCTCTCCTGATAGTCTCATATCATCTGCTCTAAGTAAATGTAAGTTATTAATTAAAAGACGACTGTTTCAATCTGGCCACAAACTTTTGAGCAGTAGTGTGTGTTGTATGCATGTGTCTGTCTGTATCTGATCAGGATTTTGTCATCAGTGTCAACAAAACGCTCATTTTTTTAGCTGTGTCCATCATCAAAATTGAGTTGGAGTGTTTTAACTCTGATGGCAATCTCTCCCTAACAAGTCCACTTTATTGCGTGCTCATTTTCTCCTATTAGTGGCTCATAGGAGTCTAACTAATGAACTGTATGCATGTTTCCTAATCTGTCACGCTTATCAGTGGCTCATGGTTGCTTAAGGCCTATGTCTGTACTTGACCACAGAGGCAGAGCATCATTCAACCTGCCAGCTGCCTATCTTGGGAGCTTTTCAAGGATGACAGACTCCACTTTCTCTGCAGCAAGACAGCTCATAACTTTTTTACAGTGTCTCCCTGTCCTCACACTTCTATATATTCTTCTGTAATAGATAACTATACACTATCACTGCAATCAATATATACTACAGCTCAAAAGTTTGAAGTCAATTTTCACCTGGTTTATAACCATGTGATCGGTCCACACAGGAGCGATTGTTACTAAAAATGGGCCCATGTTTAAGTGTGTAGACATTTCCTAATGTATCATGGGTGATTTAACCAATAAAAGATTCATTAAACACACATCTGTGAAAACATTACTTGTAAACGTTGTGTAATTTTATGTTAAAGCAATAGGGGTGCAACGATACTCGTATCGATATTGAACCGTTCGATACAGTGCTTTCGGTTCGGTATGCATATGTATCGAACAATACAAATTTTTAATTTATTTTATCAACTTTCCTTCTGACGATGCTGTCTGTGTTGAGCGCTCAGTGGATCTGCGCTCGACAGTGCAGCCTAGGCGGAGTAGTCGAACACAGATTCACTGAGCGCAGGGCAAGCTAGCGAGACAGAAGTTAAGCTCTCCTTGCAACATGGCAAATTGAACCTCCCCCACCCTCATTCAGATCTGGCGTTTGGAAGTATTTTGGTTTTCATGTGACGTATGACCCTGAAGGTAAGCGCGTCATGGACAAAAGTAAAACAGTATGTTGGATGTGCCATGCAATGCTCAATTACATTGGTGGGAACTAGTGTGTTAGCGCAGTTAGCTCGTTAGCGCAGTTAGCTCGTGAACGTGTTGACGCTGTCCAGCCCCACGCACGGGCGATCCGCGGTAGCTCGTTAACGGAGATTTGCCGTGCTGTGGCGTTAATGTCATTTCAACGAGATTAACGCTGACAACACTAGTGGGAACACAACAAATATGACTGCACATTTACGCCGATATCATCCTAGTACAAAGACAAGTGGAAGCAGACAAAAACAACAAGCACGCATGCTACAAACTTTACCCGAGTCATTTAGACAGCCGTTAGCACATGATTCTCCTTATGGGGACCTGAAATGTTTAATATGCTGCTGAGAATATAGCCCAGAAGAAGCGTATAGTATAGCTTTTATTTTGGAAAGAGCCATTTCTCTGTAATAAACTCTCTTTTCCAAAGATGAGTGATTTCTCAATCCGATAGATTTATTTTTTTTATTACTTTGTTGTTTCAGCAACATTAAATTTAAAAACTGTACTTTTGAGTTAAAACATATATTTATAATTTTAATAAATGACAAATTAAAAAGGCATGAACATTTTTTTTTGTATCGAAAAAATATCGAACCGTGACACCAAAGTATCGAACCAAACCGAACCGTGAATTTTGTGTATCGTTGCACCCCTATAAAGCAAATATAATTTTACAATTAAGACAAGAATATTTAATCTGGCCACAAACCTTTGAGCAGTAGTGTGTGTTGTATGCATGTGTCTGTCTGTATCTGATCAGGATTTTGTCATCAGTGTCAACAAAACGCTCATTTTTTTTAGCTGTGTCCATCATCAAGATTGAGTTGGAGTGTTTTAACTCTGATGGCAATCTCTCCCTAACAAGTCCACTTTATTGCGTGCTCATTTTCTCCTATTAGTGGCTCATAGGAGTCTAACTAATGAACTGTATGCATGTTTCCTAATCTGTCACGCTTATCAGTGGCTCATGGTTGCTTAAGGCCTATGTCTGTACTTGACCACAGAGGCAGAGCATCATTCAACCTGCCAGCTGCCTATCTTGGGAGCTTTTCAAGCATGACAGACTCCACTTTCTCTGCAGCAAGACAGCTCATAACTTTTTTACAGTGTCTCCCTGTCCTCACACTTCTATATATTCTTCTGTAATAGATAACTATACACTATCATTGCAATCAATCTACACTACAGCTCAAAAGTTTGAAGTCAATTTTCACCTGGTTTATAACCATGTGATCGGTCCACACAGGAGCGATTGTTACTAAAAATGTGCCCATGTATAAGTGTGTAGACATTTCCTAATGCATCATGGGTGATTTAACGTAAATGATTCATTAAACACACATCTGTGAAAACATTACTAAAATTGAGTTTATGACAAACTCTCCCTAACATGTTCAGTTTATTGCGTGCTCATCAATCTACTCTACAGCTCAAAAGTTTGAAGTCAGTTAGAAACGTCTTTTTTTCTTAAAAAACCAAGATTTGCTTTTAGATTTTGTAAATTAATTGTGAATGCAAATAAATATTATTCCTTAAAACTTGAATAGATCACCAATTATGAATGATGGTTGATTAAATATTAACTGGTGTATGGATTACAACAATAATAGTGAGTGTGTAGATTATATTACCTTTCCTCAGTTTATCACATTAAATCTCAGCTTACTAGTGACCCAGCAGTTTTCCAAGTACAGAAGCGCTAATCAACATATTTTTTTCAAGTAATATAAAAATCAATTTTATATATTACCTTTTTAAACATCCCATTTTTCTTTCTAATGTCATTAAAACAAGTTTGCACATTTGTATAACAACAGTTGGACCTCCAGATCTTTCAAGCTTTCAGTTTTTTTCTCAGTGTCACACATGGATTAGTTTTCATCTCTTTCAATAAGAAAGTCAAATCTTCAAACCCTAAAGCAATCTTTGTTTCTTTCAATCATTCCAATATTTTTCATCTCCTGTTATATAATTGCAGTTAACCAGAGCTTAGCTACTCTGATCTACAGTGATTTTGGGGGTGTGGATACCTTTTTTTTTCACAGGTGCAGAGCCTTTTTCTACAAAATTACGAATAAACTGCATTTTTTAAAAGTACCATTAACATAAATAAAGACTGACAAGTAACTCAACCTTTAACACAGTGATCAGTAGAGAAGAAAGAAAATAACCCATTTCAACATTTCTAGTTCAGATCAAAATTATTGTTCTGATTAAGGAAACAGTAAATCTGGCCGCATTATTGTCCCGATCCTCCAATTTTCCCTTTCCAATGTGACTAAATAAAATTCAACTTTTTTTTAAATAAAAGTAGTTGCACACCCAGATATTTCTTACAGTAAGAATCCTCCAACAACCTTTCAAAAGAAACATTTTTTGTCTTTCCTCAATTTTGAGACCAACTGAACCCACAAACCTGAAGCTGCAGACCCCAAACTAAACAAATGTAATGTTTCCTTAATCAGCACAGTCATTTTTAAGTCTTTATGTGTTATGTTTACTCACAGTTTTGATGCTTGCTTCTTCGACTTGATCCACGATTAGCTCTGCACCATCGCTCTGCTGTTTCCTCTCTCCTCATGCTTCTCCTTCATGCGTCCTGTCCTCAGATATAATCCAACCAGCCTCCTTGTTTCCTCCTTGACTTGTATTTGCAAAATTTCCAGTTAAATTAAGAGAAATCCAGAAAAGTTTTCTTGCTTCAAAAGCTCTTCCAGTTGCCTGTCTTCTTGTCCTCCTTCAAATGTGCATTTTATATATTTGTATTTATTTGACTTCATATTGCCATGACAACACAAAAGCAGGTGGTTCTGTCCTCTGCTGGTGTTCCATAATGATGTAAAAGTATGTTAATAATCTTTAAACAGACACTCACTGATCCTGTAAGAGCAGGAATTTAACTACAAACCCTCATAGTTCCCATCAGTATCATTCGTTCTGCTCTGCTTTTCAAGGATGACAGACTCCACTTTCTCTGCATCAGGACAGCTCATAACTTTTTAACAGTCTGTCCCTGTCCTGATACTCCTACATCATCTGCTATAATCAAAAACCATGGACTCTCACTGCAATGTACGCTACAGCTCAAAAGTTTCAATACAATTAAAAACGTCTTGTTCTATGACTACAATTATTTTTAGTTTAATGTTGAGGAACACAAAATTAATCAGAGAATTAAAGCAATATGAACACTTAATAGTAACACTGACCATAAATCATGAATGAGGTTTAATGGAATATTAACACAGATGTACAAAAGCCCATTTACAGCAACAATGTCTCCTGTCTTCCAGTGGTACATTTTGTTATCTACTGTAAGTTTATCGTGTTAAATCCCAACTTATCAGTCAAGAAAAGTTTTTTCCAAAGATATCAGCACAGACCAAAACTACTTTGCTGATTAAGAAAATAACACATTTGGTCTCGTGACTGTGTGGATCATCCCATTTTCCTCTTTTCACACTGATTAAACCAAGTTGGCACTTTTCCATCAACAATGTGAACATTTGGGTGTGCCACTGCCTTCAACTTTTTATCAGCTTCATTTATGAAAGAATTTTCATGTCTAAACATCATTTTTTTCTGATATAAAATTTTAAAAATCCTTTACTTCCACCCATTTTAAGACATTGTGACAACAAATTCAACAGATGCCAAATGAAATTATTATTTTTTAATTACAATTTCTTTTACGTTTTTTATTGTATTTCCTGTCGTTCAAAGGGCTAAGCAACATTGAACGACTTCAGAAGCTGTCTTTTTTTTGTGTTTGTCTTCAGAGTTTAGGAGCTGTGTCTCCATTTCACTAAGGCCTACAATTCTTCAAATAAACTACATTAATTAAATGTACCATTACCATGGAACAGCGGTCCCCAACCTTTTTTGCGCCACGGACCGGTTTATGCCCGACAATATTTTCATGGACCGGCCTTTAAGGTGTCGTGGATTAATACAACAAAATAAAACTAGTACCAGTACCGAAAAAAAGAAAATTTATTCATAACACATGTGAAAAGACCCAGGAAAACCAAGTAAATGATAAAAACGATAACAAAATAACGCTGAAAACCGATAAAAACCCTGAAAAAAACACATTTCACACCTGAGCCTCAACTCTCGCGGCCCGGTACCAAACGACTCATGGACCAGTACCGGTCCGAGGCCCGGGGGTTGGGGACCGCTGCAATGGAAGACTGCCGAGAGCTGACTAAACATTTAACACACTGAGCATAAGGCAACCCATTTCCAAGTTTTTTTAGTTGAGACCTAAACTGTTGTGCTGATTAAGGAAACAAGACATTTTTTGCCACATTAATGTCACGATCATCCTATTTTCTTTTTCTGCTGTGAATAAACCACCCAGATCTTTAAAGCCTTCTGCACTTTCACACATAATATTTCTCCAATTCTTTTTGGAAATAATTTCATCTTCATTTTGAAAACAACTGAACCCACACAGCTGGAGCTTCAGAGCCCAAACTAACCAAATGTAACTTTTCTTCAATCAGCGCAACAATTTTGAAGCTCTTAGTTTGTTTTGTCTGCTCACAGTTTGCTGTCTGCTTCTTCTACTTGGTCCACGATTATCTCTGCACCATCTTTCTCCTGTTGTATTTCTCCTCATGCTGCACCTTCATGTGTCCTGTCCTGAGATGTATTTTTCCTCATTGAAATCATCTGGGTAACAAATGAAGCCTTCATACTTATCAGGCTGCAGGAGTGGGCTCATTAATGTGTTAGCTATTATCTCCATCTCATCCAAAGCTTACATAACACGGGCATTTTCTTCTTGTTCATTTTAATTGACTTTCTTTACATGCACAAATCAAAAGTGTTGTCAGGTCAATCAAATCTGCAATGTTTTCTTTGATTTCTGATGAACACCTGTCTGTGCTCATTTTTACTGTACATTTCATGTTGACATCACCCAGAACAACATGTGTGTGTGTGACAACATGTGTGATGGCTCTTAGACATCTATATCCACTTCCAGGGTTTGGTGGCTACTTGTACTAGGGAGTGGCTTGTTTAGAGCAATATTTGTCACCATGCTTAGTTACTCAACTGAGACTATATATGGACGTCTGCAACCTCAGTTTCTATCGCTCATTCTTCCAGGTCATTTGGGATTATTTGAATTTTATTTGCCTTACACACCCATCCACACACTTCACAAATTACAGACATTGACTTTGTTTTTTAAATACATTCATTTTTTCAGTGAGGTGTCCATTTCTGTCTTTCCCCTTCAGCCAGGGGTGTGACATGAATGGTGGATGATGCATGTGATGACAGTCACACATAGTTAAGGGTAAACGCTGAACTTAATCACCTGAAATCATCATAAAACTTAGACTGAGAGGCAACAAAGACATTTATTATTTGTAGAGTAGTTTAAAAATATGTACAGCACCCTCATTTAATGTAATTAAAGGATGAAAGAGAGAGGGATTGGTTAATCCATAATGTTACAGATTTAGGGGCTTTCACACAGGACAGATCAACAATTGAATGACTCTATAAAATATATTGAGTCTTTGTATGCTCTAATGAAGCTCTGAGGTGTGCTGGATTTGATCGCTGTCAATAGACACAATTAATCTGACTGACAGAGAGAAGGCCAAGACCTCAGGAGGACAGTTCATCATCTTCTTATTCAGCTTGTTTTAGAACTGAAGATGAAGATGAGAGGTGAAATGTCTGCATGCCCTCTGCTGGGAGTGAGTGAAAACACTTTTACTGACGGCTGGATCTAAATACTGAGTTTGGTGCCAAACGCACCATTAAACAGGGAACATGTCTATAGAAGAAGAAGATCTTGTCTTGTTAGGAACTTAAATTGTAAATTTCGAGTGTTGGAGCTGTTTGCCTGTCAAACCACGGACCATGAGCATGGAGCGGGAGTCAGGAGCACGTTCACCAAAACCACTTCTTTCCTTCTGTTTCACGATTGTTCACATTTCTCACTGTAAATAAACACACTGACTCTGATGGGAAAGTCCTGCATTTGGTCCCGGTTCTTGACATAAATAATAAACACTTTGATTTAGAAACTGCATTTTGTGTTTACTTGTGTGATCATTGTCTTATATTTAAATTTGTTTAATGATCTGAACCAGTTTTTCACATCACTGTACGTACGTAGAAGTTCTGCTCAAACTCTATGAACAGAATCATTCTAACAATGTGAACCAAGCTGTCACTGCATCTGTACTAATGCTCAGTTTGTAAGAACAGACATGCTACAAAACAACCCCAAGACATGCGGGGTTCTTCAGAGGATAAAGTGCTGGTGCCGTGTTCCACCGCCAGACTTGCACACAATGTTGCAGAGATGTGCCAGCCAGGAATGCACAGGAGCCTTAAAGCCATTTCCAGAACTTTTTTTTTTTTTAAGTTAATTGAAATTGAAATGTTTAATCATGTAGATTAAAGAAAATAAGAAAGTTACAAAGTATATTTATATGAAACATGTGAACACTTACTGCATTTGATGTATTTTAACGATATATAATGCGTGTTATGGAATGTAACAACTGAATATGTGTAATTTTGCCACCCCATTTGATTTCCGTGCCACCCTAAGAAAATTTCTCTATCCGCCCCTTCAGTGTTACAATGTTATGTCTTCTGTTCAGTACAGTAAAAAAAACCCAAAAACATTTATTGTTGATCACTTAAGGATCATCTTATTGTTGCTCAGGGCCTCTGTGAGTTTGGTTTGCATGATCTCCTTAGTTGAATATGACGGCAGCTCCAAGGTTAAGAAGCACGTGTGTGTGTTTGACTTGCATCTTGATTTTGTCCATACTGAGAATGGGCACGCGGTCAAATCCTGTCACAAACCCCAGAGGAGGAAAAAAGTCAAACTCAAAGAATAAAGTGATAAATAATACAGAAGTGCTCTATTGGATTGTATCACATAGTCAGATGTTTATAGAAATATAGTAGTTATAAAGCAATACATTCTCCTGTTCATGTTTGTCTGAGCATAAAAATTAGATTTGATTCATAAGAATTATAATGCAGCCGTAACTTAAATTATTGGATAAATTATGACATATTAAGAAAAGTCAGATAATTCTAAAGTGCCTTATGATGCTGATGCTGTTACACAGCTGTCTTATGTAGGGATGTTGAATTTTTTGCATTTGCTATAGTGTAATATTATTGTAATGCACAGTGTAAATTATCCTGAAATTATCCTCAGCACAGACACAGTGCACGCTCCTTTAGAGCTGCATACGATCCACCATCACAGTGTGAAATCTGTATCTGCTAGCAGGGCCTCTGTCAGTCTGTCTCACATGATCTCCTTAGTTGAGTAAAAAGGCAGATACAGATTAGAGTGACATGTCTCTGACTCAGGGAAGTGCTGATCACAGGTGCCGCTCTGAATTTGCTTAACCCGAACCTCCATATGGACCTGGTCCATGCCAAGAATTGGAGCTCTTCTATAACCAGTCAGGAACCCTGAAGAACAACAATGGAAAGAAAATATAATTTTACTTAATTAATGATAGTTAGACAGCTATCAAGGTCAGTATATTGTGAAAAAGCTCATCAATATCCAAAAAATTCTAACAATTCTATATGAAGATAGCACTGCTCATCATTTTTGGTCATTTGGTTGGCTCACCTAAGCTAGCTTATACTAAAAATGTTATCTCATTAAGCAAATAATTAACAACTTTTTAGTGAATTTGAAAACTTTTACATACATCTTATCATCATCACATCACAGGAAAAGTATTTTTGCATATGTCTGTGAAGGTTCTCAGTCATCCAGGTCATCGTAGTCAAAGGAGCTTGCGAAGAAAAGCGTCTGGACTTCTTTAAGTTACTTGAAGACATTTCACCTCTCATCCGAGAGGCTTCTTCAGTTCTAAGGTCAAATGGTGGAAAGTCCCAGATATAACCCTAGTGGGAGTTTCCCCCCACAGAGGGACAAAAGGACCCCCTGATGATCCTCTAATCGCCTGAGCCAAGGTGTGGAACTGGGTGTGGGTCCCAATCAGCCAGAGTTTCGGGTGAGTTCATTGTGAAACCTGGCCCCACCTTATCATGCGAATTCCTGAGGTCAGATGGCCCAGGGTGTGAGTGGGCGTTAAGGCGTCTGGGAAGGGATCTCAAAACTGGATTATAGATGGCAGAGAGTTGGTGTCGTAAACCACCGCCTCTGTTCAAAGATGGTCGCTCACAGTGGACATAGATGGCTTCTTTCACTCCTCTTTCAAACCATCTGTCCTCTCTGTCCAAAATGTGAACATTGGCATCCTCGAAGGAGTGTCCTTTATCCTTAAGATGCAGATGGACTGCTGAGTCTTGTCCTGTGGAGGTGGCTCTTCTGTGTTGTGCCATGCGCTTGTGAAGTGGCTGTTTGGTCTCTCCAATGTAGAGGTCTGGGCATTCCTCGCTGCACTGTACAGCATACACCACATTGTTAAGTCTGTGTTTTGGCGTTTTGTCTTTCGGGTGAACCAGTTTTTGTCTGAGTGTGTTGCTGGGTCTGAAGTACACCGGGATGTCATGCTTGGAGAAAACCCTCCTGAGTTTCTCTGATACACCGGCTACATAGGGGATGACAATGTTGTTGCGTCTGTCCTTCTTATCCTCCTTCGCTGGTGTCTGATCTTCTTTTCTGTGCCTCTTTGCTGACTTTAAGAATGCCCATTTAGGGTAGCCGCACGTTTTGAGTGCTTCCTTTACATGTGTGTGTTCCTTCTTTTTCCATTCAGGCTTAGAGGGAACATGTTCTGCCCGGTGGTGTAGGGTCCTAATTACTCCAAGTTTGTGTTCCAGAGGGTGATGGGAGTCAAACAGGAGGTACTGGTCCGTGTGTGTGGGCTTCCGGTAAACTTTGATGTTGAGGTTGCCATTCTCTTCAATGTGCACAGCGCAGTCCAGGAAAGGCAAACAGTCGTCCTTTGTGTCTTCCCTGGTGAACTTGATGTTTTTATCCACAGCGTTGATGTGCGCAGTGAAGGATTCCACTTCTTGTGTCTTGATTTTGACCCAGGTGTCGTCTACATATCTGTACCAGTGGCTGGGTACTCTTCCTTTGAAAGAGCCAAGAGCCTTCCTTTCCACTTCCTCCATGTAAAGGTTGGCTACAATAGGTGACACAGGGGAGCCCATGGCACAGCCATGTTTTTGTCTGTAATAGCCTTCGTTGTATTTGAAATATGTAGTGGTGAGGCAGAGGTCTAACAGTGTGCAAATCTGATCGGGTGTGAAGTTGGTCCTGTCCTCCAAGGAGTTGTCTTCTTGTAGTCGTTTTCTGACAGTCTCCACTGCCTCCGTGGTGGGTATGCACGTGAAGAGAGAGACTACATCAAAGGACACCATGGTTTCATCTGGATCCAGGGTAAGTTTCTGGACCTTGTCAGTGAAGTCGGTGGAGTTCTTGATGTGGTGTGGGGTGTTCCCCACGAGAGGAGCAAGGATGGTAGCAAGGTGTTTTGCAATGTTATAAGTGGCTGAGTTTATGCTACTGACTATGGGTCTGAGTGGGACAGCTTCCTTGTGGATTTTTGGAAGTCCGTAAATGCAGGGTATGGCATCCCCTGGGTAAAGGCGGTGATAAGTAAGGCGGTCAATGATTTTGTCCTTTTCCAAGTCTTGAAGGCAAGCTATAACTTTCTTTTTGTAGCTGCTTGTGGGGTCTCGCTTTAAGGCTTCGTAGGTATTGTTGTCACTGAGGAGAGTAGTGATCTTTGTATGGTAATCTGTAGTGTTTAGGACCACGGTGCATCTTCCCTTATCCGCTGGTAAAACAGTGATGTTGTGGTTTTTGCTCAGGGAAGTGACGGCCTTCTTTTCCTGTATTGTGAGGTTGGACGGAGGGACTTTGGCACTGGAGAGGGTGGCTGAGACTTTCATCCTGATTTGCTCTGCTTCTGTCTGTGATAATTTATTAATCCGTATGGCAGATTCTGTGGCTGTGATGAGGTCCACTATGGGCAACTGTTGTGGAGAAATGGCAAAATTGAGACCTTTGGCTAATGGGCTAATTGAGACCTTAGAACTGAAGAAGCCTCTCGGATGAGAGGTGAAACGTCTTCAAGTAACTTAAAGAAGTCCAGACGCTTTTCTTCGCAAGCTCCTTTGACTATTTTTGCATATTTGTCACATTTATGTGTAATAAGTAAATACAATTGTTAATTTCTAATTTCATTGATTAACGGAAAAAAATATTCAAGCCTAGCTGGCCCTATGTGAAAAAGCAATTGACCTCTAAATGTATTAACTGGTGGAAGCATCCTGGCAGCAAGAACTGCAGTCAAGTGTTTGTGATAACTGGTAATGAATCTTTACAGAGCTTTGGGAGGAATTTTGGCCCACTTTCCTTGGCATACGTTTTTGTACTTTGAACAAGCATAATAAAAACAGAATCAGGGCCCAGTGCAAAAACACATGGCTTTTTAAAAAGGCTTAACCAGGCTATGAAGAATCTTTAATTTGACTGAAATATTGTTATTAAGGTATATTCGTCAGATCTACTGACCTATTCAGATTATAGTAAGAGAGTCACTACGTTGTCATTATACTTAAAATCATCTGTCAGAATTTGAGGTGTTGCGTCTCTTTTGCATTTGATGACTAACTCAACCATAAAGCAGCTTTACAGTATATTAATCAGAACAATGCTGCTCTCTAATATATCTTGGTAAAGTGCAGAAAAATCGAATGTTTTATATGATACAGTGTGATTTCAGTAACATATCATAATGGAGGCTTCAGCAAGTACTTACGAAGGAAATCTTTCCTCTGCTCTTCAGTTAGTTCATCAAATACCTCCCAAAACATCTGTATGGTGGGGTGGCGGTCATGATATTTCCAACCATAACTTGTGTTCTGAAAACAGTGAAAATGACTGTTATAATCATAGAGTTTGTAAGGTCAGGCATATATACACTATGTTGCCAAAAGTATTCCCTAACCCATCCAAATCATTAAATTAATGTGTTCCAATCACTTCCATGGACACAGGTGTATTAAATCAAGCACATAGACATGCAGACTACTTCTACAAACATGTGTGAAAGGATGAGTCGCTCTCAGGAACTGAATGAATTCCAGCATGGTAATGTGATAGGATGCACCAGTGCAACAAGTCCAGTCATGAAATTTCCTTGCTATTAAATATTCCATAGTCAGCTGTTAGTGATATTATAACAAAGTGGAAGTAATTGGAAATGACAGCTAGTCAGCTGATGCTAAGGCTCATAGTGCACTTAAGTCACCAATATCTGCAGTCTGCTGTTGTTACAGATGTCCAAACTTCATTGGTTTCCATGGCTGAGCAGCTGCATCCCAGCCTTACACTGACAAACACAATGCAAAGCGTCAGATTGAGTGATTTAAGCATCTCAACACTGGACTCTAAAGCAGTGGAGATGTGTTTACTGGAGTGACGAATCACACTTCTCTGACTGGCAATCCGATGGATGTGTCAGGGTTTGGTGGCTGCCAACTTGTCTGACTGCACTGTGCCAAGTGTAAAGTGTGGTGGAGGAGCGGTTTTGTTGTGGGGCTGTTTATCAGGAGTTGGGTTCGCCCCCTTAGTGCCGGTGAAAGGAACTCTCAATGCTTCAGCATATCAAGACAATTTCATGCTTCCAGTTTGGGGATGGCCACTTTCTGTTCCAACATGGCTGGGCACCAGTGCACAAAACAAGGTCCATAAAGCCATGGAAGAGTGAGTTTGGTGTAGAAGAACTGGACTAGCCTCCACAGAGTCCTGACCTCACCCTGATAGAACATATTTGGGATGAATTAGAGCAGCAACTATGAGCCAGGCCTTCTCCAACATCAGTGTCTGACACCACAAATGCACTTCTGGAAGAACAGTCAAAAAAATTCCCATAAACACAATTAAACCTTGTGGAAAGCTTTCCCAGAAGAGTTGAAGCAGTTATAGCTGCGAAGGGTGGGCTGACTATTATATTATACTATCATACAAAAGTCTGGATTAAGACTGAGATGTGACTCAAGTTCATATTTGTGTTAAAGCAGCCGACTGAGTGCTTTTGGCAGTATGCAGTACACAGTTATTGTGCTACAGGACAGCTGTGAAACTACAGCCTGTGTCTGTTTGGCTGACTGTACCTGTTTGAACTTTTCCCAGTCATACACGTCCTGGCCGACCAGCACTCCCTGCAGCTCCTCTGGTCGAAACAGCCTCACCAAATCCTGGTCACACACCAGGAAGAAGCCTCGCTTGAACTCCTGGAACAGACTCTCCACTGATGTGTTGAAGGCATGATTCACATAGGCCTCCACAAACTCCTTCCTGTTTAGTAGGGAAAATTTTAAATCAGCAAACATTTCACAGAGATAAAGGTGCTGCAGATGAACCTCACAAGCATGTCATGTTTTATATGCTTACTTATTTTGACCTGTCAGTGGCTTTCCAGGAGTTTGAGGATCCAGGTCAACTTTTATTCCATCCCAGATTATCTGTAAATTAGTTATAAATCAGATGAGTTTAGCTGCAAAACCTGAGAATGAGACAGATTACTGATCATCTTCTATAGTAAAACACATACCAAAAAGTCCATGTAGAGATTATCCAGAACATCATCTTCATAGTTTAAGATGGTCTGCAGACTCCTTTAAAGAAATTCAAACAAAAAGTTGTATTAAAAGAAGTTCAACTATGTACATTTTACAGCAGTCACAAGTTACTGTAACCACCACAACTTGAAATACATTTTCTTCTGCTTGTCCGGGGCCAGGCTGTGGGACCAGCAGCAGCTTGTGTTACTGAAATGAAATGGATACTTACCGTCCAACAGTCGGGCTGAACTCCATCATATCCTCCAGTGTCGGCTCTAAACTGAGTAGCTTCTTGAACAGAACCAGTGGGAATGGTAAGTGTATGATACACTGGTTGTACAAGGCCAAGCCACAGAGTAGTCCAAACAGGAAGAAGTTTCTCTTGCTCTCCTCTGTTGCCTGCATTAATAAAAGTTCACTTTGGTTCTATTATTGCTTATTGTTAAAACTTTAATCCTTTAACCAATTTTATACAGTTGGTGGGCTCAGTTTTAAAGTCTTACATTGGAGGGAAACCATGCCAGGGTTTTGGAGTCATTGAGCATGAACATCCCAGATTCTTCTGACACCATTTTAAGAAACAGGTGGTGAAAAAGGTCTCGTTTGTAGACATCTTTGATGTTTGGATCCTCATCAAAATAGACCTGAGAAATATAAATATTAGAGATGCTTCTGGAAAGAACAGTTGCAGAAGAATGGCTATGCATTAATCATCAGGTGAAAATCAATCAAATATTCACCACAAGTGGCTTCTTGAAGTCGCTGTGAGCAGCAGCTGCCAGCTCTCTGAAGGTGCTTTTGAAAAGTGATGCGCGCTGCAGCTGCAGTTTAAAAAATTTGGGTTTTGGCTGAGGAATCCATCCGTAAGGAAGAACAAAAACCATCTGTGGAGGCGCCTGCTGTTCCTTCTGCAAGACAAAACAAAGTATCATGATTTTAAAAGAAATTCTCTATTTAAATTCCAATTGTGATGTATATAAGGCAGCTGGAGAACCAAGTGAGCTAGACCGGCTCTTGCTTCTGTTCTGAGGTTCTGAAACTGACGCCTGCCTGAACTGTGAGAGAACTAAAACAAATAAAACAACAAAATGTTGGAATCTTTTGCAGCTCTGAGGGCAGCTGCTGATTTATGATTGTATTCTGTTACTTTATTTTCTGTTGTGACTCCTTTGTTTTTTATAGATGGTTGTTTTGTCTGTTATATAAAACTGCTGAATAGTGTAGCTTTAAAGTGCGATCACTAATACACACTAACGCAGACTGGAAAATTACAAATTCTGCTTTTGTTTTCCTATAACAGGGTGGTGAAGTTACCTGAGTGAATGCAGAATTCATGTCAAAAACCAGTTTCTTTGATTTCAGATCCATCACAAATGGGTACTTGCAAAGAATCACAGGCAGATCATCTGCATTCTGGAAAAACAAAGAAACAACCCACATAAACAGTTAGTGAGCTTAACAGTGTGTTAACATGAATGAGTCATTTTCTGGGTTGACTGCCATCTTAGCAGGTTCAACGTACTTGTTGTCAGCTGACCTCACCTTGAGTTTTGACTTTGTTCGCCAACGTTTGAGATCCTCCTTTAGAAACATCTGGCTAAGCTCGAGGCAAAAAGTTGTTTCTGGGATTTTCTTGTTTATCTCATTGGTCTTAAAACAAGAAGTGGTAGTATTTGTTATACTGGCTGTGTGAAAATCCAACTTTTTTTGTTGAAAAGCTGAGCAGTAATACATTTAATTAAATTTTGATAATTTCTGATACTGACATTGTACATATGCTGGAGGATTAGCAGTACGTTTCTGGCTTGAGCGTTGCAAGAAGCAGACTTAAAGATTGGGATCCACGAGAGGGCCGTCTTCCACACCTGAACATATCTGATCGTGTCGGAGGGTGACAGTGAGGACCACCATTCCCCTGAGGATGACAAAGTTACAGTCAGCTCTTCACTGGCTGATATCATGGATTAAGACGTCTAGAGTGTTCGTTAGAATAAAATGCTATCATTTAATACATTGATGCATTCAAACAATATATACTAATCCAATAAATACACTTTTAATAGACGTGCTGAAGATTTTAAAGTTGTTAAAGTCTGCCTAAATATATGCCTGAACAACAGACTTTAAAATTGCTTTAAAAACAATTAAATGACATTAAATAATAATTGAGTTGTGACATAATTATGAGCTCTAAATCGCAAAGCTTCAGCAAGGTTTTGGACTAATTCCTCAGATTTGTTAAATTAGTTGTTAGTTTAGTGTTTTTTGCATAGGTGAGATTGTGTTATGAGAAATGCATTAACTGCTTTGAGAACTGTTGGAGTTGGATAGAATGATGTTGATGTGAGAACTGCACTAAAGTCGGGACAGCCAGTAAGAAAATAGTAGGTGTCACCGTACCTAACATCTGGACGCTTTCATTGGGGAGTCGTTGCATGGTAGCAGCGACTGCATCAGCAAGCTTTTTGCTCTGTTGCCATCTGCATTTCTGTATGCATGCATGCAGAAGTTGATTGAGAAGCAGGAAGATCCTCAATCCTTCCACTCCCACAGGGTTCATATCAACAGATGGAAGCAGCTGCAGAACAGCAGTCTCAGCCTGCTGATGCAACTTGTTATTAATTAAAAGTTTAATTAAAGTCCACTTCTTACTTTTTTAGTTAATTACTCATCAGGTTACAAACGTGTGTTAGTCACATTCCAGTTCGATACCTCTGCAAAAACAACATCTTGCATCACCAGCTTCTCAAAACTTTGCAGTGCAAGTGACAAGTCCAAACCGGAGTACGTTGGTGAGGTTTGGAAATGTTTATCTTTGCTGACATGAAGAAAATGACAAATGTGTATATTCAAATGTTAAATTCAACAGACATAAAGAAGTCATGATCATGCTCATAAATGGTGTTCTTACCTCCTGTCAAGAAAGCTTTGATTCATACAGGATGGAGATGTGAGCATCCTGTGAATTTCCCTGTGAAGAGTTCATGAGGTTAGTCAGTAACACTAAGACTACAGTGTACATGCTGTGCAGCAAACCAGTTACATACAACAACAATAACAGCTGCTTTTGTGTTAGACTTACTCTTTTAGATTTCCACATTTCTTTTAGATCCACAGCTTTGGATCATATGCAGAGACCCATTTGTCAATCATGTTATCAATAGAGTGTTCTGTCACCTTGTTCTTTGTGCCACTGCCTGACTCGTTATCAGCGCCCTGTGAAAGAAGCAAAGGTTCATGTTTGGTTTAGACACATGACCTCACATGTAGATATAACTGGTAAAGCCATGTTTACATCCTCCCACAGGTATCCTTACTGCACTGTATGCATTTGTGCTGGTACCTCATTAGGTGTGCATGTTGCAAATGAAGTGTTTCCTCCTGCATAGATGTTAGAAATGTCTAGAATAAAAACAGATGAGAAATTATCTACCTAAGAGTCAACTGTACTGTATGGGATGGTTTTTCAGTTCCAGAAAGAAAGATAAGATATAGCGACTTGCTCTTACAGTGGGCTTAATTTGTGACATTTAGGTAATAAACCTTTTTGTTGTTAACTGTGGTTAACTTGGTTATTTGGATCAAATTCAGGTCCAGTTTTATTTGCTTAATATATTTTTTCATCAGCACTTTAAAAACATACAGCAGAAAACCTAAAACCTGCCGTGAGTTCATGACATTTATTTTTAGATTATTTTGAGTTTTCCAGTATTTGATGTGTGGCCAAACATTTTGTCTATGATTATATTCAAGCCCTTATAGTCAGAATTACTAATTATTTTAAACTAAAGGTATACCCAATTATCTATTGGGCTATTGGCTCATCTGTGTTACACCTGCAGCAAGTGCAAAGCCCAACAGTGCAGCTCCTCACTGGTTTCAGAAGACTCAGTACCTCTGAGTAGCACTTTTTATTGCTGCATAGTGAATATATGTGTGTGTCATTGTCAGGTTTATAAACTCTATCTATACAGTTGGATGTGACACACCTTAATTATTATTATAATAATACAATTATTTTATTGTTACTGTTATTTTTGTGTAATTGTAAACTGAATTGACTCTTCTGTTCAGATAAATGTATTTACCATGTGGCAGTTGCACAGGTAGTGGCACTGATGCCTGAGTCTCTTCTCCACGTCCCAGCTGCCCTTGTTCATTACACCCAAACGAGTAAACCTTCTTGGATTCTGTCAGTACCAGTGTGTGATAGCTGATTGAGAAAAGAGTGCATGAAAAGGAAAGTCCACAATGTAAAACATGCTTTTTCAAAGGTTTTAAACATCTGTGTTGTTGGTGGACCTCAGTATACATTTTTGTTCAGAATGGTAATTGCTAAGAAAATGATCTTGACTCTCTGGAAGTCGGATATTGTAGCTCAATTCAAAATGTGGCTAACAGAACTGACTGCTCTGTTACACGTGGAGAGGATTAGGTACACATCAGCGGACAAACTTAGTCATTTCTTTGATGTGTGGCAGCCATTTTTAGATCACGTATTAAAACAAAGTTCTCTTTGATCGATCGCAAATAATTCAGCGTACCACCTCAGCGTTTTATTTCTGTTTATTGCCGGTGCTGAAGTAGTATTTTTGTTGTTGCAGCGTAATATTTTTCCTTATTTGTGTGTTTTTCCCCTTGCTGTTGTGTTGTCTGTTTTCTTTTATTGTTTTTTGTTTGTTTGTTTGTTTGTTTGTTTGTTTTTTTTGGGGGGGGTTGTGTGTTTTTTGTCTTATTTTTCTTATATCAAAAAATCTCAATAAACACACTTAAAAAAAAAACGGCATCAAAAAAGTCACGGTCATCAGAGCAACATCAGAGAAACAATAAAGTCTAACCATGGAAGGTTTTTATAAATATATGCATAAAAACACAAAGAACATCAACAATGAGCACCTTTTGTTTTGCTGAAAGTGATATAGCTTTCTGTTACCATCAACTGAAACCGCCAACATTTCAGGTGTGCATGCTGGGCAGCTGAAGCTGACATCACAGCACAGCTGGTCTTCCTCATCAAGAAAGCTGTGCTGCAGTGCATCGCTGTTGGCACGCCCAGTCTGTATGTACAGAAATATAACAGAGGAATAAATATTTGCATCTGCTTATTGAAAAACAATATCAAAGAAACACTTCACTCACCCTTCCCTCACACTTGCAGTTGCTTGCAAAAGTATTCGCCCCCCTCAGATCTGTGGCAAGATCTGAAAACTGCTGTTCACAAACGCTGTCCATCTAATCTGACTGAGCTGGAGCTGTTTTGCAAAGAAGAATGGGCAAAGATTTCAGTCTCTAGATGTGCAAAGCTGGTAGAGACAGACCCTAAAAGACTGGCAGCTGGAATTGCAGCAAAAGGTGGTTCTACAAAGTATTGACTCAGGGGGCTGAATAATTACGCACACCCCACTTTTCAGTTATTTATTTGTAAAAGATGTTTGGAATCATGTATGATTTTCCTTCCACTTCTCACGTGTACACCACTTTGTGTTGGTCTTTCACGTCGAATTCCAATAAAACTGATTCATGTTTGTGGCTGTAATGTGACAAAATGTGGAAAAGTTCAAGGGGGCCGAATACTTTTGCAAGCCACTGTAGTACGACGCTCCAACAGTTTTGCAAAAGCTTCCCTGGAGAATCATGGAGAAAATCCTTTTAGTTCCAGGAAGGAGCTCAAGAGGTCTAAAGTGTAAAGAGTAGACATGTTGACAGATGCTGGCCAATATCCACTCTTAATCAGGTCCTTTAAATCAGGGCTGCACTGCTGCTGGCATGTTTGACATCTGTGTATCGCCTGGTGCACATCATAACGTCCTTGGACCAAAAAGAAAAAGAAACAACATGAATAATACACCACTGCCTTCACAGATGACTTCTGTTAAAGCAATACCATGTTCTGATTGTACAGCAAGGGCAGAAAACATGCTCCATCACACTATGTTACCAAAATGACTACTGTTAGGATTTCTTTGGCTCTCGGAGGAGGCGGACGCACTTTTTCTCCTCTCCCTTATCTTCCCTGCTAGTTCTTATGTCCTTGTCTAGTCTCGTGTCTTTTTTGTATTACTTTCCCTGGAACACTCTCTCACAGTCTGTGTCTAAAACCCAAAAGAGAATTATGGATTTGATCAGCTGGTCTCTGAATGCTATTGACACCCTTTAACGAGAAGTCTGGGCTCGGGAGAACCCGAGTGCCCTGCAGGGACTTTCCCTGCCGGATACACGATGGACGGGTGGCAGAGGATCGTGGGCCTGGTGGGACTGTCGATCGAGGACGCTGAAGATATCTACCTATTCGGAACCATGATAACAGGGTTCTTGCTGATCGGAGCTGGCTTGGCCCTGGCTTATCGGAGAATTAAGAGAGCAGAACCGGCTGTTCAAACACCCACAAGGCTGCCCGCTGGGATTGGAACGACAGGTGCGACTTCTCAGAAAGGGCTCACTGAAGGCAGCATGGTTAAGAGCTTGGAGGCGCTTACGAGTACAGTGAATGCTCAGAATAACCTTTGAGCGTATGTATGTTGGATTACATCAGGAAAGAATCAATTCAGAACAACATCTCTGGGCGGAAGCAACATCTCGGATCAGTTGGCTGCGGTTGTGAGGTCTCAGAATCTGCTATGTGAGCAAAAAAGAGTAACAAGACCACAGAATCGACGGCTAATAACATCACGGAGAAACTCGCAGCTATTAACGGGAGATTGAGAGACCAGTGTCGGAGTGTTAAAAACAGCTTGAAATTCAGTTGTTTGCAAAAGAAAAATTACCATCATAATGCGGCTACCCCTTCGGCGGCAGCTGTGGGCTCAAGGCTGGAGCCGAACAAAAACTCCCTGATAACGACTGTGTTGAGTCTGTTCCTTCCCATTCCATGCAAGGCCACCTGGGTTGGCTGGAAGACTGTTTACTTAGCCTGGCGAGGTGAAGGACACTGTCTCAGCTGAACTATGGACACGCACACACATACATATACTGATACTGATAAGCACTCACTGACGCATCACCCTCCCTACCCCGGATCCAACGCCACCTCCAACGCTTACCTCCCCCATGATGTGGACATCGGGTCAGCTGGAGGCACAGTCGAAAGATTGCAGCGGTCCCAGATCAGATGTACACACTGGAACACTTTCCCATGTTGCTTGTCTGTGTTTATTGTGTTATGGTGTGTTGATACCTGTGCATTCCTGTATTATCCTTTTGTGTTACACATTTCAATGTTTTTTCCTCGCTACCAAGCCTGACCTGTCTCCCCAATGTGATGTTTGTATTGTATGTACGGTCGGCAAGGTCTGTCATCTCGGTTGTGGGCAAAAGACCTGCAACTGACAAATAAAGGCTATCTCATCTCATCATCTCATCTCATGTTCAAATCCATCACAGAAACCTAAATACCAGGTTGCTGTTTACTATTAATGTTGATTAAAATCACGATTTTTCCCGCTGACACTGTGAAGTTTACGCAACCCACAGGAGCAGTTTCAAAGCTTTACTGTTGCCAGAATGCGAGCTACCAGGAAAGAGAAAACCACTTAAATAGATTCTTTCTAACTGGCTGTAGACACATATGCAAACCAAAATTGAGTGAATCTCATGAGGAAATACCTTGTATATTGGTGCAATTTTGACCACCCACTCTAATAATACATGTGGTTGGAGGAATGGCTTTAAAAAACATCAATAACACTTTCTCTGTTGTGGAGTGGCTGATGTTTGTGATGTAGAACATCACAATCCCCACAGAACCATTCCTCTGGAAGACACTCTCTGCACATAGACAGGACTTTTAACAAATTAAGCAAAATTTGAATAACTGAAAGTAGTATGCACTCAGATCCAGCCACTCTTGACAAAGGTAGCAGCTTCTATTTTGATATTATAGCTCCGGGTGGCTCAGTGTACTTCACTATGAGCTGACGGTTAAAAGGACATTTGTCAAATTCATGTGGTTTTATAATTATTAAAGTTCTCACACGCTCAAAGACATAAATGTCAGCCAACAAGGCATCGCTCATCAAGCTTAGCTATATAGAAATGTATGTTATTGAGACTTAATAACAGCAGGGTGAAGACAGTGGCAACACAGAGGATGGCCAACAGCTTCTGTGTCAGTGAGACATTTCAGCTGGTGTGGCCGTGCTTCTTTCCAGCACTCAGCAGCTTTCTGCTGCCAAAAGCACCGTGACACTGCCCTACTTCTTTGAGCCTCAGGAGAAGGACATCAATCCAAAACAGCAGACAGCCTTTTCAAATACTTTTCTCTAAAGAATGCAAATATGAAGTATTGTTGCTCCCCTTTGTTTCTGATAATGTCACTTTTACAAATCGTGTCCCATCAGCTCTCATGGCTGGTTTGGCTTTGAGGGTCGGGGAGGACAAAAAGCTATTAAGGACCTTTTGATCTGCAGTCCAGTTCTCCTCTAAAGTATTAAGGAAACTAAAACTTGTTTTATTAGTCTTTTAACTTTATGCATCAAGCAAAAATTAAATTATATGCAACATTCTGACTAGAAGAAATTTATTTAACATTTAAACCTATTTTCTGCACATTCCAGCACATAAAATAAAAATTTTTTGTGTTTACACTCAGTCTTTCAAATAAATGCAAGTGAAACAAAGCAGAAAATAAATAAAATCAAAGACTCAGCGGTCCTGTTGCTCTATTTTCACCTGTACAGCAGGCGGATGTTTGCCCTGGACCTGGTGCAGGTGTGCTGCAGCAGTCAGTGGAAGAATCCGCGAGTCTCTCTGTGAATTTCCAATCCCGTAGTAGCGAACTAGGTGCTTGCTTGGAAGTTAAGGTTTTTTTTTCACTGTAAAAATAAGTTTCTAAAAGTTTTTGTCACTTTTTATGGAATCAAACTCAAAGTAAGGTCAGTACTTCCACACTTTAAACGCTGCATGGTCATACTCTCTCTGCACTCCTGGATAGATTATCCATTGTTGATCTGCACACAGCTGTTATTGTCATGAGACACTCTGGCAAAAAAAAATTATGGTTTTAGTAACGCAGTAACGCAGGGTGCTTACGGGAAAGTAACAGTAATCTAATTACCTTTTTTGCAATAGTAATCCCTTACATTACTCGTTACTTAGTAACGAGTAATCGGATTACAGTAAGGCGTGGGCAGTTAGCATTTCTGTTAACTAGTCATGATAGAAGCCAATATTTCTGTCCAAACATGGTTTGAATATGTTTCACTACAAGCTAACATTTATAGCATGACTTTAAGCTAGCACCATAAAGACGGTAAAAGACACTGTAATATGTAGAAATGCATGTGAAAAGTGTTATATTAGCAGTGGTTGTGCTACTCCACACAGCCACTTTAACATTACTGACACTGGATTTCTTACCTGTAAACAGTGGGTCATGTGTGATAAAAGCTTGTGCAGAAAGTAGCAGGTGTAGACTGGCCCATAGCACTGTATGAAGTGATAAGATGTGAAAGGACGTATATAGGGTACCTTAAAGGGCGCCTTAAAAGTGTTTCCCTGAGCTTTTACTTGCAGCTTGATATCTAAATAAATGTAAATAAATGTGAATGAAAAAAAAAAAGCCAGAAGAAGGAGGAGCCCGGAGCTTCGTCTTTCGCTCGGCCTACCCCGCAGTAGCAGACGGACCGTCAGAGACTCGAACTTGGTCGTTCAACTCTGGGGTCTGAATGCTGGCCTCTTAAGGCCGTGCACCACACAGCCGGCCAGTTAACATTATAAAAAAAAGGACATTTATCTTCTGTTGTTCAACTTTTTTTTTTTCTTTTTTTTTTAAATCTATTTAGCTTCTTGTGTAGTATTGTTCCACACAAATGACACATGGAAACCTAGCTATTTTTTTATTGGCTTTCACAAAATGGGACTGCCAATGTTGTAGGTGTTACTGTGCCAAAGTCTTCCTGCTAGCCAGAAACCTGCTGGCGGCGCCATGTTCTCACCACACTCTTCAGCTTCAGCTTTGTTGCGTCTTTTCGGCACACCTACCTAGTCCCACTCATCCACTTTATCTGCTCATGGCTTTACCCACACTGACCACTCCTTTGATTAAGGTAAATTCAAGCAGGTCATTATAAAAAAGACACACAGTTTATCATCTTATCCTTGTGCAACACCTAAAACCACTCTGTTCATTTGTTTGCTAGATTAGCCGCTAGCATACACACACTGTGTTAGAGGCTTGTTGCACAAGGTATCGGTTTTCGGTGCCATTACTTTTTCATATAGGAACAAGTATGTTTGGATAGCGTTTTGCCCTTGAAAACTGCCGTTTAATATCAGACATTGTTGTCTAATGTTATAAATGTATTGATGTGAAACATGTAAGTGTGACAAATATGGAATAAGATAGGAAATCAGAAAGGAGGCAAATACTTTTTCACAGCGCTATAGTCTGTAAATGGTCTTCTTTTGGCTATAGTAGATCTTTTACTTGTTCTTTTTTTAATTGTTTGTTAAAATTGTTTTTTCGATCATATTGAGTATAGACGAATGCAACTGTGAGCTTTAGCAATTAGCCCGTTTCAACAGGACCGTGATCCCGATGTGTGAGACAGCAGGGTGCTGCCACTGGTGTTGTAATGTGTGATTTAGTTCCTCCTAACATTTCAGTTTGCTTCCAGTATCTGTCCTCTGTGATTACTGGCTCTTTAGACAGATTTAATAGAAGTGTGTGAGCTATTGGCTCAGTATAAAGGGTCAGTAGTGTTTTCATGTCACCTATCCATCCTCCATTTAGTCACCCAAAGCATGTAGTAAATACTCCTGACTTTTATTCATCTTCTCTTAAATCCAGAAAAATTCCCACTTGTTAACGTTGAGCTTCTCTGTGTGTGTGTGTGTGTGTGTGTGCTAGTTGCAGCCACCAAGTTGAACACCATCACCAAATCCAACCTGGGTCAGTGTGTCAGCAAGTACGACCTGCTGGTCTGGTTTGAGATCAGCGAGCTGGAGCCCACTGGAGAGTGAGTATCCACCTGGAGTGTTATATTCACGCGCAAGCTTTAAAGGAACCATAAAAATTATCTCCAGGAAGAATATTATAAGTTGGGATGTTGTGTCACCTCCTCCCTCCATGCACAGGTACATCCCAGCCATCGTGGATCACAGTGGAGGCCTGCCCTGTCATGGTACCTACCTGCTGCACCAGGTACAGGATTGGTGCACATGTTGTTTTCTTATTACTCACACAGTGGTAACTGCTTCCTTTGTACACAGTTGAATATCTTCTTTTAAAGCGTAATGTTGCTCTAGCTGTGCTCACTGTGATCCTGAGCTCCTGTTATGTTTGCTGCAGGGGATCCAGCGGAGGATCACAGTGACCCTCATCCACGAGAAGGGCAGCGAGCTCCATTGGAAAGATGTTCATGAGCTGGTTGTAGGTGAGCAGCCTACCTTTAGGGTCTAGTCGTGCTATACCTCTGTGTAGAAAACAAAAACCCAAAGCACAGAAACAATGTTTTATAGTGTTTGTGTGCTTTTGATGGAGGAAGACAGGACAGAACATCATTAAAGGGATTTGACTTTGTGAGATCACACTGAAAACGCACCACTCGGTTCACTCTGAGATATTTTCAGTCTGGAAAGATGAATCTGTCGGGCTTCAGGCTGCTTCTCACTTTAAGCAGTTCATGCTGTAGCTGATGGACCAAAAAATGACATTTCATATTTTAGACATTCAGCTGCTGACTCTGAAGCCAACAGGCTCTTGAGTGTGGATGATTGTGTTGGTGCTGGATGCTGTGATCAAACAGCTGTTCTGATCTGTCTTCATTCATGCCTGTCGTTATTAAGCCTCCTAAGCTCCAAACCAGTAAAAGCGATCTTTGGAGGCAACACCCTTTTTAGTACTTTGCTGTATTTGTTTGTGATTGTGTGACACTGAACCACAGTGCTATGTATATCCTCTGTAACACTCAGACGTTTCCAGATCAGTGTTTTCCCCTCAGCTGTTTCTCACTATAGAGTCTTTCCTCAGTAACAATGAGGCACCAGCAGAGCATATCTGGCTCTCAGTCTGTGGCTGATAGTGCCCCCTGCTGTTAGTAACAGGAACAGTGTAACCTTGTATGGAGCTCATAGTGATGGTCTTAAGATTGCTGCTGCAAGGCAGTAATTTGTATCCATGTGTGCTGTCTATTCTGAGCATATGCAGTTATGTGAGCTCTCTGGTTTTATGTATCAGGACATGAATTTAAAATAAATCAGGTCCTTAGTAGGTCTTAATATGAGGTAAATGCAACCTCAGATGAACAGCACAGAACACATTATACCAGGTCATTATTTATTTAACAAACACTGAGCTGAAATTCAGATGTTTCAAAAACTAAGTACATCCAAGACTATTTCCATAATTATTTAAGAGGGTCAGTATTAGCCAAGTGCTAATCAAGTGCACTAGATCATCAGTAAGTGTAACCACTACTGTCAGTTTGCTGGTGTGGTGTATTCAGGTAAGTGGTAACATACTGAGGAGGAGAGAAGCAGCTGTTGATACCCATGAATGTGGGAAGGCTTTGAAGTCGATCATTTTACAGCAAGAAAGATTATTCGCAAGTTAAAAAAATCAAAGACTGTTTCCAATCTTACCAGGAGTGGACGTCCCAGAAAATTCACCCCACACATCTGAGGCTCTACAGGCCACAGTTAGCATGCTAAATGTTGGAGTTCATGACAGTGCAATTAGAAAAAGACTCAACAAATATGGCCTGTTTGGAAAGACTTCCAGGAGAAACCATTTTCCCTCTAAATACAACATGGCAGCATGGGTTAGGTTTGCAAAGTTGAAAAGCTAAGCCCTAATGCACAGCTTCAACACTGGTGAAAACCAAACATATCAGCACAAACACCTCATACCAACGGTTTTGCTCGGGTGATGATTATTTGGGCTTTTTTTGCTGCCAAAGAACCTGCAAAGTGTCCAGGTCACTGAGTGAGCCATGAAGTATTCTAGAGTCAAAGAGATCATCGTTGGGTCAGTGACTCCAGAGCGCAGCAGCAAAGCAACAACAGAGTGGTGCTGCAGTGGCTCAAAGTTGAGACTTCAACATGATTGAACGTTAAGAAAGCTGTGAATGAATAAATATCTGCAAACTTCAATGAACCGAAGAAACATTGTAAAGACAAACGGGCCAGAAATCCGTCCACACTGCTGTGAAACACTAATAAACAATGATTACCTCAAGTTTGTGCTGCTAAAGTTGGTTCCATCAGCTGCTGAATCACAGGATGTACTTGGTTATAGTCATTTGTGCATTTTGGGTTGTTTTAAATAAATAATGTGTTGTAATAATCCAGATCTAGAACCTTAAACTGCTTTTTCACGTGTCTGTAAATGAATTTCTTTCTTATCATTGTCCCGATTGGTGTCGGCTGACACTTGACACTCTGTGGCTCCTGATTTGTCTGTTGTCAAGGTCTCAGCTCAGTGCGATTCCTCACGTTTTGTCATGATTAAAGGATGAATGTGAACAATAATGCTGTCAAGCTAACTTTTCCTCTTTCTGTCTTTTTCAGGACTTTGAGGCAGTGTGGGACAGCTCCCTGCACAACTCCCTCCTGCTCAACCGCGTCACTCCCTATGGAGAGAAGATCTACATGACGTTATCTGCGTATCTGGAGGTCAGCCGCTGCTCCGCCGTGTTGTACCTGTTTGTACGTGTTTTTAAGTCTCTTGATGTCATCGTGTCTAACACACACCCTTTATCTCCTCTCTGCAGCTGGACCATTGCATCCAGCCTGCCATTATCACCAAAGACATCTGCTCGGTCTTTTACTCCCGAGACGCCAAGATGTCCCCACCCCGTTCTCTCAAGAACCTCTTTGGGACTGGATACTCCAAAACTCCTGACTGGTAAATCTGGGCTGCTGCACTGTGGCCATCTCTGTTTCACAATCAAATAGACTTGTAGTCAAGACCGCCTAATCCGAGACCAAGACAAGACCAAGACCAGAGGGTATCGAGACCAAGACAAGACCAAGACCAGAGGGTATCGAGACCAAGACAAGACCAAGACCGAGACGAAGACAAGACCAAGACCGAGACGAGACCAAGACCAAGACCAAGACCGAGACAAAAAAAGTCTTTAAACTGCAGCCAGATGCTGCTTCGTTTACGGGTCTCGGGCATATTTATGTGTTTTTGCTTTCGCACAGCCCTCCTCACCGCTGTCTACTGTCTCACTCACTCACTGAAAGGACTGACGCATGCTCCACTTGACTGTTGCGTCTCTCACCCTCTCTGTTTTTCACATAATGATATTATCCTATATCCTCGCATGTGATTGGCCACAATATGGAGGGATTGGAGCGTAGCTGAGCCACTGTGTGAGAGCTGAGCAGCCAAAGGAAATTAAGTGGGGGTAGAAATGACTGAAAGATTATTAGGCTCTGTTTTGAGCTTTGTTCAAAAAAGAATGACTTCATATGTATATATATATATATATATATATATATATACATATATATATATATACATATATATATATATATATATATGTGTATATATATATATATATATATATATATATATATATATATATATAGTTTTTTAATTAAGCAGCAAGGCAGAACAAAGTCGGGCCTGTATCAAGACACAGGGACTAAACCCCAATTCAACCAGACCCAGAACTGATCCAGAATTAAAACAGGACTACAACAGTAACCAAGACAGAACCAGAATCAGAACTAGATGATAGCAGCACTAAAAATCATCTTAGACCTGCACTACACTTATTTTTTAATTCTACCAAAGTACACTATTTAGATTCTGAAAAGTTTATATAATTATTCAGCCTTGTTGAGCAAACAAGCCTGCATAACTTAATAAATATAGAATTTTAAAAGTAACAAACGCTATCTAAAAAGATACAATAGGTACGAGATACATGTTCTGATGAGTTTTTGGCAAACAACCATTTGACTAACTTGTGTGTCTCACCTGCTCTTGTTCCATCTCTGTTCTGTCGTCATTTTCGTCGTCTCTCTCCCTCTCTGTTCCTCTCTCTCCCTCTTTGTGCTGACAATCAAGCCAAACACAAATATACAGTGGAAACCAGATATTTACATACTCTTCAGATAAAAACAAACACTTTTTAATTGTAACATCAAATCAAACTAAATGTTTCTTTTTTTAGATTGATAAATATAAAAAACATATTTGTTAACTTTAAGAGTAAAGAGAGAAACTGTCTGTATTTCTTAATTGCAAATGGCACCAAATTGTATTCAAAATTGAGCCACACTTATGGAGCTCCACAATTCTTTTCCAGAATTATTTTCCAGGTGTTTTGGTTGACAGCTCTTGATTTTTCAAAGAAACTTTCCCATTTCAAAGAAACAGGCTCTGTGTTTTGCCTTATATGCATCCACAGCTGTGCCACCAATTTACCCACATGGACTCTACTAACCAATCAGAAGCTTCTTAAGCTCAGAATGGAATCATCTGGAGTTTTCTTAATTAATCTTAATTAACAATAAACTTAGTGTATATGTACTCCTACATTTGATGAAAGTGATTAAAATAGACAGCTCCCTCTTTTTATTCTGACATTTAACTAATTCAAAAGACATTGCAACATTTATTTATCTAAAACAAAAGTTTACTCTAAATTGATGTTTAACAGTAAAAAAAAGGTTTTATGTTTTCTCCCTAAAGTGTATGTAAATATCTGGTTTCAACTGTGAATATACTGCTGTGTATTGAAATTCCTCTTGTTTTGCATAGATATACTGAACATACAACAACAACATACAAAGCATAATATATAAAATAACATCTACCTGAGTTTTTTCTTTGAAAGAAGCTCCTTATGTCCATTGTTGTGTTCATCAGTACACAACTGAAACCGATTTAGAGAGTTTGTTTAGCCGTGGAGGGTAACAACTGAAAATATGAGATGTAAGCTAAGACTCTCTAAAAAAAATCAGCATTGTCGTTCGGCTTTTTATTTATCCATTTGTTGATTCACTCGAAGAGTAAGTAACGCAACCAAGTGATCAGTTTGATATCAATCTTTTGTGATACACCGTCATATTTACATTATTAGTTCAGTACGAATGATTTCCGTTGGTACCTGGTCAAACTTAAGCTCTCCTCTGCAGCAAACTCGCAGGCAGCAGCTTCTCCCCCCTCGCTCACATGGGTGCTGTTCTCAGTCGCCTAGTGCCAAAGCTCGGATCATACCAAAATCAGGGGGAATTTAGGACGGTGCGCTCTGTGTTTCGTGTGTTGTTTTTGTTTTATACAGTTGTCAGTCAGGCATCTAACAAACAAATTACACTCCAAAAAACCCCATGCTTCAGAAAAAATGACCCGGGCTTAAGCCCAGTAAGACACCCCCCGCTCCGCTGATGGTTGACTCCAAATCTCCCGAACACTATGTCGATTTGAGAGCGCAAGACCGAGACAGCGAGACCAAGACCGAGACCAAGACAAAAGTCCGTCGAGACCAAGACCGAGACCAAGACAAAAGTCCGTCGAGACCAAGACGAGACCAAGACCACGTAAAAGTGGTCTCGAGACCGGTCTCGAGACCAAGACTGGTCTCGAGACATCCAACTCTACAATCAAAGATATCTGCCCTGTTACAAAGTTTCCTTCTTCATAACTTCTGCTTCATTATAGCGACCGAGTGACTGGGATCTACGAGCTGAGCTTGTGTAAGATGTCTGACACTGGAAGCCCAGGTGAGTGGACATGAAACATGTTTAAAGAACGGCAGCTGTTTTATCATAATTCTGTGGAGAGCTTCATCCTAATGAGGGCTCATGTCCTGAGCAGGGATGCAGAGGAGGAGGAGGAAGGTCCTGGACACATCAGTGGCTTAGTGAGAGCTAGAGAAGATGGAGCAGCTGCAGGAGGTGGGGCCTTAAAAGATTCATAAAGAAATAAATCTGTTTAATATCGTAGAGGGAAAAATGACTTTTTAACTCAAAGACCAAAGTGCTATTCTAAAAAGTTTTTCTTAGAGTACAGACTTTACATGACTAACCCTCCCCTCTTCTCCCCACCTCACATTCGCCCCCATCTTTCGTCCAGGTGGAAAAGACCCGTCACCTTCTGGGAGAGGCGGCTCCCGTGGGAACAGCTCCCACCACCAAGTCCCTGAGTGAGTCTCTGTCCCCCAGCGTGAGCTCCGGCACTCTGTCCACGTCCACCTCCATCTCCTCGCAGATCTCCAGCACCACCTTTGAAAGCGTGAGAAGGAGCTGGCCACCAAGGTGAGAAAAACGTCGGCTTAGTGGGCGATCTTGTTGCTGCCTTCTTCCTTCTCTGCTCGGAGCTGATCGGTCTTGTTCCTGTTGTGTTGTAGTGCCTGCGCCTTCTGACACACACCTTCAATACTGAATACAACCAGCTGGTGAACAGCATCAGTGACTGCAAGGTGACAAATAATACAAAGAAATAAAAAAATAGCCTTTCTGTGTCACATCAGGGAGTTCATATATTGACGTCTACCTCATCCTGCTGTTGTTTCACTTCAGCTTTCTCTCATCTCACCGATCAGACGTGATCCATCCGTGACTAGCTTCAGCAGTGCCACCCTCACCCCTCACCTGTTTGTACGTGTTTTTAAGTCTCTTGATGTCATCGTGTCTAACACACACCCTTTATCTGCAAACGGTTATTGACAGGTTATCTATTTGATTCTAACTTGGTGTGATTTGTGTTAAAGGACCCCTGAGAACAGCTCACGTGCCTCCAGTCCCTCCTGCTCAGACTATGAAAACTTCCCGATGGTTCCCACTCTGGAGACCTCCTACCTTGCGCGGGCTGCAAAGAACGAGTTCCTGAACTTGGTGCCTGATATTGAAGAAATGCGACCAGGGTGAGTAATGCCATATTAACCCAAACACTGTCACTATGACATGTGTCTCACAGAGCAAATGTAAGTCGACACTCATGTTCTCTAGTTCAAGCAGAAATGATGTGGATCGATTCAAATTCCTGAGCCTGGATGATTTCAGCTGGAAACAAACCAACTCTGCTTCTTCCTCAGAAAAACAAGCGCTCTCTTAAAAAATAAATAAATGAATAAAATCTCTTCTTTTCAGATCTGTTGTGTCCAAGAAGGGTTTTCTGAGCTTCGTGGAGCCTCGCTCTAACTCATGGGGGAAGCATTTTGTGGTTGTTCGCCGGCCCTACGTCTTCATCTACAACAGCGACCAGGACCCCGTGGAGCGAGGCGTCCTCAACCTCTCCACAGCACAGGTGGAATACAGCGAAGACCAGCAGGCCATGCTTAAGGTTTGAGGCAGGATAGACGTAAAACTCTCCCCACAGATCTAAGCTGGCGAGGCGGCGCAGCGGCCTGACGAAGAACTGATCGGGCGGAGCGGTACGCGGGAGAACCACCGCTTCCATCCTTTCTGAAAAGCCTTTGAAAATACAGAAAATACCAAGTGTTCAAACTTATTAATCATTGTGATTCTTGACAGTTTTCTCTTGTAAGTCGACTTGTGGCTTAAGTCACTTTTCATGCGACTCAAACGTTTAAGTTCCTCAGAACTTTTGCCTCCCCGCCTTCCTCCACCAACCCCGCTGCCAGCTCAGCTTTCCTCCTCTCTATTCCCTCCCCTCAGCTTTTTGTGTTTTCGTTTCCATGACAATGTTTGGGTCTAATTTTGTTCCGCTTGGTTGTCATTCCCAAACTCCCCTAACTAAGTAGCATGTTGTAGTAGTCTACTTGTGTGTGCACGACTCTTTAGAAACTTTCCGTTTGCCAATCATCTGTACAAAGAAAATGTCTCTATCAGTTTTATTTGTCTCCTGAAATGAGTTTCATTCTATTTTGGTTTTTGTTGCTGTTGGTTTTTTATTAAATTAACATGCTCGCATGATACCTGCAGCAGTCCTCAGGAGAAGACCAGGTTTGCTCAGTTTAAAACAAAGATGAACCAAATCAGCCAGCTTACATTTGAAACCATGAAGGAAAAATCTACAGATATCTCCAAGTGACGTGTTAGTTTGCGCTCTGCTACCTAAACCATAGCTGCTAATAGATTTATAGGGTATTTTTCTTCTCACAGTGAATTTACATCAGGCTGAACCGTCTCTGAAACAAAAACTCAAAGTGGGAATGAACTTTGACAGGAGGGCCACGCCCGATTTCCTCTGTCGTCCACGTCATACTTAGATCCTCCTCAATCTGTGTACATACGCCGCCTCTAAACCGCCGATAGTGCCAGTGTCAGATAGTGAGTCAGTAAAATACTCATGCATTTGTGTTAACATAAAAACTGCAGACTAACTAGAGACAAACAAGCGAGGATCGCTTCATATCTCAGCAGTTTAAAAACAAACAATGACCGATTGTTCCTGCAGGAGTAGATTTGGGCCCCTTTTTGCTTTTTCATCCCAAGGAATAAAAACAGGGTTACAAGGAGATGAGGAGGAGGACTAGGAGGATGAAAACGAACTAAGGAGAGAACTTGATTTGTACATGCGGTCTGTTCTGGGATCAGTGTGTTAGTTAACCCTCATTTAACACATCCCTCTCTGCTCCTCTAGCTCGCTCTATCTCACTGAGAATCAGAAAGCCTTGACATTTACTGCTATTAACTTTACACTCTTGTTGTAAAGACACAAAGAAAACACGGTGAAAAGGTCAGAAGGACGTAAGGAAAAAGGAATGAAGGTGCAATGTTTCTTTAGTTTTGCTTTCATGGCAGTGGTTAGCCAGCAAAGCTGCTTTTAAATGCAGCAGCATCACAGGGAACCATGTGTTCATTTTTTTATTCTTATTCTTGAATCAAAACCTCATCTAACTCTCATTGTGTTCATATTTTTTATTTTAACATTGTTATTTTTTTTTCTTATGCTTTTAATCATTCAACAATGAAGGTTTCTATGAAATGTAACAGAGGGCATTTATTTCTTAAGTTTTTTAACCTTACTTTGCACATTAACACATATCTATAGCAAGGACAGAGACACAGCCACATATGTTGAGTCCAGGATTGTATCTGAGCATCAGGAACAAATGATAAGAGCACATGTCAGAGGACACTGGATGGCTGTTTGTCAAAGGGTTTAATAGAAGGAAAGAAGTTAAAGGGACTACATATTCAAAGGTCTTATTTCTGATAGTACTCCATGAAAATATTTGCTCTGTGTGCCGTGCTGCAGCTGCTACATTCGGCTCTTTGGCACCTACGCCTCTCGAGATGTGTTAATGCAGACAAGCATTGAAAAACTCTGGTCAACCAACCAGCAGTCTGCCTGCTGTGTGGTATGAAATGTGTGGAAGGAGAGCTACCAACTGTCTGTTACATATAGATGAAAAATAAAGCTCTGACGTGACCTCGGGTCAGCAGCCTGACGGTCAGAGAAACAGAAACGTGCTGGATTGTGGATCTCTGAGCTGCACATCAAAGATGCACCTATGCACAGATCAAATCTCAAAAGTGCCTCATATACATGTTGATGCGAAGCGCTGCCAGAGCAAACGTTTCCACTTCATGTGCAGAGGTGTTTTTATTTTGGATTAAGTGTTTATTGTTTGCAATGTATAAATATTAGTTTGCAGCTCTTTGCACATATTTGTAGTATTTACAGTTTATAGTAGGGATTTTAGCCAACAGCTAATGTTTTTTTTTTGTTTACTGGGAAATGAAATGCTGCCAATTCCCAAAGCTGTGTTTCAGCTGCACTTCCTGTTGTAGACTTGTGACGCACACAGGCTCTGTTCCAGCACTCAGCATGTTCTTCCTTATTTTCTCCACCAGGGGGAGTTCCTAAACTATGACATCCTGATAGGAGTGAACCAGGGAGAGGGGCTGAAGTTTGTGGACGACAGTGAGGACAACGACGGCATCTCAGCTGCGGCGTTCGACTACACCATCTCCACCTTTGTTGACAACCTCTACGGATACCCAGAGGGTGAGGAACGCCACCTCTGTACACTGCCACTTTTTCAGTTATTCCATTTTACAGCCTCCTCTCACTTAACTGCGTTTTGCAGCATCATCAGTTTTGTCTTATTAGGAGCCGTGTTTGTTAATTTGTTATTTTTTTCTGTTTGCTGTATTCATTAAAATAAACGGATAATCGTCAAAATGACAAATGTGGACAATTATCAAAGCTTACATCACAATTCTGACAGCTTGAGTTCACATGAATTTTCAAAAGAATATAAAAACCTGTGAAAGTGCTTTAAGCGTTTAAAACATGCGAGTAAAGAATGGAATCAGTAAAATGTGAGCCCAGTGAAGTTACTGTGACTCAAACATAGAAAAATGAGATTTTTTTTATTTCCCACACCTAATTAATTAGAGATTATTTTATTTAAAAGTATTTTATAGCATATAACACCTTTGAAAATATGCTTCGGTTCACATTTAAGTCCAGAAAATCATCAATCAAAATATGGATATTACCTGACCACAGATTGGTGGTGACGTCACTGCTCTTTTAACTGTTTGGTGGTTGTAGAAATGGTTGATTTGAGCTTTGAGCTGAGATTCAGAGGTTTCTGTGGACACTGCTCATGTTGGCACTTATATTTCTGACCTTTTCTTATAACCGATTAAACATGATCTCCTCGCTTTTGCTCCCATTTTTGGTGGTGTGGGTGCAAATGATCAGTCATGACATTCTCATAATAAATAAGATACTGCAAATAATTATTTCTGCATTTGTGCGATTGGAGTGAATTGAAAATGTGTATGCAATGACACTGTTTTAAAGATTTAGCCTAAATCATTTTGGAGTGAATGAGCCTAAACATGATGACCTAACTAGTGATACACACACACACACACACACACACACACACACACACACACACACACACACACACACACACACACTCACACACACTCAAGCATGTTGTGCCAGTTTCAGCTGAAACAGTGTTTCAAACCATATTCCGGGTTTTTAGTTCACCATTTATGAGGTTTCAAGAAGAAAATAAAAGACAGATCTGAATGTTTGAAAATGTTTTGGAAAAATTCTGTAAAGATGAGATGAAAAATACTCAAAGGATAAATTCAATTGGTTTATTTTTTAGATAAGTTGAAAAGAAAAGTTAAACAAGCAAGTAAATAAAGAAACAAGGTAAAATGAAGTAATAATAAATAAAGTTAAACAAGTAAATGAAGAAAAAAGGCAGAGGAGAGAAAACCCCAACAATCCCCTCTGAGCAAGCACTAGGCGACAGTGGGGAGGAAAAACGGCCTTTAAACGGGCAGAAACCTCCGGCAGAACCAGGCTCAGGAGGGGACAGTCAACTGCCGGGACTGGTTGGGGGGGTTAACAGAGGTGGAGCAAGACGAGGCTACATCAGGTGAGGAAGCAGTAGCGTCTCTCCTCCGGAACAAGTGGAACCATTTTTTCTTTTTTTTCATGCACTTTTCCACGAGCGCTTTTTTCTCCAGGATGAGATTTCTCAACTCATCGAATGTTTCTGTGTTTTGCTTTTCAAGTTTCTCACATCTTTGTTCCACCTCTTCTAATGTTGCTTGTTGTTCTTCAAGCTTGTCTTGGAGTTGTTTGGATGTTGCCTCCTGTATCAGCTTGTCCTTGTGCATGTCTGCATTTCTCTGTTGGACCTCTTTGTGCTCGTCTTCTAACTGCTCGTTTCTTTTCTGGATTTCTTGGAGCGTGAGCTGCAGGTCTTCATGTATTTTGTCTTGTTGTTGTTTTTGTGCCTGCATTTGAGTGTTTTCACGCTTCAAGTTATTGAATTCCACCAAAATCCCCTTAACGAGCTCCGAGTTGTTTCTCGCATTTTGCTCGATCCTTTTCTGCATCTGTGAGCAGCGTTTCTCCAGTTTGTCCTTTTCTTCTTCCACTTTAGTTGCTTTGTCCTCCAGCTGATTACAAAACTCTTGCAGTTTTCGATTTTTAGACTCAAAGTCCTGGACGATACGTTTTCCTTCTTTCAGTCTTTCTTGTTGTTGCTCTTTCTGTTGAAGAAGGTCTTTATTTTGGCGCAGTGTTTCATCCAGGCTTTCTTTCAGCATTCGGTATTTTTCCTGCATGCTCTTCAGTTCGTGCTGCATGTCTCTTTGCTTTTTGTCCTGCTCTTCCTTCTGTTGGAGGAATTCTTTCTTTTCTTCCACAGCTTCATGGAGCTGTCTTTGGAGGAGCTGATTCCTTCGGTCCATGTATTGGAGATCCCATTGTATCTTATCAGTCATCGTTTTCTTGTCTTGGAGCTGGTTGGTCATTTCTTTTAGTTCTGCACTCTTTTGCTTGTTTTCTTTAATGAGGTGCACAATTTGCTCTCGAGTCTGAGCAAACTTGATTCCCCAGCCCTCATTAATAATTTTTATGTCCGGCTGGCGCTGTTGTCTGTCTTCCAGCTCTTTATTTTGGGCTTCCATTCGTCTACACTTGTCCTCCAGTTGAAGTTTCTCTTCTTCAATTTGTTGCATTTTTTTCTGGAGATGGTAGTTTTCCTTCCTACTCTCCTCTAACTCCCTTTGGAAGGATGAGACGTCATTTGGGGAAATTGGCCGGCCACGCCAGGAAGGAGAGGCGGCGTAATCTTTTTGAATTGGTTGTTTTTTTCTTGGAAACATGTTGGAGTTTCTAAACGATGACTTTGAAAAGCTTTCCAAATGTTTCTGTGGTGAACGTTTGTAGGCTGCAAACACAGATGCTGCTAAAACGAACTAAAACTTGCTGTTTCTCACCCCTACTTAAGGAAAAAACATCAAAGGGCTTAAGATTCTTCAGATCTCCCTATGACATCATCACTCCCTAAGCCAATGAGATTGTCACAAGACATTTTGGAATGGGGTATTTTTTTTAAACTGTTTTCAAACTTAACTTAAAATTTCAGTGTTTCCTAGTTGTGGACTATTGGTTAGTTTAGTCCATTAAGAAATTAATTGTCACAAACATCCCTAATATTATATAACAGACAACAGAAAACAAGACAGTTTTTTTCTACGCAATAGAGCTATAATACAAGTTTTTTTAAATTATCCTACTTTTTATAAAAGATAACATTTATTAAAGAATATGCATTTAATTAAAAAACTCTATTCATCTAAAGGGTAACAAAAAGGGGGAGCTTCCTGCTCGAAAATGAAATGTCCCCATTTTTCTGGGCGTGGGTGCTTAACTAGTTAAAAAGAACAAAAACAAACAAACATCTGTCTCCTATTTTTTATGTCACACAGGAAAGAAGCTTCAATATCTGATGAGAAGACATTAATTTGTTGGTGTTTGTGGTGTTTGGTGCAGTTTTCTTGTTTTCTGGGTGGTTGTTTATTTACAGTGGAGATGAAGATCTCTAACAAGTTGATTTGTTCACATTTGCACATCTTAATTTTTAAGAGGAATGTGTTTGTTGAGTTTGTACACTATATGCACGTAAGGCAACCGTTTCCTTTTTCAGTATTTTGTGAGGTGCATTTTTCTCTGTTTTAACAAAAAACAGACATAAAAGACATTTAAGTCGACCTAAGATGATTTGTTTAAATTTCTACATGGTCTTACTGAGGTGATGCAAAGTGAAACATGCTTTCTTCTTTTTTGGTAATGTGCTGGAAAAGCTTGAAAATGGACCTTGAATGTGCTTAAACAGAGCTTGAATTTGACCCTGAAAGATGTGTATGAACCTGATATTAATAAAAGGTTGACCTAACTGATCAAATAAAGTCTGTGCGGTTTAGTTGTTCCACTCATATTAAACCAAATGATGGTGTGGCGGCCTGTTCTAGTGTGAACTAAGAGAGGGTTTGAATGTAAGAGAGAGGTGGAAAAAGGAAAAGGAGACCTAAAATGTAACCCCTGCAGCTCGACTGAGGAGGTGAGTTACATTAGTGCTTCCTCTTTATTAGAAAGCGGTTTGAGTGAATTAGAAGTCTGTTGTGTTTTTTTGGAGGATCTACTCATTAGTCATGCGAGGCATCCATCTGAACTCTATCAAAATAAAGGTGTATTTTAACTCATTTAAATGTTTTCTAATATCAGAGATATAGGACTATACAAAGTAGCTGCTGACATCTAAAACGACAGCAGACTTATTGTGTCTTTCTTCACCTCATCACTTTTTTCTGTGTGTGTTTTTCTGTTGATGCCTTTCAAACAAAACTAGCCATGATATTTTCCCCCTCTGACAATTAATATCAGTTAACTCCAGATGTGTCATGCAGATATCCTAATTCTGTGTTTGGTAATCTTGCACCATTGAACTGTTAGTGAATGAGGCAACAATAAAAGTGTGAAACGTGCATTAGCAGATCAAGTGCTTATTTCCTGCTTTATGTGAGCTTCTGCTGTAGTTTATTATGTGCTTTAGTCCCAAGAAACCACCCTTTACTGTGGCGCACAATAAGATCTTCTGATGTTTGGTGTCATCTTCCTGTGATCTCCTGTGAACAGGTGGATTAATTCACTTCAAGTTTATGTATGTAGCACCAAATCACAGCAGGCGCTGAACACTGTAAAGACTCTAGAATAATTATGGAGGCACAACATTTAAAGCTCCCATCCTTCCATCCCACAGACCTAAAAGTTAGTTATATGATAAACAGCCCCGTGTTTGTTTACTTGATTTGTAAAATGCAAAGTGGTGACTTTTTCTCTTCAAGTACGTCCTCATATGGAGACAGTTTTTTTAATGGCATAAAACAAGTCATTGTTTACAAAAATGTACATTTTATTGGGCAGAATGAGGTAAACAGTGAAGAAAAGTATGAGAAAACAGAGCACGTCTCCGGAGACTGTGGCAACTAGAATTATTGTATACATGTGTGTGTATTAAGGACTGACACAGACAAAGAATGAATCAGACAATGAAGCAATGTCCTTTTTAAATGTTTATTTATAAACAGGATAAAACCATTCAAGTATTGAGTCATGAATAAAACATCAACCTCTGATCTGCTAATTGGGAAACAGAGGATGTCAGTGTATTTTTCAGTGCTAGTCCAAATTGAGTGAGAGGACTTTACATTTGAATAGATTCGATTACAAGTTATATTTGGTTTTAATTGAATGAGTTCAATTTGATTTAAATCAAGCCAATTCACAACATATAAACTTGAAATATATGGTAAGATAAAGGTTGTGCAATAATACAGAGAAAGCCCCAACAATCAAATGACCCCCTATGAGCAAGAACTTGGCAACAGTGGGAAGGAAAAACTCCATTTTCGGCAGAACCAGAATCAGGGAGGGGCCATCTGCCTCCACCGGTTGGGGTAAGAAATGAAACTAAACTACAGGAAGACAAAGAGGAAAGATGTTCATGATATATATGAAACTTTCCGCTAGCCCTGACTAAAATATTGTTTTTGACAGGAAAGTATTGTTTCATTCATGTTTATTCCACGAGGTGGACAGCAGGAATAAAACAAACCAGATACTAAGAAATAAAGTATACAATGAAATTTTCTCGATATGCTAAAATTCCCACTGAGACTGGATAAGATTTTTCTAAAACTGGTCAAAATACAATTCTCTTCATGCACAGAAATCCCACCCAGTCCCACAACCCAGGACGAATATTCCTTGTGTGTTCTTGAGCTGGACAGAAATTCCTCTTGCTGAGCGGGGTCCACGCCAGCCTCGTGTCAGGCAGACGAGGAGCCTCCTGTCCCAGTCTCGTCCGTCCACTGGGCCCATCACATCCCAGCCCAGTTCGCATTCTGCATTGGAGTCCGTCGCTCGATACCACCGCGGCTCCTCTCACGTCATCACCTGTAAGTAAAAACAAATAGGAGCCAGAACCATCATCCCGGAAGCTGCCCTGGCTTGTAGCCATGGCGACCCTCTCCCAACACGGCTGCACCCAGTGAACAACAGTGAGACACTACTGACAAATGCAGGCAGTGGTATACATCTGCCCTGCTGTCAATCACACACGTTGTCTCCTACTGTCGCCGTTCCTGCTGTCGGGACTGGGTCACCACATCACGCTGACCGGTCTCCAGACGAGGCGTCGCACCCCCCACGATCACGCAGCGGCTCCCTCTTTTCCACCTGGCCTTCATGCGTTCCTCTTCCAATCTAGGGCCTCTCTCCTTCCAGTGCTCAGCTTGCTTCCTTTTAATACGACCTTTAAACAGCTGAAAGGACACCTCTGGACACACCCATGCCTCAACATGTGATCACCATCAGCTAATTTGTCCCATTGCCAGCCAATCCACAGTGGATTAAAACAATGTAAAATAACACACTGAAACAATGTGATACAAACAGAGTAAAATCATGCAAATAAAAACTAAAATCAGAAAAAAAAACAATATAAACAATGAATACAAATTTCTACTGTGTGAAACATTTTCACTCTTTGAATATTTTTCATTCTTACAATCAGAATTCTCCAATAGATTTTTAGAAGAAAGTTATTTTCTTTCATGCATCACCAACTGAACCTTTTATGTTAACGTCTCAATCTCCAGCCTAACCTCATTGAATTTTGCTTAGCAAAGTACTTTTCAACTCTAATAATTAGTAAGATTATATTTCTTATCATCTGTTGGTCGTCTGACCTGATAAACTTCAATGAACATTATAACACAGGAGTGATTGTCTCTAAAAATGGGCTCCTGCACGCTTGCAGACATTTTTCCATCACAACTTATGGATGATGAAGGATTTGATTAAAGCTGTGAAACATTACTGATAACCTTCATGTGATGTTGCATTAAAGCCAATTTTCTATTAAAATCAGGGACTTTTCTAACTGACCTCTGACCTTTGAGCAGTAGTGTGTACTGTATGCTTGTATGTAACTGTATCTGACCTGGATTTTATCACCAGTTTCAAATAAGAATCTTCTTTAAAGTCTGTCTTTCAATACAAATGAAGTTAAACTTTATCAAGGCTGATGGTAAACTGTCCCTAACAAGTCCACTTTATTGCGTGCTCATTGACTTTCTCCTATCAGAGCTGTTTAACAAGTACACCTTATACATGCTTATTAATCTATCACGCTTATCAGTGGCTCATGGTTGCTTAAAGCCTATGTCTGAACTTGAGCACAGAGGCAGAGCATCATTCAATCTTGGCAGCAGCTCCAGGATGACAAACTCCACTTTCTCTGCATCAAGACAGCTCATAACTTTTTAACAGTCTCTCCTGATAGTCTCATATCATCTGCTCTAATCAATAACCATACACTATCATTACAATGTAGACTACAGCTCAAAAGTCTGAGGTGAATTAGAAATGTCTTGTTTCCTGAATAGACTCAAATTTGGTTTCAGATTGAATCACAGCAATTTATCAAAATAATCATATACATGCTTAATATTAACACTGATCACAAATCATGAATAATTTTAATAGAATATCTACAGAGGTGTTCAGAGACCCATTTTCAGCAATAATCCCTCCTGTGTTCAGTGGTACATTGTCTTATCTAATGCAAGCTTAACACATTAAAGCCTAACTTATCACTCAAAACTGCTTTTTAAAGATTTTTGCAAAAACTGAAACTATTGTAAGTAAGTAAATAAAAACTTTATTTATATAGCACCTTTCAAGATAAAAATCACAAAGTGCTTCACAGAAGCTAAAACCTAAAAATAAAAATCAACCAAAAGCAAGTTTAAAAAGATGGGTTTTTAGCTGTTTTTTCAAAGCGACCACTGAGTCCACAGATCTCAGACTCAAAGGGAGAGAGTTCCACAATCTGGGGGCCACAGTCACAAAAGCTTTGTCACCTTTTGTTTTCAGCCTCGTGTGTTGGACAGCAAGCAAGCCCTGGTCACATGACCTCAGGGACCTGCTGGGAATGTATGGATGTAAAAGTTCACTTATATATGTTGGTGCTTGTCCATGCAGAGACCTGAAAGTCAAGGTCAAAACCATAAACTGGATTCTGAATTTAACGGGGAGCCAGTGCAGCTGAATCAGCAGGGGTGTGACATGGGAAAACTTGGAGGACTTGGTCAGAAGCTTTGCAGCAGCGTTCTGAACAACTTGCAGACGCTCCAAAGAGGCTTTACATAAACAAGTCAACAAAGAGTTACAATAGTCCAGACGAGATGAAACAAATGCATGAATGACAATTTCTAATTCGGAGCGCGATACAATGGGACTCAGCTTAGCAATATTTCTCAAGTGATAAAACAGGATTGAACCAGAGATTTTACATGGGCATCCAAAGTCAGAGCTGAGTCAATACTAACACCAAGGCTCCTGATAGACGGTTTTGCAAATATAGCAAGTGGACCCAAGTTTTCCATAACACTAGGTACAAAATTTTTAGGAGCACAAACAAGAACTTCAGTCTTCTCCTCATTTAGTTGAAGAAAGTTTCCAGCCATCCAACATCTAATGGAGTCTATGCACTTGTGCAAAATCTGTAGCTTGGAAACATCATGGGGCTTAAAGGAGATATATAACTGAATATCATCTGCATAGCAGTGATACAAAATGTCTTTAAAAGTGCTCAATAAGCGTTGAAGAGGAAGTAAATACAGTAAGAACAATAAAGGCCCCAAAACTGAACCTTGTGGCACACCATAGGCAAGAAAAGTAGAAGAGGAACTGTACTTAGAGGTAGCCACAGAAAAGGATCGTTCATGCAAATAGGATTCAAACCAGTCCAAAGCAGCCCCTGATATACCACCCAGTGTCTCAGCCTATCTAGCAGAATATGATGGTCCACAGTATCAAAGGCGGAGGTCAGGTCCAACATCAACAGAACGGAGCATTCTCCTGCATCACATCTCATCAAAATGTCATTGGAGACTCTAAGAAGTGTAGTTTCAGTAGAGTGAGCTCTACGAAAGCCAGATTGGAATTTATCCAGAATGCTGTATTCATCTAAAACAGCTATAAGCTGCTTAGCCACAACCTTTTCTAAAATCTTAGAAATGAACGGTAATTTTGAAATTGATCTGTAGCTACTAAGAAGAGACGCATCAAGCTTAGGTTTTTTTAACAGTGGGTGAATGACAGCATTCTTACAATAAACAGGGACCTGACCAGAAACCAGTGAGGTATTGATAATTGTGAGCACACAGGGACCAACAGACTGAAAGACATTTTTAAACAAAGATCCAGGTAAAATATCAAGAAAGCAGGAGGATGCTTTCATTGAATTAACTAACTTGACCAGCTCAGGTAAGGACACAGGTAAAAATCTTTCTAAATTACAGGCCTAGCTTGAGTTGGAGCAGACAAGAGAGACACAGAAGGAGAGATATTGTTCCTCACGTTACTGACTTTTTTCAAAGAAGAAAGAAAGAAATTTTTCACAATCTTCATTTGATGAAATTGGGACAGCATGTGGAGCAGGAGCAACAATATCATTAATGGTGTCGAATAGTACCTTAGGTTACCTCTGCTCTTAGACACTAAGTCTGAGAAATAGGCCGCCCTCGCATCTCGAACTGAAGTGTTAAAAGAGACCAAAAGGTCCTTTAAATGAAGGAGATGGACATGCAAACGCATTTTCCTCCATAAACGCTCAACCTTACGGCTGCAACGCTTTAAGAAGCGAATGCTGTCATTTATCCAGGGAGACGACTTTGAAAACCGGTGGTGATTAAAGAAACAATAAATGTGTCTGGATCATCCCAGTGTTTGTTTTAACCTCATGAAACCAAGTTTCCATTTTCCTCTAAAGGGGCTGCAACACCAGCTGCACAAACCTTCACTTTTTTTAACATTTTCACTCTTGAATATTTTTCATTTCTTACAATCAGAATTCTCCAATAGATTTGTAGAAGAAAATTATTTTCTTTCATGCATCACCAACTGAACCTTTTATGTTAACGTCTCAATCTCCAGCCTAACCTCATTGAATTTTGCTTAGCAAAGTACTTTTCAACTCTAATAATTAGTAAGATTATATTTCTTATCATCTGTTGGTCGTCTGACCTGATAAACTTCAATGAACATTATAACACAGGAGTGATTGTCTCTAAAAATGGGCTCCTGCACGCTTGCAGACATTTTTCCATCACAACTTATGGATGATGAACGATTTGATTAAAGCTGTGAAACATTACTGATAAACTTCATGTGATGTTACATTAAAGCCAATTTTCTATTAAAATCAGGGACTTTTCTAACTGACCTCTGACCTTTGAGCAGTAGTGTGTACTGTATGCTTGTATGTAACTGTATCTGACCTGGATTTTATCACCAGTTTCAAATAAGAATCTTCTTTAAAGTCTGTCTTTCAATACAAATGAAGTTAAACTTTATCAAGGCTGATGGTAAACTGTCCCTAACAAGTCCACTTTATTGCGTGCTCATTGACTTTCTCCTATCAGAGCTGTTTAACAAGTCCACTTTATACATGCTTATTAATCTATCACGCTTATCAGTGGCTCATGGTTGCTTAAAGCCTATGTCTGAACTTGAGCACAGAGGCAGAGCATCATTCAATCTTGGCAGCAGCTCCAGGATGACAAACTCCACTTTCTCTGCATCAAGACAGCTCATAACTTTTTAACAGTCTCTCCTGATAGTCTCATATCATCTGCTCTAAGTAAATGTAAGTTATTAATCAAAAGACGACTGTTTCAATCTGGCCACAAACGTTTGAGCAGTAGTGGTGTGTTGTATGCATGTGTCTGTCTGTATCTGATCAGGATTTTGTCATCAGTGTCAACAAAACACTCATTTTTTTAGCTGTGTCCATCATCAAAATTGAGTTGGAGTGTTTTAACTCTGATGGCAATCTCTCCCTAACAAGTCCACTTTATTGCGTGCTCATTTTCTCCTATTAGTGGCTCATAGGAGTCTAACTAATGAACTGTATGCATGTTTCCTAATCTGTCACGCTTATCAGTGGCTCATGGTTGCTTAAGGCCTATGTCTGTACTTGACCACAGAGGCAGAGCATCATTCAACCTGCAGCTGCCTATCTTGGGAGCTTTTCAAGGATGACAGACTCCACTTTCTCTGCAGCAAGACAGCTCATAACTTTTTTTACAGTGTCTCCCTGTCCTCATACTTCTATATATTCTTCTGTAATAGATAACTATACACTATCATTGCAATCAATCTACACTACAGCTCAAAAGTTTTGAAGTCAATTTTCACCTGGTTTATAACCATGTGATCGGTCCACACAGGAGCGATTGTTACTAAAAATGGCCCATGTTTAAGTGTGTAGACATTTCCTAATGCATCATGGGTGATTTAACCAATAAAAGATTCATTAAACACACATCTGTGAAAACATTTCTGATAATTTTCATTTAATATTATGTTAAAGTAAATGTAAATTATTAATTAAAAGACGACTGTTTCAATCTGACCACAAACCTTTGAGCAGTAGTGTGTGTTGTATGCATGTGTCTGTCTGTATCTGATCAGGATTTTGTCATCAGTGTCAACAAAACGCTCATTTTTTTAGCTGTGTCTGTCATCAAAAATTGAGTTGGAGTGTTTAACTCTGATGGCAATCTCTCCCTAACAAGTCCACTTATTGCGTGCTCATTTTCTCCTATTAGTGGCTCATACATATATAATTAGGAAACATGCATTAAGTGGACTAATTTCTCACGCTTATCAGTGGCTCATGGTTGCTTAAGGCCTATGTCTGTACTTGACCACAGAGGCAGAGCATCATTCAAACCTGCCAGCTGCCTATCTTGGGAGCTTTTTCAAGGATGACAGACTCCACTTTCTCTGCAGCAAGACAGCTCATAACTTTTTTACAGTGTCTCCCTGTCCTCATACTTCTATATATTCTTCTGTAATAGATAACTATACACTATCACTGCAATCAATATATACTACAGCTCAAAAGTTTGAAGTCAATTTTCACCTGGTTTATAACCATGTGATCGGTCCACACAGGAGCGATTGTTACTAAAAATGGGCCCATGTTTAAGTGTGTAGACATTTCCTAATGTATCATGGGTGATTTAACCAATAAAAGATTCATTAAACACACATCTGTGAAAACATTACTTGTAAACGTTGTGTAATTTTATGTTAAAGCAATAGGGGTGCAACGATACTCGTATCGATATTGAACCGTTCGATACAGTGCTTTCGGTTCGGTATGCATATGTATCGAACAATACAAATTTTTAATTTATTTTATCAACTTTCCTTCTGACGATGCTGTCTGTGTTGAGCGCTCAGTGGATCTGCGCTCGACAGTGCAGCCTAGGCGGAGTAGTCGAACACAGATTCACTGAGCGCAGGGCAAGCTAGCGAGACAGAAGTTAAGCTCTCCTTGCAACATGGCAAATTGAACCTCCCCCACCCTCATTCAGATCTGGCGTTTGGAAGTATTTTGGTTTTCATGTGACGTATGACCCTGAAGGTAAGCGTGTCATGGACAAAAGTAAAACAGTATGTCGGATGTGCCATGCAATGCTCAATTACATTGGTGGGAACTAGTGTGTTAGCGCAGTTAGCTCGTTAGCGCAGTTAGCTCCGTGAACGTGTTGACGCTGTCCAGCCCCACGCACGGGCGATCCGCGGTAGCTCGTTAACGGAGATTTGCCGTGCTGTGGCGTTAATGTCATTTCAACGAGATTAACGCTGACAACACTAGTGGGAACACAACAAATATGACTGCACATTTACGCCGATATCATCCTAGTACAAAGACAAGTGGAAGCAGACAAAAACAACAAGCACGCATGCTACAAACTTTACCCGAGTCATTTAGACAGCCGTTAGCACATGATTCTCCTTATGGGGACCTGATATGTTTAATATGCTGCTGAGAATATAGCCCAGAAGAAGCGTATAGTATAGCTTTATTTTGGAAAGAGCCATTTCTCTGTAATAAACTCTCTTTTCCAAAGATGAGTGATTTCTCAATCCGATAGATTTATTTTTTTTATTACTTTGTTGTTTCAGCAACATTAAATTTAAAAACTGTACTTTTGAGTTAAAACATATATTTATAATTTTAATAAATGACAAATTAAAAAGGCATGAACATTTTTTTTTATATCGAAAAAATATCGAACCGTGACACCAAAGTATCGAACCAAACCGAACCGTGAATTTTGTGTATCGTTGCACCCCTATAAAGCAAATATAATTTTACAATTAAGACAAGAATATTTAATCTGGCCACAAACCTTTGAGCAGTAGTGTGTGTTGTATGCATGTGTCTGTCTGTATCTGATCAGGATTTTGTCATCAGTGTCAACAAAACGCTCATTTTTTTTTAGCTGTGTCCATCATCAAGATTGAGTTGGAGTGTTTTAACTCTGATGGCAATCTCTCCCTAACAAGTCCACTTTATTGCGTGCTCATTTTCTCCTATTAGTGGCTCATAGGAGTCTAACTAATGAACTGTATGCATGTTTCCCAATCTGTCACGCTTATCAGTGGCTCATGGTTGCTTAAGGCCTATGTCTGTACTTGACCACAGAGGCAGAGCATCATTCAACCTGCCAGCTGCCTATCTTGGGAGCTTTTCAAGGATGACAGACTCCACTTTCTCTGCAGCAAGACAGCTCATAACTTTTTACAGTGTCTCCCTGTCCTCATACTTCTATATATTCTTCTGTAATAGATAACTATACACTATCATTGCAATCAATCTACACTACAGCTCAAAAGTTTGAAGTCAATTTTCACCTGGTTTATAACCATGTGATCGGTCCACACAGGAGTGATTGTTTCTAAAAATGGGCCCATGTATAAGTGTGTAGACATTTCCTAATGCATCATGGGTGATTTAACATAAATGATTCATTAAACACACATCTGTGAAAACATTACTAAAATTGAGTTTATGACAAACTCTCCCTAACATGTTCAGTTTATTGCGTGCTCATTGATCTACTCTACAGCTCAAAAGTTTGAAGTCAGTTAGAAACGTCTTTTTTTCTTAAAAAACAAGATTTGCTTTTAGATTTTGTAAATTAATTGTGAATGCAAATAAATATTATTCCTTAAAACTTGCATAGATCACCAATTATGAATGATGATTGATTAAATATTAACTGGTGTATGGATTACAACAATAATAGCGAGTGTGTAGATTATATTACCTTTCCTCAGTTTATCTCATTAAATCTCAGCTTACTAGTGACCCAGCAGTTTTTCCAAGTACAGAAGCGCTAACCAACATATTTTTTTCAAGTAATATAAAAATCAATTTTATATATTACCTTTTTTAAAACATCCCATTTTTCTTTCTAATGTCATTAAAACAAGTTTGCACATTTGTATTAACAACAGCTGGACCTCCAGATCTTTCAAGCTTTCAGTTTTTTTTTCTCAGTGTCACACATGGATTAGTTTTCATCTCTTTCAATAAGAAAGTCAAATCTTCAAACCCTAAAGCAATCTTTGTTTCTTTCAATCATTCCAATATTTTTCATCTCCTGTTATATAATTGCAGTTAACCAGAGCTTAGCTACTCTGATCTACAGTGATTTTGGGGGTGTGGATACCTTTTTTTTTCACAGGTGCAGAGCCTTTTTCTACAAAATTACGAATAAACTGCATTTTTTAAAAGTACCATTAACATAAATAAAGACTGACAAGTAACTCAACCTTTAACACAGTGATCAGTAGAGAAGAAAGAATATAACCCATTTCAAAATGTCTAGTTCAGATCAAAATTATTGTTCTGATTAAGGAAACAGTAAATCTGGCCGCATTATTGTCCCTGATCCTCAATTTTCCCTTTCCAATGTGACTAAATAAAATTCAACTTTTTTTTAAATAAAAGTAGTTGCACACCCAGATATTTCTTACAGTAAGAATCCTCCAACAACCTTTCAAATGAAACATTTTTTGTCTTTCCTCAATTTTGAGACCAACTGAACCCACAAACCTGAAGCTGCAGACCCCAAACTAACCAAATGTAATGTTTCCTTAATCAGCACAGTCATTTTTAAGTCTTTATGTGTTATGTTTACTCACAGTTTTGATGCTTGCTTCTTCGACTTGATCCACGATTAGCTCTGCACCATCGCTCTGCTGTTTCCTCTCTCCTCATGCTTCTCCTTCATGCGTCCTGTCCTCAGATATAATCCAACCAGCCTCCTTGTTTCCTCCTTGACTTGTATTTGCAAAATTTCCAGTTAAATTAAGAGAAATCCAGAAAAGTTTTCTTGCTTCAAAAGCTCTTCCAGTTGCCTGTCTCTTGTCCTCCTTCAAATGTGCATTTTATATATTTGTATTTATTTGACTTCATATTGCCATGACAACACAAAAGCAGGTGGTTCTGTCCTCTGCTGGTGTTCCATAATGATGTAAAAGTAAACAGACACTCACTGATCCTGTAAGAGCAGGAATTTAACTACAAACCCTCATAGTTCCCATCAGTATCATTCGTTCTGCTCTGCTTTTCAAGGATGACAGACTCCACTTTCTCTGCATCAGGACAGCTCATAACTTTTTAACAGTCTGTCCCTGTCCTGATACTCCTACATCATCTGCTATAATCAAAAACCATGGACTCTCACTGCAATGTACGCTACAGCTCAAAAGTTTCAATACAATTAAAAACGTCTTGTTCTATGACTACAATTATTTTTAGTTTAATGTTGAGGAACACAAAATTAATCAGAGAATTAAAGCAATATGAACACTTAATAGTAACACTGACCATAAATCATGAATGAGGTTTAATGGAATATTAACACAGATGTACAAAAGCCCATTTACAGCAACAATGTCTCCTGTCTTCACAGTGGTACATTTTTGTTATCTACTGTAAGTTTATCGTGTTAAATCCCAACTTATCAGTCAAGAAAAGTTTTTTCCAAAGATATCAGCACAGACCAAAACTTACTTTGCTGATTAAGAAAATAACACATTGGTCTCGTGACTGTGTGGATCATCCCATTTTCCTCTTTTCACACTGATTAAACCAGTGGTTCCCAAACTTTTTTTGCTGGGCCCCCCTTGTTTTACAAGAAAAATGTTCGCGCCCCCCCCTCGCGCGCGCACGCACGAACACATCCTCCAACCACACACGCCCATATTTTGCTCCATTGCGGTTTATTTCACACCTCAAACATTTAGTAAACAATTAAGCAAATACAAGTAATCTGCAATAAATTACAGGTAATAAGAAAATAAACTACTAAGTCTTTTACGCTACGTCCACACCTACACGGGTATTTTTGAAAACGCAGCTGTTTCGTCCACGTAACGGCGTTTCGAATCACCGAGAACAGAGATTTTTAAAACTCCTTTTTTGCGTTTATGTGTGGACGAGGAATACAGGAGTTCGTCACGCAATGTCAAAGGTATGTGCCTTTTTTCACCTCACGCTGTGTGCACGTTATTGTTTACATGAGATGAATTGCAGAATGGCAGACAGAGACGAAATACTGTTAATCTGACTATCTACAGGTTTTACACGCTTACATATACACGCAGTTACTGTCCCTCCATTTAGAAAGGCAGAGGCGTCATGGTGTAATTATTTTACATGTAGTTGTTTTTTTTTTCCCTGTGTAATAATATTCAACATTGCTATCAATACATTTTTAAATTGTGGCAGGATGAGCCTGATGTTATTTGTATCCCACTGTAACTTTACTGTATAAAGAGCAAACATCTCCAAAATGTCAGGAGTAGTTAGTCATTACAACAAGTGTTTATGAACTACAAATCAAGAATGTGGGATACTGTTTGTCCGTGATTTAAACAGCCCAGCGCTGCTCCTAACGAAGGGAAAACCAATCCTGCAGGGACACCTACCTCGGCACTTGTGCAGGTGAAACCAAAGGGAAGATATGCTTCACCATAGAATGAAGTTGGTTTGGAAACATATTCAGCTATGCTTCATCTCCTGCTTTGCGTTCGTGTGGGCGCCCGTGCTAGCAGGGTCCAAGCGTTGTTTTTTTTGTTTTTTTTCCCTTTTCATGCCGCGCCCCCCCTGCAATGGCTCTGCGCCCCCCCTAGGGGGCGGGCCCCACACTTTGGGAACGTCTGGATTAAACCAAGTTGGCACTTTTCCATCAACAATGTGAACATTTGGGTGTGCCACTGCCTTCAACTTTTATCAGCTTCATTTATGAAAGAATTTTCATGTCTAAACATCATTTTTTTCTGATATAAAATTTTAAAAATCCTTTACTTCCACCCATTTTAAGACGTTGTGACAACAAATTCAACAGATGCCAAATGAAATTATTATTTTTTAATTACAATTTCTTTTACGTTTTTTATTGTATTTCCTGTCGTTCAAAGGGCTAAGCAACATTGAACGACTTCAGAAGCTGTCTTTTTTTTTGTGTTTGTCTTCAGAGTTTAGGAGCTGTGTCTCCATTTCACTAAGGCCTACAATTCTTCAAATAAACTACATTAATTAAATGTACCATTACCATGGAACAGCGGTCCCCAACCTTTTTTGCGCCACGGACCGGTTTAATGCCCGACAATATTTTCATGGACCGGCCTTTAAGGTGTCGTGGATTAATACAACAAAATAAAACTAGTACCAGTACCGAAAAAAAGAAAATTTATTCATAACACATGTGAAAAGACCCAGGAAAACCAAGTAAATGATAAAAACGATAACAAAATAACGCTGAAAACCGATAAAAACCCTGAAAACCACACATTTCACACCTGAGCCTCAACTCTCGCGGCCCGGTACCAAACGACTCATGGACCAGTACCGGTCCGAGGCCCGGGGATTGGGGACCGCTGCAATGGAAGACTGCCGAGAACTGACTAAACATTTAACACACTGAGCATAAGGCAACCCATTTCCAAGTTTTTTTAGTTGAGACCTAAACTGTTGTGCTGATTAAGGAAACAAGACATTTTTTGCCACATTAATGTCACGATCATCCTATTTTCTTTTTCTGCTGTGAATAAACCACCCAGATCTTTAAAGCCTTCTGCACTTTCACACATAATATTTCTCCAATTCTTTTTGGAAATAATTTCATCTTCATTTTGAAAATAACTGAACCCACACAGCTGGAGCTTCAGAGCCCAAACTAACCAAATGTAACTTTTCTTCAACAATTTTGAGCTCTTAGTTTGTGTTGTCTGCTCACAGTTTGCTGTCTGCTTCTTCTACTTGGTCCACGATTATCTCTGCACCATCTTTCTCCTGTTGTATTTCTCCTCATGCTGCACCTTCATGTGTCCTGTCCTGAGATGTATTTTTCCTCATTGAAATCATCTGGGTAACAAATGAAGCCTTCATACTTATCAGGCTGCAGGAGTGGGCTCATTAATGTGTAGCTATTATCTCCATCTCATCCAAAGCTCACATAACACGGGCATTTTCTTCTTGTTCATTTTAATTGACTTTCTTACATGCACAAATCAAAAATGTTGTCAGGTCAATCAAATCTGCAATGTTTTCTTTGATTTCTGATGAACACCTGTCTGTGCTCATTTTTACTGTACATTTCATGTTGACATCACCCAGAACAACATGTGTGTGTGTGACAACATGTGTGATGGCTCTTAGACATCTATATCCACTTCCAGGGTTTGGTGGCTACTTGTACTAGGGAGTGGCTTGTTTAGAGCAATATTTGTCACCATGCTAGTTACTCAACTGAGACTATATATGGACGTCTGCAACCTCAGTTTCTATCGCTCATTCTTCCAGGTCATTTGGGATTATTTGAATTTTATTTGCCTTACACACCCATCCACACACCTTCACATATTACAGACATTGACTTTGTTTTTTAAATACATTCATTTTTTCAGTGAGGGTGTCCATTTCTGTCTTTCCCCTTCAGCCAGGGGTGTGACATGAATGCTGGATGATGCATGTGATGACAGTCACACATAATTAAGGGTAAACGCTGAACTTAATCACCTGAAATCATCATAAAACTTAGACTGAGAGGCAACAAAGACATTTATTATTTGTAGAGTAGTTTAAAAATATGTACAGCGCCCTCATTTAATGTAATTAAAGGATGAAGAGAGAGGGATTGGTTAATCCATAATGTTACAGATTTAGGGGCTTTCACACAGGACAGATCAACAATTGAATGACTCTATAAAATATATTGAGTCTTTGTATGCCTCTAATGAAGCTCTGAGGTGTGCTGGATTTGATCACTGTCAATAGACACAATTAATCTGACTGACAGAGAGAAGGCCAAGACCTCAGGAGGACAGTTCATCATCTTCTTATTCAGCTTGTTTTAGAACTGAAGATGAAGATGAGAGGTGAAATGTCTGCATGCCCTCTGCTGGGAGTGAGTGAAAACACTTTTACTGACGGCTGGATCTAAATACTGAGTTTTGTGCCAAACGCACCATTAAACAGGGAACATGTCTATAGAAGAAGAAGATCTTGTCTTGTTAGGAACTTAAATTGTAAATTTCGAGTGTTGGAGCTGTTTGCCTGTCAAACCACGGACCATGAGCATGGAGCGGGAGTCAGGAGCACGTTCACCAAAACCACTTCTTTCCTTCTGTTTCACGATTGTTCACATTTCTCACTGTAAATAAACACACCGACTCTGATGGGAAAATCCTGCATTTGGTCCCGGTTCTTGCCACAAATAATAAACACTTTGATTTAGAAACTGCATTTTGTGTTCACTTGTGTTATCATTGTCTTATATTTAAATTTGTTTAATGATCTGAACCAGATTTTCACATCACTGTACGTACGTAGAAGTTCTGCTCAAACTCTATGAACAGAATCATTCTAACAATGTGAACCAAGCTGTCACTGCATCTGTACTAATGCTCAGTTTGTAAGAACAGACATGCTACAAAACAACCCCAAGACATGCGGGGTTCTTCAGAGGATAAAGTGCTGGTGCCGTGTTCCACCGCCAGACTTGCACACAATGTTGCAGAGATGTGCCAGCCAGGAATGCACAGGAGCCTTAAAGCCATTCCAGAACTTTTTTTTTTTTAAGTTAATTGAAATTGAAATGTTTAATCATGTAGATTAAAGAAAATAAGAAAGTTACAAAGTATATTTATATGAAACATGTGAACACTTACTGCATTTGATGTATTTTAACGATATATAATGCGTGTTATGGAATGTAACAACTGAATATGTGTAATTTTGCCACCCCATTTGATTTCCGTGCCACCCTAAGAAAATTTCTCTATCCGCCCCCTTCAGTGTTACAATGTTATGTCTTCTGTTCAGTACAGTAAAAAAAAACCAAAAACATTTATTGTTGATCACTTAAGGATCATCTTATTGTTGCTCAGGGCCTCTGTGAGTTTGGTTTGCATGATCTCCTTAGTTGAATATGACGGCAGCTCCAAGGTTAAGAAGCACGTGTGTGTGTTTGACTTGCATCTTGATTTTGTCCATACTGAGAATGGGCACGTGGTCAAATCCTGTCACAAACCCCAGAGGAGGAAAAAAGTCAAACTCAAAGAATAAAGTGATAAATAATACAGAAGTGCTCTATTGGATTGTATCACATAGTCAGATGTTTATAGAAATATAGTAGTTATAAAGCAATACATTCTCCTGTTCATGTTTGTCTGAGCATAAAAAATTAGATTTGATTCATAAGAATTATAATGCAGCCGTAACTTAAATTATTGGATAAATTATGACATATTAAGAAAAGTCAGATAATTCTAAAGTGCCTTATGATGCTGATGCTGTTACACAGCTGTCTCATGTAGGGATGTTGAATTTTTTGCATGTGCTATAGTGTAATATTATTGTAACTGCACAGTGTAAATTATCCCTGAAATTATCCTCAGCACAGACACAGTGCACGCTCCTTTAGAGCTGCATACGATCCACCATCACAGTGTGAAATCTGTATCTGCTAGCAGGGCCTCTGTCAGTCTGTCTCGCAGGATCTCCTTAGTTGAGTAAAAAGGCAGATACAGATTAGAGTGACATGTCTCTGACTCAGGGAAGTGCTGATAACAGGTGCCGCTCTGAATTTGCTTAACCCGAACCTCCATATGGACCTGGTCCATGCCAAGAATTGGAGCTCTTCTAAAACCAGTCAGGAACCCTGAAGAACAACAATGGAAAGAAAATATAAGTTTACTTAATTAATGATAGTTAGACAGCTATCAATGTCAGTATATTGTGAAAAAGCTCATCAATATCCAAAGAATTCTAACAATTCTATATGAAGATAGCACTGCTCATCATTTTTGGTCATTTGGTTGGCTCACCTAAGCTAGCTTATACTAAAAATGTTATCTCATTAAGCAAATAATTAACAACTTTTTAGTGAATTTGAAAACTTTTACATACATCTTATCATCATCACATCACAGGAAAAGTATTTTTGCATATGTCTGTGAAGGTTCTCAGTCATCCAGGTCATCGTAGTCAAAGGAGCTTGCAAAGAAAAGCGTCTGGACTTCTTTAAGTTACTTGAAGACGTTTCACCTCTCATCCGAGAGGCTTCTTCAGTTCTAAGGTCAAATGGTGGAAAGTCCCAGATATAACCCTAGTGGGAGTGTCCCCCCACAGAGGGACAAAAGGACCCCCTGATGATCCTCTAATCGCCTGAGCCAAGGTGTGGAACTGGGTGTGGGTCCCAATCAGCCAGAGTTTCGGGTGAGCTCATTGTGAAACCTGGCCCCACCTTATCATGCGAATTCCTGAGGTCAGATGGCCCAGGGTGTGAGTGGGCGTTAAGGCGTCCGGGAAGGGATCTCAAAACTGGATTATAGATGGCAGAGAGTTGGTGTCGTAAACCACCGCCTCTGTTCAAAGATGGTCGCTCACAGTGGACATAGATGCTTCTTTCACTCCTCTTTCAAACCATCTGTCCTCTCTGTCCAAAATGTGAACATTGGCATCCTCGAAGGAGTGTCCTTTATCCTTAAGATGCAGATGGACTGCTGAGTCTTGTCCTGTCGAGGTGGCTCTTCTGTGTTGTGCCATGCGCTTGTGAAGTGGCTGTTTGGTCTCTCCAATGTAGAGGTCTGGGCATTCCTCGCTGCACTGTACAGCATACACCACATTGTTAAGTCTGTGTTTTGGCGTTTTGTCTTTTGGGTGAACCAGTTTTTGTCTGAGCGTGTTGCTGGGTCTGAAGTACACCGGGATGTCATGCTTGGAGAAAACCCTCCTGAGTTTCTCTGATACACCGGCTACATAGGGGATGACAATGTTGTTGCGTCTGTCCTTCTTATCCTCCCTCGCTGGTGTCTGATCTTCTTTTCTGTGCCTCTTTGCTGACTTTATGAATGCCCATTTAGGGTAGCCGCACGTTTTGAGTGCTTCCTTTACATGTGTGTGTTCCTTCTTTTTCCCTTCAGGCTTAGAGGGAACATGTTCTGCCCGGTGGTGTAGGGTCCTAATTACTCCAAGTTTGTGTTCCAGAGGGTGATAGGAGTCAAACAGGAGGTACTGGTCCGTGTGTGTGGGCTTCCGGTAAACTTCGATGTTGAGGTTGCCATTCTCTTCAATGTGCACAGCGCAGTCCAGGAAAGGCAAACAGTCGTCCTTTGTGTCTTCCCTGGTGAACTTGATGTTTTTATCCACAGCGTTGATGTGCGCAGTGAAGGATTCCACTTCTTGTGTCTTGATTTTGACCCAGGTGTCGTCTACATATCTGTACCAGTGGCTGGGTACTCTTCCTTTGAAAGAGCCAAGAGCCTTCCTTTCCACTTCCTCCATGTAAAGGTTGGCTACAATAGGTGACACGGGGGAGCCCATGGCACAGCCATGTTTTTGTCTGTAATAGCCTTCGTTGTATTTGAAGTATGTTGTGGTGAGGCAGAGGTCTAACAGTGTGCAAATCTGATCGGGTGTGAAGTTGGTCCTGTCCTCCAAGGAGTTGTCTTCTTGTAGTCGTTTTCTGACAGTCTCCACTGCCCCCGTGGTGGGTATGCACGTGAAGAGAGAGACTACATCAAAGGACACCATGGTTTCATCTGGATCCAGGGTAAGTTTCTGGACCTTGTCAGTGAAGTCGGTGGAGTTCTTGATGTGGTGTGGGGTGTTCCCCACGAGAGGAGCAAGGATGGTAGCAAGGTGTTTTGCAATGTTATAAGTGGCTGAGTTTATGCTACTGACTATGGGTCTGAGTGGGACAGCTTCCTTGTGGATTTTTGGAAGTCCGTAAATGCAGGGTATAGCATCCCCTGGGTAAAGGCGGTGATAAGTAAGGCGGTCAATGATTTTGTCCTTTTCCAAGTCTTGAAGGCAAGCTATAACTTTCTTTTTGTAGCTGCTTGTGGGGTCTCGCTTTAAGGCTTCGTAGGTATTGTTGTCACTGAGGAGAGTAGTGATCTTTGTATGGTAATCTGTAGTGTTTAGGACCACGGTGCATCTTCCCTTATCAGCTGGTAAAACAGTGATGTTGTGGTTTTTGCTCAGGGAAGCGACGGCCTTCTTTTCCTGTATTGTGAGGTTGGACGGAGGGACTTTGGCACTGGAGAGGGTGGCTGAGACTTTCATCCTGATTTGCTCTGCTTCTGTCTGTGATAATTTATTAATCCGTATGGCAGATTCTGTGGCTGTGATGAGGTCCACTATGGGCAACTGTTGTGGAGAAATGGCAAAATTGAGACCTTTGGCTAATGGGCTAATTGAGACCTTAGAACTGAAGAAGCCTCTCGGATGAGAGGTGAAACGTCTTCAAGTAACTTAAAGAAGTCCAGACGCTTTTCTTCGCAAGCTCCTTTGACTATTTTTGCATATTTGTCACATTTATGTGTAATAAGTAAATACAATTGTTAATTTCTAATTTCATTGATTAAGGGAAAAAAATATTCAAGCCTAGCTGGCCCTATGTGAAAAAGCAATTGACCTCTAAATGTATTAACTGGTGGAAGCATCCTGGCAGCAAGAACTGCAGTCAAGTGTTTGTGATAACTGGTAATGAATCTTTACAGAGCTTTGGGAGGAATTTTGGCCCACTTTCCTTGGCATACGTTTTTGTACTTTGAACAAGCATAATAAAAACAGAATCAGGGCCCAGTGCAAAAACACATGGCTTTTTAAAAAGGCTTAACCAGGCTATGAAGAATCTTTAATTTGACTGAAATATTGTTATTAAGGTATATTCGTCAGATCTACTGACCTATTCAGATTATAGTAAGAGAGTCACTACGTTGTCATTATACTTAAAATCATCTGTCAGAATTTGAGGTGTTGTGTCTCTTTTGCATTTGATGACTAACTCAACCATAAAGCAGCTTTACAGTATATTAATCAGAACAATGCTGCTCTCTAATATATCTTGGTAAAGTGCAGAAAAATCGAATGTTTTATATGATACAGTGTGATTTCAGTAACATATCATAATGGAGGCTTCAGCAAGTACTTACGAAGGAAATCTTTCCTCTGCTCTTCAGTTAGTTCATCAAATACCTCCCAAAACATCTGTATGGTGGGGTGGCGGTCATGATATTTCCAATCATAACTTGTGTTCTGAAAACAGTGAAAATGACTGTTATAATCATAGAGTTTGTAAGGTCAGGCATATATACACTATGTTGCCAAAAGTATTCCCTAACCCATCCAAATCATTAAATTAATGTGTTCCAATCACTTCCATGGACACAGGTGTATTAAATCAAGCACATAGACATGCAGACTACTTCTACAAACATGTGTGAAAGGATGAGTCGCTCTCAGGAACTGAATGAATTCCAGCATGGTAATGTGATAGGATGCACCAGTGCAACAAGTCCAGTCATGAAATTTCCTTGCTATTAAATATTCCATAGTCAGCTGTTAGTGATATTATAACAAAGTGGAAGTAATTGGAAATGACAGCTAGTCAGCTGATGCTAAGGCTCATAGTGCACTTAAGTCACCAATATCTGCAGTCTGCTGTTGTTACAGATGTCCAAACTTCATTGGTTTCCATGGCTGAGCAGCTGCATCCCAGCCTTACACTGACAAACACAATGCAAAGCGTCAGATTGAGTGATTTAAGCATCTCAACACTGGACTCTAAAGCAGTGGAGATGTGTTTACTGGAGTGACGAATCACACTTCTCTGACTGGCAATCCGATGGATGTGTCAGGGTTTGGTGGTTGCCAACTTGTCTGACTGCACTGTGCCAAGTGTAAAGTGTGGTGGAGGAGCGGTTTTGTTGTGGGGCTGTTTATCAGGAGTTGGGTTCGCCCCCTTAGTGCCGGTGAAAGGAACTCTCAATGCTTCAGCATATCAAGACAATTTCATGCTTCCAGTTTGGGGATGGCCACTTTCTGTTCCAACATGGCTGGGCACCAGTTCACAAAACAAGGCCCATAAAGCCATGGAAGAGCGAGTTTGTTGTAGAAGAACTGGACTAGCCTGCACAGAGTCCTGACCTCACCCTGATAGAACATATTTGGGATGAATTAGAGCAGCAACTATGAGCCAGGCCTTCTCCTCCAACATCAGTGTCTGACACCACAAATGCACTTCTGGAAGAACAGTCAAAAAATTCCCATAAACACAATTAAACCTTGTGGAAAGCTTTCCCAGAAGAGTTGAAGCAGTTATAGCTGCGAAGGGTGGGCTGACTATTATATTATACTATCATACAAAAGTCTGGATTAAGACTGAGATGTGACTCAAGTTCATATTTGTGTTAAAGCAGCCGACTGAGTGCTTTTGGCAGTATGCAGTACACAGTTATTGTGCTACAGGACAGCTGTGAAACTACAGCCTGTGTCTGTTTGGCTGACTGTACCTGTTTGAACTTTTCCCAGTCATACACGTCCTGGCCGACCAGCACTCCCTGCAGCTCCTCTGGTCGAAACAGCCTCACCAAATCCTGGTCACACACCAGGAAGAAGCCTCGCTTGAACTCCTGGAACAGACTCTCCACTGATGTGTTGAAGGCATGATTCACATAGGCCTCCACAAACTCCTTCCTGTTTAGTAGGGAAAATTTTAAATCAGCAAACATTTCACAGAGACAAAGGTGCTGCAGATGAACCTCACAAGCATGTCATGTTTTATATGCTTACTTATTTTGACTTGTCAGTGGCTTTCCAGGAGTTTGAGGATCCAGGTCAACTTTTATTCCATCCCAGATTATCTGTAAATTAGTTATAAATCAGATGAGTTTAGCTGCAAAACCTGAGAATGAGACAGATTACTGATCATCTTCTATAGTAAAACACATACCAAAAAGTCCATGTAGAGATTATCCAGAACATCATCTTCATAGTTTAAGATGGTCTGCAGACTCCTTTAAAGAAATTCAAACAAAAAGTTGTAATAAAAGAAGTTCAACTATGTACATTTTACAGCAGTCACAAGTTACTGTAACCACCACAACTTGAAATACATTTTCTTCTGCTTGTCCGGGGCCAGGTTGTGGGACCAGCAGCAGCTTGTGTTACTGAAATGAAATGGAAACTTACCGTCCAACAGTCGGGCTGAACTCCATCATATCCTCCAGTGTCGGCTCTAAACTGAGTAGCTTCTTGAACAGAACCAGTGGGAATGGTAAGTGTATGATACACTGGTTGTACAAGGCCAAGCCACACAGTAGTCCAAACAGGAAGAAGTTTCTCTTGCTCTCCTCTGTTGCCTGCATTAATAAAAGTTCACTTTGGTTCTATTATTGCTTATTGTTAAAACTTTAATCCTTTAACCAATTTTATACAGTTGGTGGGCTCAGTTTTAAAGTCTTACATTGGCGGGAAACCATGCCAGGGTTTTGGAGTCATTGAGCATGAACATCCCAGATTCTTCTGACACCATTTTAAGAAACAGGTGGTGAAAAAGGTCTCGTTTGTAGACATCTTTGATGTTTGGATCCTCATCAAAATGGACCTGAGAAATATAAATATTAGAGATGCTTCTGGAAAGAACAGTTGCAGAAGAATGGCTATGCATTAATCATCAGGTGAAAATCAATCAAATATTCACCACAAGTGGCTTCTTGAAGTCGCTGTGAGCAGCAGCTGCCAGCTCTCTGAAGGTGCTTTTGAAAAGTGATGCGCGCTGCAGCTGCAGTTTAAAAAATGTGGGTTTTGGCTGAGGAATCCATCCGTAAGGAAGAACAAAAACCATCTGTGGAGGCGCCTGCTGTTCATTCTGCAAGACAAGACAAAGTATCATGATTTTAAAATAAATTCTCTATTTAAATTCCAATTGTGATGTATATAAGGCAGCTGGAGAACCAAGTGAGCTAGACTGGCTCTTGCTTCTGTTCTGAGGTTCTGAAACTGACGCCTGCCTGAACTGTGAGAGAACTAAAACAAATAAAACAACAAAATGTTGGAATCTTTTGCAGCTCTGAGGGCAGCTGCTGATTTATGATTGTATTCTGTTACTTTATTTTCTGTTGTGACTCCTTTGTTTTTTATAGATGGTTGTTTTGTCTGTTATATAAAACTGCTGAATAGTGTAGCTTTAAAGTGCGATCACTAATACACACTAACGCAGACTGGAAAATTACAAATTCTGCTTTTGTTTTCCTATAACAGGGTGGTGAAGTTACCTGAGTGAATGCAGAATTCATGTCAAAAACCAGTTTCTTTGATTTCAGATCCATCACAAATGGGTACTTGCAAAGAATCACAGGCAGATCATCTGCATTCTGGAAAAACAAAGAAACAACCCACATAAACAGTTAGTGAGCTTAACAGTGTGTCAACATGAATGAGTCGTTTTCTGGGTTGACTGCCATCTTAGCAGGTTCAACGTACTTGTTGTCAGCTGACCTCACCTTGAGTTTTGACTTTGTTCGCCAATGTTTGAGATCCTCCTTTAGAAACATCTGGCTAAGCTCGAGGCAAAAAGTTGTTTCTGGGATTTTCTTGTTTATCTCATTGGTCTTAAAACAACAAGTGGTAGTATTTGTTATACTGGCTGTGTGAAAATCCAACTTTTTTTGTTGAAAAGCTGAGCAGTAATACATTTAATTAAATTTTGATAATTTCTGATACTGACATTGTACATATGCTGGAGGATTAGCAGTACGTTTCTGGCTTGAGCGTTGCAAGAAGCAGACTTAAAGATTGGGATCTACGAGAGGGCCGTCTTCCACACCTGAACATATCTGATCATGTCGGAGGGTGACAGTGAGGACCACCATTCCCCTGAGGATGACAAAGGTACAGTCAGCTCTTCACTGGCTGATATCATGGATTAAGAAGTCTAGAGTGTTCGTTAGAATAAAATGCTATCATTTAATACATTGATGCATTTAAACAATATATATTAATCCAATAAATACACTTTTAATAGACGTGCTGAAGATTTTAAAGTTGTTAAAGTCTGCCTAAATATATGCCTGAACAACAGACTTTAAAATTGCTTTAAAAACAATTAAATTACATTAAATAATAATTGAGTTGTGACATAATTATGAGCTCTAAATCGCAAAGCTTCAGCAAGGTTTTGAACTAATTCCTCAGATTTGTTAAATTAGTTGTTAGTTTAGTGTTTTTTGCATAGGTGAGATTGTGTTATGAGAAATGCATTAACTGCTTTGAGAACTGTTGGAGTTGGATAGAATGATGTTGATGTGAGAACTGCACTAAAGTCGGGACAGCCAGTAAGAAAATAGTAGGTGTCACCGTACCTAAAATCTGGACGCTTTCATTGGGGAGTCGTTGCATGGTAGCAGCGACTGCATCAGCAAGCGTTTTGCTCTGTTGCCATCTGCATTTCTGTATGCATGCATGCAGAAGTTCATTGAGAAGCAGGAAGATCCTCAATCCTTCCACTCCCACAGGGTTCATATCAACAGATGGAAGCAGCTGCAGAACAGCAGTCTCAGCCTGCTGATGCAACTTGTTATTAATTAAAGGTTTAATTAAAGTCCACTTCTTACTTTTTTAGTTAATTACTCATCAGGTTACAAACGTGTGTTAGTCACATTCCAGTTCGATACCTCTGCAAAAACAACATCTCGAATCACCAGCTTCTCAAAACTTCGCCGCGCAAGTGACAAGTCCAAACCGGAGTACGTTGGTGAAGTTTGGAAATGTTTATCTTTGCTGACATGAAGAAAATGACAAATGTGTATATTCAAATGTTAAATTCAACAGACATAAAGAAGTCATGATCATGCTCATGAATGGTGTTCTTACCTCCTGTCAAGAAAGCTTTGATTCATACAGGATGGAGATGTGAGCATCCTGTGAATTTCCCTGTGAAGAGTTCATGAGGTTAGTCAGTAACAGTAAGGCTACAGTGTACATGCTGTGCAGAAAACCAGTTACATACAACAACAATAACAGTTGCTTTTGTGTTAGACTTACTCTTTTAGATTTTTCCACAGCTTTGGATTATATGCAGAGACCCATTTGTCAATCATGTTATCAATAGAGTGTTCTGTCACCTTGTTCTTTGTGCCACTGCCTGACTCGTTATCAGCGCCCTGTGAAAGAAGCAAAGGTTCATGTTTGGTTTAGACACATGACCTCACATGTAGATATAACTGGTAAAGCCATGTTTACATCCTCCCACAGGTATCCTTACTGCACTGTATGCATTTGTGCTGGTACCTCATTAGGCGTGCATGTTGCAAATGAAGTGTTTCCTCCTGCGTAGATGTTAGAAATGTCTAGAATAAAAACAGATGAGAAATTATCTACCTAAGAGTCAACTGTACTGTATGGGATGGTTTTTCAGTTCCAGAAAGAAAGATAAGATATAGCGACTTGCTCTTACAGCTTAATTTGTGACATTTAGGCAATAAACCTTTTTGTTGTTAACTGTGGTTAACTTGGTTATTTGGATCAAATTCAGGTCCAGTTTTATTTGCTTAATATATTTTTTCATCAGCACTTTAAAAACATACAGCAGAAAACCTAAAACCTGCCGTGAGTTCATGACATTTATTTTTAGATTATTTTGAGTTTTCCAGTATTTGATGTGTGGCCAAACATTTTGTCTATGATTATATTCAAGCCCTTATAGTCAGAATTACTAATTATTTTTAAACTAAAGGTATACCCAATTATCTACTGGGCTATTGGCTCATCTGTGTTACACCTGCAGCAAGTGCAAAGCCCAACAGTGCAGCTCCTCACTGGTTTCAGAAGACTCAGTACCTCTGAGTAGCACTTTTTATTGCTGCATAGTGAATATATGTGTGTGTCATTGTCAGGTTTATAACCTCTATCTATACAGTTGGATGTGACACACCTTAATTATTATTATAATAATACAATTATTTTATTGTTACTGTTATTTTTGTGTAATTGTAAACTGAATCGACTCTTCTGTTCAGATAAATGTATTTACCATGTGGCAGTTGCACAGGTAGTGGCACTGATGCCTGAGTCTCTTCTCCACGTCCCAGCTGCCCTTGTTCATTACACCCAAACGAGTAAACCTTCTTGGATTCTGTCAGTACCAGTGTGTGATAGCTGATTGAGAAAAGAGTGCACGAAAAGGAAAGTCCACAATGTAAAACATGCTTTTTCAAAGGTTTTAAACATCTGTGTTGTTGGTGGACCTCAGTATACATTTTTGTTCAGAATGGTAATTGCTAAGAAAATGATCTTGACTCTCTGGAAGTCGGATATTGTAGCTCAATTCAAAATGTGGCTAACAGAACTGACTGCTCTGTTGCACGTGGAGAGGATTAGGTACACATCAGCGGACAAACTTAGTCATTTCTTTGATGTGTGGCAGCCATTTTTAGATCATGTATTAAAACAAAGTTCTCTTTGATCGATCGCAAATAATTCAGCGTACCACCTCGGCGTTTTATTTCTGTTTATTGCCGGTGCTGAAGTAGTATTTTTGTTGTTGCAGCGTAATATTTTGCCTTATTTGTGTGTTTTTGCCCTTGCTGTTGTGTTGTCTGTTTTCTTTTATTGTTTTTTGTTTGTTTGTTTGTTTGTTTGTTTGTTTTTTTTGGGGGGGGGAGGGGGGTTGTGTCTTTTTTGTCTTTTTTTTCTTATATCAAAAAACATCAAGCATCAAAAAAGTCACGGTCATCAGAGCAACATCAGAGAAACAATAAAGTCTAACCATGGAAGGTTTTTATAAATATATGCATAAAAACACAAAGAACATCAACAATGAGCACCTTTCGTTTTGCTGAAAGTGATATAGCTTTCTGTTACCATCAACTGAAACCGCCAACATTTCAGGTGTGCATGCTGGGCAGCTGAAGCTGACATCACAGCACAGCTGGTCTTCCTCATCAAGAAAGCTGTGCTGCAGTGCATCGCTGTTGGCACGCCCAGTCTGTATGTACAGAAATATAACAGAGGAATAAATATTTGCATCTGCTTATTGAAAAACAATATCAAAGAAACACTTCACTCACCCTTCCCCCACACTTGCAGTTGCTTGCAAAAGTATTCGCCCCCCTCAGATCTGTGGCAAGATCTGAAAACTGCTGTTCACAAACGCTGTCCATCTAATCTGACTGAGCTGGAGCTGTTTTGCAAAGAAGAATGGGCAAAGATTTCAGTCTCTAGATGTGCAAAGCTGGTAGAGACAGACCCTAAAAGACTGGCAGCTGGAATTGCAGCAAAAGGTGGTTCTACAAAGTATTGACTCAGGGGGCTGAATAATTATGCACACCCCACTTTTCAGTTATTTATTTGTAAAAGATGTTTGGAATCATGTATGATTTTCCTTCCACTTCTCATGTGTACACCACTTTGTGTTGGTCTTTCACGTCGAATTCCAATAAAACTGATTCATGTTTGTGGCTGTAATGTGACAAAATGTGGAAAAGTTCAAGGGGGCCGAATACTTTTGCAAGCCACTGTAGTACGACGCTCCAACAGTTTTGCAAAAGCTTCCCTGGAGAATCATGGAGAAAATCCTTTTAGTTCCAGGAAGGAGCTCAAGAGGTCTAAAGTGTAAAGAGTAGACATGTTGACAGATGCTGGCCAATATCCACTCCTAATCAGGTCCTTTAAATCAGGGCTGCACTGCTGCTGGCATGTTTGACATCTGTGTATCGCCTGGTGCACATCATAACGTCCTTGGACCAAAGAGAAAAAGAAACAACATGAATAATACACGACTGCCTTCACAGATGACTTCTGTTAAAGCAATACCAGGTTCTGATTGTACAGCAAGGGCAGAAAACATGCTCCATCACACTATGTTACCAAAATGACTACTGTTAGGATTTCTTTGGCTCTCGGAGGAGGCGGACGCACTTTTTCTCCTCTCCCTTATCTTCCCTGCTAGTTCTTATGTCCTTGTCTAGTCTCGTGTCTTTTTTGTATTACTTTCCCTGGAACACTCTCTCACAGTCTGTGTCTAAAACCCAAAAGAGAATTATGGATTTGATCAGCTGGTCTCTGAATGCTATTGACACCCTTTAACGAGAAGTCTGGGCTCGGGAGAACCCGAGTGCCCTGCAGGGACTTTCCCTGCCGGATACACGATGGACGGGTGGCAGAGGATCGTGGGCCTGGTGGGACTGTCGATCGAGGACGCTGAAGATATCTACCTATTCGGAACCATGATAACAGGGTTCTTGCTGATCGGAGCTGGCTTGGCCCTGGCTTATCGGAGAATTAAGAGAGCGGAACCGGCTGTTGAAACACCCACAAGGCTGCCCGCTGGGATTGGAACGACAGGTGCGACTTCTCAGAAAGGGCTCACTGAAGGCAGCATGGTTAAGAGCTTGGAGGCGCTTACGACTACAGTGAATGCTCAGAATAACCTTTGAGCGTATGTATGTTGGATTACATCAGGAAAGAATCAACTCAGAACAACATCTCTGGGCGGAAGCAACATCTCGGATCAGTTGGTTGCGGTTGTGAGGTCTCAGAATCTCCTATGTGAGCAAAAAGAGTAACAAGACCACAGAATCGACGGCTAATAACATCACGGAGAAACTCGCAGCTATTAACGGGAGATTGAGAGACCAGTGTCGGAGTGTTAAAAACAGCTTGAAATTCAGTTGTTTGCAAAAGAAAAATTACCATCATAATGCGGCTACCCCTTCGGCGGCAGCTGTGGGCTCAAGGCTGGAGCTGAACAAAAACTCCCTGATAACGACTGTGTTGAGTCTGTTCCTTCCCATTCCATGCAAGGCCACCTGGGTTGGCTGGAAGACTGTTTACTTAGCCTGGCGAGGTGAAGGACACTGTCTCAGCTGAACTATGGACACGCACACACATACATATACTGATACTGATAAGCACTCACTGACGCATCACCCTCCCTACCCCGGATCCAACGCCACCTCCAACGCTTACCTCCCCCATGATGTGGACATCATGTGGAGGCACAGTCGAAGATTGCAGCGGTCCCAGATCAGATGTAAACACTGGAACACTTTCCCATGTTGCTTGTCTGTGTTTATTGTGTTATGGTGTGTTGATACCTGTGCATTCCTGTATTATCCTTTTGTGTTACACATTTCAATGTTTTTTCCTCGCTACCAAGCCTGACCTGTTTCCCCAATGTGATGTTTGTATTGTATGTACGGTCAGCAAGGTCTGTCATCTCGGTTGTGGGCAAAAGACCTGCAACTGACAAATAAAGGCTATCTCATCTCATCATCTCATCTCATGTTCAAATCCATCACAGAAACCTAAATAGCAGGTTGCTGTTTACTATTAATGTTGATTAAAATCACGAGTTTTCCTGCTGACACTGTGAAGTTTACGCAACCCACAGGAGCAGTTTCAAAGCTTTACTGTTGCCAGAATGCGAGCTACCAAGAAAGAGAAAACCACTTAAATAGATTCTTTCTAACTGGCTGTAGACACATATGCAAACCAAAATTGAGTGAATCTCATGAGGAAATACCTTGTATATTGGTGCAATTTTGACCGTCCACTCTAATAATACATGTGGTTGGAGGAATGGCTTTAAAAAACATCAATAACACTTTCTCTGTTGTGGAGTGGCTGATGTTTGTGATGTAGAACATCACAATCCCCACAGAACCATTCCTCTGGAAGACACTCTCTGCACATAGACAGGACTTTTAACAAATTAAGCAAAATTTGAATAACTGAAAGTAGTATGCACTCAGATCCAGCCACTCTTGACAAAGGTAGCAGCTTCTATTTTGATATTATAGCTCCGGGTGGCTCAGTGTACTTCACTATGAGCTGACGGTTAAAAGGACATTTGTCAAATTCATGTGGTTTTATAATTATTAAAGTTCTCACACGCTCAAAGACATAAATGTCAGCCAACAAGGCATCGCTCATCAAGCTTAGCTATATAGAAATGTATGTTATTGAGACTTAATAACAGCAGGGTGAAGACAGTGGCAACACAGAGGATGGCCAACAGCTTCTGTGTCAGTGAGACATTTCAGCTGATGTGGCCGTGCTTCTTTCCAGCACTCAGCAGCTTTCTGCTGCCAAAAGGACCGTGACACTGCCCTACTTCTTTGAGCCTCAGGAGAACGACATCAATCCAAAACAGCAGACAGCCTTTTCAAATACTTTTCTCTAAAGAATGCAAATATGAAGTATTGTTGCTCCCCTTTGTTTCTGATAATGTCACTTTTACAAATCGTGTCTCATCAGCTCTCATGGCTGGTTTGGCTTTGAGGGTCGGGGAGGACAAAAAGCTATTAAGGACCTTTTGATCTGCAGTCCAGTTCTCCTCTAAAGTATTAAGGAAACTAAAACTTGTTTTATTAGTCTTTTAACTTTATGCATCAAGCAAAAATTAAATTATATGCAACATTCTGACTAGAAGAAATTTATTTAACATTTAAACCTATTTTCTGCACATTCCAGCACATAAAATAAAATTTTTTTGTGTTTACACTCAGTCTTTCAAATAAATGCAAGTGAAACAAAGCAGAAAATAAATAAAATCAAAGACTCAGCGGTCCTGTTGCTCTATTTTCACCTGTATAGCAGGCGGATGTTTGCCCTGGACCTGGTGCAGGTGTGCTGCAGCAGTCAGTGGAAGAATCCGCGAGTCTCTCTGTGAATTTCCAATCCCATAGTAGCGAACTAGGTGCTTGCTTGGAAGTTAAGTTTTTTTTTTCACTGTAAAAATAAGTTTCTAAAAGTTTTTGTCACTTTTTATGGAATCAAACTCAAAGTAAGGTCAGTACTTCCACACTTTAAACGCTGCATGGTCATACTCTCTCTGCACTCCTGGATAGATTATCCATTGTTGATCTGCACACAGCTGTTATTGTCATGAGACACTCTGGCAAAAAAAAATTATGGTTTTAGTAACGCAGTAATGCAGCGTGCTTACGGGAAAGTAACAGTAATCTAATTACCTTTTTTGCAATAGTAATCCCTTACATTACTCGTTACTTAGTAACGAGTAATCGGATTACAGTAAGGCGTGGGCAGTTAACATTTCTGTTAACTAGTCATGATAGAAACCAATATTTCTGTCCAAACATGGTTTGAATATGTTTCACTACAAGCTAACATTTATAGCATGACTTTAAGCTAGCACCATAAAGACGGTAAAAGACACTATAATATGTAGAAATGCATGTGAAAAGTGTTATATTAGCAGTGGTTGTGCTACTCCACACAGCCACTTTAACATTACTGACACTGGATTTCTTACCTGTAAACAGTGGGTCATGTGTGATAAAAGCTTGTGCAGAAAGTAGCAGGTGTAGACTGGCCCATAGCACTGTATGAAGTGATAAGATGTGAAAGGACGTATATAGGGTACCTTAAAGGGCGCCTTAAAAGTGTTTCCCTGAGCTTTTACTTGCAGCTTGATATCTAAATAAATGTAAATAAATGTGAATGAAAAAAAAAAAGCCAGAAAAAGGAGTAGCCCGGAGCTTCGTCTTTCGCTCGGCCTACCCCGCAGTAGCAGACGGACCGTCAGAGACTCGAACTTGGTCGTTCAACTCTGGGGTCTGAATGCTGGCCTCTTAAGGCCGTGCACCACACAGCCGGCCAGTTAACGTTATAAAAAAGAGGACATTTATCTTCTGTTGTTCAACTTTTTTTTTTTCATTTTTTAAAATCTATTTAGCTTCTTGTGCAGTATTGTTCCACACAAATGACACATGGAAACCTAGCTATTTTTTATTGGCTTTCACAAAATGGGACTGCCAATGTTGTAGGTGTTACCATGCCAAAGCCAGAAACCTGCTGGCGGCGCCATGTTCTCACCACACTCTTCAGCTTCAGCTTTGTTGCGTCTTTTCGGCACACCTACCTAGTCCCACTCATCCACTTTATCTGCTCATGGCTTTACCCACACTGACCACTCCTTTGATTAAGGTAAATTCAAGCAGGTCATTATAAAAAAGACACACAGTTTATCATCTTATCCTTGTGCAACACCTAAAACCACTCTGTTCATTTGTTTGCTAGATTAGCCGCTAGCATACACACACTGTGTTAGAGGCTTGTTGCACAAGGTATCGGTTTTCGGTGCCATTACTTTTTCATATAGGACCAAGTATGTTTGGATAGCGTTTTGCCCTTGAAAACTGCCGTTTAATATCAGACATTGTTGTCTAATGTTATAAATGTATTGATGTGAAACATGTAAGTGTGACAAATATGGAATAAGATAGGAAATCAGAAAGGAGGCAAATACTTTTTCACAGCGCTATAGTCTGTAAATGGTCTTCTTTTGGCTATAATAGATCTTTTACTTGTTCTTTTTTTAATTGTTTGTTAAAATTGTTTTTTCGATCATATTGAGTATAGACAAATGCAACTGTGAGCTTTAGCAATTAGCCCGTTTCAACAGGACCGTGATCCCGATGTGTGAGACAGCAGGGTGCTGCCACTGGTGTTGTAATGTGTGATTTAGTTCCTCCTAACATTTCAGTTTGCTTCCAGTATCTATCCTCTGTGATTACTGGCTCTTTAGACAGATTTAATAGAAGTGTGTGAGCTATTGGCTCAGTATAAAGGGTCAGTAGTGTTTTCATGTCACCTATCCATCCTCCATTTAGTCACCCAAAGCATGTAGTAAATACTCCTGACTTTTATTCATCTTCTCTTAAATCCAGAAAAATTCCCACTTGTTAACGTTGAGCTTCTCTGTGTGTGTGTGTGTGTGTGTGTGTGTCAGTTGCAGCCACCAAGTTGAACACCATCACCAAATCCAGCCTGGGTCAGTGTGTCAGCAAGTACAACCTGCTGGTCTGGTTTGAGATCATTACTTTATTAGACATTATTTTCAGGGTGCATGAGTGTTATATCTCCATCTCATCCTAAACATTTTACCAACATGTAAAAGGCATACGTACACAAGATTTTGATTTGTTTAATTTTAATTGAAACTTGTTTTTTTCTGAATAAATGTGTGAGATGGCCCTCAGGCCTCTAAATCCACGTCCAGGTTTGGGTGACTACTTGGATCAGGGGAGTATTATTTAGAGCAATGTTTGTCACTTTGGTTAATGGCTCAACTAAGGCTGTTTTTGTTCAGTCTTTTTCTAACTGAACTTTCACATTTAACATGCTAACTGAAGCCTGTAGAGTCTGAGCTGTAGCTCTTTTGTTTTCTGTATTGTACAGTCTGACTTAGGGGTGAATTTGCTAGGATTGGTGACTGTGTTGCATGTTTTGAATAATCTTACTCAGTAGACTTTTGGTGTAAGCTGATAGTGAATGAAAAAATTATAAAAAGCTGCTGTGGGTTTAATTTTCCAAGAGAAGTAATGCACACAATGCAGAGACAAGCGCACGGGGGATATCCAAATTCTAGGAAGGCAGCCTGCTGCTGTACACAGGCGGATTCTTCTCAGTCAGAGTTCTTAACAACTTGACTGTTTTCTCAAATCACACAAAGAGTGCTGTTCCCATTCTGGGAAGTCTACTCATTGGTGTAGGCAGCTCTTCAAATTATAAGTAGCTGTATATGAGCAGCTATATTAGCTTTGACTTAACATATGTTAAATAGTATACTTTCCTGTTTTAAAATTTATGATCGCTCAAAATTCAAACCTTACAAATGAAAACCCTGAATCATCACCACTTGTGTGAACTACAAGGGTGCCATCATTTTTCTTCTCAATCCATTAAGTGCTACATTTTACACACTGAGCAAGAAAGGAAGTAAGCTCTTCATGGTGACCCCAGAAATTTTAATGTATCACTTTCTAACATACGGCTGACACTGCTCGACATCTTACAGTGCAGTATAAGAGTCCCGCCACAAGGAGACACTAAAGGCTTTCAAACCAACAGTTTCTGCTTCCAAAGCGGCGCCAACCGTTAATAGTCGACGTTGGTTGCACACAGATGTTTTGCTTTGGCACGAGCTTAAACAATTGAGTTGAATTAACACAAGTTATTCATATTCAATAAACCTGTGCAATTTGTGTTGATAAAATATGATTGAAACGTGTTTTGGTGAAGTAATTTGAGCTCTTGGAATATTTTAATCCTTCACAATTTTCACACTTTATTCCAACACTATTCAGTGACAAACAAACAAAACACTACATTTTCTGAAATATTTCTGGGGTTTTTCTTGTTTGTTTTTATACTACTTGAAAACTAAAGTGACCCTCCAATGTGATGACAGTGCCAGCGGTGGCCCACAGCTCATTTAACGCTTTCTCCTAATTGGCTCATAATAGTCTCTCATATGTATGAACTATGTAGGCTATCTCTATTTTGAAATAATGAGTGGGCAATGAGAGCATCTCCTCACTGTGTACTTTACTGACAACAGGACAACAGGGAATACAGAGAACTGACTGAGGACTTTTTCCAACTGGTGCCAGCAGAACCACTTCCAGATCAACACTCCGAAAACCAAGGAGCAGGTAGTGGACTCCACCTACACCAGTGAACATCCAGAGAATGGGCATTAAGATAGCTGACTCATATAAGTGATCTGACCAATAAACTGATCTGGAGTAACAACAGAGAGTCCATCTACACAAAAGGATAAAGATGGTTGTATTTGCAACAGAGAAGTCTTTTGGAAGGGAGCAGGGAGAGCTCCTGAGGACCTTCTAGGACTCTTTGGTGGTATTGTCCATGTTTTATGGTGTGGTCTGCTGGGGATAGGAAGAAACTGAACAGGTTGATCAAGAAAACTAGCTCTGTTCTGGGATGTCCTCTTGACCCAGTGGAGGTAGTTATCTCTGTCAGATAACAGCTCCCACCCCATACAGGTCACCCTGACAACACTAAGCAGTCCCTTCAGTGACAGGCTGCTGCACCCACAGTGTGCAAAGGGGACATTTTGGAGGCCTTTCCCTCCAGCTGCTGTCAGACTGTACACTGCACAACAGCAGTGAATGTACACCACATATGCACACACTGGGGTCTTTACATATATCAGTGTGCAATACTAAATACCTGCTACTATTAACACCCAAACACTGCACTATGAAAGGTTTCATTCTTCTTCTAATAGTAATCTGTATTATTGCATCATATATATGTATATGTATGTATACAGATATATATAGATAGATGGATATAGATATATAGACTTACATATATAAGTACATATCTATTTCTTAGTCTATATTTCTTCTATTTTTGCATTATTGCTGTCAGGTATGCTGCATGTGTTCATTTGTTCCTGCCTTGTGTCCTCTGCTGCAGTAACAATTTGAATTTCCCAACTCTGGGACTAACAAAGGTTATCTTATCTGAAATGTATCTAAACCCAGCTGATATCTGGCTACATTTTCTGCTGAGCATCCAAATCACACTGAAGTTTACACTGTATAATGCCTGATTTCTTGTAAATATTTAACGATGGCCTTATGAAATATATATTGATAAAAAGTTTACCAGGCCACAGTGAACAATGAAAAATAAAATTAAAACAAATAATTGAAAACACTGAAAAACACTCACAAATATATTTTTTAGAGATGACGCATTTGTCTTAACCTGGTTATGCTGAACCATCCAGATGAAGACGTGAGCCAAAGAGCCTTTACGTTTCATTTAATGAACTTTTCCTACATATGAGAAATGAGCTGGTGTGAAGTAAATCGGGTTTTGTATATCTGTAGCCTCAGATGAGCATGAAATTTCATTTTTGACTTGACCTGCTTAACAGCAGTCTCAAATGTTAAAGTCTTGGTGTTAGGATGTGGAGGATGTGCTGAAATGTTTGTTAAAACAAATAACTGGACCTTACTTGTTAAGCTCAATGTTCTCACTGTCACATGGAGAAATAAATGTTTTTTCCTTAATAAATACACATTCATTTTAGGTCTAAAGTGTCTAAAATCTGCAGTTTTGGAACTTTCCATGTAGGACAACAAATGTTAACAGTACCAAATTCATGGAACACGTCATGTGGAATGAAAACTGTCTCTGGCCTGAAATGGATAAAAATGAGGGTGTAAACCTTTATTGTTTTGATGGATAGAAGTGTATGTTATACGAAACCATTTTAATGAAAAGAGAATCAATTCTGAATCAGTTCTATACACCATAAAACTGTTGTTCTGCATTCACAGACAATAGAATAATAACATAAAAAAAGCAACCATAAAAACTGGGTGTACAAGAGTTGCACATAAGTAAAACACTTGTTCAGCACAGTAGAAACTTTTCACTTCTGAGTTATCAAATATCCCTTTGTTTCATTCCAGTGAACAAAGTCATTAAGGAATCACAGCCTTCATTTAACAAGCAGTTCCCATTAGTAAGTCGAAGGTATCAGAGCCTACGCAGGCCGCATTGACCCTGTCAGGAAGGAAGTGAGGTGAAGGCGCATGGTTCTCCCGGGTTTTCTCATCTCAGCAACGGGAGTGGAGGCATCTGCTACTCAAACCAAGAAACGCAGGGAAGAAAGAGGAAAAACTCAGAATTGAGAGGAAGGAAAGCCAGCATACTTACCTGCTGGAAGTCCGCAGTCGAGTGGCTGGATGAAGGAGAGAAGCAACGTCGGCTAACCACTCACCGTTCATCCGGAGAGCTGCTGCAGTTCCAACACCAGCGTGTGTTCGGCTTTGTGAAACAGAGCAACGGTCAGGTTTTTGGAGAGGACAGGAAAAGTCTGAGGACCAGGACAAGATTCCGGTAGATGGCGAGCCAACCACGCTGAGGACAAGTAACCCCGAAGAAGATACACACCCACACATACGTTCCAATTACACTCACAAAGACCGCTGAAGTTGGCTGTTGTCATCATAACTTGAATTCTTAAAGGGCCCCAACGAGTAAATTTATTTTGTTTAAGTGTGCACACTATTTATTTTATTTTATACTTTTTTTCCTGTACAAATTGGACATTAATTTTTTACACTTTGTAACAATACAAGAGTGGCTACTCAAAAGTTATCAACACTGTCTCCGAGTCATTATAAACTATGTGCACCTTAGCATATGCTACTTCCGGTGGGGAAACTCCTGTAGGGCGCTTCGTTTCCGGTGTGATATTCGCGTCTTGTTTGCCGTCGGGTTTTCAAAAAAAAGTCAACCAAATGGATGAATCAAACGGCGAGTTACATTTCTCAAGATGTCTTGGGCATTTACCGAATATATCTGTAGATGATGTTCATCGACTTGTCGATATTTTTCCCTTGCCCCTCAGGGCAAAAGAGAGAAGGGATTGAAATTTCTCAGTATTTGTATATAGAGTTCCCTCGTTTATCGCTGGTGTTATGTTCTAAAAATAACCAGCGATAGGTGAAATCTGTGAAGTAGCCAGCTTTATTTTTTACAATTATTTTAGATGTTTTAAGGCTGTAAAACCCATCACTACACACTTTATACACTTTTCTCAGACAGGCATGAACAGTTTCACACTTTTCTCTCTTGTTTAAACTCTCAAAGTTCAAACCTTCGTAAAAAAAAAAAAAAACAAGTCCATTATAGAATGAAACCAAAGATCAAAACCTGTTTTCAGTCCCAAACATTTATTTGAGAAATAAACATACAGTATATTTGTTTTTCTATAAATAATAATGACAGATTTTTAGAACTAATGAATTTAACTTTAAGCTTAATTGCTTCATTTAAGCTTAATGCACTTTATAATCTGGTGCGCGGTATGGTTAAAAAAAAAAAAAAAAGGTAACTTCTACCTTTCTGTAGTGTGACCAGAAGTCCAACTTCAGGTGTCTTTGACGGTGCAAAACGTTTCGTCGACATTGTTGTGTTTGTTGGGGAGAAAACGTACAAACATACAGTACAGCACTTCAGAGTCACACTGCTAGTGACCGATGTAGCGATTCTGTACTGTACAGGAGACGGCACGGAGATCGACAGTGATCTACAGCCAATCAGGACGCAGACACAATGCTCTTTTAAAAAAAAAAAAAAGCATGCAAAAGTGCACTAAAAGAATCCGTGAAACAGCGAGGCTGCAAAAGGTGAACGGCGTTATAGCGAGGGACCACTGTAATTGTGAAGATAAGTCACAACATACTCTTCGTAAATACTAATATATAGAAACCCTTACCAGCAATCATTCATGTATTTATTTATATCCTGTGGCTTTTTTTCTCCACACTTTGTTGACATGCTGTGTAGGTGTGTACTGATATCGACATAACGGAGAAACATCTGGCTTTGACTATTGTTCATCTGTAGTTTGAATGCTGGACATTTGCCTGTTTAAATCATAAGAACTGTCACTATACAGAGATGTGCTTCTGAGTGTGGACGATGTGTCTTCTGCATGCAGTAATGCAGTTCTGCTTGTGCTGAGTGATGTAAACAAACAATCGATCTACGCTCTTCAAACATCAAAATTGATCACTTGATTTTTTTTTTATGACACAGCAATGGTGAGTGTTCCCACCCTCTGCTCTTTGTAACTTAACGTAATCTTTCCGTTTTCGTATTTTGGACATGATTTGAGTCCACCTTCGCAGTAGCAATGGACTGCAAAATAAAGCTACCGGAAATGTACAACCCTACATCCGGTCTTAAAACAGGAAGTTAGCATTTTCTCGTGCACAGGGTCTATTGCTGCTCAATACTTTGGCTCCTCACGAATTTGGTGTCTTCTGATTATTACGAGCCCAAGTAGTTATTGTGCTGTAATTCACCTTTACATCTCTAAAGTTGGTTACATATGGCATACAAGAATTAATGGTGGCACTGACGGCAAGATCATCATCCATATTACACTCCACACAAACTGTCTCACTGGCACGTGAACATTAAAATCTGGTAACACAGGGAGCATTAGAGAAGGTAAACAATCTACCATTGTAAGAAAAAATCTTTTTTTCTGCTTTCTTTTACATGACTGGGGGGAGGTGCCACCCCATCATGAGGGCATTTATTAATTCACTTCTTCTACACTTCTGCGAGAATCTCCGCTTTAATCTTTCCAATTCAAGGTATCCTGCCACTTTAGATCTCCTTTCACTATGGAACAAGCAGAGTTTTCATATGAGCTATGCAAAGCATCTGCTTCTGATTGCAAAGCCTCTTTACACACCTGTTCAAATGAGAGAGGTCATGCCTTAACAGACACCGGAGGTGAAACCTGCACCGGGTGTATCTCGCCCTCTATGAGCCCCAAGACAAACTGATCATGCATGTACAGGTCGGCACGCCGAGGGTCTTGTGGCTCTTTTATCTGCAGGCGATAACCTCTCTATCTCCCTTAAACGTAAAGTGGACTTTCTAATAGGCTCTTCTAGCCTTTGTCTGCAGTCATAAAACATGGCACACAAGGTACCCACAGCTGTTTTGTCCCCATACAGTTCTTTAAATTGAAGAAAGATCTTATCTGGCGTATCCTGCTGCACTTGCTCCAAAATAAGAATTTCACGTTGTGGTTCTCCTAATGCACTCAGCACAAAGTCACACTGCTGTTCTATAGACCACTTTTGTCATGTTTCGGCTGTGTGCAGGCAGGAATTGGACCCAAACGCAAACTCACTGGAACCAGGACTGAACTCAAAATGGCAGCTTTTATTGCTGAACACAAAACTCTACAAAACACACACAGGGCGCAACACACAGCATGAGGGAGATCGCAACACTGACACAGAGAAACACAGGGCTTAAATCCACTGGGAAATAACGAGGGGAATGAGACACAGAAGGAGAGCACAGCTGGGGGAAATCAGAACTGACGAGACAAGGAAGCAAAGTAGGGCTGTGTCCCAATTCAGGGTCTGCACGCTTGAAGTACGCATTCTAAGTGCGATTACGTCACCACCACGCGACGACGGCTGTCCCAATTCGAAGTGTACTGCAAATGCATACTCCAAATGCGCCGTCGATTTCCCCAAATATCAAGCGTGGTCCGGTGCACGCTTTGTGGTCCCATATATCCCACAATTCATAGCGCGGAGGTGGGTGTGGATAATTTTACCGCAAAATACGGCAGAAGGCAGAAGGGAGCGGCTGAAGAGTGAACTGTCAAAAGTAAGTACTGAATATGATGTCACTTATTTATGTGCGAATGTTTAATAATGAGGAACATTAAAACATCACTGTTGGCCACATGTCGGCAAAGTTGTGTGACATTAGCGATGTTTGTACTTTCAGCGTTAACTTGGTTTTAAAGCCTTTACTTTAAAATATACGCCGTTCGATAGTCGACCTTAATCTTACAGAGAATGTGATGATTTTGTGGATAATTAAAGTCAGTCATATATCCACAAACACAACAAGCTGAAAGTCAGTGATGCTGCTCGGTTTGCAGTCCTGACTATCACGGCACAAGCAGGATCCACTGCACTGTTAATGTTAGCTATGTTATATTGCTGCCTCTGTTCGGTGGTGTCGAGCCAAACGGACTTTAACGTGTGTTGAACGAGCTGACGGTTCACTCGTTACGCTGAAAGAAAGATGCTTTAATCACAGGAGTCACACATGTGTCCACTGTACCATCTGGGAACTCTTCTTGTTTTGTAATAACACAAACACTAAATCCTCCTTCTCTTGTGCTGTTTTGTAGCAGTGTATACACCTGAGACTGTCATCTGTCTGTCTGTCCTGCACTCTCTCTCTGTTTCTTTCTCTCTGATTGTGGAATAAAAGTATGAACATGTATTTATAAGTTACACTTGTGTTTGAATCCTGCAGCTTATCACACAGTTGATTTCCATGTGTGACAACTGCAAGTGTCCAGAGTGAGGACAGACTGAGGGACCCACTGCTGCACATCATCTGTGAGGCTTTGCACCCCTGATGATCCACCAGGACAAACTCAGCAGTGTGTGAGGAAGAGGAGGAGGAAGAGCCAGCAGCAGCTGACAGATGGAGAGAATAGACAGACTGTTCCCTGTTTGTGAAGGACTGCTAGAAAAGTTTAAAATAACTAATTGTCTGTCCTGAATCAGTCTTATTAGGTAATGTTCAAATAATTTTATCATTCCAGTGTTTTCAGTGTGGGAGAAAGTACTCAGGGCCTTCAAGTTACACACTATGAAAGGCAGCAACAAGTTTAATGTTCAGAAACCTAAAGTATGTATCAGCAGCAGAATGGAGCTAAAAATAAATGTTTGTTTCAGTTCTATGAAGCTGAGTATTTTGGATTAGTAGTACTGCTGTGTTTGTTGCATCATATTGCTGTAATTGTTTATATGCTTTATATATTCTGAGGTAAGTTGATCTATAGTGTTACATCATATTCTATAAGGATGTTATGTGTTTGTATACTTTCTGCCCAGTTTGACCCATTTAGCAGAAGTCAGCCTGTTTAAGGCTCTGATATCTATTCTGTATGACTTAAAGCAGTTATGACATGGTGATGACATATATCAGTAATAATAATAATAATAATGGATTGGATTTATATAGCACTTTACAATGCCACTATTCATGCCGTGCCATATTAGAAATATCCTGTCTCAGAGTGACGCTGAAAAACTAGTTCATGCATTTATTACTTCCAGGCTGGACTACTGCAATTCATTATTATCAGGATGTCCAAAAAACTCACTGAAAAGCCTTCAGTTAATCCAAAATGCTGCAGCAAGAGTACTGACAGGGACTAGAAAGAGAGAGCATATTTCTCCTGTTTTGGCTTCCCTTCATTGGCTTCCTGTTAAATCCAGAATTGAATTCAAAATCCTGCTCCTCACATACAAGGTCTTAAATAATCAGGCCCCATCTTATCTTAATGACCTTGTAGTACCATATCACCCTATTAGAGCACTTCGCTCTCGCTCTGCAGGCCTACTTGTTGTTCCTAGAGTATTTAAAAGTAGAATGGGAGGGAGAGCCTTCAGTTTTCAGGCCCCTCTTCTGTGGAACCAGCTTCCAGTTTGGATTCGGGAGACAGACACTATCTCTACTTTTAAGATTAGGCTTAAAACCTTCCTTTTTGCTAAAGCATATAGTTAGGGCTGGACCAGGTGACCCTGAATCCTCCCTTAGTTATGCTGCAATAGATGTAGGCTGCCGGGGGATTCCCATGATGCATTGAGTTTTTCCTTTCCAGTCACCTTTCTCACTCACTATGTGTTAACAGACCTCTCTGTATTGAATCGTATCTGTTATTAATCTCTGTCTCTCTTCCACAGCATGTCTTTTATCCTGTCTTCCTTCTCTCACCCCAACCGGTCGCAGCAGATGGCCGCCCCTCCCTGAGCCTGGTTCTGCCGGAGGTTTCTTCCTGTTAAAAGGGAGTTTTTCCTTCCCACTGTTGCCAAAGTGCTTGCTCATAGGGGGTCATATGATTGTTGGGCTTTTCTCTGTATCTATGAAGCGCCTTGAGGCGACATTTGTTGTGATTTGGCGCTATATAAATAAAATTGAATTGAATTCATTCACACACTGGTGGAGGCAAGCTACGGTTGTAGCCACAGCTGCCCTGGGGCAGACTGACAGAAGCGAGGCTGCCATATCGCGCCATCGGCCCCTCTGGCCATCACCAGTAGGCGTAGGTAAAGTGTCTTGCCCAAGGACACAAGGACCAGGACAGAGAGGCCAGGGATCGAACCGGCAACCTTCTGGTTACAGATACGCTTCCCAACCCCCTGAGCCACGGTTGCCCCAGTCTACTCTTCATTCTATCAGACACAGTTTTCACAGCTCGTACATTTTGTTTTTACACATATATGTAAGCATTGAGCCAAATTTAGTAATGCCAACATATTAAACGAACAATATTTGTGTCTTATATATGATACATCTATACTATCACAGATACTTGTCTTTGAGTGAAGATTTACGGTAATAGGAAATATAAATAACTGCAACTTGAATCTTTGACCCAGAGTTCAAGCTCACTGCTGTTATATATATATATATATATATATATATATATATATATATATATATATATATATATATATTAGAGGTGCAATGATGCACAAAATTCACGGTTCGGTTTGATACAAAAAAAATGTTCATGCCTTTTTAATTTGTCATTTATTAAATTTTTACGGCACATTCTGCACCACATCTCTGTGCGTTCATCATTTGTTTGAAGCCAGCTCACCTCCTGCAACCACTTTTCCGAGAATACGCGCTTCTTTTGTGGTTCGGACTCCTTCTGACATTTCTTTGGAGGTGGAGGAACATCACAGTAATTGCTTAAAGGAGCTTCTTCGACATCTTTAAGAGTTCTAAACAAATGTCTGTCCTCCTCCAGAAAATCTTATGTATGCAAACATGCGTTGCAACTTCTTATCTTGTGCGCGTTTTTTATTTTGACAGCGAATGCGCACCTGCGGACCACTTATGTGCAGCCCTGGTTATTTAGCTCGTCATATTGCAGCCACAGAAATTCTTTTGTCCATGAAACCATAAAGCTGCACTTTCTTTTCGCCTTATAGTCTGATTTGTCATAACTTTTCCGTTTTGTGGTAAGCTTTTCTTTGGCTGTCACTTCTTCACCCTGACCTGTCTTATTTGGCTCAGCAGAACTAAAATATATATCCTGCTGCTTTTACACACGCACTCACATAACGCTCAGCGATTCTCTGCGCGATCAACCTCTCACATGTTTAAGCTTGCTACGGGAGATTTCACTTGTCATGTTTGCATAGTAAGCTAACGATTGGTAAAATGATGTCAGAGGAATTGGTGCGCAAATTATCATCACTCACCAATCAGTGCTGTCGCTCTCTTTCCAAACGCCAGATCTGAATGAGGGTGGGGGAGCTTCAATTTGCCATGTTGCAAGGAGAGCTTAACTTCTGTCTGCTAGCTTGCCCTGCGCTCAGTGAATCTGCGTTCGACTACTCCGCCTAGGCTGCACTGTCGAGCGCAGATCCACTGAGCGCTCAACACAGACAGCACCGTCAGAAGGAAAGTTGATAAAATAAATTAAAAATTTTGTATTGTTCGATACATATGCGTACCGAACCGAAAGCACTGTATCGAACGGTTCAATATCGATACGAGTATCGTTGCACCCCTAATATATATATGTATATATATATATATATATATATAACACCCCATCTAACACCTGTTTGCTTCTGGACTGATAACTGTACGATGTCATGTGAACCCAGCCAGCATCATGGTTCATCAGCTGGAGGGTCCAAGGAGCCCGTTCAGCACCTGTTTGGGATCCAGGTTATTTGTTTTTTTTGTGTTCTTGGTCTGTTTCTGTTTCTCAACAACAATGCACTTGAACGGGCTAAAGAACACAAGTTAAAGTCATGTCTGGCTTCCCCATTAACAGTCACAGCAAAAGCTTTGTTTCCAGAGACCTTGTGCGCTGTGAGCATCGAGAGCCACACATCTACTGTTCCTGTCATGTCTTACCCTCAAACACTTGTTGGAAATGTTAAGTAAATGGGCTATAAATATGCTAGCCAGGCAAACTGAGCTACATAACAGGTTACTTGATTATAGACCTGGGAATTGCACCACATGGGAACTATTGTCTGCTATAGATTATATCAGACAGATACTTTAATTTCTTTCATTATTGAAAGTCTGATCATTCTACTTAGGGTGCTGATCCAGAAACTGGTGCTTTCAAGTGCTTTCAGCACCTGAACCTCTTGCTCTAAGGAAAGTGTGACTATAACGCCTCTGTTGGCAGATACAAAGAAGAGCCTTCCTATGTATTTGCATGCTGATCTTAACTGTTTTCATAGAGAAACACCTTATAAAAAGCCTTATAATTTAACTTATACCTTTGATTCTTACAAGTGTGGTGTGTATTGCCAACATAAGAATGTACCGCATTAGGATTTAATGCCTCATTTGACCTCTGACCTATCTATTTGACTTCTCATCTAGACTATAGTGAGGGTCTAAAAGATCCTAATGTTATTTAGACCTATATGTTCCTTACATTTGGGAGATTATATACTAATATATGTGGATTCTACATATCACATTATAGTTTACATACAAATATCCTGTCATCCTGTATCAATGTGAGTGATGTGATTTTGAATAGAATGACAACCACACGTGTTCAGTCTAGGCTGAAAATGTAGACATTTGTGTGACAATGAAACATGCAATATTCACAATATAATCTTTTAGATAATTTTATTAAATTAATAAAATTAATAAAAACATATCTTATTGGGCACTCTAAATTAATAGACTCAATTTACAGTGCCCAATAAGATAAGTTATTTATTAACAGAAAACCCCAATAATCTGACATTTCCCTCTGAGCAAGCACTCGGCGACAGTGGGGAGGAAAAACTTTCTTTTAAAAGCAAGAAACCTCCGGCAGAACCAGGCTCAGTGAGGGACGGCCATCTGCCTCGGCCGGTCCTGGAGTTTTTAAAATGACTTGTTAGCCAATTTAAAAAGTTACTTTGATGTCAACTAATACACTTAAACTGTCCTAATAATTTAAAACAAATATTTACAGGCAATCCTGATGGATGGATTGCTTACAGAACATTCATTTTGTTTTGTCTGTGTGGAACCCCGTAGCTCGACCCACATAGGAAAAGAAGCTGCTGATGAAAGGTTCACTTTCCAATATAGTTACGACATGTTCTTTGAAGACCTTAATAATGAGCTCATGAATGAGTCAGTAGTAATGACCAGATTGTCAGAATTACATCTGGGTCTTTCCTTTTCTCTAGGAGAGACTTGTAGATCATCTTACTGAGCGATGGCACATATTCGACAGGGATTTGAACATTTTTCACTCGAGGCCAGGCTTTACTGAACAGCAGTTTGGCGATGGCATCGGCTTTTTCAGGAGAGCAGGATGAGTGGGCATTTTCAACGACATGCTTCACCAAGTCCTCGATACAGATTTGCACAGAAGACTTGTATTTTTGAACCTCTTCAGCCGCACTAAGGGCTGGATTCTCCATCGACTCAATCAAGTATTTTTTAATTGTCTGTATTTCATACCTCGTCAAGTTTTGCAATACCGGATCCTTGTCATTCAATATCATTATCACATGTTTGTCGCGGATCTCTCGGTAAATTGCCTCATCAAGACCTTTTAACTTTTTTTTGTCTATATACAGGTCTTTGATGCGGTCATCAGACACCACGCTGTCAAAGAGTCGCTTGTGCAGTTTAACTGAAGGTTTGTAGTGGAACGTGTTTGCGTGTGAGAGCACATCATGAATAACTGTGCTCAAACGCTCTTTAACCTCAGCATCATGAGATCTGCTACTAACACCAGATTGGGATTTTTCTTCCGGTGATGGAAATATATTTTCCTTAAACTCTTGTAAAAGTGTTTGCGAGATTTTTTTAGTTTCTGGTGTTTGGTCTCCATCTTCCTGAGTTTTTCTGCACCATGCGAAAAGCCTTGTTAGTAGGTTTCGCTTCTTTCGGAGGAGGCGATCTTTGAATACTGAAATTACCACTTGTTGGTTCGGCTGAGCTACTCCCAGTGCAATGATTACAAGGTTTGGTGGAATTTCCAGCAGCTTCTGAATGTCTTTGAAAATTGATTTTTCAAGACTTTTCACTGTATTTCGTTTGATGTTTATATTTTTATCCTTAATTTGCGCCCACAGAGATATGAAGAGTTGCTGTTGCATCTCATCAGACGGCGTCACCTTTGCCTCTCTTGAGGCGCGTTTAATCACAGCCTTTATGAGCTCTTTAACAAGCCGCTGTTGTTCCAACAGTCGAGGTTCCACAGTCACATCACCAGAAGGGGCAGTGGGCTCAGCCTCACCCACCTCACACTCCAGAGAGGAGTCACTCTTTTTGGAGTCCTCGGTGGGCTCAGCCACTGGTCCACTTTCTGCCCCCTCTGCTACTTCTGAAACGGATTCCAGACCAGCTGACTGTGGATCCTCCTGATTCAGTTGCTGGGTGCACGAATGGGGGCAGCACGCACAGTGCTTCCGTTTCTCCCCGACTCCCTGTAAAATTGTCTCCCCCGAGTTGACACTCTCCCCTGTGTCGACAACACCCTCACAGTGCCTAATCATTGGCATGACTTCAGTCATGGTGATGTGAAACATCTCTGATGTAAACCTGGCAAGTGCCTGCTCTGTGTTTTTATCTGAGCACCCTGTTTTCAGTGCACGCCACTGGTCTTCTGATATGTTCATAAACAATTCCCTAATTTTGGATTTTATAGTTTCCCTACATTCACTCAAAGGATTCATGTCTGTTTTTGTATTGATGCTTTCTGTTAGCTGATGCGTTCGGCTGTGAAACATTAATTCTTCTTACTGAACTGAATGGATGACTAACCCCTACTTAAGGATTTTTCTAATGCGACGTCACGGAAGACATCAAAGGAACAAAGGGATTCTAGCGCTAAGCTCCGCCTACATCCGGGATGACGGCGACATGACGTTACCTAGCAACCGCTATAAGCACAACGACGATCCTCAGTTGTTGTGATTCAGTTTTGTGGCCTACTGGTGCACTGCTTTAACCCACACCAACTACTTTCAACACTTTAAAATACTTTAAAATCCTTCGTTTAAAGTTAGAATGTGAAGCGAGCCCCACTGTGTTGTTATCGGGTTTCCATGATGGCTGGTGAGCTATGCTAATTCAAATGTTTATGTAGCTTCACTCATTCACCTGCAGATACAGACAGCTATCAGAATGGTCACATGTCTGTCTTATTAAAGAACATTACAGGTGATCACGCGCAGTGAGTTACAGCCAACAAGGAGTCACGCAGTTTTTGTGTGCATGTCTGTGCACATGGACATTTATTATAGCTTTGTTTTGTCTTCACAGAGTGGTTTTATCATTCATTCAGCCCACCACCCACTCTTTATTCATTTATTTATTTTAGCTTTTTAAAATGCTGATGGAAATAAAGCATTTGCCAGGTTCCCACAACTACTTTTACTTTGATATGTAAAATATGTGATGATCTGAGGCTGTGTTTACTCAGTTTAAAACCAGATCACTGATACTAACTCCTGAGCTGACTGTAAGTTAACATGCGCCACAAATAAGGGTCATATTTGGATTTAAAACAATCAAGAAGAAGCTACCACTGAATGCTACTTTCCCCTGCGTGACACTGAAATCAGTAACACATACTAAAGAAAAGAAAAGTGAAAGTTACTCCCTCAAATTGGGCCCTCCATACCCTGTAGGAAACTCACTTCCTTGGAATAACATTAAACGGGGAAAGAGTTGATCGCAAATGTCCTTCTATTGAACCTTCTTTTAGTCAGACAAGTGTCGCTTTGGGCTTTTGTTTGCACAGGAGAGGATTAACAATGGAGACAAAAATGAGCTAACGAAGCATAAAAACTGTAGAAAGGGCGTATGGCTCCTGTGTCAGTGAATCCAAACGACCTCTATGTTTGAATAATTCCAGTTACACAGCTCAAGAAATATAAAATTACTCTAATGGAAGAAAATGGCAGTAATTAATTGACAATATGTGTATCAGTAGTACTAAAAAGCTATTATATCAGAAAGTAAAGGGAAAACAGTCTGATGAGCTGAAACTGAAACAAAATCAAGCCTATCATTAGGAATGCTGACTTATTGTAATGTCTGTTTGCTTTTTACAGCTTCAGTTCTTTTTTCACTCAGTAGGTGGAAGCAAACTACAAACAATGGTTGCAATTTACGCTCATCTGTTTTCATTAGAGGTAGAACCCAGAAGCACATCCAGGTTTAGGTTTACTGCTTGGTGCTACACAAAAACAGGCTGAACAGACTGAAAATTACTTGTATTTGGATAAATCCAAATCAGATGTCAGTGAAGCTCCATAACCACTTCTGCTTTTCAGTTTTCTCAGAAATGGATTAAGCCTACACCCAAACCTACGGATGTGTTCACTGACTTTTTCTCTTAGTCTGGAAATAGACTTAATCAACCCATTACTCAACTGAATTGATTATCATTACCCTCCCTAATAGCCACTTAATAAGTTAAGAGTGATATGCAAAACCCATTAGCCAGAGTAGTATAAATATTTTAACTTTTAGCAAATCCAGCAGGTTAATTAAGTGATTTCACATCATATTTTCAAACAGCTTGTCCATTATCAGTCAAACAGACAAATTCAGACAAAAGCACTACTGTCAGTGACTTAAACTTTAACTCGCAATCTGGGGCAGACAACACTTGGATTGTATGCCAGGTGTACAGAAATCCTCAAGTTAAAAGAAGACAGATTATGTTCTCAGATAAAGCAAGCAAAGAGGGCGAAGCAGAGAAAGTACCTGCACAATCAATTTTCCTGTTGGCTCCTGGGGGAGCATAGGTCCGCAACAACACCATGCCAACGGACTCTGTTCTGGGCTGTTGTCTTTAGCTGGGTCCACTTCATTCCGGCGGCCTTCACTTCGCTCTCGACAGATCTTCTCCACGTCTGTTTGGGTCTCTCCACTTTCCTTTTCCCTTGTGGATTCCAGTCCAGTGCTTGCCTTGTGACGTTGTCGAGTGGTTTTCGAAGTGTGTGGCCTATCCAGACCCATTTTCTCTTCTTGATGTCTTGACCGACCGGGTTCTGGCTGGTTCTCTTCCACAGGTCTGTGTTTGAAATCTTCTCAGGCCATCTGATGTTGAGGATGTGTCGCAAGCACTTGTTGATGAAAATCTGTATCTTACTGGTAGTGGTCTTGGTCACCCGCCACCTGCACAATACATCCACATAAATCATAATGGAATTTCTTTTTTAGAACGCAGGAACATCAGGGGAGTAAACAGCTGTTTCAATGTCTAATCACAGATTGTGCTTTCTGTTGTAAACACTTTTAGTAAGGCACAATTAACAAAAAGGCTAGAGAGATGAAAGGATGCCAAGCTGATATCAGGCCTCAGTCACATGGATTGTTTCTTAAATTCTGAAATTATGTGGTCATCCAATAAAGATCTGGCACTTCATATGTATGCTGATGATACTGTAGTTTTTACACAGGCCAAAACTGCTGATGATGCAGCCCATCAGCTTTCATTGGCATTACATGATTTACAAAAATGGCTGAATGACTCGTGCCTTAATGTAAAAAAGTCTGTATCCTTGTTTTTTAGTAAACCTAAAACAACTGTGGCTGCAGTAAAAGTTCGCTTGGGTGCACAAGAACTAATTAATGTTGAGGAATTTAAGTATTTGGGAGTGCTACTAGACTCGAAATTATCCTTTAAAAAACACATTGAAAAAGTAGTGAAAACTGTAAATGTTAATATACAGAACTTTAGTGTCACTATAAGATATTTTGGTTAATCTTTTGTAGGTGGAAAGAGTAGTGGAATATTTGGTGAACCTGAGCATGCTGCTCAACCACAGAGACCCATACCTCCAGGTGGACCAACCAGCAACATATTTGGGCCTGCAGTCACTGCACCTGCACAAAGTCCAAGCCGAAGCCACCCAAATAAGCCAAAGGTAGGCTGTAACATTACCTTCCTTTCACTCTTTGACTTGTAACCAACTTGCAGCATTCAATATGAGCCAGTATCATAGAGTGCAGGAATGTAATTGCTGCTTTGTCTGTTAATGATTAAATCCTAATTAGGATTTAATACAACTGTTCTGACAAAACGTCCTACTGTAAGTAGTTTATGCACATTTCTGCTGTCACAGAGTAATTCCAGGAGAAATTTAAGTAGGTATGACGGTTCGCAACTTAACTTTGCCCATCAGAGTATGCTTGTAGGTCGCCTCTGTCAGTGCGCCCCAGTGTGGCTGTGGCAACAATGTAGCTTGCCATCACCAGTGTGTGAATGTGTGTGTGAATGGGTGGATGACTGGTTGTGTAAAGTGCATTAGGGTCCTTAGGGACTAGTAAAGCACTATACAAATACAGGCCATTTACCATTTATGCTTGTAGGTCACATTCACAAAGGTAACATGGTTTGGCACATAATTTTACCCGTCAGAGTATGTTTTTAGATCTTATTAACAAAGGTAAGATGATTTGCCACTTATTTATAGCTGTTAAAGTATGCTTGTAGGTCACATTCACAAAGGTAACATGGTTTGGCACTGAATTCTACCTGTAAAATTATGCTTCTAGCTCATATTCACAAAGGTAGGAGGATTTGCCACTTAATTATAGCTGTTAAAGTATGCTTGTACTTCACATTTACAAAGGTAGCATGGTTTGGCACGTAATTTTAACATTTTATTTTTTTACCATTGCCATATTATTTTAGAAGATCGTGTCACTATAAGATATGTTGGTTAATCTTTTGTAGGTGGAAAGAGTAGTGGAATATCTGGTGAACCTGAGCCTGTTGCTCAACCACAGAGACCCGTACCTCCAGGTGGACCAACCAGCATCATATTTGGGCCTGCAGTCACTGCACCTGCACAAAGTCCAAGCTGAAGCCACCCAAATAAGCCAAAGGTAGGCTGTAACATTACCTTCCTTTAACTCTTTGACTTGTATTTTATGAGTTGCAGAACATTTTTATTCAAAGCCTGTGCAACAAAAGGACTTTTCAGTGAGGAATACATAGCTTTGCGACAGGCAGCACTTCAATAATAATCTCTAATAAACACACTCTAACTTAGCCCCACCCCCACCTGTCTGTACCTCCAGTGAGGCCGGTGGTATAGTAACCTCAGAGGTGATCTCTCATTTGCATAGATAGTGACTGCAAACCTGGCTGATGTAAATGGTAAATGGACTGGTTCTTATATAGCGCTTTTCTACTCTGAGCACTCAAAGCGCTTTATACAACTAATTCATTCACCCAATCACACAAGCACGTTTTTTTCTAAGTCGTTAAGTGCTCACTGTCTAACATTCATACACAGTCACACTGATGGATGCATCTGAGAGCAACATGGGGTTAGTATCTTGCTAAAGGATATTTGGCATGCAGACTGGAGGAGTCTGGCATCGAACCACCAACCTTCCAGTTAGTTTCTGACCTGCTGATGTCAGCCTGTTATTGTAGATGTCTGTGATTACTAATCAGCAAAGGTGTGTTTAAGTCAGCACAAAAGCCTGAAGTCACCTCTAGCTTTAGCTCATTGTTTAATGAATCAACAAAGGTCCTGATGTTGGTAACCTGTCAGTTATAGGTACTGATGGTCGTTCAGATTATTTGCGAAAGTAAACAAAACATGAAGCAAATATAACCACCATGACCTTTAAAACTAAAGAAAGGTACACAATAAGGTAGAATAATTTCACTTTCTTGTCCTGTTCTCATGTCCATCTGATATGCATTTTTATGCCCATTTACTCATCTGTCATTTCAATAAACACACCATCTAGAGAGGTTTTAAAGGACAAGCTGACATTAAAAAGAAATGATGAGTTTGTGCTTGCAGGTCACTGTCTTTGTGTTGATTTCTTTCTTTTTTTTTGCAGACCAATTTACCTTTATTAACATTATTAATTTCCATTTTAAGTGTATGCAGTAAAACAAGAACACCTGTGCATTTTATTTTCTTCCTTATCTTTACCTTCTTTGTTTTAAATACAGGACAATCTGTCACGGTTCTGGGTCAGTTTCTACCCAGTATTTTGAGTTTATAATGTTTTGGTTTAATTTTCCATCAGGGATTGTTTTCTTGTTCTCTCGTTGTGTTGATGATGTCGATTATGTTTATTATTAGGGTTTCATGTTTCTGTTTATTTGTGTTTAGGATTTGTTCTTCGGTTGTGTCTGCTTAGTATGTCTAGTTCCATGTGTCATTTTCTGTCTGTCTCTCAATGTCGAGTCTGCGTCTTAGTGTGATGGTTTCTTGTTCCTGTTTTATTGTGAAGGTCTGCGTCTCATGTGAGTGTGTTCAGTTTTACCTCTCGTCCCGTTAATGATTCCCAGCTGTGTCTCCCACCTGTGTGTAATCTCCCTGTGATTTTCTGAGTGTATTTAAGTCGTGTCTTCTGTGTTTGTAGTTGCTGGTCCGTCTGTGTTTCCACCCTGCTTCATCTGTGTGTTTCCCTGCAGTCTACCGTCATCTGTTTCCGCCCGCTCTCATTCATGTCTAGGTTCGTGTTCTATAGTCAGTTTGTTCCCAGTTTAGTTTAGGCTTTGCTCCGTTTGTCCATTTCCTTTTTTTGTGTTTAATAAACCACCCTCACACCTGTACAAGTGCCTGCGATTGGATCCTCCTTTATTTTCCACACGGCTCATCTCACTCACCGTGACACAATCTAAGTGTGGGACCTGAACCCGAATCACCAGGTGGGTACTGTACATGTTCTTTGTGTATAACTTTTTTCATTGTACTATTAAACTACATGTGTTAAGCCTTGCTGTTCAGACAGATCAGATTTAATCACATTGTACTGTTTTCTGAACTTTAGTTTTGCAACCTAAACTTTTAATCAGTCTTCAGTTAATGAGTGAGAAAAATACATTTTGAGTCTATTTGCATATAACTGCATACAGCTCCATGCAAACAATGAAATCATGTGATATCTATCACCCCCGGTCTTGCTGATTTGCATTGGTTACCCATAAAATATCGTATTGAATTTAAAATATTGTTGGTCACCTTTAAAATTATAAATAAATTAGCCCTTAGCTATCTTGTTGATCTCCTTAGTCCATATGTCCCTGGGCGAGCCTTCAGGTCTTCAGCCCAATTACCCTTGGCTCAGCCTAGATCTAGACTTAAATCTGGGGGTGACCGTGCTTTTGTCCTGGTTGCACCTAACCTGTGGAACAACTTTCCCATCGCTATCCATGCGCCAGACTCCATTTTATCTTTTAAATCGCATTTAAAAACTCACTTATTTAACCTAGCTTTCCATCTGGTTAGTGTCTTTATTTTATATTTGGCTCAATTTTTTATCTATGTACTTTATCTTTTAGCTATATCTGTTCTTATATTTCCCTTTATTCCTGTATAATTGTGCCCTCAACCTCCTGACATATGTGGTACTTTGTTAATAGTCTTTTATTTAATCATGTCTTAATTTTCCTGGTTCTATTGTAAAGCACTTTGGTGTACCGCAGGTTCTTTAAATGTGTTATATAAATAAAGTTGTATTGTATAGTCTCAATAAATTGTCCTTCATCTCTGCATTTTTTTTTTTTTACATTTATTAGTTTCACTTGGAATCAGAATGAGAATACTTTATTGATCCCTTTGGGGAAATTATTTTGGTTACAGTGCTCCAGTACAAACAGTAACAAAGACAGAACAATACACTAAGTAAGAAATAGCACAATATATATACACACACACACACATACATATATACACATATACATTGCAAAAAGGGTGTAGCTATTGCAGTATACAGTGTGTTAGATGGAGGAGTTGTAGAGGTAAGATGGCCACAGGCAGGAATGATTTCCTGTGTCGTTCAGTGGTGCTTTTTGGTAATCTCAGTCTCTCACTGAACGTGCTCCTGTGATTGACCAGCATGTCATGGAGTGGGTGGGAGGGATTATCCAACACTGTCTTTATCTTGGACAACATCCGCCTCTCCGACACCACCTTAAGGGAGTCCAGCTCCATCCCCACAACATTACTGGCCTTATGGATCAGTTTATTGAGATGTCAAATGTAGCAAATATGCGATTTAACCCTCCTTTGTTAGTTAGTGAACTGGACTTGAAAATGGCAGGGCTTGTGCTGTCTTAAATGAACTCAAGCTTTCTGGCTTTACATGATGTGGACCAGTGACTGAGCCCACCAAGGACTCCAAAAAGAATGATTCCTTCGACATGAATCGTCTGAGTGAAACTAGGAAAACTATAAAATCCAAAATTAGGTTCTTCTTTATGAACATAACAGAAGACCAGTGGGGTGCACTGAAAACAGGGTGCTCAGATGAAAACACCAAGCAGGCACTTGGTAGGTTTACATCAGAGATGTTTCACATCACCATGACTGAAGTCATGCCAATGATTAGGCACTGTGAGGGTGGTGTCGACACAGGGGAGACGATTTTACAGGGAGTCGGGGAGAAACGGAAGCACTGTGCGTGCTGCCCCCATTCGTGCACCCAGCAACTGAATCAGGAGGATCCACAGTCAGCTGGTCTGGTCACCGAGGACTCCAAAAAGAGTGACTCCTCTCTGGAGTGTGAGGTGTGTGAGGCTGAGCCCACTGCCCCTTCTGGTGATGTGACTGTGGAACCTCGACTGTTGGAACAACAGCGGCTCATTAAAAAGCTCATAAACGCTGTGATTAAACGCGCCTCAAGAGAGGCAAAGGTGCCGCCGTCTGATGAGATGCAACAGCAACTCTTCATATCTCTGTGGGCACAAATTAAGGAAAAAACTATTAACATCAAACAAAACAGGATCAAAAGTCTTGGGAAAGCCATTTTCAAAGACATACAGAAGCTGCTGGAAATTCCACCAAATCTTGTCATCATTGCGCTAGGAGTAGCTCAGCCACACCAACAAGTGGTCATTGCTATATTCAAAGATCGCCTCCTCCGAAAGAAGAAAAACTCAAGACGATGGAGACCAAACACCAGAAATATTTAAAAAGAAATCTCCCAAAGACTTTTACAGGAGTTTATGGATAATATATTTCCATTACTGACATTAAAGAGTGTGTGTGAACACACTTAGGCTACGTTCACTGTGGAAAACTGTATCGAGGACTTGGTGAAGCATGTTGCCGAAAATGCCGACTCACCCTGCTCTTCTGAAAAACCCAATGCCATCGCCAAACGGTTCAGTAAGTTGTTCAGTAAAGTCTGGCCTCGAATCAGAAGAATTCTAATCCCCGCTTAACATGTGACATTGCTCAGTAACATGGTCTACAAGTCTCTCCTAGAGAAATGGCAAGACCCAGATGTAATTCTGACATTCATGTCATTAGACCACAGATACGTTTATGAGCTCATTATTAACAAGAGTTTGAGGCATTTTCCCCAGCATTGAAAAAAATCACCATCTGGTGTTAGTAGAAAATCTTATGAGGCTTCATTTATTCCTAATTTTAACAGTTCAAACACTAAATATGCAACTCTTGGTAACAGGTGAATGATTATATAGAGGGAAAGGGGTTTAACTACTGTTTTTTTTCATGACTCAACAACAATGCACTTGAACGGGCTAAAGAACGCAAGTTAAAGTCATGTCTGGCTTCCCCATTAACAGTCACAGCAAAAGCTTTGTTTCCAGAGACCTTGTGCGCTGTGAGCATCGAGAGCCACTGAGCTCAAAAAAAGATGGCCTGAATTGCTTCAAAGGTATAACTCATCTGCTTTGGTCATCAATGTTGAGGGCAAACAGAAGGCCAAAGAGGAGTGCCAAGGCAGTAGAGAGGTCTGGGATGTTATGTAGCACGGTGTCCCCTTCCAACACAACTGCATAGACTCACACAGACGTATTGGCATCGTCATGTTGTAGGATGTGAGGATGGCAACTGATGCACTGTTCAACACGGTCAGTGTCATGAAGAAAAGTACAATATGAATTATAGAAAGCTAAGAAACACTAAAGACAAAATACATTTCTAAAGATTTTAACTTCTATTCCTTGCTTGTAGTTTGACTCATGGAGGTTTTAAGAACAAAAAGCTAATTTTCCTTTAATTAATGATACCTTGTAATGAGAGTTTTGTACAAAAATATTTTCTGCTGTTGAACACTCACTAACTATTCCCGGCTGCTCCTCAGCAGAAAAAAGGAGCAAGAGTTACGACAACTGCAGTCCCCACCATGAAATTATTTGGACTGCACTGAGGTGGTGTACATTTCCATATTGGATTAACTGCTCCTTTAAAAACATCTCACAGGAGTTAGTTTTACTTGCATTACGTTGTTGTACTTACTAAGCACTTCAGGAAAACCTCTGTTACATCCACTCTGAGGAAAATGGGCAGGCCTCTCAGTGCTGCTGTCTTTCGGTGGGACACAATGTCGGATGTCTAAAGAGTATTCAGTGGAAAACAAGCATTTCAATTAGTATAGTAGCGTGGTGTACTTGTGCAAAATCAGAACTCTTATAATAAAAGCATACTCTCTTCTAAAAATGTCAGGTAAAGGAGGACTTTACTTACCTGTTCATCAGGTTTGTCCAGAAGGTCTTCCATCTCCTCACAAAAAGCTTTCTTCTAAGTCCGGTACAGTTTCAGCAGGCCAGGCGCAAATTTGTCAAGGGATGCAGTGAAGGTCCCCAGAAGGTCTTTGCTTGTGATCCGATGAAATTTTTCAGATATCTAAACAAGACAATCACCAAAATATTGTCATTTTTTTAGCACAGAAAATTCCTGAGTAGCTGTCTTGTGCAATCTGCCGCTACTGACAAAACAGCAAATAAACACCAAATTAGGGCTGGGCGATATGGCCTAAAATCCATATCAGGGTATAATTTGAAGTATGTGCGGTAACCATATATATCGTGATATATTCTTTTCTTCTGTATAACATATTTTACAGACTATAAGGCACACTTAAAATCCTTTAATTTTCCCAAAAATCTACAGTGCGCCTTATGTATTTATTCTGGTTGTGCTTACTGACCTCGAACTGATTTTATGTAATACACGGCTTGCAGAAATCTGTCAAAAACGTTTTAGTACGACTTTGGTAAGCTATGAAGGCGCACCGCTTGATGGCTTTGCCGGAGCATTACGGCTGCTGTAGTCAGGAGCCTTGCCGAGTGATCTGGGTCCAAAACTCCATCTACTTCAGGTCCCAAAGTCAAAAGAACACTGCGGCATCACTGAGAGTTAAAGACTGTCTAAATCCTTTCATCTTTAATAAAATGACCTCACTAAACGAGACAAGGGGGGAAACTTAAATAGTGGCTGATCAGCCCACGTAAAACACACAAAAACCTAACTGAGACCAAAACCAGTTATTTATTATCCTGTAAATTAAACCTTATATTTAAAGAAAGACCAATGTGAATGCAGTGTTGTGTGTAAGCCTCTACACTGATATTACCACTGTGTGGCTGTAACTGCAGCCATCACACCGCAGTTACAGTGCGATGGCCGGATCTTTCACGTGAACGACGCGAGCCGGCTCCTTATCGCGAGCCGTGTTTTTTGTTTTGTTTTTTTTCTCACCGTCTCTCTCGCACTTTTTTCCGCTTCACTCAGCATGCGAGCCTTGTGCTTTGCGGTGGGCAGAGGGGGAGGGGCGGTAGTTACACTCAGTAGCACAGAAACAGAGCGGGAGGGAGAGAGAGAGAAAGCCAGGGACAACAACGTCACATTAATCAGCCACAACTATTTTCAGTTGCAGATGATAAAAGATTCAGAAAATTTATTCATGCAGGTCCATATGACAGAGAATATGCATCTTCTTTTTGTTTTCATATTTTAATTTATATTTAATTGTGTTGTGGTTTGCAGTGTTTTGTGTTGTTTCACTTTAAATTTGTTTAAAAGGAAGAAGCTGAAAATTGAAATAGTTAAAAGTTGAACTGTGAATAGTTGATTTTTGTATTATATGATTTATTACATTTTATGTGGAGTGGATAAATAAAAGTACATTTACGGTGGCCCCTACAGACAAAGCACATGCAAACTTCAAAACACGTACGAACTCTGAAGCACGTACAAACTCCCAAACACGTAAAAACTGCAAAACACATAAAAACTCAGAAGCACGTACAAAAGACAACCGAAGTGCTCCAGAATGCTAGGCGCAGTGTTGAGCTTTTGTTACCTAGTTCACAGTTCAACTTTTAACTATTTCAATTTTTAGCTTCTTCCTTTTAAACAAATTTAAAGTGAAACAACACAAAACACTGCAAACCGCAAGCAAACCTTGCTTGCTATAAAAATCTGCCCTTTTCACAGCAGACGCAGAGCAGATAAAGACATGGACCCCGGTGAGTCATTTGAGTTCCTGTGCATGAATCGTCTTTGACAAAAAGCAGCTGAGCTATGGCCCAATTAGATGTTAATGTGTGTTCTTACGTTGTGTTATAGTGACAGCTGTGTGTACTGCTGCAGGAGCAAGTAAGCAGTTTATTTATCTTTAACTAATTTGAATCAAAGCTCGATCCATGTCTGATACATGTCTTGTCTTCCTGCAGTAGGTGCTGTAGTTGCGGCTCCTGCTCTTCTGGGAGCTGCAGGTTTCACCTCAGCTGGAATAGCTGCAGGCTCCTACGCTGCATGTCGTCTACTGCAGCTGCTAATGGAGGAGGAGTGACAGCTGGAAGTGTGGTGGCTGTTTTGCAGTCAGCTAGTAAATAAATAATTTGACGTTTTATTAGGATTTTAACTTGCAACAACATGCAAAAAGAAAAAGTTCATGAAAATATCACAATTTTAGATTAGATAATCACACTGTTGTATCATTATGATAATAAATATAACAATGATATCATCAGTGATATCATTAATGATAACAATAACTAATGATGATGATAAAGATGCAGTACACTGTGATCTCAGCAAGACTGAAGTGATATTTACTTATTAGGCACAAAGCATAAGTATTTCTCAGCTTCTTTGTGTAATGGTGCTGCAGGTGCAGCTGGTCTGTCAGCTACTGCTGGAGCAGCAGTGGGATGGTTGGCGAGTTTCATCAGCTGAAAATCATGAACAATACATATATTTGCTTTATGCCGAAACTGGAAGTCTTGTTATTCTGCTCAAGCTTGTTTTTATCATTGTGCTATGATTTCATTATGTTCATTGTGATACATTTATATTGAAATGAAGTATTAGGGTGCAAAGTTTTGCACCAGTGTTTAATACACGGTTACAAGGACAAGAAACAGTTTTGTGTACAAGTTTTTTAAAGATGGACGACTGATAGTCAGGTTTAAGGGTGCAGTCAGAACTGAACACAACTGGCATCTCTTTAGTTTTTCTCTCTTTTGGTTTACAGTTAAAAGGAAGATTGGCTATTTTAATGTCACCTCACAGATCATCATCATCATATTACATGATTCCTGGGAGATCAAGATAATGAAAAAAAAAACCCAATTGGTAACTGCTACTGCTACCCCTCATCATCCAAGCAGATACACCCATGGTATTATCTTGGATGGTCATGAAGACATGGTAATGGTGACGGGGACCTCTAGTTCAGACTGAAGGAGAAAAAAAATGTCCTTACCATTTTAAGACTCGCACAGTTCAATAAAGATATTCTTTTGCATATTTTAAAAGTAAATTGTTAACGATTTTTCCTATCTGGCCTCTGCACTCATACAGTGTGTATCTTATCTCACTAATTTATTGCACTTATTGTTTGTTGGTAAGGTGCTTTTAACGCCTTATCTGTACTTGTGTGGGGACTTGTTATAAATCAGTTTTCAACCTTAAATTTCTCTCTGCCTATAAGACCTTAATGAAAATGACTGAATTTTCCTTGTATTCAGTGAGCAGTGAGTTACCAATACTGCCATTTAATTTTGTCTTCTGCTCTTGTGTCTGGTGTGATAACTCTTGTATATGTTGCAGAGTGTGGCATGGTGGGAAAGAACTGAGAGAATTCTCCACTAAACATTTGTGTTGCTTTGGTGTTTTTGTCTTTGTGAGGTGTCTGCCACGTCCATGAGAGTGGAGGTTCTACTCTAGTCCAGCTGCCGGCTATTTGGAGTTGAGTACAGGTAGCAGAGGAAACTGGAAGGAGGGGGTGGTTGTTCTTTTGTTTTGTTTGTGGGACACTGTTGCAGCAGGGAAGCCAGTTGACCTTGGAGACTCCAGAATGAAAAATGCACATTTTAAATGACTTTTTTTAAATCTGGTTTTGCTTTTAATCTATCTAATGATGCTGGAGGGAGGACTCATTTTAATTAGGATTCATGTGGATCTGCTGGGATAAAAAGACTGGATTAGAGACGCTCTGTGCCCAAGGAAAGGAAATTGGTCAAAATTTGGAAGAAAAAAATATTGTTTTCAAAATAAACTGCATTATTCCTAGACTCTGATAAAGTAGCTTTGCATGATTCAATGTTCAAAATAATCCAATAATCCTTTCATTTTAAACCAAGTTTCTTTTGGTTGGCTGCCTCCACAAACAAAACGTTTGAGCAGTCGGTGGGTGGAGCCTCCATATCTGACCATATCTGCTCTATCTGACATCATACCAAGCCAAGGCTATTTATACAGACATTTATTTTAAACTTTGGCTATGTTCAGGTGGGGGAACCAGCATTTTGAAAATATATCTGTGATAGAAAACAAGGGAAAGTACAAAAGTTCTCCTTTAAAATAGCACTGATTTCCAGGCAGTTGCAAGGGAACCAAGCCAGGGGCATTTGAGGTGAGGGTAGGAAGAAAGAACAAAAGACAAGCTGTGAAATAAAGAAAGAGTTAATAATTGTGATGACTAAATTCAAAGTGGTGTATAAACAAGAAAAGTCCCTTGTTTCTATGGCAGTCGATATATCTGATCCTGAATTAATTTACAAGCTCTGCATGTCTTACACTTATGCACCTCCACAGAGTGCAAATGTCCAAATGACTACTGCATTGATACTACACATCAAACAAGGACAACGTTTCACACAATGACGTCAGTGTGTACTTAACCAATCCCTGCAAGCAAAAAGCTTCTGATTGTTCCAGACTCTCCATTTTCTCCTGCTCCTGGCTCAGTATCACTTTAATTTAAGTTGAAATCCTTAATAACCTCAGGCACACCGTCTATGATCACAGCAACCCCACCTGTTAAAAATGATTACACAGTATGAAGACTAACATAAATGAGCATAATAACACATTTTAGCTTAACTGTATTACTTACTATATCCTCCTGAGACCCAGTAATTCATTTTTGTGCACTGTAGTACACATTTAGTTTTTGCTTGTACCTCTCATACTCTACTTGCCACTCTTCTAAGTCCTGATGTTTCTTAGAGAGGACAACAGTACCTTTAAAATGATATCACATGTGTGGGGGTGTGGCCTTGCCAATTGTCTTTTTCCCACCTTTTCAAAATGGCTGGCATGCCCACAAGCACATTTTATGGGAGAAAGAAAGGTAAGCATGATATTTACATTTAAAATGTTTTTTAAAATTAGATTTTGATTAATTTTCAAAAATAAACATCTAGTAAATAATTTGAGGGTTTTTTAAGAATTAAGCTTATTTAGTTTCACAGAGGAAATGACTAATTTATTAATGTGTACTCTAGTGCACGTCGGGACTTTGTACTTATATTTATTTCACTTTTTCCTAGTAGACAACTCTTTGACAAAGGCAGAGAGAATTCTTAACAGAATAATTGAGGGAGATTCAAACATAGATTTTTCAGAAGATGAGAGTCATGTGAGCCAGATAGGAGAGGGTGAGAACCCAGGAGGAGCCACACAAAGATTATCGAGATGCAGTGGCAGATGTAATAGAGAAAAACACAGAGCCACCTGAAATCTGTCGTCCTATCTGGTCCAAAACCAACATGTAGGAGAATCTGGAATTTTTGATTTTGAGTTAAAAATAAAATATGGGTAAAATGCAGAAATGTTTTCCAGTAAAGTAAAAAAAAACAAGAGTCGCAATTATAGCTGAATCCATGACACCTGATTGTTTCTACAAGATCACGTCTTTGCTGAAAGTTGTCAATGATCTCAATGTGCCAAAAGAACTCACAGTATCTGGAGTTCAAGCTCCTCTTGGCTGAGAAACCAGGGACAAACATGTGAACAAGACCTGAATAATACCAGTAATGAAGAGTTCTCTCCAAAAATCAAGAAAAGGAAGCCCCAACCAGATGAGAGTGTAACAAAATATGGTTCACTCCACTTGCCTGAAATGGTTAACAGTCCAAGGCATTTCAGTTGTAGAATGGTTGGGTGCAACAGTAAAACATACAGTGGGGCAAAAAAGTATTTAGTCAGCCACCGATTGTGCAAGTTCCCCCACTTAAAATGATGACAGAGGTCAGTAATTTGCACCAGAGGTACACTTCAACTGTGAGAGACAGAATGTGAAAAAAAAATCCATGAATTCACATGGTAGGATTTGTAAAGAATTTATTCGTAAATCAGGGTGGAAAATAAGTATTTGGTCAATAACAAAAATACAACTCAATACTTTGTAACATAACCTTTGTTGGCAATAACAGAGGTCAAACGTTTACTATAGGTCTTTACCAGGTTTGCACACACAGTAGCTGGTATTTTGGCCCATTCCCCCATGCAGATCTTCTCAAGAGCAGTGATGTTTTGGGGCTGTCGCCGAGCCACACGGACTTTCAACTCCCGCCACAGATTTTCTATGGGGTTGAGGTCTGGAGACTGGCTAGGCCACTCCAGGACTTTCAAATGGTTCTTACGGAGCCACTCCTTTGTTGCCCGGGCGGTGTGTTTTGGATCATTGTCATGTTGGAAGACCCAGCCTCGTTTCATCTTCAAAGTTCTCACTGATGGAAGGAGGTTTTGGCTCAAAATCTCACGATACTTGGCCCCATTCATTCTGTCCTTAACACTGATCAGTCGTCCTGTCCCCTTGGCAGAAAAACAGCCCCATAGCATGATGTTTCCACCCCCATGCTTCACAGTAGGTATGGTGTTCTTGGGATGCAACTCAGTATTCTTCTTCCTCCAAACACGACGAGTTGAGTTTATACCAAAAAGTTTGGTTTGAAACTTTGGTTTCATCTGACCACATGACATTCTCCCAATCCTCTGCTGTATCATCCATGTGCTCTCTGGCAAACTTCAGACGGGCCTGGACATGCACTGGCTTCAGCAGCGGAACACGTCTGGCACTGCGGGATTTGATTCCCTGCCGTTGTAGTGTGTTACTGATGGTGACCTTTGTTACTTTGGTCCCAGCTCTCTGCAGGTCATTCACCAGGTCCCCCCGTGTGGTTCTGGGATCTTTGCTCACCGTTCTCATGATCATTTTGACCCCACGGGATGAGATCTTGCGTGGAGCCCCAGATCGAGGGAGATTATCAGTGGTCTTGTATGTCTTCCATTTTCTGATGATTGCTCCCACAGTTGATTTTTTCACACCAAGCTGCTTGCCTATTGTAGATTCACTCTTCCCAGTCTGGTGCAGGTCTACAATTCTTTTCCTGGTGTCCTTCGAAAGCTCTTTGGTCTTGGCCATGGCGGAGTTTGGAGTCTGACTGGTTGAGGCTGTGGACAGGTGTCTTTTATACAGATGATGAGGTCAAACAGGTGCCATTCATACAGGTAACGAGTGGGGGACAGAAAAGCTTCTTACAGAAGACGTTACAGGTCTGTGAGAGCCAGGGATTTTCCTTGTTTGAGGTGACCAAATACTTATTTTCCACCCTGATTTACGAATAAATTCTTTACAAATCCTACCATGTGAATTCATGGATTTTTTTTTCACATTCTGTCTCTCACAGTTGAAGTGTACCTCTGGTGCAAATTACTGACCTCTGTCATCATTTTAAGTGGGGGAACTTGCACAATCGGTGGCTGACTAAATACTTTTTTGCCCCACTGTATGTGAGATGTGGGAAGTGCCAAATGTTCCTTTGTGTCTCCAAATAAAAACATTACAGTACTTCCTCAGATATCATAAATGAATTGACTTTTGTGAAATAGAAAGCCCAGTGCAATCACTTGTTCCTGAACCAATGGCTTACAGCTAATGAAGTGTCAGTGACTTCTAAGTTGACCCATGATCTACATTTTTATGATATTGTTATATAAATAAGTTTTAATATCCTGCTTACAAAAATTTCAGTGGAGCATTTAATTTTCTTAAATAGCTCTTGAATTTTGTTAGTTTCACATTCGTGATCAATGAAGTCCCCTTGTGCACTGAAGTGCACATGTTGTAAAATTTAAATAAAATTAGTTAAAAACAATTTTGTTTTTGTAATGTGTTTTTTACCATCCCAACACTTGATTTATCTGAAAAAAATCAAAATCAAAATACTTTTTTTTCCCTGGGTCTCAGGAGGATATTTAGCCTACTTAGTGGGGGGATTGGAAAAGTTATATTCAAATAAAATACATTTCACGCTCACGTGATAATGTGCGTGCTGTAGTTTGTAGATTATTAAGTAAAAATGTGAGCCCAGCTGTCAGCATTATTAACATTTCCCACACTGTACCACGGAAACATACTCTTTACCACTGAGTTTGCTGGGATCTTTTATTATTTGTTTATTTATTTTCGAGTTTTCTTCACTCACTTTTTAAATACAACCTCTTCCTTAACAATCCTGAATCCTCCTCCTCTGCGTGTGAAACGAAACCCACATAACTACACAATTTTCGTTTTCGTTGTCTGACATATTTATCATCAGTTTCACTTTCGCTTTCCTTACTTTAACTGATCAGCTGACTCGTGTTATTGTTTCCTTTCGTCACGCTGTTCACGCCGTATTTAAGTTTTGTTTTCCAGGTAAGTTTCGTTTCTTGTTGACAGACTGCAGAGTGACACAGTGAGGATCAGCTGTTGCTCCTAAACACACGACAACATGTTTTCCTGGGGAGAGGACTGTCAGCGCGGCTTTTACGTGAAAGACGGCTCCGGTACCGACAGCACGACCACTGATGATGGAGTTCATTATTTAAACATCAGCCATCACATCGCGGATCTGTCTGCAGGTCGAAACGTGCTGGCTTTCGTTAAGAGCAACGGAAAGGCGTTTTTTATCCAAATAAACGAGAACAAGGATGGGAGAAGAGCGAGAGGCAGGCAGGGTGAGTATCGGTGTCACTAACAAGTTCACTCTCTGCTACATTTAACCGAACTGTGTCCACTCACACCTGCTGTGTTTGTGGCTCGTGAATCTGCAGAGTTTGTGAAACACAAAGAGAAGATAGAGGCTGTGAGTTGTGGCGATGATGTTGTCGCACTGCTGTCTGTGAGCGGCAAAGTTCTCTGTGTGGACACCAGACACCCACCTTTCACTCCCAGGTAACAGATACAGATTATGCTCCACAGGCTGGCATAAAAAGTCACATTATGTATTATTATTATTAGTAGCAGTAGGCAGGTAGGTAGGTAGCACCATTGTTAGTATTCCTAGTCCTAGGACCCTACAATGCCTATATTTGGATTTTGTATATATATATACACATATATGGCTTCTTTCAGCTCTGTTCTCTTCTTTTGCTCCGTCTTTTTCAGACCACTCGAAGCTTTTTCTAACATACACGTTTCTCAAGTTGCTTGTGGGAGTCAGCACTCTGTTGCACTCACCAAAGGTACAGTAGAGTTCTGCAAGTGCTACAAATGGACAAGTTAAAATGATTAAGACAGACTGAGTCAGCCCATCCGGCTTACATTCAATCACATTTGGTTGCACTTCATAATACACATGTAATTTTATATCATAGTCTGTTTTCATGTAGTTCATGTTACTTTGGCACATGTGTGTACAGACATGGGTGTAGCTCAGGTGGCAAAGCAGGTCAGCCACTAATCAGAAGGTCGGTGGTTCAATTCCAGGCTGCCTCCTGGCTGCATGCCAAATATCCTTGGGCAAGATACTAACCCCATATTTGCCTACTGGTGGTGGTCTGTGTCCGGCAGCCTCGCCTCTGTCAGTGCGCCCCAGGGTAGCTGTGGCTACAATGTAGCTTGCCATCGCCACCTGGGAGCCAGGTGAATGACTGAATCTAGTGTAAAGCGCTTTGGGGTCCTTAAGGACTAGAAAAGCGCTATACAAATGCAGGCCATTTACCATTTACAGATATGTATCCCTAATACATGCATACCTATCAAACAAACAAGGGATTGAAGTATCAGCTGAACCGTCAGCATATGTGTTTGGGCACTAAGATACGCTTATAAATTGGGATTGCAGCTGAGATTAATTTTTGTCCTCCATAAACATTATCCTTGATTTTCACACTTGACTCTCCATCAGGAATTTTCACATTATTAACATTGCACACCTGCATGTCTACATTTCTATTTAAAATGGAAATTTCTTGTGCATTATTTTATAGAAATGTAATCAACTTTCTTCAGCGTGACTTAGCTTCCTAAAGATTTATCTTTAGGAACTTTGGGATCTGCACCAGGATATAAAATTTTATTATATAAAAAGTTTTACTGCACACCCTCAGTTTGTGACCATCCAACTGATGGGCTTGTCATAACATTGATCACAAACTCATAAACTCCCACAGATGGTCAGCTGTATACGTGGGGTCAGGACTGCAGGGGCCAGCTGGGTCTGGGTACGAGGAAGTCTGTCTGCAGATCACCTCAACATGTGCCATCACTGTCAGTGATCCCCCTGATCCAGGTCGCTGCAGGAGGAGACCAGAGTTTCGCCCTCTCTGTCTCTGGAGGTGTTTTCAGCTGGGGGAGAAATGACTGTGGACAGCTCGGGCTGGGAGACACAAAAGGTACTGTGGCTTTACAATAAATGTCCTAACTTTATTGTATGTTAATGAGCATTATAATCTGGTAACATAATAACACTGACAAACCTTTTGCTTATAGACAGACACACACCAGCTCCTGTTCAGTGTTTGAATATGAAGAAAGCTCAGCGCATTTCCTGTGGAAAGTACCACACGGCCATTTTGACAAAGGTTAGACAACTGGAGCTTTTTAGTGCTCTCCTTTAAACTCTTCTTTGGTTTCTACCAGCTCCTAATGGAAAAATGTGGTTGCTAAATACTTCATTTGTCCATTGGTGTAAGCTGGTGCTGGGACAGCATGGGACAGTTTCTTTATCTGAGCCTTTTGCTACCTGCTGTATTGTAACAGTACAGTGAAGAAAAACAATAATAATGGCTGTGGGACTTTACACTGTGGTTGTGTGTTTGGCTCCTCAGCATGGTGCAGTGTTTACATTTGGCTCCGGTCAACACGGACAGCTCGGTCACAACTCACTACGCAACGAACTGCGTCCTCGACTTGTTGCGGAGCTCTGGGGGGCAAAGGTCACCAAGATTGCATGTGGAAGGTACGGCACACATATTGTCTAAATTTATGATGTAAACAGTGCTCAAAGAAAGCAGTTAGTAAAGTGTAACTATGGTTTTTAGGTCTAAATATTTAGTATATTATCATCTACACAGGAATCACACTTTGGTGCTGACTGAATCCAAGAAGGTCTACTCCTTTGGTTGTGAGGATCAAGGGCAGCTGGGACATCGAGAGGAGAGTAATCCATCTGTGCCGCTGCCTGTTCGACTGCCACATGGTAACTACACCTCTGTTATTAATGATTTAAGGATACAATGAATTTGCTGTATCTGAGAAAGAAATGTGTTTACCTGTCATTTCAGACACCGGTGAGCCCAAAATCATAAACATCTTCGCAGAAGATAACTGTTCATTTGCAAGATGCTTGTCTGATGAGGTACTGACACTAACACACAAAGTAAAGACCATGATGGAGGAGGTGTAAATATGTAAACAATCACTGCTTTCTTTCACAGGACATTCACAAGAGTTCAAAGACTGACTGTGGCATTGCATCACAACACTGTCTTGATGACATGGTTGACAAATGGATCTCTGAATGTGATTCAAAGCCATGGAAAAAGAAAAAACAGTACGTATGATGCACTGGCAGTCACAGCTTGTTGCCTGGTGTTTTATGGCTTCTGTGACTCAAATTATTAATGTTTACTGCAATGGAATGAAAACATTTAATCTTCACAGGGAAATCTACAGGGCATTTTCCTCTGCATCCTGTCTGAATAAAAGCTTCCTTGAGCAAAGGTAAATACAGAGTTTCTGTGCACCACATTCTTCCTTTTCTCATCTCAAAGGTGGGCTATCTAGTCTCTCGGGCCTGAAATAACTAAAGCATGGCTATAGTTGCATTATATATATATATATATATATATATATATATATATATATATATATATTAATTCATAGATAGATAGATAAGTGCAATACTTTGATATGGACTTTTTTCTTTTTCTTCTTAGCGGTGATAAACATTTCCAAACTTCACCAAAGTACCACGGCTTAAACCTGAACCATGCACAGCTTGCTTTCAAGAAACTGTTAACAAAGGAAAGTGCTCGGGCAAAGGTATGTTGCTAGAATACATAAGTAATCTGTAAGAAAAGTTATGCGTTTGTTTGTTTGTTCTTTTATAAATATCTTACTAATAATTTGAGAAATCTGTGTTTGTCCATAAATGCCTAGTAATATAAAGCTAAATCTGTACAGACGTGTCACACAGACACAAATATCTTCTAAGCGTCGATTGAGAAACTAATAAAATACTAGAATTTAATTTGATGAGCATCCAAATCAGAACTTCAGTTCCTCACTCGTGGTGTTCAGATGAGCGGTTCTTGAAAAAACTGCAACCGATATTCAGTTTGTTCTGCATGGCCACATTCTGATCAGTCATACACACATGACACATTTAGTGAACGTATCCTTATAGCTAACCCTTTAGACAACTTCAGATTGTAACTGGTTACACTCTCCCTGACCAGGCACTGCTCTTGTCTGTGTTAACAGAATAAGCTTCCTGACTTTTAAAGAATGACTAAATAGTCCTAGCATTTTTCCTCTGAACACCGTCGAACAAAAGCCACATTCAATGTACCTGGAGCTACCTGCTGTTCAGTGATTTTTGGAATCATCTTCAAACAGATCGAGGCTGCTGTGCTACACCTGCTCCCTTCCCTTGATCAGAAACCAGTTGGAGTGGAGGGGTTGAGAATCTACCTTCTTCTCAATGAGCTTCTGCATGCAATCCAGAAACAAACATGGCAACAGAGCACAGAGCTCGCTGAGGCGGTAGCTGGTGCAGTAGCAAGGTTGTCGAATGAAAGTCTTAAGATCATAGGTACTGTCACAGCTGTCTACATGATATCACAATACTCGTTTTAATCTGGAAGGTGACAAAGTGCTCAAAGTTTCATGGCATGTAGTTTTTATCTGTTCTCTGTTTTTCTTCAGGTGACTGGTGGTCCTCGCTGTCACCCTCCACCATGGTGCGATACGTTAAGGTGTGGAAGCAGGCCCTATCAGAGATCCTGTCCTTTAAACCTGTACCTCGCAACTCTGGAGTCAGACATCTGCTGCTAGTCCTCCAATATATGTACAATGTTAGTATAAATATCCTAAAACAGTCATTTTACTCCCTCTTAAGCCTTAATCTGTCAGTTATTTTACCTGAAAAAAAAAAAAGAAATTCAAAGTCAAATGTTTCCTTTAAAGGCCAACAGCAGGGTTGCAGAAACTCGAAGGATACCAGAAAGTGATTTTTGTGTGTCAGCTGATGAAGCATTCCTTTTTGAGGATTTGCAACATTGGCTTTTGCAGTCACAACAAAAGGTAAAATGTTCTGGTCTAAAGTAGTGTTTCTGTGTGTAATCTACTGTGTCATACTTTGTTATTCCATTATTCTAACCTTTGATTCCGTCCCTTTTAGTCAATGCCTAATGTTGATATTGATATTACAAAGAAATGATTTTCATTGGTTGGTAAACCTAAATGATCTATGTGGATTTTTCTATTTCAGTATGCAAATGCTGAGCCGCTCATCCTGTGCAAGTTCCCAATCGTGATGGATCTGCAATCGAAGAAAACAGTGTTTGACATGAATTCTGAATGCACTCAGGTAACTTAAGCCTGAACCAAGCAACTGCTTTATCTTCCACAAATTTGCTTTACACTACCTGCAGTATTAAAAAAAACAAAAAAAAAACAGGAGGAGTTATTTAATTAGTCATGTTGCGAAATCAGTTTTACCCCTGTTCTTTTATTCGTCGAAACTTCCAGAGACGGCACCGGAACTCAGTAGTCATTTTCACAAAACTTTTATTCATCTTTATTCATCTTCATTTAAGCATGCACTTCTAGAAGGGAAGACGAGGCCGGTGTGTCCCTCTGCAAAATCTTCACCCCTTTGTTAGTTACAGCCAGCTTTATAGAGGCGTCCCCATCATAAAACCCCCCTACGGTGTGCTGCAAACTCTGTGTCTGTGTCTATGTGAGTGCTCGTGTGTGACTGTGTACGCATACCTGTGTGTATGTGTGTGTGCACGTAAGTGAGTGTGCGTGACAGTTAAAACACTGTGGGTGTAGGTGACTCCCTAGAGGTCATAAAAAACCCATTTCCCTTCCAGACCACAGTTATCCAGGTCAAATGTTGAGACCCCCACCCAAACATTCTCTGGGGAATTTCCTCTCAGGATTAACTCCTCTCTGTTTTACTTTCACAGTTCAACTGGGGAGGGTCTCCTATACTCTGCTCCTAAATTCAGGACACCATCAGGCCTTTATTACATTGAGGGCAGTGTCAATGTCTCTACAATAATTCTACATTCTATGTTAACACATTTCTAAACTCTAAAATAAGCTAAACATTTCTACAGTCAGCAGCCTGATAACCTGAGCAGTGCTTAAATGAGACAGATTATTCATCAGGTGACTGGAAGTGTGTCAAATGATAATATTGTTCTTCAATTATGAAACTATCAGCAAATTTAGTCCCAGTAATCTTGTGAGGCAGTAGTCATTGTTATTATGGATTACTGTGCTGCCCCCCAGTGCACAGCAAAATAAATGCCATTATACGAAGTAAGACTTACTGTATTCAATAAAATGTCATTCAAGGAGAAAAATAATTTTTTAACAATATTTTATTTTTTATCTCTATTGTAGAGACAGCACCAGGTGGCTTTTGGTTGGCCTGATAAATTGAATCCTCTGTCAAATCCAAATTTTTTTGAACTGCGGCTGCAGCGTGCGTCACTTTTCGAAGGCACCTTCAGAGAGCTGGAAGCTGCTCCTCACAGCGCCTGCAAGAAGCCACTTGTGGTGAATATTTTCCCCTGATGATTAAAGTATATCCAGACTCTTCTGCAACTGTTCTCATCAAAAACTTCCGCAACTCTTATATTTTCGCAGGTCTATTTTGATGAGGATCCAAACATCAAAGATGTCTACAAACGAGACCTTTTTCACCACCTGTTTCGTAAAATGGTGTCAGAAGAATCTGGGATGTTCATGCTCAATGACTCCAAAACCCTGGCATGGTTTCCCTCCAATGTAAGACTTTAAAACTGAACCCACCAACTGTATAAAATTGGTTAAAGGATTAAAGTTTTAACAATAAGCAATAATAGAACCAAAGTGAACTTTTATTAATGCAGGCAACAGAGGAGAGCAAGAGAAACTTCTTCCTGTTTGGACTACTGTGTGGCTTGGCCTTGTACAACCAGTGTATCATACACTTACCATTCCCACTGGTTCTGTTCAAGAAGCTACTCAGTTTAGAGCCGACACTGGAGGATATGATGGAGTTCAGCCCGACTGTTGGACGGTAAGTTTCCATTTCATTTCAGTAACACATGCTGCTGCTGGTCCCACAACCTGGCCCCGGACAAGCAGAAGAAAATGTATTTCAAGTTGTGGTGGTTACAGTAACTTGTGACTGCTGTAAAATGTACATAGTTGAACTTCTTTTATTACAACTTTTTGTTTGAATTTACTTAAAGGAATCTGCAGACCATCTTAAACTATGAAGATGATGTTCTGGATAATCTCTACATGGACTTTTTGGTATGTGTTTTACTATAGAAGATGATCAGTAATCTGTCTCATTCTCAGGTTTTGCAGCTAAACTCATCTGATTTATAACTAATTTACAGATAAACTGGGATGGAATAGATGTTGACCTGGATCCTCAAACTCCTGGAAAGCCACTGACAAGTCAAAATAAGTAAGCATATAAAACATGAAGTGTTTGTGAGGTTCGTCTGCAGCGGCTCTGTCTTGGTGAAATATTTGCTGATTTAAAATTTTCCCTACTAATCAGGAAGGAGTTTGTGGAGGCCTATGTGAATCATGCCTTCAACACATCAGTGGAGAGTCTGTTCCAGGAGTTCAAGCGAGGCTTCTTCCTGGTGTGTGACCAGGATTTGGTGAGGCTGTTTCGACCAGAGGAGCTGCAGGGAGTGCTGGTCGGCCAGGACGTGTATGACTGGGAAAAGTTTAAACAGGTACAGTCAGCCAAACAGACACAGGCTGTAGTTTCACAGCTGCAACATAATACCTGTGTACTGTATATGTGCCTGACTTTATCAACTCATTTGCAAACAAATAATTTTCACTGTCTACAGAACACAGTTTATGAGTTGGAGCATGTTCGCCATTCCACCATAAAGATGTTTTGGGAGGTGTTTGACGAACTAACTGAAGAGCAGAGGAAAGATTTCCTTCGTAAGTACTTGACAAATTTCTACAGCTTTTCACTGTTGAAATCTTCCCTGTGATATGTTATTAAAATGTGAATTATTAAGGACTTGTGGTATGTACAGTGTTGTGTAAAAGTATTTGCCTGCTTCATAGTCAAAGTTAAATCTTTGACATGATCTAAAACAGACATGACAAAGGACCGTGGGAAGATCCAGACAATTTCTACACAAGGTATTTAGAAAAGGGGGAAACAGCTCATAGACACAGCAGGAAGAGACAAGGGAATCTAAACTAGACACAGTGCAAACAAGGCAAAGGACTAACAAAAATGAAAAAAGTCATAAAGCGAGTAACTAAACACAAGGGAAGCACGATAAATAAAAAGAAAGCTAGAATACAACAAACTTTAACTGGAAACAGAAGCCAGATAAGCAAATAAAGAAGGTGTAAAACTAGAAACACTAAACTAAGAGGAAAACTAAGGCTCTCAAAATCAAACAGATAAACACTGAGGAATCACAACTAACTTGACACAAAGGGATACAAGACAAACAAATAGACCAGCTCAGACACAGGGACATGAAGGGCACAAGAAATACAATATATAATGAACAGAATTAGATGTGAAACCAAAACCCAGAGTTGTGAATGCAAAGAAACAAATCACAAAATGCTGTAAAAAGACAAAACTCTGGGTCCTATATGCCAAGACCCTAGCAGCCAGTTAGTGCATAAACACTTGATCACAGTTCTTGCTGCCAAGGGATTAGTGGGCAGTCACATAGGGGTCAGGTAGGTCTGAATAATCTTTTCCCTTAAAAATGAAATCATCATTTAAAAACTGTGTATTTATTAGTTTACATAAAAGTGAGACAAACATGAAAAAAAGACTGCCTTACAAAGACTGTACGGAAATGATGAGCAGCTCCATCTTCTTGATACATTCTGAGAATCTTTTGGATGTTGATTAGCATTGTCACAAAACACTGATATTGATTACCAACTAACCAGATTGAATTTATTTAAACTCATCTTGTAAACAGTTTTACATTTCTACTTACAGTCTGTTCTATTCTGTTCTATACTGTAACCATTCTAGTCTATTTGAATGAAGTGGCTAGGTCAGAAGAAACCCTATGTACTTATTGTAACAAGATTTGTTACAATAAGTTTGTAATAAGATTTTCCTTCCATTGTTGTTCTTCAGGGTTCCTGACTGGTTATAGAAGAGCTCCAATTCTTGGCATGGACCAGGTCCATATGGAGGTTCGGGTTAAGCAAATTCAGAGCGGCACCTGTGATCAGCACTTCCCTGAGGCCCTGACATGTCACTCTATTCTGAATCTGCCTTTTTACTCAACTAAGGAGATCCTGCGAGACAGACTGACAGAGGCCCTGCTAGCAGATACTGAATTCACACTGTGATGGTGGATCGTATGCAGCTCTAAAGGAGCGTGCACTGTGTCTGAGCCGAGGAGGAGGGATGAGATTTATTTTTACTCTTGGAACTCATCTTTTTTTTCCTGTGGTACCTCAGGATAATTTACACTGTGTATTACAATAATATTACACTATAGCAAAGATTTCTGTAAGATTTCTTTTTTCTTTTTTTTTTTTAAATTCAACATTCCTACATAAGATGGCTGTGTAACAGCATCAGCATCATAAGGCACTTTAGAATTATCTAACGTTTCTTAATATGTCATAATTTATCCAATAATTTAAATGATTCCAATGAATCAAATCTAATTTTTATGCTCAAAGATGAACAGAATAATTTATTACTTGTTATAAACATCTGACTATGTGTAATACAATGTAAAGTATCACTTCTGTATTATTTATCACTGTATTCTTTGTGTTTTATTTAATTCTAGTGGGGTTGGATTATTACCAGTTATAAATATTTAACAAATGTAACATTGGTTATGTGTTTGAACAATAAAAATGTGTATTTTACACTAAACATTGCTTACCTGGTGTCAGTAAATCACTGAACACTGCAGTCTGAGGTTTCCTTCACACTATTTAAAGTAGAAATCATAATCAAGTGCAGATTTTATTTGATAATATTAGTATCTCAGACCATTGCCCACGCTATGTTTCTGTATACTTATGTCAAAGAGAAGAAAAGTTACTATGCAGTCCAGAGACTCTGCTAGAGCGCCATACAACCACCAGATGGATCCAGAGTTAAACCCAGTGGCTTCATTTGTTTTAACATTATTTGTCGACTTGAACAGACGCACCAATAAGCTGCTAATTCAAATCCAAGTTGAAGGAAAATCTTTACAGAGTCTAGGAACCTGAAGCCACCTGAAATGACATGAAAAAAGACAGCAATCACTTTCAGTTTAACCTTTTTTGTTATTTCCTGCCTCTTTTGAGCTAAAAGAGGCCACCCAAACACGTGAGATATCATTGGAAAGCCAAGGATATCCTCTATTGAGCACAACGGGACTTAGTAGGGCAGCTCAATAAGTTCAAAAGATGTAAAATGTCCATTGCAGAGGACATAAAAAATACACTGCATCTTAGGATCTCACATGATTCTGAAAGAGGAATAATAGTGTAACCCTGATGTAACAATAGTGCTGCTTGAATCACATGCTTTTGGGGGGTTTTGCAGAAAGAAAGAAAGAAAGAAAGAAAGAAAGAAAGAAAGAAAGAAACCACTAGATGTCCCCACTATTCTGCTGGTTGGCTGTCTGGTTCGATGAAACAAAGAACAGCTAGGATGAGATCATCTTGCAGACAAATGCAGCTTTGCAGAGTAACAATGCTTCACATTCAAAACCAAACACAACAAAAAAACATCAAATAAAATCTTCATTCAAGAATGAAAATATCTTACACACCAGTTCAAATTAACATATACCTTTAAACTTATATTTATGCATGACATCATTAATAATACTATTTGGATTCTTTAAAGAGACAGCACAGATTTTCTTTCTGAATAAGGAAAATTATAAATTGAGACTTTTTTAAAAATGTCAGTGGATCTGTTGTTTTCATGTTGACTGTGACAACAATTTCTATTCTTGGACTTGGAGAGTAGCTTTTCTAAAATAATCCTTATTTATGTTAAACTGCAATCTTATACTCTTTCTGAAAGAAACCATTTAAAGGTTTTGGCTCTTCCCTTCCTGAGGGGACAGCCTTCTACTGAATGGCTTCTCCTCGCAAACAGAAAATTTGAACATCAAATCAGCTCAGTGTTCACAGTCAAAGCTGTGTGCCTCAGATGACGACGACACCAGCTCCCAGCAAAATGAAAGAGATCCAAGATAATAAAAAATAGAGCTCTTGCCTCACATTGTTTAACATAAACTGGCCTAATTGCTTGAAACTAACTATCACATTTAATGTGATCATCCATTATTGTAGCAAATGACAGAAAACAAGAAAAAGAAGAATAGGTCAGCTTTAAGCCCTGATTTCCCTTGAGGCTTTCTGAGTCACTCTGTGTGATTTCCGGTCAAATGAATAAAGTCATATGGTCACGGGAAGACAACTGGTCAGGGGATCAGTGGGACAGATCTGCTACAAAAAAGGACTGCAGGGAGACAGAAAGTGACCACAAAGAAAAAACTAATGCCATAAAAAAAAAGAGGCAAAAAAACAATCACAAATGCAAAACAATTCACACAGATACATAAATTGCCCTACAAAGAGACACAAAACTCTCCTAAATACATGCAAATACAAAAATATTGCAAAGAATTCTGACTTATTTTAGGTTGGAAGGGCCAAGGCAGTAGGACACATCTGCTAAACAATCAGTAAACTATATTTCCAAAACTATTCACACATATTCAAGATTCAAGGACTTTATTGTCAGTATAATATACACAGTATACAGCATACCGAAATGCCGTTTCACCCCAATGCTCATCTATGTGTTTATGGACCTTGCTTTGTGCACTGGTGTGCAGTCTTGTTGAAACAGGAAGGGGCCATCCCCAAACTGGGAGCATCAAATTGTGCAAAATGTCTTAGTACACTGAAGCATTAAGAGTTCCTTTCACTGGAACTAAGGGGCCGAACCCAACTCTTGAATAACAACCCCACACCACAATGCCCACTCACCAAACTTTATACTTGGCACAGTGCAGTCAGAGAGTAGGGGAGACCGGGGATAGTTGTAACGTGGGTCAGTTGTAACACTTCCAATATGTCCAATCAGGGCTAAGTTTCAAATGATGTGACTCATCCTGTGCATGCCCAATTCATTTCTGCTATCACATGTGAAAAATCAGCACATTTGGTCAAACACAGACAATTTAACATGAAAAAAAGTAATTTGTATACCAAAAAGTAAGTTTTTCTACTTTATTTCAATTTCTAATAGCATTATCTGCTTTGCAGTTAAACTCATCAAACTTAAATTATGTTATTTGTATGTCTATGGGGATATATTCTGTGTAGGTCTTTAGTGCTAATGTTTTAGCCGTTAGCTGTAATGTTAGCTAGTTCATGGCTATAGGAGTCTGGGTCAGTTGTAACAGCAACAGTCTGGGTTAGTTGTAACAATAATGCAGATGTTACAACTTACCACACTATTACTTTAACTTATATTAAACAAGCTACATTTTTTCAGCTTCATTGTTATGTTCATTGGTGCAAGAGTTGTAGGTTATAATGCCCACTGAGCCAATGAGGCCAAACTCAAGGAAGACCAACCAAAATTAATGAAATATTCAGTTGCAGAAAATTCCATAATTTGTCTTTTTTGGGGGGTTGGAATATGTTCAAAAGCTAGATTTCTGCATTCTGTCACACACACACACACAGCTACATAAATGGCTCTAAGTGCATTCATGTGTTGAATAAACAAAGATTACATGTTAATGTTTTGTTAGTACCCTTATTTCATTGTGTTACATTTCACCCCAGGATATGTTACAACTAACCCAGACTATGGGGTTAATTGTAACATTTCACTCTTTGTGTTTGAGACCATACCATGCAATGGGTAATTGTGCTGCAGAGAAAATAGCTGCACTATTTAATAGCCGAGACATGTAAAAACTTTGCATTACCTTTTGAATCCACTACCTTAAAAGAGCTCTAATTTACAGACAGAAATGTCAAAAATGTTACAACTATCCCTGGTCTCCCCTACTGTTCTCCTGGCAACCGCCAAGCCCTGACTCATCCATTGGACTGCCAGACAGAGAAGTGTGATTCATCACCCCAGAGAACACATCTCCACTCCTAGAGCCCAGTGGTTGCGTGCTTTACGCCACTGCATCCGACGCTTTGAATTGGGTTTGATGATGGTCATGATGATCTCATGACCTGGATGCAGCTGGTTGGCCATGGCTCACCCATTGCATGAAGCTCTCTGTGAACTGTTATGGAGCTAGTCTGAAGGCTACATGAAGTCTGGAGCTCTGTAGTGAGTGACTCTGCAGAAAGTTGGTGACTTCTGTGCACCATGCACCTCAGCATCTGCTGTGATTGTACTTGCTGTGAATGTTGACTAGTATATCATGGCTTAGTTGCTGCCATTCTAAACCTCTTCTACTTTGTTATAATATTTATGGTAGCTATGGTACCATGCTGGAATTCACTCAGATCCTGGGAGATTCTTTCACAAATGTTTGTAGAAGCAGTCTGCATGCGTAGGTGCTTGAATTTATGCATCTGTTGAAGTGTTTGGAACACCAGAAATTCAAGGATTTTGATTGGTGAATTAAGACTTTTGGCAATTGCAGTGTATGTAAATTGCATTTACATTTGAACTACGAAGAGAGAAAGAATATAAAAAGCAAAGATAACACACAAATGCAAAAATTGTCACACTGAAACATAAAGTGGCTGTATGGGAACTGTTAACTGCCCTCCAAAAGACAACCAAAAAGACAAGTAAAATCTTCAAAGATAACACTGAAACTAATGAAAGTAATTACAATGAGGTGGCACAGAGTAGCATAAAGGAACTATAGATAGAAGGAAAAAGAGCGGTTGCAAAGAAAAACGAAACCAGCACAAAGACTCATGACATCTTTGAAATGTTGTAAGGTCGAGGGCCCTGCTGTGCGTCTGTCCTGGGGCCCCTGTCCTGTCAGTACGCTATGCTATAGCTCTTTGTTCCCTGCTCCTGTTTACATAGCGAAACACCTCAGCCGTTACATAATTCTTGGACTTCCGAAGCGTCCATTCAGTTATTTTCCTCTCCTCACTGCGTACAAGAGGCTCGCGACCGCTGGCTGCTCCGCGCGAGCGAGCGAGCGAGACGAAATATGCATTGACGTCAAAAGCTAGCCGGACACGCGCGCGCACGTCAAGTTCCGTCCTGCAACTCGATGAGCGGGCGCGCGTTCGCGGAGCTCGAGGACACGGAGAGAGCGGTACGAAGTGAGGCGGGCGGTCATGAGAAAAGTATGGACTGGGAACATGGGAGTGTTGTGAAAGACAGCAAGAAGCTGCCGACTCACACAGCAGAATTCAGCGGGGACACCGAGCGTGGAGCCGCGGAGTGACCGAAAGAGCCGCTCGCTACTCGGGATATTTACACGACAATGGTAAGTTAGCACCGCCGCCACCGCTGTATTTTCACAGCAGTAACGGCACTTTACTGCCGTAGCTCTGTCGGTGTCTGTGAGGTTGTTGGTAATGGTTGTTTTGGAGGATGACTACATGCGCGTGCGTGTGTGTGCCAACTCGGGACTGCAGTTGAGGCCAAGAAGAGAACAGCTGGCCTTAACACAAGTGTGGTAGCCCCGAGTCAGAATTACGGGGTGCCGTGGATGTGATACAACTGTACAACGGAGGACATTAGCACATATCTAAGACAGGGAGGCCTGATTCTGCCCGGAGAAGCTGTTCAGAGGGGCTTTAAATAGGCTGCCGATAATAGTGATGCTGCTTTATATACTGGTGATAAATAAATCATAGTGTAGGTTGGTTGTAGATGAAAAAAAAACTGTTGTCCGTTTTGATAAAATCATATGTCTGCCTCAGAATAGCTCAAAAGGGTCCTCTGGGCCTTTGTTTGAAATGATTGTTGTAGTTGTCAGTGTAATCAAGTGAACGCTAACTCAAAAGAGATGCAAAACAGTTAGAGAAAAGGCACAAAAACAAGCAGAGATGATGCCAAAGACACTCAAAACTCCCGTCAAAGAAGTGGAAAATGCAAAGAGATGTTAAACAACTGCAGAGATACAACATGCCAAAAAGTAGAGAAAAACAAGTGTGGAAAGAGATGCAGGATGACTGCAGATACTCAAAACAACAGAAAAGTCACAGAGAAAAGCCCACTTAGAGATACAAAGAGATGCAAAAGTTTCTTCTGCTTATGGGAAGAAAAAAGTTGTGAAAACAACTACGACGCGAGAAAAATAAAAGCTAAAAGTTTGGTGGAAAAAAACAATATTAAATACATTTTTAACACTAAAAACTAAACTGAAAGCAAGCAGACTCTGGAAAATAACTGAAACGAAATCAAAATGAAAACAGAAATGTAAAAAACTGACTTGCAGGTAGGCACAAAAGAACAATCACACCGTGAAGCAAAGGGACTCGATTATGGAATAACTACAGATACAGAGTACCTACAGAGATGCAAAACAACCCCTAAGAAACAGTCTTTACAATTTTTTTAGGTTTTATTCACTAAAGCGATGCTGATAAGGCCCAGTCGCACATAATCTATTAATTAATCAACACATGAAGAGCCAAAGGGGCTATTAGCTGCCAATGGAGACTTCAGAGGTGTAGAACAATGTTTTGTTTAATTTACTGGGCTTAAAGTTTTCCCAGCACACAACAAAGATTTAATTTCTAGTAACTTTGAACACCATCTACTTTATTTTTCTGTTTTTCACCTTTATAGATGAACTCCCATCCGTGTGTTTACCTGTTTTCCTCCAACTGAATAACCTAATAAAAATCAAAAGAAAGCAGCAGTGAAGCTGGGGATGATATAATGATGATATCATCAGGTCTATTGCCACCTTGTGACCCTCTTAACCGAACTAATGACACACAAACACACTCGCGTACGCGCACAGATGTACATTATGGTTTCTTGTTACAGTATTGATTAAGCGTGCCATTTGCGCTTGATGGTGTTATTTGAGATGGAGCCAAACACAGCCCCTCAGACAATAACACAATATTTTACACTCTGTTGCTCTTATTGCTAGACTGTAATTCTGCTACACTCTAATCTAGTCCTCGCTACTTAATTTAACTGTGTTCTGTTTTCTGTGCCTTTTGTTAAGCGATGTTTAATATCAGCCTCTTTCTGGTACTGTGCCTGATGGGATGAGGCATTAGCGGCAGCAGCTGACCTCATCGAAAGCCCTTTTCCCTTCGGGCCAAAGGCCAAAATAATCAGCACAGTCAGTTTAGTTTCATTGTGTTGTCATTTCTTTGTCCAACCAGGCGACTCTTCAGCAGTAAGGAACTTCGCTGCCTTGCACCTCCCCTCCCTTTTTTCAGTCCTTGACACCTTCACGCAACCAATTTCCACCTGCTCCCTTGTGAAGCCCCTCTCAGTTTCAAATATGGACTCCTCTGGAGGTATAAATGCTTCCCAGGATGCACATCTGGACCTGCGGAGCAGCCCCGGTCGCTCTGATCTCAGCGGACTGTACCATCTGGGTCGGACGTTGGGCAGGGGTCACTTTGCTGTTGTTAAACTGGGCCGTAATGTCAACACGGGGCAACTGGTGGCTGTCAAGATGATAGACAAGACAAAACTAGATGTAATGGCAACGAGCCACCTCTTACAGGAAGTGAGGTATGAATGATAAAAAACAAAGATTGAACAGATACTGATTTCAGACTAAGAAGCTTGTTGTTCAAGATGAATGGTTGAAACCATCTTTATTTAAATTTGTCCCTCCATTGTCAGATGCATGAGGCGGGTGCAGCATCCCAACGTGGTTCGCCTTTACGAGGTCATCGACACACCCACCACTCTCTACCTGGTGATGGAACTGGCCGAGGGCGGCGACCTCTACGACTACATCCTCCGCCACGAGGGAGGCGTGGCCGAGGTCACCGCCAAGCGTCACTTCGCCCAGATTGTGCGTGCTGTGTCCTACTGCCACCAGCTGCACGTAGTGCACCGGGACCTGAAGCCTGAGAACGTGGTTTTCTTCCCTCAGCAAGGCGCCGTCAAGCTCACTGACTTTGGGTTCAGCAACTTATTCCAGCCCGGGATGATGCTGGCCACCAGCTGTGGGTCGCTGGCATATTCTGCTCCTGAGATTCTGCTGGGAGAAGAGTACGATGCTCCGGCTGTGGGTGAGAAAAATAATTTTCTTTTTTGTATCTATGTGTTGTTGTTTTGTTTTGTTTTTGCGCTGAGCTTGAGATCAGAGATTTTAAAGCTGCCAGGCAAACCCGGACAAAGGGAGGCAAACATAAAATGCAAATTAGTCTTACATAACATCATTATATTTAGAAATATCCGCTTTGTTGGGTACCTTTTTTTACTCTGTTATTATGGTAATATTGTGAGGGGGGAAAACAATATTTGACAAACTGTTGAACAGTGGTAGAATGTAAGAGTATTTCTAGTAGGGGGATGATATATCCCACAGGAATACTCACAATACTCACACAATACTTCCTTGTGTTCCTAAATAAATTCCAAGTAAATAATTATATTGTAGTCAGTAATTCTATATCTACATTTAATGAGGCAGTAATCAGCTGCTTCGACAGTGAGTTCCTCATCCTTTGGATGGACTAGCTTGCCTTCTTGGCCTGCTCTGCAAGCCTCCAGCTTACCTCAGATCCTCAGCACAGAAAAAAGGACTATGCACTCCAAGATAGTGAAGCTGGAGTCCATCTGGCTGCTGGACGAAAGCCTCGAGACAGCTGAACAACCACCATAACAGCGACATGCATGTCTCTACAGACACAATAGCCAGGAAAGACTGTAGGTAGTTGTTGTCTCAGTTATATAAAGTGTCAATAATAAACAAAATATATCTGGGTGGCCCTCTCAAGTAAAGTGGGAAAAACTTGCAGTCCAATAAAACCAGTGACAGGGGCTCATAAGTAGACAGGTGAGCACAAACTGCAATGGAGTGTTTGTATTATAAAACTTGAACATTTTTAAAGTGTAAATAGCAGACATTGGTCTGCTATTTACCAATATCTCAAATATGTGATAATGAACTTTGTTTTGTGTATTGCAATGCTTAAGTTGTTATGCATTCTAACACATACACGACTGAGAAATTAAAGCAGGCAGTGTGCTCTATTTTTTCTCGTAAAATCGATTAATAGAGAAACAAATTTGCAGATTTTTCAAAAAATGAAATGATTAAAGGCCTCTGTACTTTTGAGCGATGCCCAGAGGTTGCATGCAGCATCAAAGTCTTTCTTTTCTTTGATTAGCATGTGTAATTTTGCCATCGAGGCTTCAATATCTGTTTCATGTCATTTAATTATTTTCCACTCTGAGCAGAGCAAACTTGCCTCAGGGTAAATTCAGTAGCTTTCTACCAGACGCCTTATCATTGTCGGCACCCAGATCAGATTTTACCCATTTGTCATGGTAGCAAAGTTGTTAAAATATACATTTTTGTCTGAGGATTTTAACATTTCTTTTTCTTAACCTTAGATTAAGTAGTTTAGAAAAACGTACTTTTTTAAAGTCTGGTTGACGGCTGTTGAAGATCTTTTGCTCACACAGTAGAGTCAGCAGATTAGGTAAGATAAGATGAAGCTGTTTTCTCATGTGCTGTTCCCAAAGGGGTGGAAAAATTACTGATTGTGTTTGATGCAGCTGCGACAAACTGCTAACACCGTCAAAATTCACCAACAAGCCTGTATTGTCTGTTTCCGTGAGCCCAACTGTTTGTGTGGGTGAACAGTAGGTGCCCATATTTGTCTCTTTGACCCTGTGTAGGTATCCCTGTGCATTTCCTTGTGTCTCAGTGTGTCTCTTCCATATTTGTGTGCTAGTATGCAATTGTCTGTGTGTGTGTGTGTTTGTATATCCGTTGAGGATTAGTGTGTGTATCTGGGTCAGTCTAAGCAAGCCAGCCAGTCATGAGCCAACTGGGCACGTTCTGCAGAGGAACCAACCACTGCAGCTCACCAGCGTGCCCCCACTCTGCAAAACAAGCATTTGTGTGTGTGTGTATGTGTGCGAGAGGGAGATGAGGACAGAGACAGATAGCAGAAAGAGAAACTACTGTGCATCACTGTTTACCCTTACTAGAAAGGCTGCTCTGTACTGTTGGGATTTGTGGGAGTTTAGAGGTGAAGCCGGCAGATAGATTGTGGGATTTGAGTTTATAGAAACAGAAGGAGAATTGAGGGATTTGGTCTTGCGCATCCCAGGGGGCAGGCAAACTCAGCATGTGTGCTTCAGGGATGTCGGTGGTCTTATCTGCTAAGCTGGAATAGGCTGGATTTCGGCAAGGTCTGGTTGCCGTTCTGTCAACTACAAATGCATCTGTCTTGAATGTAAAATAGTTTGTGCTCTTGCAGAAGGGCTTTTACTGGCATTTGCACATGTAAATGGATCAAAACAAGAAAAACTGTAATTTAAGAAACCAGTGCTTTGAATTTGCTATATTGTTTATGGGTGTCGTAAAGATGAGAATTGTGGTCTGAAGAATCTTTTCACACGCACACATAACGTCAGCATGACTTACAAGTTGCATTAGTTCCTTTTTAATGTCACTTCCTGTTTCTAAAAGCGTCCACTCGAAGGGCGTCCATTTAAATCCATTTATTATTACATCCTTTAAGCCTGTTTTCTGCTTCACTTGACTCGAAGTGCATTTCTCTGTTCTATTTTTGCTCGTCTTAGTGTGACTTCATGTTTATGTCGTCACTTTGACAGAAATGTACACTTCCATCACTCCATGCACACATGCATCTATATATTGATGAATGTTTGTCGTAATCCTGAGCTGCACAGAAGAAGAGATGTCCCTCAGTGATCTCAGCTTAGTAAGATGACTCATAAAGCCATCTTTGCACGCGCACACACAGACTGCAGTCTGTGTCCGTTTGATATTTCAGTCTGATATAATCGAGCTGCTGTGGGGATTTTGTTTTATACTTTAAAGCCTGAAAGTATACTAGATGTACATCTGATAACTTTATACAGGATGTCACCAAACCAGTAAATCGACAAAGCAGCTTCTGTGGCTTTTCAAGGGGCTTACATGTACTATAATATTGGACTGACATGCAGGGGAGAGGGGACCTATTTTAACTGTTCAGCCTTCTTACCCACAGTTCTAGTTATGTGGTGCAAAAAGCAATATAAAGCAACAGCTAATAATCTGAAACTTCTCTTCAGGGGGGCAATAACTTGAAAGACACCATGCAGCATGCTCGGCAATGCCTGCTACCTAGATAGCAGTAAAGGCGGAGGATGAAGGATGAGAGCTCTTTCTGCTTCTGAGCTCAGAGCTCCTCCTTACACAGCTACAGGGAATCAAGTGAGGCCGAGATCATGCATGATGATAAAAAGTGTACAGAAAGTTTTGAAGAACTCCGAATGGAGATCGTACCAACGCTGCAACACTAATAAGCTTGCTGTATGCTGACTGTGTTTAAAAAAACAGCAGCAACAATATGAGGTGTTGTATCTGACAGAAGAAGATAACAGGCAGCCTGCTAAGGACTGGCTCTGTATATGCCCTTTCTCAGATGTTAATGTTTGTTAATGAAAGCATATGAGTACATTATTTACTGTTTTGGTTTAATTGGTTTTATTGTTTCTTTATGTATGATGACATTAAAACCTTTTAGCAGCAGAGTGAAGCATTACAAACCAATAAAAATGTTGTCGTGTTCAAAAGTCATATTATTATGATTAATAATAATAATCATATTAATACCCTAATATACTGTAAAACTTTCAAAATCTGCAGCCCAGCAATAGTTAACATGCAGCTTGATTGAAGACGTGGTGCTGGTGTTTGATGACGGTCATATGATTTAGAGTAGAGGCAGGGATGTCTGCAGGACTTCTTGCCTTTGAAAAAGATAAACACTGCAGTTACATAATATCTGCCCTTTACCGTGTGCGTGCATGTGTGTACACTTTCTGCACTCTAAGTGTAATTGTTAGGCTTCACAGACCAAGGTCATCGTGTTAATGATACATGTGGGTCTTTTCCTTATTTTTCCCAGTCACTGGCTAATGAGAATTAGAATGAGAATGAGAATTTGTCATAAATAAAAGAGGACAAAAATAGTAGCTTATCAGTGTGGGAAAGAGCTCTTCCTGAACAAATGTAAATATGACAGCAAGAGATGAGTTATGACAAAGAGTAGGGCTGTGCAATATAGTTGCGTAAAATGTCAGATAAGAAAAAAGGAAGGGCTAAAGTGGTCGGGTATGTTCTGTACAGGAGGAACTTCTGCTTTTGGCTGATTATTCTGAGAGTCAGCTACAAATGTTTGTGTTTCTGACAGCTGGTTGCCATGGAAAGGTTCAGCAAAATGCACTAACGTTATAAAGATGGCATAATCAGAAAAAAACCCCAAATGTGATGGAGGAAAAGCTGCTTTTTTACAGCCTGAAGCATTAAATGTATGGGCTTTTTTGTGTCAGTTAGATTCTCTAAATACCTACATGCTAGATACAGTGCTTAGTAAGAAACAGTAATGAAATCTGGGGGTTACAGGTGGCTTTGAACTCTTTGATGTGCTCTCCAGTGTCAACAAATGTGTTAAGTCTTTGTATCTGGCTGCCACATCATACACACCACTCATTTCTCTGCTCTAGGGTGGAGGGTCATGGCTCCCAGTGGGGAGTAGCACATGTAAAGCCCCCTCTGAACATCCTATTTTAGACCAAGGAAGAGCTGCTTTACCGGGAGGTTTTCCGCACAAAACCTCTTTGTTGGTGTTTTCATATCAACCTCAAGGCTGCTGGACTGTTTGTAGCAACAAGTACTTTTCCAGAGCTTGAAACCACAGCACCAGCAACGTTGACACATACTAGGAAGTATAATGGTGCAGTGAACAGATTATCTCTTAGCAACTAAATCCAAAAACAGATGCATCCTTCTTGGGGGGAATATTGTGCAACAGTGTGCATCAGTCGATGTTTCTGGGCACAGCATGTGATTTGTAAAGGCTCTCTCTTAGGACCTAAGAAATGCTTCTCAACTTTTTTTTTTCTTGTTCTTTTAAACACTCTTTGCTGTCACCTGCCCGAAAGTAGCCTAAAGGGTTATTCTGCGTCAGGTCAGCAAACGCTTCCCACCTGACCATCTCAATCCAGGAAAATGATGCACTTTTTTTTAAATAGGAGTTCAACATTCAACATGCATTTTGGTATATTTTTTGAGGGGCTATTTTAAAATTCCAGTATTTCAGAAGTTCATGTTGGATAAGAGAGCAACATGAAAGCAACATGGATTTCTGTGATAGCAGGGCAGTGGGAAATTTTCTGTTAATTTAATGAACTGATGGCATATCCATAAATGAAATTGATTGCTAAGTATTTTAAATGGCATTATCCTATTCTGAATAAATAAATACATTCTTAATGTGTTAAACTTCAGTAGTCAGTGTAAGACTTCAGTCACACAGGCCTGGAGACCTGTCGGCAACCAGTATATTATCTGAGGTGGAGATATCTGGCAGTTACTGGTTGATTCCATGGCCAGTGGCTTCTGGAGATTTCTGGAAATTGCTAGCTGAATTAGTCACAAAAAAAGTGTATGGTGCTGCAACGAAAACCTCCTTGCAATTGCTTAGGTTGCCTGCAGGTTGCCTGCAGGTTGCCATGGTCACCAGTACTTTGTATTACTCATCAAATGGCATTGAAATTGTGAACAAATGTGTTGGTTGCAGCAGTAAGATACAACTTTTATTTTGAAGGTGTTTACAGTGTCACTATAGTTTGGTGAGAAAATAGCAAGCGTTTGCAGACGAATCGGTACGTGTCATGCAAACTGAAGGAAGCAGCAGCAATCTGTTAGCAACTAAAGCATTCATTAGCAGGGTTTTGGTGCAGCAGCCACTCACCAGTCTGTTGAGACTGCTCTTATATAGACATTTTTCCCAGAGATTTCCAAGGAGGTCACCAACTGGTCTCTATTTTAAGATATCAATGGCACAGCAAAATAAGTTCCTGACTTTGTCATAAGAGTGCCTACAGAGCAAAACTTTATTTGAATACTTTTCTGTCGTGTTTAAGGGGGGAACGTACTTCCTGACTAGTTCAGCTACTTTTGTGTGGACTCTCCAGTCTGCTCACTGTAAGCTTCACATTTGTTTTAAGGGGATGAACACATGATTCAGTAGCAATATTAGTAATATTACATTTACCAGAACAACCTGAAAAGTATCTGTATGAATGCCAGCTTTGGTCCAGAATAGTTCGCTAAATGTAATTTGCCTGAATTTTCAATACGCACTGCAGAATAATTTAATAAAAACTATCACATTATTTCATTATTGTTTCAATTTAGCGTTTTGGCCGGTGTTGTTATTTACTATCGTTTTAAAGTTTATTACTGCATTTCTTTTGAAGTTACACAGTTTCATGTCAAGGTAACCACACCAGATGACTTCACAGTTATTAAAATAATATGAGTATATATTTTCATGTATTGACAACTTCCTTCCTTATCAAGATTTTTATGAAAGACTTAGAAGATAATCATATCAAAATGATAACATTTCCCAAGATCATGATAAATTCCTGTAATACTGCGTATTCATCGGTTACTGATGATCTAACAGCATTTTTCATGCTGGCCAAATGTGGGCAAAAAAGGGCTGCATTTATATTTAGTCTGAACTTGAGGACCCGTTGAAAACGAGTCAGCTGTGCTGACCCTTTCTGACGTATTTGGCCCTGAAAAGTGTACTTAAAAGGAGATGGCCCCAGTAGAGAACCACAGATCAGTCATTAACTCTTTGAAGCTGCAGTGAATTCTGTGCACGAGGTTTTGTATCGCAACAGTTTTCATAGTTTAACTTATTTTCTAATGTGATTCAGCCTATATCTGCATCTGGTTTGTGTTTACTTTGTGTGGATGTATGTGTGTGTGTTTGCTGTTGATCTTTGTCCTGTCAGCAGGCCACTAATGCATGGTAAGAATGTGTGATATTCCCCAGTGAGCAGAGAAAAGTACACTCCCAGCACTCAGTGGTTTCTCCTCCCTGTTGCATAATACGTCCCTGGACCAATATTAGCGTGTGCATGAGCGTGCGTGTGATAGTCTTATGGTGAGAACTGAGGGCTCTTGTTTGGACTGTCATGAGAACAATGTGGAACAATGGCTGGATGTCTGATCACATGCGGGGCTGGTACATGTGAGAATCACTGGATGGAGGAGGATTTGAATGTACCACAATGTTTTATTATACTCCTAAAAATATTTTTGAAATCCTTTTATGTCTGACTTGCTCAGGATTTAATAAGCAGGGTTTTGTTTTGTGTTATTATAACGGTGTGTGAAGTTGCAGGCACACTGCATCTCTGCAGTTTCAGGATTATCTGTGCCCTAAAACATGTCCACTATTATGTGTTATTTTAAACTAATGTGAACTAAATTAGTTGCAAAACTGATTGCACTGCAAGTGTGCTTCAATTCTGAGAAACGGATGTCGATATTTAGGAAACAAAGAGCATCTCAGGGTTATGGTTAGCAGTCTAGCAGTCTCAGGTAATACATGTGTCATTTTTATTATTAACTCTAAACCTCCCCCCACATTTTCCGTATAAATGTTATTTATTGTGGTTACTGCTCGTCTTTCTTGTAGCACCAGTGTGGGACAGCTCTCCAGTTTCATTGAACTATTGGAGAAAGTTTGACAATGATGTGGTTTGATGACCACATCCTATGGGGTAGCTGCATAGGCAGAGACCACATTCTGGTGCAAACATTTCGTTCTATAAGCAGGCCTGAAATATGACAGATACTACTCAGTTCATAAAAACTTTCAGAGGTTACTCCTAGTAGGATTCCAAAGGGTAAAGAGTTTGAACCTGTGCATCTGGTGCTTTTTTTTTTTTTTTTTACTGGAAACATTTGTGTTTAGCGTGTTAGCATGTGTCTGTTAGCACTGAATGCAATAACCTTTAAAATCAGAATCAGAATACTTTACTAATTCCTAAGGAAATTGTGTGGGTTACAGTTGCTCTAAGACAGTAACAGACTAACCTAATTAAATAATATGATTTATTATAAAGAAAGATCACTAATATATACAAATCACTTAAATATCAAGAATATTATAGAGGTGAAATATATATGATTGACATTTAACTCTAACATGTAAAACATTTGTTATTTTACTGTAGAGCATGTGCAAAGGGTGGAGCTGTTGCAGTGTGTACAGTGTATTACATGGAGGAGTTGTACAGGGAGATGGCCACAGGCAGGAATGATTTCTTGTGTCGTTCAGTGGTGCTTTTTGGTCATCTCAGTCTCTCCAATCTGTCCAATGTGTCTCAGATCTAAAAACCAGTCTGCCTACGGCCCAACTCCATTCTCTCCCACTCTTTCCCTTTTATTGTAAACTAGTAAAAGTTTTGAAAAAGCCCTCCAAAATAAAAATAAAAAATAGCTGGGGTATATGTGTAGATTAATTAATTTCAAAAGACGAAGCGATTGTCATACATAACATAACATGGATTATAGTACAACAGTGCTCGAAAAAGCACTTGTTGTACTACTACTGTTTTATTTGTTTGTTTCATTAAGAAAAAGGGAAATCGAGGCAGCAATTTATTGACACATGCAAACATAAATGGAAATACAGTGTAAGGCGGGTCTCTGTTTTTTGTTTTTGTTTTCCTGATTCTTAAGGTCATGATTTTCAGATACTGCTTCTATGTTGTTGATAGATTTAAGGGACTCCCACTTCTTCTTTTTGTCCAATTTCCTCAAATTTATTTTGCTGAAATATGGTAAGTTTTCAGCTAATCCCTCTTTGGTAATCACCCTGTAGGTGCAAAACTGCTATTTTATGTATTTTTATGCATTTTTCAACTAAATTCAAATAAAGAAATCTGATCAAACTGTGTGCTTTTGCAACAAAGTATCTTTCTGGATGACTTTTTGGTCTCGTTCAGTAATATCAAGTCTCTTTTGATACAGCGTGATGTTCATTTTTTAAACATCAGTTCCCTTCAGATTTAAACTGGTTGTGTCACTGACAAATGTTACTAAATGAGCACGCTGTGTCCCCTTAGCTCATTATCTCATAACACAACCTCATTAACCAGTGGGTGATGATTGTCTTTCTCACAGTCAGGAGTACAGCTTAATATTTTATTACTGGTGTGGACGGTTAGTTTGAACCGAGATGTCATTATTGTTCATGTTGTGATATCACTGATGTCACAGGTTGAGCCTTAAGCTGAATTAAAGGACAAGTAATATGAGCTGGTTAATGAAGGATTGATAGTTAAGAAGCTGAGGCACTATAGTCTTTAGGATTTTGCCCCTTGGAACAGTCAATGTTTTTGAATGTAGGTATTTGAATTTTGACTTTACCAGACCTCGCCTGCCTTAACCATGCATTAACAGCCCCTCAGAGGTATCACAGTACAGGAATGACAAGTGTTTGTATCATAGTTTCAGTCTCGGTTTCACAGCTGTAACTCTTCTGCAGGAAAGAACACAAAAGATGTGTAAATACGCTTAAAAAAATTAGTTTTAATAGCTTTATATGTGGAGCGCAGTGTTCCCTGAAGAATCCACAGTGGAGGGGAAAACTGAAAGATTAGCAGCAAAAGCTGTAAAATCAAGGTCAGACCACTTTAATTACCCTTTAGGTTGCACACGAAGGAAACGGGATATCAGCAGAGGCAGGTTTTAGCGATGAAGATTTACGACCTCTGATATTTACAGTGTTACATCGGGGCTGGCACACAATGCAAACAGTGTTCAGTGTTCTTTTTTCCAGTGTTTGGGAAGCAACATGAGAAGAGGCATAAAAGATAGAAGGGAGTTCATTCTCAGAATAACACAACACCACAACAAGCCATCTGTTTGTTATGGCCTTCAGCCCTCAGATCGCTTTCCTCAGCTTGCGTGAGTTTCCTTGACCCGGCTGCTGTGTTCTTGCCTCACTGAGGCCGTTTTGAGTGTGCATCGACTTCCTCTCGCTACATCAGGACGGGAGAGGGAGGTTAGGCAAGTGGAAAAGGGGAAGGAAAGGGAGGAGACGGGAAAAGGGCACGCTGTCAGCAGTGCTGTCGGTCAGGAAGCTCCCGGGCATTGAATGTGGTTTTAGAGTCGGGTCAGGAGCGCTTAGCCGAGTTGTCTACAGCTTAGCGCTTAAAGTTTTGACTCTTAAAAACCGGACATCCAGCTGTTACGCACAAGCTTTCCTCTTAGATTGTTTCACGTCATTGAGGAATGCAGTAGTTTAATCTGAGCTGCTCTGTTGTGTGTACCCTGACCCTAGACCTCACTGTTGCTCTAAGGCAGACAGGAGATCACTTGAGATCAATGAGTAGAGCTGTCAGCATCTATTGAATCCACGTTTACGTATCTTTTCTCCTTGACTGTAGGCATCTTCATCTTACATTCAAAAAGGCAATTTTTTTAAATACCCTCTCTGACCCATGGAGCTCGGAGTATTCTAACTATGATGAGAGAGCAGAGGGATGGGAGGCTATTTTCAGTCTGGAAATTATTTGCTATTTAAGGCTAATTTTTGTGATTTTTTGTGTGTGTGTGTGTTCCAGATATCTGGTCTCTGGGGGTGATCCTCTACATGCTGGTGTGTGGAGTCCCTCCCTTCCAGGAAACCAACGACAGCGAGACTCTGGTCATGATTTTGGACTGTCGTTACTCCATTCCTGAACATGTGTCTGACGAGTGCAGAGAGTGAGTAAAGTCTTAGATTACAATCAAGGTCCTCTCAGGCCAGATCTTCAGAGGAAAAAAAGATTTTATTATTCTGAATGCTTTATTCTTGATTTCTCTGCCAGAGGGTTCTGCTGTTCAGTAGATGAGTTAAAAATCTGCTGACCGTAAAATCATCTCATTAGCGTGCGTTTCACTGAATAATTTCAGTGTCCTAGTTTCCTCAAAGGCTCCATTACCCTGCTGCACATATAGTTCTCCCTAACAGTGTGAGAATCGTCCCAAACATTGCAACACAGAAACAATCCAGAAACAAAATACAGATCACAGGTGCACATCTGTCTTCACAATCTTACCTTCACTCCTAACAGTCTGAACCAAAACACACACACAGCGTTAACACCTCCAAACCCAGTTACAACCTCTGCAGGATGTCCTGTGAACATAAACCAGGAAGTTCTCAAATCCTAATAAGTCAATTCAAATACACAACATTCATTTTCAAAAATCAGATATGTATTTTCTTGCCTGTTGTCCACATTGATGTAATTTTGTTGTGGTTTTTTTATGAGAAACGGAGAGAATTGGGAGCTAGATGCACCGCCCCCACTCACAAGGAGATTACCTCTGATTGGATCACTTCCAAACCTTTGTACATAACTTCATTAGTTTGATCTCAGATCTTGGATCTGGTCTCTGGAGGATATTTTAATCTTGTTTTAATTTGTTGATAAAAGTGTCGGTACATGTCATTTTTTTTTTTTTTCATTTTTACCCCTTAGCTGAGCAGGCGGCGTGAACGCGATAACTTGAGGCAATGCAGGATTATAATATTGACTACTACTAAATATCCTATACAAGTTCAAATTTCAATGATCTCGATCAAAGGGTCAGAGGTCAAATTTTCTGAAAAACTTGTGAATCCCATAACTCAAGCAGGAAGTCACATGGGATATTGACATTTATACCACAGGTGCATCTACTAAGAGTCTGAGGGTCAGCAATGGCGACCGCAAATATTTTTATTAGTTATCGTTTTGTTTTTTTTGTGAGGGAAAAGGTCATTGAAAAAAAAAATGTGATGAAAATTTGGTCTGAGCGACATGTCACACTGAGCTCCTTTGTGTACCAAAGTGTTGTGGAGTCAAATGTAAGGCCATCTGTGCATCAGCTAAAGCTTGCACAAAATTGGGTCATTCAGTGGGGCAGTGATTACAAGCACAGCAGCAAATCTACAACAGAATGACTGAAAAAGAAAAGAATCAGGCACCAATCTTTTTTGTTCTCTGTGTTATGAAAGAGGGAAGTTCAGATTACTGGCCAGCAATTGTCTTCGGTCTTCTGAGGTTAAAAAGACAACAGCCATAAATACTCCCTGCCCTGTGGTTTTTGTCAGATTATCTGCAGCAGCAAACACAACCTCGAACATCTGACCCGGCACTTGTCATATGACTCTGCCCTCGGTCACACAATGGTGTGTTTCAGTTGAGAAGAGCAGCTGAATAGGACAGAAGATCCTTCTGGACATACGGGTTTTAATAAGTGTGCCGATGGCCTAGATCAGATCAGAATCAGGTCGTTTTCTGTGTCAAATCAGTCGCTCCAAAAGCTTATCGCTTAAAGTATAACAGACGTTTACATCAGCGCCATCAAACAATAAAATTCTCTGTCTTTCCTGTCAGTCTGATCTCCAGGATGCTGCAGAAGGATCCATCTCGCCGCTCCTCACTTGATGAGATTGAGGCTCACCACTGGCTCCAGGGGTTGGATAACGCCCTCCTCAGTCCAGAGGCCCCACCGCACTGGCTCTCAGGGGCCCTTTCTCCCAGCTCTCCCCACTCAGGAGTGCCTGAGTGCGGGGATCTACTCGCTGCAAGGCCATCGTCTGAAAAGCCCTTCCCTGCTCCGTGGCAGCCCAGCCTCAGCCTCACCCTGCGTCCACCTCCAGCTGAAGAGCCTCCCATCACCAAGAACCTTCCTGCGCTTCAGCAGATCTGTGAGGAGGAGGAGGAAGAAGAAGAGGAGGAGGAGGAGGAAGAGAACGGAAGTATGATAAAAGAAGGGGAAGGCTCTGGCTCTTTACTAGAGGGAGAGCCAGAAAGAGAAACTAAAAAGACACAGGATGGAGCAGACAATCAAGACAGCAGTGAAGAGGAAGAGTTAAGAAGCTCAGTGGAGGTGATGAAGGAGGGGGACAAAGCAGAGGTGGAGACAGAAATCAAAACTGAAGACAGTGGGTGTGTGATTTCAGATCAGCCAGTCAGTCATGGAGACAGGCTGGTCAGTCAGATTCCTGAAGTCTCGCCATTCTCCCAGCTGGCTTTGGGTGTGCCGTGCTGTCAGGGCGAACATGACATCACAGCCCGAGAGGAAGGAAAGGACGAGGAGGTGGAACCCAACAACAACACCAACAAACCCCATCCTCCTCTCCCTAAACCTGACTCCCATCACTCCCCGGTGTCCTCCGCCAGGCAGAACAAGATGGAGCTGCAACGAGGAGGACGAGAAGGCGACAGGGGAGGAGAAAGCGGTAGAGATGACCTCTTAACAGACAGGTGTCAGCCCCACAGCGCAGCGGCGACCCGGGAGGAGTCTGCCCCGAGGGTGGAGCAGGGAAAACGGCACAGCGTGAAGCTTCGTGAGCGTCTCTTTCAGTTTCCTCTGTGCGAGAAAGCTCTGGCCTTCAACATACCGACACACAACAAGCCCAAGATCCTGCCGCTGGCTCAGTACAACTGCTGCCACGTGCTCTAAGTGAAACCGGTGATATTTGTTGTGCTGCTTCCACATTTGGGAGACAAGGGCTGTTTAGCGGTCCGCGGGTCACCGGCTACCGAGAACAAATCGCGTGAAGCGGCAGACCGCTGAGCTCGCTGCTGAGGCTTTCTGCCGCTGTACATGAAGGAACGTGTACAGCTTCATACGTGCAAACACTCTGCTTTAGCACTCTGCTCGTCTGGTAAACACCCAGAGAGCTGGTGCTGAGCACAGTAGTCAAACTTAGTAGAACCTCGTCCCTTTGCTGCTGTGTACAGGAGACTAAACGAGACTGTTTCCAATGTGTAGCTTAGAAACTTTACTGGACCTAACTGTATATGAACTTGGGAGACGGAAGAAAGAAGGTGACGGAGAGAAGAGAGAGAGATCTGATAACCACAAGCAGTTTTTATTGAATAAGCTAAAGTCCATTTTATTTGTTTGACGGTGCCTAACAGGATAAAATGGATTCATACGTCACATCACAGCGGTGTCATTTTAGTCTCGACTGCAAAAGCTCTGAAAGTCATTAATTGATTATCTTCTACAGATTCCTTATTTTATTACATATGTATAAGACGGACCTTTAAACTAGAGCTGCAAGTGTTATTCTTATTATTGATCAGTCAGCCAAATATTACGATGGATTGTTTATTTATCAGAAAACTGTGAGAAAGGGTGTTTAACCGTTGGACCAAAACCTGAATTCTCTTTAAATTGAGACTAAAAAAGAGGTTTTAAAAAAATAGACACATTTGACATCATGAGAACATCGAGTGTTGGATTTTTTTTGTTGGAGAAAAACAGATAATTATTAAAATAGCTGCAGATACTTTCTTTTTTTGGGATGCACAGATGTATTATGTGACCGTCTACGCGCTTTATTTGGAATCTGATTCTGCTGCAGAGTAGCACTTCTTTCCTTTTGCACATCCTGCCTGTGTTTGAAAGCTCTTATTATAAGCTGTTGTAAAGAAAGACTGAGACTGTTATGATATGATAGGACAGAGATGATATGATTTCCTGTCCTCTTAATCCTTGTTTCATATATATAAATATATATTAATAGAATGGCTTGTCCTAACTTACCATATAAAAGTGTTTCTAGACTCACTGGTCACTGATTGGGATGCAGATCTTCCATTTTTCTTTTTAATTCTGCTAAACATGGTAACATTTTTTATTATTATTATTTTGGATGAGCAGATATGATGTTCCTTGATTAATTTTTTTATAATGTGACAAAGATATGAATTCTCTAAAGAGATATGTGACTTTGCGCATGTTAATACTGTCATTTATCACAATATACCTCCACGTGTCTTGGACCTGACAGGACAGTCGTTGTTTCTATGTTCTCGTGTGACTGTAATTACCTTGAGGTAACCCACTGAATAATGAATTGCACACAGTACGACTACTGTAGATGGCAGCTTTTAACAAGCGGTGTCCGGGGACTGGATGGCTAGATTTGTTGATCATTCGGCCCCAACCACAATGGCTTGTTATTGTGTAGCCGAGGAGTCTCCATGTGGGATTATTTTGACATATAATGGCTCTGTGTGTTCTGTATTTTTTTCCTCTTCGACGCAGATACAAAGGTGTAATGTTTTGTAGGGTAACAGAAGGTCAAAGCTGTACAATAAGCTACATCTTGCTCCTATAGTTCAGTAACCAGAGCTTGCTGTTGTCAGTCACTGCAGCTTCATGAGCTCAACAAATTGGATTTCTCATCAGGACCCGCCATCGTCGGTTCCCCACCTACATAAAGAGCGGCCGTCACGGGAAATCTGATTATCGCTCATGTTTCATCAGCCGTGGAAGCATAAAATCTGTGCAGTAGAGGGATAAAATTATTTGCTTCTGTGTGACTGCAGCCTGTCTTTCCTCAGTGCGTCTCTGTCTACTGACCTGCATTATAACTAGGACCACATCTCTATGGAGCCATGAACTTATTTTTCTGTATTTATTTATTAAAATGGAATAAGTCAGCAGGATGGATGGTGTGCAGTCTGTTTATTTCACAGAAACTCGCATTGAAAACAAAATGCTCTTCTTGAAAAGCTCATTTCCACCTTTATGTTTTTATTCTCTACTTGATTCACAGTTCATAAAATCCTTACTACCGATCCACTGAAACAAGCTGTTTTAGCGTCTCACCCTTTAATGCAACTCTCTTCTGATTGGCTGCTCCTTGAAAACAAAAGATGCAAATAGCAGGTAGGAGGGGCTTCTGTGACCAGAGTTTTTGGATCACAGGGAGTACTGGTAAATACACTGACTTCCTTATAACTTTTTTTAATCATTGTTATTAACTGACAAGTGGTGGAGGAAACTTTCACACCATGCCTTTAGGAAAAGAAACAAAGCATTATGAAAACACCTCATCACACACAAAACTGTAAATGTTGTTTGTCACTGTTAAATAGTTTAATATTACTGCTGCAGATGTTTAACGCTGACATCCCTTTGAATACTTTCTGTAATGTTTAATTTCCAGCACAATATTCTCCAAATCATATGTTTGTAGTGGCCGTCCTGTGTGGACCACCTATCTCTGAAAAATAGTTGTTCATGAGCTCAGAAACACAGGCCCACATCTGGATTTTTTTAAGTATATTAAAATATATTAATATTTTAATATTCTGTCAGAGATGAAAGGAGAGAGATTGCTTTACATTGGTACATTTTAATTTATGTCTATTTTTAGACAGGCAAGCACTGCTTGCCTTGCATGTGCTGATGGACGCCACTGTTCAAGCTACTTCTACAACTAGTTATCCACTGAGGCTTCAATACATACAATATGCAATAATACTTTTAAATACAGGATTTTTCTCTGTTTTTCAAGCCCTCAGGTGTTGGCTTTCAGAGACATAAGTCAAACTTCAATTTTCCAATTAAGGGTCAGTGGAGGAGACGGGCAACCAAACCCAATGCAAGTTTTTGGACTATCAAGAGAACCCAGGTTACCCAGAAAGTACCCACACAGTCACAAGGAGACTCCCCACAGAAGGACCTCCGACTAGATTCAAACCCAGGACTGCTGTGAGGGAGCAGTGCTAACCGGTGTACCACCCAGGAAACCCAAGTATTATAATTACACAATATAAGCAGCCGAGTTACTAAAATAATAAAATACAAGATTTATTATGCAACTCATAATGTTGTCAGCATTATATTAGTGTCATTACTGCAAACATGTGGACATGTAGCTTTACATAGTTGTTTCACAGTGAAAATGCACCATGCAAAGAATACTGTGTGCTTTTTCTTGCAATAGTATGATTGTGTCTATCAAATATTCCCATCATTTTGTTTAGTTCTAAACGATCCAGAAAAAGGAAAACAAACTGCACAAATGAGCCCAGATTGTTGTCCGTTAGTTTTCTGGTGATCAATATAATCAAATACAAGAACTTCACAACAAGCAATTCCTTCTGTCAGTTTATTGAGACAGCCAGCAAACGCTGTGGTCAAGGCTGAAACTCCGATCCTTGTCTAAAAGTTTCTTTTCATTAACTCGTGACCACTTCACACAAACACACACAGGCCTACGATTAGTGTCAGGATTGTACATGTGCACCTGAAGCCTCTTGAGGAACTCTCACCATCTATCAACACCTTTGCTGAATCAGTCCTTCAGCAAGGACCAGGCTTATGGAAAGCTGCATGCAAGTAAAATAAAAACGTGTGGTGCCCCCTGGTGGCTGAAAAGACTACTACTACCTAAAAATAATACAATAACGTATCTAAGAACAAGACACCACTGTTCAGCATGTGCAGAGGGCATGGTGGGCTTCCCCCAGTGGCTTCACATTCTGCACATTTCTCATAATATCTCAGATTAATCTGCACTGAACAGTGCAATAACACTTGTATAATGATAGAGACTACAAGGTTTCAACAAGCAAGTAAAAAAAAACCACACATACAAAAATAACGCATTTCTAAAAGCAAAGCACATAGCGATTCTTTGGTTGCTCCTAACTGCTTTCAGTGCAAACATTGGTACACAGTTTACTGTATTTAGCTCATGCTAAATGTCAGGAAGTGCCTTTGGTGTAAAACTGTGAGATCAGCTGTGAAGGCAGCTGCTGTGGTGACCCCTTATGACAAGAAAACAGTTGAAAGTAGCTTTTATATTTGTCGTGTTGACAGTATCTTCAAGGGAGTATCCAAAGTATTTCCTATTATTTGGTCCTTTGCATAAAAGTACATTTAGCAAAATACACCACTGTGTTTTGCTTTTTCGCTTCCAATGCTCACTAAACTCACCGGTCATCGCTCCTAAAAATACAAGCTGTAAGTTCAAGCTGGAGGTTTTAAAAGCTGCAAAAATCAGTTTTTGGTGTCGGCACAAAAAATGTTTCCTTGTAAAGTTAATTTAAACATCCAGCAAGCACACAGTGACATTAGCATTTATTTAGAATTGTGCCTTTAGAAGACTGTAAACATAGATGAGCATTTAAATCATGGATGTAGACAAGCATGTATTCAAAGTATTGATTCAAGCAGCTTTAAAGGCTAACTTTTCATGGACAGTTGTTGGTTTTTGATATTTACTCCATTGAAGATACAGTCGCCAACTATGAATCCCAAACTGCACCTTACCACTAGGTGGCAGCAGTGAGAAGAAAAAGACCCCAGAGAGAAAACCATGAAAAATATTGCCAAGTGTATTGCCCAATTGCTAGTGGCCTTTCTTAAATATTGATTGTAAGTGCTGTATACATTTTCCTTTGAAAGAAAAAAAAAAAAAAAACACGCTTTACTGTAGGACAGTCTATTTGTAAAAAACAACAATTTAAAAAGAATTTAAAACCTTTAAAAAGTAATTAAAACTGTAAACACACTATGATGTTACATGTCCATGGCATATGCTGGAGTTAAAGTAGGATTTGGCAGATGTGGGAACCCTAAGATCAAGTGCAGCATAGGGCAAAATAATTACTTAATTAGAAATGAGTTGTATAATATTCTGCCTTGTGAGTCCCAGTAGATTTTTTTGTCCTGTGCTGCTATTCCCAAAATGTATCCATCTGAATTCAACAAGTTATACGCAGATGTTACATGAGCTATACGGCTGATTTCCAACCCCTACACACTATAAAGCAAAGAGGTAAAGTTCACCATCATCATCTTAAATATCAACTGATATCTACTACCCTTGATGTAAACTAGTAACGGTAACCTATGTGTAACCAGCCCAACAACACTGCACACTTTTATACTGCACATTACATAAACCCAACCAGTTTACCCTGCACTAACCCGCCTGCAACTTTTGAATTATAAAATTATTATACTTCAGTTTGTTTTGCAACATGTTTCACAAAAACATAATGCAGCAAAACATTGTGTAAAAAAACCCCTAAAAACTCTCAAATGAATGAAGACATTACATGTATGAGTTCAATTTCCACTCAATAAAATGTCACTTGCTGAGCAGTGCTTACATTTGAAAACAATCTCACCTTCCTCTCCTTTCCTCTCTTTCTCAATCTCTGTGTCGCACATTAAAAAACAAAATTCCCCCCGTGTGAAATAGAGCAGCTGTAAAATTAGCTCACAGACTGATTTTGTGACAAAGTGCACAGAAACAGCTTGTGTGCTATAAAATTACCTGCAACTTACAAATCATTACTTTTAATGTAATCTAAGTACTGCGACCACAACTTTGCATCTAGACTATGAACGCACCATGAAGGGTATGAGAAAGAGAAAGGGATGTGCGTAACCAGGTTTTGGGACCCATTACTAAAAGCAGCACTAGGCTGCAGCACATTAAAAATTAACTTATTTCAGTAGTAACCTGCCTATTAGATTTCATTACTCATTAACCAAAGGTGCTAGAATGCCACTCTGGATCGATCCAGCCCACTTAAACTCCTGTGTATATGTATCACGATGAAGAGATATCGAATAAAGTGAAATTAAGGCTTCGCTGCGCTCAATTGTAATACCACTTTGAACCACAAGATGGTACAGCGAGTTAGTGTGTCATCCAATTATTCAAGCTAGAGTTAGCTCAACATTCACACTGAATTTGTGTTACTATCTTACTTGCCCACTTATTTTAGTAGCTAGAAAAGCACAGGCCATGCTTTAAAAAAATAAAAACATTCGATTAATTAGGAGTCAAATTTTAAGATAGCAACACTAAAGATGCTGGTCGGGCTGGACTACTACTCTAAAATGTTCTTATAAAACGCTGCCACCTTGTGGCGAAAGTTCTAATTACATTTTAGAGAGGGTTTCTGCAAAAAATACCTTTGGCCTTCACCTGCAGCGTAACAGTTACATTTCCTTTGCTGTCTAATAAACTATTTAGCTGCTGTTTCAATTGCACTTGCAGTGTACGGATATTATGAAGCTGCATTTCAAAATGTGCACATCGCAGAAGCATTGGCTTAATCAGTGAGAAAAGAGCTGCAGATACACTTTGGGATCACACAGGGGCACAGCAATAAACATCGTGGGCTCCGCTGGAGATCCACTACTTTTCTCCTGCTGGGTTCCACACGACGCTAAAGATGGTGGCCTCCAATGACATCAAGCACCATCTCATCAACCTTGAAACACAGTTAGGACACTTCAGGTTGCAGCTTCTGAGGGGGGAAAAACAATGAAATTATGTCACACGGATGAAGGAGTGAACCAAAATGCTAGACAATGAAGTCAGTGGAGATGGCGTTAACCTGTTCTTTCAGGGCCTGCATGGATGTGTACTCCATTTGATCTCTCTTCTTCCTGATCCAGTCGGGTTCATCGGGAATCAGGGCTGCCATAATAAACTTGATTAAGATCAGCACGTGCTGCAAACACACACGAAGATAAACATGTCAGGGGTATACACAGAAATGCGTTTGATTAGCTGTCTAGTTCTCTTCTTACCTCCCCAAAAACAGCCAACAGCAGGATGTTCGTGCTGCTCAGGCCACCCTCGCGACACAGCTCTTGTAACCGTGGCGACAGCAGCAGCAACCAGCAGTTGGAAATAACGGAGACGAAACTCAAGACCTCGAAGGCAACCTGGGACACGAGACAACAACGTGAACTGTTTGCTCATAAACGAGCCGAGCGTGACAAAGGTTCTGACCTGCTGACCTGCCACACGCCCATGTTAGCCACAGGAGGGGAGAAGGGCTTGCGGAAGAGGTTGCAGATCTTATAGGCGTCTGATCGGATCTCCGTTATGTTGTTGATGAGCAGCAGCACGGCCGTCAGAGGATACACGCAGGAGAAAAGACTCAAATACCCAAACTGCACCAGGAGCTCTATATATTCTGCAAACAGGCCCTGGGACACCACAGGAAGCTATCACTCTCAGGGTATTATAATCAAACTGTGTTTTATAATGTATTTATTGGCTTTATTCACTGATACTGGCCTGAAAAAATCTTTTTAGTTGCTATTGGCCAGATTATATTTTAAATATTTCACCCTATCAGTGCATGCCTAATGTTTTCTATATCCTCACAGGAAAAACAGGCAGGGTTCTCTGGTTCCGGAATTTGTCCTCCTTAGGGTCATCTTCACTCTCTGTCCTGTGGGGGGCGCTGATGAATCTGTCCACCAGGAAAGGTATAACCACTTCTGTCACCTGGTTAACCAGCTGACTCACGATCAACAAAGATGCCAGGCGCTGAAGAAAGTAAAAAAAGGAATATAATTCTTCCACCCTTTACTTCTTCCACTTTTCCCCTGATTATCTAAAGGAGTTCCCCAGAGCTTCGTATTAGGACCACTGCCCTTCTTTCTATATAGAATCATTTTTTTGCAGTTATAGCTTACTTATCTCTTTCAGTTTATTTACACAGTCTGCTTTCATGTCATTTTTAAAACAGTTATCATCTAAACTTTGAAAGATAAAAGCTGCTCGAGGGGATAAAATGAAAACATATAAATATTTAGCTGTCTTTATTTATCGGAATTTATTATTTAACACTTCCACCGAAAACCACGCGTCCAAGATGAAACTTAAATTGTCTTTTTAAGAAATAAATCTGATTTTTCTCTCCAGATGGGGAAACATTTGATTTCTGCAACCGTTTCTTTTTTAATCTTCTCTTTATGAATGCATCACTGTTCTCTGTTAAATGGGTCTGTTTAGCAAAACACCGAAATAGCTGTACAGAATATATAATGTTCAACAGAAAGATTTTATTACAAAAAAGTGGGCGGAGTTAGAAACTCTAAATTAAATCTTTTGGCTTCTACCATAAAATGCACAAGACGTGGGTTACCTTACGAAGCAGGGGCACATCCTGCTTGAAGAAGGCAATGTGGAAGAGCACGGCAAAATTGTTGAAGAAGGTGAACTGAAGGAAGAAAGGAGAACCTGTCAAAGAGGAATCCCTGTACTTTATAAGATAATGGTTCAAAAGGAGAGGAAAGCAGGAACTAACCACCAAAATCTTGGCTGTCAGTTGGTTCTCGAAGGCGGACTCCTCTCTGTGGTTTTCTAGAGGGACGAAGTAAAAGCATTTCATTAAATGTGCAGGATTTCTATCCTAAAAATTGCCAACACACATACGGTTCAAATGAGAAACATCTCCACTGCATTAACAAACTCATGGGTCTGGATTCTCCTTGCAGTTCAGTCTCACTCACCATATTCAGTCAGACTCTGCGCCACGTTCCTGTAAACATTTCCTAGCATGTTTGTGTAAACGATGTGAAGCACTGAGGGTATGTAGAGAAAAGCCTGAGACAGCAGGGAGTTCCAGTCTTTGTGTAGCTGTTTCACCTGGGCCTCCCCCCAGTAGAAACACATCATACCGAGCACCACCAGCCCTGCAGGAGGAGGCGGGACAGGTATTTCATCTCTTACTGCTAAATCTTTGCAGAATCAGAGAAACTAGAGCAAAAACATTTCTGCACCTACCTAGAAACAGCCCCACTACTGGGACCGACACCAGCACCATACGCAGGTCTCTCTTCCATTCAGGGAAAAGAGGCTCCACGCGACCTGTAACGGGGTTTACGCCGAGGTCACCGTGGAAATTGGGCCGAGGCTCTGCAAAACGCTCTGCGAGGTTCATGGTCCCCCAGCGGTATGACAACGAGGAGCTCCGGCGTTTCCACAGCTCCATGAACACCGTGGACCAGATCATGCTGAACATCGCCTGAAGCATGTGGCCGCTGATCATCGGTCCTGAGTCATCATCATTAATTATGACCTTTGATCCCGAGACCGAATCCACCATTTCCTTCTTAACCTCACCTGTGATGGCAGGAAGAGTTTTGTGTCCTGTCAGTGACATCCATACAGCGGGGCATCTCATGTTTAATAACTGGATTTAATCACAGTCTGGAGTCACTGGTCTTTGTGGGAGAAGATAGGACTTTAATGAAAAGGTGGGAAAAAGCCAACAACAGTCCTGCTTCAGACTGTTTCCAATTCATACAAGTTCACTTCTTCTTACAGAAAACATTTACTTTGAGCATTAGTTGTATTTTACAATTAATTTAAGTCAATTCGAGTCACTCCAGTGACAGTGGGAAGGGAAAACTCCCTTTAACAGGAAGTAACCTCGGGCCGAATCAGGCTCAGGGGGATGAGGATAGGAACAGAAGACAATTCTGTGTAGGTGTTTTCTTCTTTGAAGCACAGTATTTTATACTGTATATGGTAAAACAGCATATTTCTTACCTGAAAACTATAATTTATAAAAACAACTAATAAAAATCACCATAAAACTTCCACAACTGGTTTCTGAAATAATTCTTTAAAAGGTAAACTCTCATCTTGACATGTTTCTATTAAATATTAATACAAACTTCCAACAGAAGAAAGAAATGTAGTAAAAAGGGTCTGCCACTGTGCTTTGTGTTTAATTACTGGCCGTGGGAACTGCATACATAACTGTTTTGTCTGTGTTAGGTTCTCATGGTTGTCTAAGGAGCTTGAAAAGAAAGCAACTGGACTTCTTTAAGTTTCGTGAAGACGTTTCACAGCTCATCTAAGAGGCTTCTTCAGTTCTAAAACCAAATGGTAACACGACAGGGTGATGCACGGTTTCACAGCGACTTCACCCAAAACCGCTGCTGTTGATGACTCATGCCTTTTTTCACACCTTGGCTCCAGGGTCAAGTCACATGATTAATAGGTCAACAAACCTCTTAAGGGACAATGCCCACCTGGGCTTTGACTCTCCACCATTTGATTGTAGAACTGACAAAACCTCTTTTATAGTAGATAAAGTCCTTTATTTTGGACAGTTTTTCTCTATTACTCACAAAGAACAAATATATATCATATATTATAAGTGGCCCATTATATAAAGTAATAATTAGAGAATTTGTAAAAAATGTTTGGAATCATGTATGATTTTTGTTCCACTTCTCACGTGTTCACCACTTTGTGTTGGTCTTTCACGTGGAATTCCAATAAAATTGATTCATGTTTGTGGCTGTAATGTGACAAAATGTGGAAATGTTCAAGGGGGCCGAATACTTTTGCAAGCAACTGTATAAGCATGTTGTTTTTGAGTGCCAAATACATCATAGAGGTCATATATGGATAAATCCACACACCTACCTGAGAAGTATGAGATGGTCAGGCCCAGTATTGCAGGTGTGAGCAAAGACCAGGTGTAGAAATCAAGGAAGCTGAAGTAAAACGCCACAGCGCTTCCAAAATAGTCATTGACTGAATCTAATAAGTTAGACAGAGATATCTGGTGTGAGCACATCCACGCAGCCATCGATTATGAATCATAGTACCTTCCAGAAGTGACAAATGCATGTAATGTAAGATTTTTACAGCTATTTGAATGAACAAAACTGCATACAAGCTTAAAAGCAGTGTGTTGTATTTCCACCCACCAAGTGGCTGAGCCAGCTGATTCCCCGAGTACCAGGCTTCACGGAGGTCCTTCATTTTTTTTCGGTTGTGGAGGGGAAACGTGTCCACAACAACACCGGCTGAGGAAAGCTTCTGCCCTGCAACATCAATCACTGTCATCACATCGAATCTCTTCAACCCAGGATGACTTGAAGACTTAAAAATAATCATAATCCCTAAACTGTACATATACAGTACATCTGAGGGAAGCAGTTCAGATCAGCTGATTAACCGTGGAACAGCCATTCATATGCCAGTCCCACAAACCAAAGAAGAATAACTGCACATAAAGCTGCAGCTAAAAGTAGGTCCTAAGCAAAAGTGATGTTCATTACAAATAGGGCTGCCACGAACGATTATTTTCATAGTCGACTAGTCACCGATTATTTTTGCGATTAGTCGACTAATCAGATCATGCATCCATTGGACATAAAACTACAGCTTATTGCACCAGCATGCATCTGCTCTTATATAACTATCATTAGCTTACAGCTTTAAGTGTTTAAGGTATGTGCTAACTAAAAATAATGACAAGATGATATGTTATTAAATTTTAATGAAATTTGCAGATTGTTTCGGTGAAGTTTGCTATCTTCACCGAAATGCTCCTTGCTATCTAAAATATAACGGGACACCGGAGTATATTCTCGAGCATCTCACACTTCTGATAACCAGTTGTCTGCTTGACGTTTATTCAGCTGTGTAAAAACTATAACTTTAATCTCAGCCAAACTCAGGAACAAATAAAATACTAAAAAAAAAAAAAAAAGCCAAACAATAACATTTTTGAGTTATCTAAGTGACTGTATGTTTAACCTGAGTAGCGAAAGATGGCAGTGGACGATTTGCCGGTGTTGTGCCAAAGTAGGTATCCCCGACAGAATTTGTTTCCCCTGTGCTGGGAGCACGCAAGAAGTACTGATGTTTTCATTTTGTGAAAAATTAGTATCGTTACATTACCATTCAGTTTGAGGGTTACAACAGAAAATTATATATTTATTGCTCACGGGTGTCAGGTGGGATTATTTTAATAAACCATTAACATTTTGGCTGATAACTATTTTTATTCTCCTGTAACTTTACTATATAAAGAGCTAAATCCTCCAAAGTTTCAGGAGTAATGCGTCATAATAAGAAGTGTTTGTGAACGAAAAATCAGCAATGTGGGATACTGTTTGTCCGTGATTTACACAGGGGGAACAAATTGTGGCAGGATCAGCCTGATATTATTTGTATCCCACTATAACTTCGTTGTATAAAGAGCTAACATCTCAAAAATGTCAGGAGTAGTTAGTCATTATAAGAAGTGTTTGTAAACTAAAAATCAACAATGTGGGATACTGTTTGTCCGTGATTTGGACAGTCCAGCGTGTGCTCCCGACGCAGGGGAAACAAATTCTGTCGGGGATACCTAGTTTGGCACGACACCGGGAGTCCGGTGCTCTCACGGGCTCTAGTGAGCCTTGTCCCCGGCTAGCTATCGAGCTAGTGGGTAACAGACGTCTCCGAAAACATCGGAGCGCTTTTGAAAACATCAGGTGTCTTGATAAACTGAGCAGATATTTGAGGTTTACACAGCTACATTCTCGCTTGAAAATATGTTAAACGTTTATTTTGTGGCCCAGAAAGAATAATAAGAGTAATATTAAAACTAACTAGCTACCGCCATTGTTGGAAACTGAGCTGGGCTGCGGTATAGTGATGGGTCGTTTGCGAACGAAATGGCTCTTAGAGCCGGCTCTTTGACGTGAACGACAGGAGCCGGCTCCTTATCGCGAGCCGTCACGTGGGTTTTTTTTTCTTTTTCTTTCTCTCAGCCTCTCTCTCGCACTTTTTTTCCGCTTCACTCCGCACGCAGCCTTGTGCTTTACGCTGGGCAGAGGGGGGAGGGGCGGTAGTTACACTCAGTAGCACAGGAACAGAACAGGAGGGACAGAGAAAGAGAGCCAGGGACAACAACGTCACTTTAGAAAGGTATAGTAATCATCCACAACTATTTTCAGTTGCAGATGATAAAGGATTCAGAAAGTTTAGTCATGCAGGCCCATATGACAGAGAATATGCATCTTATTTTTTTTCATGTTTTAATTTATATTTAATTGTGTTGTGGTTTGCAGTGTTTTGTGTTGTTTCACTTTAAATTTGTAAAAGGAAATAAATAAAAGTATATTTACGGTGGCCCCTAGAGACAAAGCACATAAAAACTTCAAATCACGTACAAACCCCGAAGCACGTACAAACTCCAAAACACGTAAAAACACGTACAAACTCCGAAGCACGTAAAAACTCCGAAGCATGTAAAAACTCAAAACACGTACAAAAGACAACAGAAGTGCTCCAGGATGCTAGGGGGCAGTGTTGAGCTTTTGTTACCTAGTGGCTACACAAGCCAGCAAGTACCAACGACTGGATTTGGTGTGTGGTAGTAACAGGTAAATGAACTTTTTTTTTTTAATTATTTGAATATATATGAGTGCCTGTGTATAAATACCCAAACAATACACACATGCTTTCAATTGTGTAATTTAAGTGATCTAGTAGCTCTGCTTTGGAAGTTCAGTTCATGCTAGAAATGTGTTTTGGAGTTTGTACGTGTTTTGACTCTAGGGGCCACCGCATATATTTATATATAAACATATATAAATAAAACCACTTTTTTACGTTAGTAATTCCTTTTGTGCATAATTTTATATTATTGTTAATAATAAATTAATTAAAGCAACAAAACAACCTGAAGAGCCGGTTCGGAGCCGAAAGAGCCGGCTCTTTTTAGTGAGCCGAACCGAAAGAGCCGGATCTCTAAAAAGAGCCGGAAATCCCATCACTACTGCGGTATGAATTCTGGGACAGAGCTACTACTTCTTCTTCTTCTTCGGGGTTTAACGGCAGCTGGCATCCTTGTACATGCAGTGCTGCCATCTTCTGTTTCAGTCCGTTATTACACTCTTAAATCCTACGACTTATTCCTGCATCTTTTGTGATCTTACAAAGCTTCAAATGACATGTCGACTATTAAATCAGTCGTCGACGATTTTGATAGTCGATAGTAATCGTGACTAGTTGACTAATCATGGCAGCCCTAATTACAAAATAAACTAATTATTAGACCAGCCAGAAATTAAGTCACAAAAGCCTTGAAAATCCATAAACCTTTGTAGGGTTGCAGCTGTATTAACCCACAGCTGGAAGTGGATCCTAGCAAACGCACCACACGATGATAAATGATTTTTAAAAAATTACTGAACACACACATGGATCTTGTTTCTTCACACTGAAAAATGACATCTGAAAAAGCACAAACCACACTCACAGATGTTGTCTCTTTTTTGCAGCATGCGGCTCTCAGGCAGGCCGGGTATCCTCAGGTCCCTCTGCGCCCGCAGTCCATCCAGCTCATACTTCACTATGTACTGTCGCTCCGCCAGCGTCAGAAACACCTCCATGTTATCTGTCACACACATGAACAGAGATGCATTAAACAGACACACATACAGATTAATCTTTTTTTTCCTTGACCCCAGAAAGCATTTAAAGGTCAAATACTGAAGATTTTAATGAAATCCGACATTTATTTTGTACAATTTTAACAAAGTTTTAAAGGTATTATAAAAGATCAATCTAAGCAGATACAGGAGATTTGTGCAAAAGGTTACGCTCAGATTGTAACATCAGATGCTGAGGGTTAAACCTTCGCTGTCATGCTAAAACATCCAAAAAATGCATTAGCTGGCCTTTTCACAATAAAGTGTTTTCTAATGGTTCAGTTGGTTCAAGTAGACTGGTGAATGTTTTTCATTATCATCTTTTGCTTCAATGTTTACCCGCGATGCTTTTCCTGACTTTCTGTCATCTGTTACAGCGTTGTCAAACTGAGGAACTGAAACTGCTTGCTGAAGTGAAAGAGCTACATCAAGACGCAACAGCAGACAAATGAGGATTATTTTGAGCTGTGCATCATGCAAAGCTACTGTAGTGGAATCCACGAAGAAAAATAAGGAGCTCAAAGTGAGCACAGTAGTAAGAAGCTCACTGAACTGTTCGAATGCTCTTTGAACCCACACGAGTAATGAAAGAACACAGGACTGGACTTTGTACTGTGAACACCTGCCAGAGTGTTTGTGCAAGTCATTTTATTATTTTTAGGAAGCTACTATTAGAGAGGAAATTCATGCAAAATAAATAATTGTGGATATTCCTAAATCGTTCTGGGATACAATGCTCTAATAAGTCTCCCTAAGCTCTACAGGGTACTTCCTAATGTCGTGTTTAACCATGTAAAGTGTGCTCCCCCAAAGCTGCTCCACTGCACCTGAATCTTTAAAGTTGTCTCTGTCATTGTAGGAGAAGGCCTCCATGTCCCCGCTGCGGTAAGTCTTACAAAGACCCAACTCTTCAGCGGCTCGAAGTAACGTGCAGCGGGGGGCCGAGACCACGATGATATCACCGCTGGCGTCCTCACCCGGGTGGGCCAGTAATGCAGCACCTGTTCACAGTGAAGCAATGGTTAAATGGAGACAAAGAGCTGAAAAACCTTAAACATCCTTACACTCAGGAATGAGAGAATCAATTCAGTCTAAAACACGTGCAGTGCTGCGAAGAAGCATCTCCTCCCCATCCTGATAGCTTAATTTTTCCCATATTTGTCACATTTACATGTTTCAGATCATTAAGATAACCCGAGTCAATAAAAAATGCACTTTTTAAATTATGATTTTATTTATTAATAGAAAAAAATCTAGAAAATCTATTTAAATCACAAATCATCTGTGATTAACCCCATTTCTTGGAAAGCCGAGTACACTTTCGCTAGCCACGCCCACGCCTGCCAGACCTGTCGAATCAAGAAACAATTTAAATAGAACCTGTCTGACAAAGTGAAGGAGCTAAAAGATCTAAAAAAGCAACGCATCATGCAATAATCTAAATAAATAACTGAAAAACGATGGCACTGGAAAGGGTTACAGCAGGGGTAGGCAACTCCAGGCCTTGAGTGCAGATGTCCTGGAGGTTTTAGATGTGTCCTTGATCCAACACAGCTGATTTAAAGGGCTAAATGACTCCTCAGCATTTCTTGAAGTTCTTCAGAGGCCTGGTAATGAACTAATCATTTGATTCAGGTGTGTTAACCCAGGGTGCGATCTAAAACCTGCAGGACACCGGCACTCGAGGCCTGGAGTTGCCTACCCCTGGGTTACAGAGTCATTTCTAAGGCTTTGGGACTCCAGAGAACCACGGATATAAGAAACGTGGAACAGTGGTGAACCTTCCCAGGATTGACCAGCCAATCAAAATCACTCCAAGAGCACATCAACGACTCACAGGAGGTCACATAAGAAATCACTCCTATACAAATATTTTAAGAACTGCAGGTCTCACTTGAATCAGTTAAGGTCATAATAATAATAATAATGTATTGCATTTATATAGCGCTTTTCAAGGCACCCAAAGCGCTTTACAATGCCACTATTCATTCACTCTCACATTCACACACTGGAGGAGGCAAGCTACGGTTGTAGCCTGGGGCAGACAGAGGCGAGGCTGCCATATCGCGCCATCGGCCCCTCTGGCCAACACCAGTAGGCGGTAGGTGAAGTGTCTTGCCCAAGGACACAACGACCAGGACAGAGAGCCCGGGGATCAAACCGGCGACCTTCCGGTTACAGATACGCTTCCCAACCCCCTGAGCCACAGTCGCCCCGGTCAGGTCAGAGTTCATGTTTCAAAAAGAAGAAAGAGACTTGGCAAAAATGGCATCCATGCTAATGTTGACCACGAAGAAGACAAAGGCTCGTCTCACATTTGCCAAAAAAAAAAACTCTTGATGATTCCCAAATCTTTTAGAGAAATATTCTGTGGACTGATTAGACAAAAGCAGAACTTTAAGGAGCTTTTTGAAGATTGCTGAAGGAATTTTTGTCCCCATCTGAAAGATTTATCGCAAATGCTGTTGAAGTTCTTGCTGCCAAGGGTGGCACAACCAGTTACTGGATTTAGAGGGCAGTTCCTTTTTACACAAGGCCACTTTTTTCCTTTAATAAATGAATTTAGAAATTGCATTTTGTACTTACTCAGGCCATCCTTGTCTGATAATTAAAACAGTTTTTTCTCGCTGCACCATAAAGCACGAATGTTCATCCTTTCATACAGATTTCCCCAACCTTTCCCAAATTTGTGGTCCCTGCTAGAATTTCAGTGAGGTGTTATGTGGAGATGAGCTTGTCTAGTTTGCATAGCATTGCTTCAACACAAAACACTGCAAAGAGTCGTGGACAGAGCAGTTTTTATCCATTCGTCCAAACATCTTTAGTTGCCATAACAACAATAACAAAGCAAAAGAACATAAATATTATTATCTTAAAGAGTAGTTTCTTTGTGTCTGTGTGTTTATCTGATATGACATGTGGGTTATGGCTGGCATATGCTTTCTGTGCAGCCATGTCAGACATTTTCATAGGAGTCATTTAACTGCATTTATCTGACATGTAGCTTGGAAATGCAAATTCAATCAAATGTTTAAAGAGTAGCCATGTTTCCTGGAAATGATTCTCCTATTACGTTCACTCCTGGCACAAGAGAAATCCTCATAAATGTTTGATCCGCATGCTTTTTCTTTGAAAGCGAGTTTCCAATCGATGCAGAAACTGAAGTGAGCTCTGTGCTGCTGCTGATATCTGAGCCCTCACCTCCATCTTTCTGAGGAGCTCCAATCACCTTGATGAGCCAGCGCTTCGTCTCGGGGCCGACTTTCCCGCCAAGCTTCACCAGAACCAGCGGCTCCACCCGCTCTGAGAAGCAGCAGGGGCAGCTCACTTTGGTCCAGCCGGATCCAGCATGCAGTTTGCTCAGCAACTTTCCTCCTTTTTCATCTTTAGCCTCCAGCTGTTGGGCTGAGTCACCGCAGCCCCCAGCTCCACCTTCATCAGCGCCTGCCTTACTCATGATGAGACTGGGCACAAATGATAATAAAACGGTATGTTAACTGGGGCTCTTACCCTCAGTGCTAACATCGCCACCTTATTCCCCTTATTTAGTCACACTAGCATCGTAGCTCAAGGGTCAGCAGTGACAACTGTGACAGACTGTTCACGGTCTCCAGAGGTAAAGAAGACTGATCATGGTGATCACCACAAAATTAACCGTACCCAGAGGATAAATGCCCAATGACTGTATAACAAAAACAGCCAGCAGGCTAAAGTTTCATCATGTGCATCCTGTAAAGATCACAAGGCTGTGGTTAGCTATAGACAGCTCACAGATACTGATCCTCAACTTTTCATTTAAGGTCAAAAAGTTATTTTTCAGATTTAATTGGTGACTAAATACACACACAATTAATGACATTTGTATCAACCTCAGCTATACTTGTGTGTTATCACTGTCACTGTGAGCAGACTAGCCTTACTGACCACTCAAAGCACTTTAGAGACTACACAAGTCACATTTAACCACACATACATACAGAACTTTATTTACCTCATATTCATGGGCACTTTAGAATTATAATTAACACCATACATATGAGACTGCACACAAATATCATCCTGCAGCTGTAGCACATTACTTCCCTCCAAAAGTATCTAACTAAAAATATACTTCAAAACTAGTATAAATAAAGTTAAATGCAGCGTTTTTTATAATGCAGGGCAAGATGGAGGCGTGTAATTTATCATATGAAGTGACTCCACTGAGACCTTTTACAATGCATTATTTACACGATGAGTACAGTAATATAACAGCTTATTTATTGCTAACGTATGTTTATGCATCAGCTATTACATTGTGGTAAATGCCAGGCTAGCGATGGAGGTTTTAGATTTGCATGTGAGGCTCACCACGTCATTTTGCAGACATCTGCATGCTTTGGCTGTCATTTCAGTTACTTGGTGAACTCTTAAAATACGAACTTCCTACAAATGCTGCAGTTTCTTGGCTGGAAGCTGTGGTTATATCAGCTCTAAGAACATTTAAAGAAAAAATATCTTCCTCTGTTTTCACTGTATCTGCACTTGAAGACACACTGACTAAGAGATACGCTTAGTGAGGACGTAACTGAAAGCAGAAGAGCACTTCCTGTGACTGAGTTATGTTTGTGCAGACGGGGAAAGTGACAGAGAAGCGTTCAGCGGTAAAACAGAGGATGAGTCAGGAAAATACAGCACCTGGCAGGGCGGGGATGATGAGGTTCTGGTCTCCAGTCCTAAAGCAGTAGCCCCTCCAAACTCCTGTTTCAGCACACACACAAACACGCACACACACACACACAACAGTGGACATGAAGGCAACAACTGATGAGCTGTTGTGAAAAAGAGCAGCACACTCTCAGCTTGCACACACTTACCCAGCTTCAGGTTCCTTCCAGCTTCCTGTCTATTATTTTTTAGGTGTGTGTGTCTGAATCTATTGCAAGAATGCGGAGAAACTTCCCAGAGGCCACAGGGTGTGGAGGGTTGTTTGGTTTCTATTCAGGCTCCTCCCTCCTGTCTGCTCACTGTTACACTGCTGCAGCCGCACCCCAGGGTCCTACTGCACCTCAGCCGCTGTATTAAAAACAGACAAACCTACAGATGTTCAGACGGTTTGGGAGTTGAAGCTAACCTATAGCGCTGGCTTTGAATATTCCAAAGAATAAAGTCTTGAAAAAGAAATGTGTGAGTAAATCTGTGAAACAGAAACAGGATCTTATGCAACAGAAACACGAGGCACACAGAAGTGTACACAGTAGGCTGCTGACACAAAGATTTTGTTGTTGTCCTCCTACAACACCAGAACCATAACATTGAAGACACAGAGCATGCGTGGGTAAGGTTTTAATGCAAATTTGGAGCCAATCAGATTCTCTCAACCTGGATCAGTCAATTCAATTCAGTATAGCGCCAAATCACAACAGCAGTCACCTCCAGGTGCTTTATATTGCAAGGTAAAGACCCTGCAATAATACAGAGAAGCCCAACAATCACTTTAGCATTGGGGTAAGTGGGAAGGAAAAAGTCATTCTTAACAGGAAGAAACCTCCCAGAACCAGGCTCAGGGAGGCGAGACACCTGCTGCCACTTGTGGGCGAGGGGAGGGAGACAGGTTAAAAGACTCTGTGGAAGAAAAACCAGAGATTAAGTGATCTAAGTTGGCAAACCAGCCTTTAGTCAAGACCCCAGATCAATGAGGTGAAAGTGAAAGTCTAACTAAGGAAACATTAAGACTGAAGGTTTCATTTTGAGGTCAAAAGCTACTCTGTCATCCTTCAAATGGAAATTGTATTCTGTGAAATATTCCGATTGCAGCGGTGGACTGGGGCTACCTGCATCTTACTAATGGTGTTCTTGTAAAACAGGGAAGAGATTATCAGCAGATTAATCGGTAACCAATAGCTACAGAGTTGCAAAGATTAGTTAAAATGATCTCCACTGATCAAACAAACAATAAAGAGCTGCTTACGCACAACAGTGCTACTCGAATTAGATTGTTATTAGGTTATAACATGGTGCAAACTGTCTGGAAGTGTTAATAATTATGGCTTATATTGGCGTAGATGTCCCTGTGACAGATGGGCAACCTGTTTAGAGTGTACATGTACCTGAGAGCCTCAGTGCACAGGACACCAGCATGAACTGTGAGCTGCTGTCGAGTATCTGTTTTCTTTCATAAAACACCTTTTTTTTAAATAAATAAATAAATAAATTAGGGCAGAAAAAAAGAATAACCCTGCACACCCTGCTTCTTGTGTTCAAATTAATCCACACATGCAGTGAATACACAGTCATTTTATTAGGTACACACTGACCGTATTAGATTGGACGCCTTTTTCTTCAGTCTTCCTGGCATATAACAACGAAGGCATGATGATCACACGGTCGCTGCAGATTTGTTGGTTGCACACCCCTAATGTGAACCTCCTGTTCCACCATGTTTTTTAAGGTGCTCTGTTTGATTGACGTATGTTGACTGTCGAGGCCATTTGAGTGCAGTGAACTGCTTATTGTGTTCAGAAAAGTAGTTGCTTAATGATTAAATTATTAATGATTAAACCAGATGATTAAATAATGTTCAGTCAGCACTAAAGGCCCCAAAGTGTACCAGTAAAACATTACTACACTACCACCCTAAAACTTTGATTAAGGCAGAAAGAATCCGTTTTTTCATGTTGTTAACGCCACATTCTGTCCGAATTTGTGTCCGGAAGTGTTGCAATAGAAATCGTGACTCATCACACAGCGCAAAGTTTTTTCACCCTTTTGGTGTACAGCTTTAGTGAGCCTCTGAATTACAACCACAGTTTCCTGTTCACAGCTGACCGGAGATGCTCGCCTGCAAACCTTGCCTGTAAGGACTTCGAGCTAAGAGAAAAGCAACAGTAACTCAAAGGGATCCAGATATTTTACTGTGACCGCTGACATGAACAACCACGTCACATTGAAAGTCTTTTGAACCCCCCCCCACCCCCCCCAAAAAAAACCCAAAACATCTCTACATTCAGAGGCAAAAGCAACACCTCCGTTTTTAAAATATAAGATTAAAAGATTCAAATACTCCACCCTTCATCTCTTACCATGCAATTTAAAGTCATCATCCATCACCACGCATCACAGTTGCAGAATGGAAGCCACCACAATCAGCGAATAAAAATAAAAAAACTGGACAGGCCAACATCAGAAATATACAGATATTTATTTACAAATACATTTGCATTTGCATGGACTTAAAAATTCCAAAACACAAGTTAAGACATTAAAGTAAACAAATTTAGGATTTTTGTTGTTTTTTTTTGGCTGCAAAATTTAGCACAAGAGAAAAATTTTACAAGTTAGAATCATATTTACCGTTTTTCATTCTTATCATATAAATATACATAAATAAGATCTGTATTTTTATTTTTTTTAATTTAACTCCAACAAGTGGAATCATTTCACTTTGCCAAGCAGCTGGCACAATCATGTCTTATCATTATTATTAGCATAACAGACATTAAAAACATTCTTTAGGTTCTTTTTGATGAGTTAATGCTTTCTGCACAAAGTCTTGAACATTCATAATCATCATAATCACAGCTAAAGATCAACAGATATTTGTAGACAATGACACATTTTGGTGCTAAATCAGTTAATGAATCCACTCATCTCATCATAGTGGAAACATTTTGGGGTCCCTCAGCCCTCTTTAGGTTTACACTTCACTGTTATTGCTGCAGAGAATTTGTATAAAAATAAATGAAACTATTTATTTTATTTTTATTTTTTTAAAAAGAGGAGTATAAATGGTGTTAAGGTTCTGCATTACAAATCTTCTTGAATGGTGAAAACTCAGATGGATTAGATTACATACAGCTGTATGTACACTTCTACAAGTGGAAGTATTTATTCAAGCTAGAAAAGTAGATAAAAAAAATCAATTTCCTGCAGCAGCAGTATGTTCTTACTGTGCTTCAGTTATTCATGTAAAGAGTGTGAATTAAGTTTGTTCTACTTCACTTATCGGCGTTGTCGGGCGTTTTTTCAGGAGACATTTTGCGGATCCACCAGTCAGTGTCAAAACTTCCTGCTGTAAAGTCAGACTTGTTGATTTATCATCATCCTAGGGAGGGATCTGCAGGGCCAAAATAAACCACCAACTTTAAAGTCGTCCTATTATGCTTTTCCTAATTTTCTGTAATATTTGTGCCGTTACAGTTCATACCCATGTGCAAGTGATCCATGAGACAGAAGCTCAGGCTTCAAACTACCCTAAACATTCAAGTTTCAGATAGCTTTCCTTTACTCCTAGAGAGCAGATATCCCTTATATATAGTCAACTAAGGCACAAAGCTCTGAGAGGCATCCAATCAGAAGAAAGTTGGCTTTAAGAGGAGGGGATAAGAGAGCTAAGATGGTTTGTTAGTATAATGTAAATAAGCATTAGTTTGAAGTGTGAGTCATGCCAAGCTACACTTGAAACATGGTGTTAGAAGTTGCATTATAGGTCCCCTTTAAAAGGAAGGAATCTCTATGTCAAGATTACTTTTAGAAAATAACACTTCCAAAAATCTGTGAACTTTGACCCCAAGATCCCCACAGCAGGAAATCAGACAGACTGGCTTCATGCCTTCAGATTTGTCCCCCGTCACCCTGGCAACCACACTTGCTCTCTAACATATAGTCAACCTGAAAAATGAAGACTGTGCGATTAAAGAATCTCCTCTACTGTACAAAGCTTCATACAAAATATTATTTTTACATCTTTGTTGAATTATTAACGAGGAAAAAAAAAAAAAAAAAGATGGAAATATTACAGACTTGCAAAAATATATCTCCACAGGGGTTTCAGACATTCTGAACTCTGCTTTTACATCACATTAACAGTACATGGAATTAGCCTCCTACAGTATAAGCTCACTCCTGCAGATTTGGTGATAATAAGTTAAACGTATCTCAGCAAAAACAAATGTGAAACCGAAGGTTTTTTCCAGGCACGGCTGCTTCTTAAATCAAGCGAGCCCAAATGTGGTGGAGGGAACTTTTGTGATTTGTTAGCAGCGCAACAGTTTATAGCAGCGTAGCAGAGAAAAGCTGTGACAGCGACGAGGAATATGTAAGCTGTAGATGATGCGAAGGCGGGAAGAAGCCTTTTTCCTCAGTAGATTAAATAGTTAGCGTACTCTCTCTCAATCTCTGTCACACTTTCTCTCTCACATGCACTCTTTCTAATCATCTCTCACCCCCCTCCGCTCCACCCATCTTCAACATTCACCTACCATCCATCACTTCCTGTTACCTCTCGAACAGTGTGCGTTTTTGGTGAGCTGTGTGAGCATTGTGCTGTCAAATTAGTAATTTTATCAGAGTTTTCCCCCTGTATGATTTTAGATTAAAAGATTAAATCTAATTCAAATTGACCACATGCATCACAAAACAGATTTTTCTCTCCACGGTCACCTCCCGGCTGTACGCGGCGACATTCTGAGTGGTGATCAGGTGATAGGTTGGTGTTGGTAAAGCACAGGTGGCAGATTTCTTAAATGAAAAAAGAAGAAGTAGTAGTAGAAGGAAAAAATGGCACTGAAAGCCCTCACATCTTAGTGGAAATGATCACAGTGAGTAAATAGTGCAGGCAGGTTGACACACACCCAGATGACTGAGCTTAAGGTAATATTGTGGTGCTGGTTAATGTGTTACACAGAGTATTAATGGACTGGATGCAGTGGCCCTGAAGTTCCTCCTAGTCTGTGGAAGTTATATGGCTGCAGAGATGTAACTAAAGGAGTTGGGAAAAGAGGGTGGTTGACAAGTCCTGTGGCCCTTCGGGGGAGCCGTTTCCATGTCAGAATTTTTCATCAGGCATAGTTGTGTTGAAGGGGTGGTCCCAGAATGTGGTGGTGATCCCGAAACCTGGTGAGAAAAATAAAGATCCCATCAGAAAAAGAAAGAAAAACCCCCCAAAACAAAACCATATTTCTTCTAAGGCCGTTAGCAAATGTAATCCTCACCTGATCTCTGGTGCTCGAAGTGGTGTTTGACGTGGTAGGCCTTCAGGCTGTACAGATATGAGCCTTTCTTTGGAGAGCCATAGTGAAGGTAGTAGTGGATCATATCGTATACGACGTAGCCGCCCAGCCCACCGACGAACACGCATACTCCGAGGATGTCTGGGAGCACGCAATGGATGGACATGTAGAAGACCGCCACAACTAAGGAGGCGAGGCCGGGAGGGAAGACTAGCCGAGAGCCGTCAAACGGAGACTGGAGAGAGAAAATAAATGAAAAGATTTATATACGGTGGCCATTTTACGTCCTTTTTTCCCCCGCAACAAAAAGCCATCACAGGTATTCATCAGACAGTAATTCAAAAATGATCAGAAAGAAGAAAGAAAGTGTGCTTTATTGATCCCCGTGGGGAAATTCCTCTCTGCATTTAACCCATTCACTCAGTGAAGCAGTGGGCAGCCATTGGGCGCCCGGGGAGCAGTGTGTGGGGACGGTACCTTGCTCAGGGGTACCTCAGGGTAGCTGTTCAGGGGAATCGAACCCAATCATGTGGCCACCACTCTACCTACTGAGCTATCCCTGCCCAATAGCCAGCAAGTGGCGATATCTTTCACAGCATTTTCCTCAGCCTTTCCCAACACCTTGTTGCTGCCATCAAACTCAAATTAGAGTCTGAATATTACAATATTTTTCTAATGTTTGTTTTTGTGACTAAAATATGGGTTAGTAAGATTTGAAAAAAATCATTGTATTGTGTTTTTTATTTACAGCTTATACATAGTCCCAGAATCTTTGGAATCGGGGGGTTTGTGAGATTTTGTAGCGCGACTTTATAGCTTCTACAGGAAAAACATCACATTTCCTAATTAGACCAACTATCAGTTATAAGGTTTTACATAGAAGAAGCTAATAAAAAAATACTCTTAATTTTATAACCTAGTAAAACAGAAACTGAGATGAACAGCATTTTTCCACACACTGCTTCTGCATTGTTTATTTTAACTCTTTATTAAGCTAAGCTAAATCAGCTTCCCCCTGTGGCTTAAACTATACTGTGGTTAATGTTACAATAATTTAACTTACAATATTTGCACATCCGTAACTACTTATACTTGATATGTATTCAGTTCATAAAAGTATTTGGAAACAGGAGGACATTTGCGTCCCCCTCCTCCCTGCAATATAAGATTACCACCTCAGCTGGTGCCATAAAGGATGATTTTAAACAGCAAATATTGCTTTGATGACTCACAGCTGTGACCTCAGCGGTGGTTGTTCATACCTTGTGGTGCTGTCCATGCAGGAGGAAGTGTAGCGTGATGAGGTAGTAGTTATGAGCTGGTGGATTCATGTGAAAGACGAAGCGATGGATGCAGTACTCGATGAACGACCACAAGAACCAGCCCATCATAAAGAGGACTGGGAAAAAGTACTTGTGGATAGGGATAGAGAAGCCTGGGAACACACACATGCTCGGCTATAGATGGCTCAAACAGAAATGTGGACACACGAATGAAAATGAAAACACAAGTGACTGCGGCACAAACACAGGTGCGTGTGAGTTACCTGAAGTGAGGGCTAGCCTGGTGGTGCCCTGTGCCAGGGTGGTATAGCAGTGCCAGCTCAGATAAAACACAATAGGGAGCCACACAATAGGTACCCAATACCTGAAAGCAAGAGTGTAAGCATTAGTTCACGCTCTCACTCTGTTACTAGAGGACAGTGTATTCAGTTTACGATGTGGGCCATTAATCTGAACTGGGTCAGAATGGTGAACGACATGATAAACGGGTAAAGTTACAGGAAACGTTCTCAGTCCAGACTTTCGGGTAATTATAAAAAACATTTTGTTGTACTACGTTGTTTTATTTCCCCTTCTGGTATAGAAAGGGATTTCTGTAGTAGATAATAAAATAATAATAATAAAAAAAACAAAAAAAACAGGAACTTTATCATTTAATTGTTAATCTATTACTTTGGTGTAGTATGAATATGGGGTCCTTTATCAACAGGAAAAAGTTGTAAATCTTTTAAAAATACAAAATCTATGCACTTCTTCATATTTCATAAAGCTGTCCAGCTGGCCCGACTGGAGCCTTTGCTGGGCCATTTCTGGCCCCTGGGCCTTATTTTTGACACCCCTGGTGTATGGCTTTGTCCACGATGCATCAAAACAGGAAAAAGAGAGAGCAGGATGTGACCACAGGTGTGACACTGATTAAATCGGAAATGACTGGAACCTGAGGTGAAGGTGGGTTGCAAAGTAGCTTGCAGAGGTAGGCTGAACAAGCTTAAAATTGCATAAATTTATAAAATTGCACTTTTCATTATAATTCAATCTTTGATGACGCCACTGAAGCAGATGTGTTTGCTTATGCTTTGGCAATCACAGAACTGCCGACAGAATTTTCAAGGTGGGAAATATTCTTTACATCACAGCCCTCATCGTGTGGCAATTACACACAATGATTTGCGGAAACCATTGCATAAATGTTTCCATTTACTTTCCCTCAGTAATTGCTTGGTCTCCAGTAATACTGAGGAAACTTGGAGTTTTTATTTGTTTATCTTTTTAACCAGGATGTGTCCTTCAAAGACCACAACAAACAAGTATGCAGGACACTTTTCTTGTATTTGTGCAATACCTGCAAACACAGAAACATCCTGTCTCAGAGTAATACTGAAAAACTAGTTCGTGATTTATTACTTCTAGGCTGGACCATTGTACCTTATTAATATACTAGAGCAATTCACATTCGGACTGCGGGCTTATGTCTGGTTCCTACAGTATTTAGAAGTAGAATGGGAGGCAGAGCTCAGAGCTTTCAGGCCTGTCTTCCATGGAACCAGCTCCCAGTTTGAATTTAGGAGACAGACACCCTCTCTACTTTAAAATCAGGCTTAAGTCTTTCCATTTTGATAAAGCATAATTAGGGTTGGATCAGGTGAACCTGGATTCTTTCTTAGTTATGCTGCAATGGGTCCAAGCTTCTCTTTTCACTCCCTGTATGTTTATAAACTGCTAGTGCATTAGTCATTAGGAATTATTCATCTCTAGCTCTCTTCAGCAGTGTCTCTTTTGTCCTGTCTCGGGTCCCTCACCTCCAGCTGGTTGATATATAAATATAAACTTAATAAATAACAGTAAAATTCTGTGAAAATGTTGCACGAGTGATTGCCAAGCCTGCAAAACTGAATGTATGTTCTTATCTGATAAATGGTTAATTTTTCTTCAAGCTTCCTTTCTTACCAGGAAGTTTTAGTGATGGCCTCCATGATGGGGTTTCCAAACAGTCTGATAGGTCTGTCAACTGGTTGGTGTACCCACGCGTCATATTTCTCTCTGAGGTGGCCCACCTGCCATGCCAGGGGCTTCCGCCAGTCCACCAAATCCTGCAGAAGTACAACAAAACGAAATTAGTAAAACCCGTTCTCTATACACGAGGAGGGGGAAATAATCCAAAAAGTAAAACAAAACATCTCCAGCAGGTGACAGCATAGAGCTAAAAACTATACTGCTCCAAGGACTGGTCAGACCAGGAAGTGTTGCATGTGAAATTTGCTTGTTGTGTGCGTGTGCATTTGCAGGTTTACCTAAGTCTAAGTGAAAGCTTTTACAAGCTTTTCACAAGTTCCCTGTGTTTACAGCCACACAGGAAATGGGCTGCCATGGTGTGTGACGCGAAGACTGTCAGGTTTCCAGTGTTGGGAAGGTTACTTTTAAAATGTATTCCATTACAGAATACAGAATACATGCCCCAAAATGTATTCTGTAACGTATTCCGTTACGTTACTCAATGAGAGTAACGTATTCTGAATACTTTGGATTACTTAATATATTATCATGCTGTTTACAACTACATGAATGTACTATTGCTGTGATTTATTACTGTTACTGAACGTCCGCGGCTCCGAACCGTAGTATAGGGACCTCTGGATAATACTCGGGTTCGTGTCTGGCTCGTAGCCGAAAACTAGCTTTACTTTGTTGTCTGGGTCAACTTTGCTAGCGAGAGACAGAGAGAGGCATTGAAAGGCTGCTCCAACGGAACTTATTGTTTTTGGAGGAAAACACGAACACGGTGTACAGTCGAGTCTTAATAGTTTACTTACAACTGGGCTCGTCAGGCTCTCTTCTTGGCTGCAGTGGTTATTATTATATTTACATGCTTCCAGCTCCTGTTTTTGCTCGATGACAGCTCCTACTTTTCCTTTTTCTCCCTCCCTCGCTCACAGACACATAACGGGTATGGCAGTCCATTCTCCCTGCAGCACGGACTACACTGCCTATGATGCTACATTCTTTAGAGCTATACCGGTAGCATTCTGCCTATTAGCTTAGCACAACAACAACAACAAAAAAGGCGCTCTCTCACCCAGGAAACACGCAGAGAGAGAGCGTCACCCTGTAACCATGGCAACCGTAACGCTGCCGCCTGGAACAACAGAACGTAGCTGTCAAACAAAACCAAAACAGGCCTGACCCGCCACAATATGAAACAGGAAAGTACCGCCGTGTAATCCATTTATTTTAACAAAGTAACTGTATTCTAAATACCACCTTTTTAAACGGTAACTGTAATGGAATACAGTTACTCATATTTTGTATTTTAAATACGTAACGGCGGTACATGTATTCCGTTACTCCCCAACACTGCAGGTTTCACACTATAACATTTGGAAATATCAGGTGGAATCATTCTGGTAAGGAAACAGGGTGAGTCAGAACTTAACCTTATGGCCCCACTCGAGTGAGTTGAGAAGAGTGAAAGAGAAGCAGCAAGTCCACTCTTTAATCTTAATTTCCCTCTTAACCCTGACACTTTCCTGTGATTAGTCACAAAATGATGCTTAGTGACCATGTGATGATGACTGTGTGTGTGAGAGACACCCCTATCGTGACATCAGGCACCGGCTGACACAATCACCGGACCTTTACTGTTCCGTGTGCGGCTGTTGTAGCATGCAAAACATTTATTCACGTTGACAATTAATCATGTGTTGGTTGTTTACTGCAGCAGACTGTTTAACTACCGGACACATATCACATTGTTTTAATGGAGCTAGCGACCCTTAAGAAGCGCTGCGCTGGAACACTACCATCTCTGTCCTTTATTACCCCTGCTCATTCAAGGCATAAATACAGCTGTGAACTGCAAGAAAAATAAAAATACTAGCTATCCACAGATTTAGCATTGTTAGCTGCTGATACGACTAAAGTTCAACTTTAAATAAGGGGGGAGCCAAAAAACAAAGCAAAACCAGAGATGCTGCATCTTCTGTCTCACATGCTCTCAGTTTCTTGGCATCAACTGTAATTACTCGAAAAGCAAACGTCTAAGAGTGAGGTTCTGGTGAGCTCATCCCCACACTTCTCTGCATATCTATCTATATTTTATTTTTTGATTTGTATGCTTAAGTCCCAACTAACACTGGCATCACCCGAGGCAGTTTAACTCATTGAGAAAGCTCACATCCATTGAATTGTATGCATCTCTGGTATACTATATACACATGCGCACCTTCGGGTTTGGATTTATTAAAATCAGCGTGTTGTTTTATTTATTTTGGGGGGAATTAGTTGGTAGAATTGCATCAGAGCTGTGAACACACCAGGCACAAGTATCCGTCAACATGTTGACGTTACATGTTTACATAATCTGCCCATATGCAGATCGACTTATGAACACCTGCCAAGCGAATGAAAATCTGCCTTTTCTGCTACTTCTCACTGCAGTAATTAACATACAAAACACATTTTACAGTCATCTCTCACACATGAATAATGAAACAATGCCAGTAGAAAATAGAAGCCTCTCTTTGCTATAACAAAGTTTGGTTGTTGCTTTAACCAAAGCCATATCGATGAAAAATAAATAATAAATGTGCACAATAAAGTCAAAAACCTTTAAAATAGAAAATGTGATTGCAGACAGACTCTTAGAGATACAAAGAGAAAGTTTCATTTTTACAACACAGTCTTGTATATAACAAGAAAAAGAAAGAAGTGAAATTGTGTTTGTCACATGCTGAGTGAGCACGCTACTGCAAGGAGCTTCCCACAAACAAGTGATTTCACACAAAAAGGAAACAAAAAAGCTGGAAGATCACATTAAATTCCACTGTTGTCATATTGAAGTGGAACCAATGACAGTAGAAAACATTGCATTTTATACTTATACAGTCACTGAGTGTAACCTACTGATGGATATACTGGGATAACTTCAAAAACAAAACAAAAATACAATCCAGCTAGCATTTGCTGGTTATATAAAGCCCCAAGCTCAACATTTACTCTAAATATCAAGAAGTCTGAAAATTTACAGTGGTGCTTTGCTTGCATAAGAAAAGATACAGAAACCGGTTTCTGTGTTTAATAACCGGTGAACAAAGCCAAGCCAAGTGTGAAGACATGCTTCAGATTCCTGGTGTTACGCAGCTTGCAAATGTGGACGGACTGATTTAGGTTGAGTAAAGGTGAGTATCGGGAAATCAGGACATTAAAGCGGCTACGATCCAGCTTAACCAGTTTGAAAACAAAAAGCGGGCCTTTTTCTTTTTTTAAATGAGGAAGGCTAGCACATGACAAGTGTGCTGGTGATAATAACAACATTTTGCATAGCGCAGAAAGTGCATGAGTGTTGCACATGGGTACTGTTACCCATGTTTGAGATCTCTGAAGGGAGTGTCCGAGCTTCAGGATTCAAGTTACTGGAAGAAGAAAACCCTCAGAATGAAGGGCTTAAACTGACAGATCCGTGTGTCACAAAAACACTGATGTTTGAAACCGGGCCTTGCAAAACTTAAGTGTGTGAAGTCAAGAGTCATGGGTCTTGTTCAATAAAGTGTTGCCCGGCAGCAGAGAGAGCGAGACAGACTGGTTGAATCTGTCATTGTGGCGCTGAGCCTGTTAAAGTGGAAAAACACGTGTCAAACTGCACCATCACATGGGCATAGTTTAAACGAATGTCTGACTGTGTGTGCTTGAAGGTAGATTTCAGCACACAAGGACAAACTCTTCTAGTATGAACATATCATAAAAAAAACACCTGCACCATTTGGAGTCAAGACTTTCAGAACTGGCTTAGATTTAGGAGCTCAGCAATGCTGCTTTGTCTTCTGTTTTGTACATGCTTGTGTCTGGCAGTGTGGGAAATCATGCAATCTGCAAACAGATGAAGCAGGGTGAATAACCAGATGGCTGTTCACCTACCCCGTCACAGGTAAGCAAATACACTTGTTAGGTCATCCTCCACCTTTTGTTTCCAGTGTCTGATCGATTGCTGCATAATTTCAGCAAACGCACACATTGACTCAAAAAAGATGCAGAAAAGACGCACTCTTCATTTGATCGCATATTAGCCCCGTCTCAAAACACGCACGCACCTTATCGAGGTCCACAGAGCTGCAGAGGCTGCATGGGTCGCGCTCATCCTCGTCTTTCGCTTCTGTCGTCTTCTGTGCCCTTTCTCCTTCGGTCTGTTTATTTCTCGCTCTCAGAGTCTGAGGAAAAAGAAGAAGAAGTAGAAGAAGAAAAAAAAAAAAGGATGCCATTAGCAAGTATCATTTATTATTAAAATGGCCTAAGCCAACCACAGATGGAGAAAGACAGATACACATATTTATAGTGCGTGGCTTATGCAAAACAGGTAGACAGCTGCACAATATAGTACCTATAACATAAGCTACGTCTCATTAAAGATATATAAATAGAACAAGAGTCACAGTCTTTTTGCCAATTATGGCCCATCTGCCCTTTGCCCTTTTACGCTACACCTCAGCCCCATAAACCCGGTTTTAATGGTTCCAGTTACGTGTGACATATACCATAATGCTTTCAACCTTCAAATCGTTTTGTATCGGTGGACACTTCCAACAAAGGATCATGCTATCACATATTGGAACACTGACAGTCAGTCATTACTTTGGTGTGATGTTTAGTTTGTGTTCTGCTGCACAGAAGGAAATGCAGATATAAATGACATATGTTTACATAATTCTTATTTAAAAAGGCACTGAAGGCACAGCTGTTGCAACTGGAGAGAAGCCATGTGGATAATGATGAAAGCAGGTGATATGAATATGCAAGGAGTCCAAAGCCATCTGAGTGTTTTGCTGATCAGATTTGTCCTCTGATTACTGACATCCAAAGATGAGCTGTAGCTAATACAGACACAGTGCTGAAGATTTATAAAAGCACAACAGATGTTTTTTGTAGTGCATAATTTACTTTTAAAGAAATCTTCATTATAAAGAATAAACATGTGTCCTGGTCTTCATCACACCATTCTTGAATATTTTGCCAGAGCCAAATTGATGCGACACAGCACATAACCATCTGATATTGATATCTCTTCTACCTAATATGAGTTGGAGCCAATTAATGACTGATAGGCTTGCGTGATAGTTTGCAGTAGACTTTGGGCAGATTGTCCTTGCGGCCGTCATAAAAAAATTAGAATGCATGTCAAGTTACATTCTGTTTGTATGAAGTCAGCTCTGGGAATTGTCGGATTAACGCCCTGTTCTGATCGACAGCCCACGTCAGTCAGGTGAAATATTCATCAGCTGGTTGGATTCACACATAAGGCCTCCTATGGTTTGTTACTAACATCGCCTTGGCAATTCAACACCCACAGAGGCAACGCTACACCCCCTCCCCCCATTATCACACCATACTCATCCTGAGAGAATAGTGTTGAAGTTGTAGCTCACCCTGAACTAGCAGAGCTCAATGTTTCTTTAACTCGATTTTCACGTTCTCATCTTCGTGACTCTCGCTCGCGCCTTGTTTTATATTACAATAAATCATCGTATCTGTGAATTTACAGCCGATAACAACCTTCCACAGTTTTGTTGTTGTTGTTTTTTTAATTAAAACAGCAAAAATATTATAAACAAGGCAAATCCTTTAAGCCAGTTTCAGAAAGAAGTTGGTGTTGGCTGGTGTTCATAGCGTCACTTGTGTGGTTATGACCAATGTGGTTCAGATATGAGAATACTTATCCTCGTGACGCTAATTAGAAGCAGAAACTACCGTCTTAAAGCTGCTACCACGCCTCCATTTCTTTTCTTTTTATTATAAATGCACGCGCACACACACACACACACAGATTCGTAATGGTGAAAGCAATAAACAGACACACCCTCTGTATCAGCAGCAGCCATGGCCTACGTGAAACAGTGAGCAATGCAATGTTTAATGAGCTCTACCTCGCCCCACTTTATACATATGATCGAATAAATGTGACTCAGGCCTTGTTCCATCAGTGAACCCTACAGGTGTGGTGAGCTCAGGGTGAGGGTGGCCATTACTGCGAATGTAAATTTCCCACCAGATTTTCATTAAAATGGGAGGATCTGCGGCCTATTTTTTTGGCAAGGATGAGGTTAGTGATCCTGGATAAACTGTTGCAGGTTTACAGAGCCTGTATTTGTTTGTGCTAGAAATAAATACAAAAGGTCAGGAAATAAAAATTCTTTCCCCTTTTCTTTTTTAAAAGTTCAAAGCTTTGGTGTCGCTCTGTTCTGGGAACCTCTCATGTACATTCATGGAAAGCCAAAAAGCAGGGAGATCAGCACCAGGATACCCTCAGAGGGAATAAGAAAAGAAAAGAAAAAAAAAGGCATGACAATGGCCAAGTCACAAAGAGCATGAAATTGAGGAACTGTGGTTGACGTGGGCTGCAAAGCGGCTTGCAGAAGGACTCAGTACAGAGAACAGCTGATCAGAGTCACGCCCAGTCTGCAGGAACTAACAATATGTTTGATTTTCGACTCAACTGGGCTTTTACAGATGATTTTAGACAACACGTCTGGTGTGAAAAAAGAAAACAAAAACTAAACAAAAACAGTGTTTGAAAAACATAAATGACACCAAGCTCCCCAAAACGTAAGAAAATACTACCTGCATTTTCATGAAAGTAGCTTAAAAATCCCCCCAAAAAGCAGACAGATACTCAGTCATCTGGTTACTAAGCAAAGCCTCACTAAATATGCATCAATATTTACCAACTTTTTAAATAAATATAATATTACCTGTTCAAGTCTCGGTCAGCAGGTAATGCAAACACACACCTCACGTTCTTGCCTTGACAAATACATTCAAACCTTCACATACCGCTTTAAAGTAAATTGTTTTTAGTAAAGACGGTACACAAACCCTACATGTGAACCCTCTATTACATAACCCCCTAACAATAAATCATACCCACTGTAGAACTCAGCACCACACTCTCCAAAGAGCAAGCCGTGGAAACATAAGTAGACAGGAACAATGCTCGCATTAGAGCAGCAGAGGATCTTATAGTTTCAATCCTCCAGTTGAGATTCAAGTCATCATTTTTGTAAGATCAGTAAACCCAAGTCAACTTTATACCGAAAAAGAGAAATTCTGTATAAATATATACATATTAGGGGTGCAACGATACACAAAATTCACGGTTCGGTTCGATACTTTGGTGTCACGGTTCGATATTTTTTCGATACAAAAAAATGTTCATGCCTTTTTAATTTGTCATTTATTAAAATTATAAATATATATTTTAACTCAAAAGTACAGTTTTTAAATTTAATGTTGCTGAAACAAAATAATAATTCTGATCGAGAAATCACTCATCTTTGGAAAAGAGAGTTTATTACAGAGAAATGGCTCTTTCCAAAATAAAAGCTATACTATACGCTTCTTCTGGGCTATATTCTCAGCAGCATATTAAACATATCAGGTCCCCATAAGGAGAATCTTGTGCTAACGGCTGTCTAAATGACTCGGGTAAAGTTTGTAGCATGCGTGCTTGTTGTTTTTGTCTGCTTCCACTTGTCTTTGCACTACGATGATGTCGGCGTTAATATGCAGTCATATTCATTGTGTTCCCACTAGCGCTGTCAGGCTAATCTCGTTAAAATGACATTAACGCCATAACGCGGCAAATCTCCGTTAACGAGTTACCGCGGATCGCCCCGTGCATGGGGCTGGACGGCGGCAACACGTTAACAAGCTAAGTGCGCTAACGCAGTAGTTCCCACCAATTGAGCATTGCGTGGCACATCCGACATACTGTTTTACTTTTTTCCATGACACGCTTACCTTCAGGGTCATGCTTCACATGAAAACCAAGATATTTCCAAACGCCAAATCTGAATGAGGGTGGGGGAGGTTCAGTTTCAGGTAGCGTTGAGGCAGTAGCCATGTTGCAACGAGCTTAGCTTCTGTCTTGCTAGCTTGCGCTGCGCTCAGTGGACCTGCGCTTGACAGTGCAGACTAGGTGGAGTAGTCAAACGCAGATCCACTGAGCGCTCAACACAAAATTTTGTATTGTTCCATACATATGCGTACCGAACCGAAAGCACTGTATTGAACGGTTCAATATCATACGAGTATTGTTGCACCCCTAATATATATATATATATATATATAATTTATTTAACAGTAATCTTTACTCTTACAAAAGTGTAATTTAAGCTTTTTACAAAACATCTGATCAATCGATATGAGAAGTTATGAAATAAAATAACAGCATTTCATGTTTGTTTAATAGCTCAAAACCAGCTGCTAAACAAGAGATAACATCAAACTTCCTGCTGCCAGCTTAAAGTACATGCTAATCTCAAACTTGCAAACAAATTGAGTGGATGACAGACTTGCTATTAAAGTCATCAACAAACAACATTACATACATGTTTTGTGTCTGTTTGCTTCTTCTTCTTGGCAATAAAACGGAACAGTACCAACAGGCTAGGCGAACAGGAACAAGCGCGATACAAAACAGTCAAACTAAAGCAATCAAATTTGTGCAATGGGCATTTACCAAACCAAATTTGAGAATAATGTGGAAAGTCACAAGTTCTTTTGTCCTGTTTGACACTAAATTACGTGAAAGAAAGGTGTAGTACTCTGCAGTTCTGACAGTTACATACTCGGAACATTTGGGGTTTTTTCCCCCCTCTTTTGTAAGGTGAAACACACAACCCTATACTAGTAAATAACTGCTATTTAGTTCAGTTATACTTATCATTGCTACTGTTAAATAGGAATTCAATTTAGATCAGAACAACAGTGTTCGGTCTTAAGACACAAATGAAATCAAGACATGAAATTTGTCTTGTTTAACCATGAAACATCAAATTAATAACATGGATAGTCTGATGACTTTTCCTGGAGTTATTCACCAGTAATCTTTAAGCAATGAAGGTGTAAATGAGGATAAAACTTAACTAAACCAACTGTAATGATTACCTTTTATGATAGCAAAAGCAAAATGTGTGAAGCCATCAACGGCTTTAATATTCACCTTTGAGAGGCGTCACATGGCAGGTTGGTAGCCAACAAAGGACATTTCTGTGACACATGAAAAAGCAGCGACAGTAAGAGTGTGCCAAGGTGAGCCTTTTTTGAGGTTTTGCGTAGTAAAACAAAACAAAAGCAATAGCTATTAGGAAAATTTAAAGCCACAGCGCCATGGTTACAAGGTGTCCCTCAGGCTGTTCATCTAACAAGTCGCCAAAGTTTCGCTTTGTTTGCACACCTGACTTGGAATAACCAAGACAGGAAGCAATTCAGCAATTAACCGAGTGGTCACTATTATTTATAGCTAAATGACCTCACCTTTAAACTGTATCTTTTAGACAGAAAAACAAAGTGAATTTTACATTATTCTTTTAACATTGACAAGAGTGCCCCTCACACTTGATACGTGTACACACTTAAATGATAAGTACTCTCAGTGCAGACTGCAATTTCCTTTGTTGTGTATTTGATATCAATCGCCTTATTTCTCGGGGCAGACTAAAAAAGATCACAGGTCCTGTTGCCATTGAGCAAGCAAATATGGTTTGCCTCAAGCAAATAAAACATATGTGCCATTTACCTGAAACAAATAAACAAAACCCCCATCTAACTTTAAATTAGTCTGAAACAACACACTGAAACCACAACAGTCTTTTGGAATGCAACTGAAAACTATGAAGAGATGTGGCGTCTCTTTGTGGTTCTACTTTTCCACTTAAGGAAAGACATCCCTAATATCCAGACATTTGTTAATCACATAAATTTTAAACAGAGCACCGAAAAAGAGACATGCATCAACTCTAATAACCCAAACTTTCACACATTAGGATTTGAACAAATACCAAAACTATAACTTCATACAATCCAGTTTTGTTCTCTCATTTTTCGTCCATGATTAATGAGTCTGCTTGTAGTTTTATTGTATTCATAACACAATTTCTAACAAGCACTGAGGGGTAGTAATTTTATGGTACACAAAACCTTAAAAATGTTAACAACATCTGCATCCACAAAGAAATCTGTTTACTTAGTAGTTTAAGTCAAAACCCCATCCAAAGACAATAATACATTAAGTAAAAAAAAAAAAAAAGGGAGCCATTTAGTGTTGGTGGGTGACGATTTCAAGGCAAAATTAACATTATGTGCCACCAGGAAGTGAAGGAGGACTTGAGCATACTTGTAGACCAATGTTCATACCATGGATGCTGTAAAACCAGTATACCAAAGAGCCCTAAAAGCTCAAATCTAAATATTGGTTGGTTCACAGTAAACTGTGAAATGAAATTTTCAACTAAACATCGCTATGTATATTTAAGAGACTGTTTTCTTTGACTTTCCCCATTTGGTCTCAGCGAGCTGGACGTATCCACAATGTTTTGGGTTTTTAGTAGAATTATAGAAATAATATGGCTCTCTGTGTGACACAGAGTCAAAGATTGTGTAACTATAGTATGTTATTACTCGGTTACTTAGCACTAATTAGCAGTTATGTGCATCTGTGCGTTGCTAACCAAGCTTGGCACTACAGCCAAAAGTTAACCTCACATACCAGCACTAAGACTGCACAAAACCAAAACAATTTTTAAATAGAGTTGCTAGAGGGAGATGATTCCCAGTGTCCACCCCTAAAAGGAGCAAGGCAGTATTAGGAATTCTACTCATTGCATGAGGACAGATAGGTTAAACATGATACATAAGTCACTCGGACAACTTAAAAATGTAATTGTTTGGCTATTTTCTGTGTTTTATTTGTTCCAGAGTAAAACGGTTTGGCTGAGATCAAAGTTATTATCTTAGATTGGATTAAATAAAGCTTTATTAATCCCACAGGTGGGTTCCTCCGGGATTTTTACACAGCTGAATAAACGTCAAAAAGAAAACTGATTAACCAGAAGTGTGAAACGGTCGAGAATTTAAGCCAGTGTCCTGTTATATTTTGGATAGCAAAGAGCAGACGGCTGAGTTTATTAAACTCCACCGACACAGCGGTGACGCAAATCTGAAGGCTAGACTGTCCCATTTCATAGCCTTGCACTTCCGGCCTTCTCGGTCTTTGAAGGACCCGGTCCACGTAGACTGCGAAGGCCGGGTCTTCCGAAGGATGCAGCCCATGAATTTGGACACGACCACAGTCACATCAGAAGCTCTAAACCCCATCATGAGAGTGTGGTGAAGCTGATCGCTGTTTTACCAAAGAGGAACAGCAGTCACAAGCCTACTCTGAGAGTTCCTCTTTGCTTTGTACTCAAACTGTACTGATTTTCCACTGTGGCTAAAATACTTGCGGCTTAACTCTAGGAATCAAATGTATGTAATGCAAATTAGTGTTACTCAGGTAAAGGTTCAAAGAGGGTTGGGACTAAGCAACAAAGCTGCGCTAATCTCCTGATTAACACTTCAACCCCAGTGCCTTTTGTCCTCCACTCGCTTTCATACATTTCAGGGAGGTCAGTAACTGATTGTCCATATTCGGTTGTATCTATGGAGGAGTGCCTATGTACACACCACAGGCCTTAGGAGAGACAATGGGTAGTATGCCTGCAATGTTGATATGACTTTCACCCATTAGAACATCAAGAATGACACCTATTGACTGCATTATAAAGAAGCAAGACACTTAAGACCTGGCATTACTGTTCTGTCTTATACAGTGGGCATACAGCAAGCTTACATATACTCACAACACATATTCTAAACCACCAGAAATCCTTTGAGGCCTTTTTTTAAACCACAACCCCCAAACTTCAAGCCAAAGCTCATGGAGATAATAAGCTCAGACTAGCCTCTCATGATAAGATGAGAATGGTTCAAGACTTCAGAAAGAGAAAACTCAAAGATTGAATGATCTTATTTAATGGAGGGAATGAGATAGAGGAGTAACACATAAGCAGTGCTCTGTCCCAACAGGAGGAGGAGAAATCTGCAAGAATGACAGACAAAAAAAAACAAAGGAGATGTTTAGAGTGGGGTGTAAATGTGGCCTGGTACCAACACAACACTGAAACTATAGTCAGGGTCCATGGGGAGAGAGGGAGGAGGAGAAAGGATGGGTGGGTGGATGAGTTAAATGAATGTGGCGAGAGGGAATTAAACACTTTGAGGGCTGCGAGGGGCACAAAGGCTTATTATATCTCCCCTTATGTTACAATAATGGACGCACACATTAAAACAGGGCCAAAGGTAACAAGATGAGCATAAAAGCCTGATTTCAGACAGTTTTTTAACTCTTGGCTCTGTATGAGAGTGAATACAGCAACAATGCCACCAACCTGCAGATCAAACTGTGGTTATGGAGATTTTGCGATTAAAAGATAAGGCATAGTTGGAACAGCGATTAGGTTATTTTCTTAGAACCAAACAATATCTTTGATCATAAAAAACAGATACAAGTCGCAGACTGGTACCACTTACGGTTCAGTTCAATGAGGGCAACATCGCCCATCTGCCCTTCCTTGTGTGCCAAATCCTGCATTTCCAGTTAATTTCATGCTACCTTCTGAAATAAAATGATCAGCAATATAGTTTTAAGGGACCCCGATATTCTTAATCACAGCTCCATGTTAATTTTAGGGTAGCTTTGTTCAACACACAGGACAAAATAACCCCCATTTATCTTAAACCGGGCATCGCTGCAGCCAATCATTTTATCTATTGTCCAAAATACACCTTCGCGCCTTTGCATTTAAGGCAATTTTCTTTGGATCGGCTCCCCTTTGCAAACGGAACAACAAGTGGGTGGAGCTTCTGTGCCAACAACCAGAAATCAATGACATCATATAGAGCCAACAGAACAAACAAACCTTATAACAGGCTTTTTCGAGCACTCTGAAGCCTGATAGCATATGCTGTTCTCACAATCTGAATTTTTACCATTTTCAGTATGAGGCTGTGCCACGGTAACAGTATATACATATATAACAAAGGATAGGCCCCCTTTAAGGCAGCAGATCCACAGGACAGCTTTTATAACCACTGGTCTCTAGTTACAAAGCAGAAGGAGGAGGGCGAGTCAGCGCAGTTGGGGAGGCTGATGGGGTTTATTACATCCATAAAGATGGTATAAAGATTAAGCAGGGCCCTAGAAAACCTCTGCCATCAAAAAAACAAGCAAACATTTAGATCAAACATTTATTATTGCTTACATCTTCTTAAATTTTATGACCCTTCCTGATTCCAGATCAGCCACTCTAAACCTGTGCACAGAAAACAAACTTTCTTGTACCACTTACGGTTCACGTCAGGCAAGTGAGAATTATTGTCATGGAATTAAAGGGTAGGTAAAAAACACTGTGTGCCCCACATATCTCACGAACAACACACTCAACTTTATGTCCAGTATGGGGACTAAAAGTCTGAGGGCAGCCTGGGAAAACCTGAAGCGGAACCTGATAAGCGAGCAGTTTATTCTGAAAAACTGTACCTGTACAAGAGCTTTGTGACCATTGTGTGGGCGTGTCAGGTGCCGTTGCCTAGTAGAATACATGTGTAAAGGCTGAAGTTCAGCAGAGGGTTTGATAACACTGAAAAGGCCGTGAACTCTGAATCCTGATGATCACTTATCTGCAATCACACATTTTACAGAAAACCTCAAGTAAATTATTTACTTGATAATCCAATAGGAACGATGGAGCTCATCTATGCGTCAGATTTTAATCAGGGACACGGTATAAAACCCGTGACCAGTAACTACATATGTCAGTGTTTTGTCTTAACAATGAGGCCAATGGTGATGACCAAATATTGATGATATATTCTGCATTAAAACATCTCAAAGTCTCACATACTGGCCTGTGTGTGGCGTGTGAGGTTTCTGTGAAGGTTGAATGCATTTCCATCACACACACACACACACACACACACACACACACACTAATATAAGGAAGAGATAGCTACATGCAGAGAGACACGCACAGTCACCTCTCCTCTTCCATGAATATAGAAACAGCTGCACCTGCACCCATTATTTATATTACTCAACATGGATTATGCACTGATGAAACAGCTAACCTCTCCCAAATTAGCCAAACACACACCAGGATTAAGATAAGTGTGGCCAAACCCTTTGTCCTCAGGTGCATTAGTAGGTCAGAACTCTTCCGACTCAATGCATCTTTAAGTCTGTAGCTCAGATACTGATCTTGGTTGTGGATCTGCTCTGCCTCCCTAATTATGGGTCAATCCATTTGATTAAATTCCCTGCTGTTCCATGTTTAGTTCATTTAGGAAAGCCGAAATACGGGTGAAAGGAAACAGGTCCTCAGTTCTGATTTACCGGCACGTTACGTTTAACATTTCCCATAAAGTTTCCAGTTCAGACACAATCATATAACTAGTTGTTGTCGAGTGGATTAAAGAATTCTCTTGTATATTTAGAAGGTGCAGAACCGGTGAAACGGAGAGCAGAGGAGGGGAGAGAAGCTGTAAATGGCAGAAAGCGTGACAGAAACACGAAACACACACTAAGCTCAAATTAAAGAAATTGTGCATACAAGTTGGATTTTTAAAAAGACCCCCCCCCCCAAATAAAATAAATGTTCATTTATCCAGTGCCGTTTGAGCAAAACCTCAAAAAACTACTACAACATCTTTGTGATCAGGGTTTTACCTGGTTAGGAAAGAAGTGAATAAAGAAATGCAAATAGGAGCACTAACGCTGCCGACTAATGACTACACTACTATCTCCATGATTTCTTTGACAGGAAGACCTAAGAAGAAAATAAATAAAAAGAAGTCCCTGTCATCACCTTCTTTCAGAATGTCTCAATGTAAACAACATTTCAGGCGTACAATGAATACACAGGGTTGTACTTTTCCTGTATCTATTTGTTTAATGCCAAATCAGCTGCAACTATGGAGGAATCTAGAAAGGCAGACCTTCTGCACAGAGGGGCAAATATCCTGCATGAGGTGGGAGGGGGGAGAAAATGATGGTGGAATGGAGGGCGATGACGCATAACTGTATGTGTGTGTGTGTGTGTGTGTGTGTGCGTGCATTGATTACAAGATCACTAAAAGAACCAGTCAAACCTGATTGACCAGGGCTCAAGATTCCACCCTCTCCATCTCTCTGGCTGTTGTGAATTTTTGTCTGTGCAAGAATCAAAGGCTCTTTGTAGCTAGCCAGCTTGTCTATATAGTGTCATATTTCCACAACGAGACATGTTAAGTAATGAGTGCCATACAAACACAATGCAACCTCCTTCACTATGGTGCTACGCTCTTTATGCACTTTGACCATGAAACAACATAAGCAACGAGCAGACCGAATCTGAAGGCCCTTGATCATAAAATTACAATTAATGCTATTGAAGGTATTCGACTCCCTCAGCTGCATTAGGCATGGAAGCAGCAAAACATTTGTGTCCGTTTGCATCAATCTATAGAGGAAGTGTTTCCATTCAACTAAATTTCAACATCAGGTGACGGTTCACTGGTAAAGGATCAGAACACGGTGAGGCTCTCAGACTTTCTGTATTCCATTCAAATATTTATTCCCTTGCAGATCTTTTTTGCTCAATTGTCACGTACACATGTGTAATTCATTCTCCTGTCCTCATTCATTCGGGGACATAACCTGGTTAGATACACACCAATCACCTGTTCGGATTATTTGTAGTTAGGGCTGTGCGATATGACCAAAATCTCATATCCCGATATAAGACATCTATCGTCCCGATAACGATATAAATCACAAAAATTTAACATTTTCTGTAAATTCTGTGAATCTCGGCCAGCTCGTCTTGCGTGAAGTGTTTCCAGCTGCGCGTCATGTAGCTGGAGTCGAGTGTTTTAACCGATGCATGAAACTATACATTTTTAGACATAAGTTGTAATGGCCGCCGTTTTCTTTGTGAGTATTTATTACACGGCGTGCTGCGGGGAAAAGCCTGTTCTAACGTTTGAGTCTAAGGTCTATTTTTTAGCACCTGGCAGCTCTTTTTTAATTCTCATCCGTAAATAATCTGCTCTTTCACGTGATTCAGTTTATTTTGAAAAGTCTCAACAGGATCTTGAGCTTTATTGTGAAAGGTTTATGTGGAACATAAACAAGCGGACACGCGATGCTGTTACCGTCGTTGTTGCTAACCACAACGCATAAAAACAGGCGCTTGTCCGTCCGTAGTGTGGTTATATTAAATATAAGAGAAAGAGAGAACTTTAAGAAATTAATATAGCCACTACAGTGACCATCAAAACGATGAAAAAAAATATTGCCGTAAACAGTTTATTTTGCGACACCACGAAACAAACTATAGCATAAAATGAAACGATAGACGTTTTTATATCGTCATCCAATATATATCGTTATATCGAACAGCCCTATTTGTAGTCATATATAAACCCTTTAATTTTTTAATTTGTTTGGATTTGTTTACACCTGCCAGCCCCGTGTGTCGGGACGTGGGGGTGGCCTTGCAATCCTGTACAACAGCAAGTATAAGGTATCCTCTCTTTCTGCTCCTGCCTACTCCTCGTTTGAATCCATGCTGATTCAAATTAATGGACCAACCCCACAGTATTAGTTGCTGTTTACCGTCCACCTAAAATCAACTGACTTTTTAACTGATTTTTTTCTAACTTTCTCACTGAAACCCTACTTTTATCTCCAAATATACTACTGCTGGGCGATTTTAACATCCACATGTACAACACATCAAATTCAGCCACAAGAGATTTTATATGTTGTCTGTACAATTTTGGCTTACACCAATATACGGACGTTCCCACACACTCCAAAGGACACATTTTGGATCTTGTTTGCTATATTGGTGTCACCCCTAAGAATTGTGCTGTTTTGGACATGCCTTTTTCAGACCATAAATTAGTTTTATTCAATGCTAGTCTCCCACTATACAAAAATAAACAAAAGCGCTCAATTACTTTTAGAAATATTGGGGGCATTGATCTATCAGCTCTTTCCCATGGCATTAATAACTTACCTACCATTGATGCCTCAGCTTCCATAGACGACCTGGTATCTCACTATAACAATGAACTTATCAACCTCTTAGATACCTTGGCTCCCCAAAAAACTCGAACTGTTTCTTTCTCTCGCTCTGCGCCACGGTACTCATCTGAACTTCGCCAACTTAAAGCTACTGGACGCCGCCTAGAACGTCTCTCCAGGAAAACAAGACGTACTATTCACAAGGACATGTATCTCAGTCATATACAACACTATAAAGAAGCTATGCATCATGCTAAATCTGCTTACTACACCTCTGTTATTGAATCCGCTGAAGGAAACACTCGCACTTTGTTTTCTACATTGCATAATATTGTTAAACCCCCAGATACCTTTGCCATACATACACACTCTGCCACAGTTTGCAACAAATTTATGGACTCTTTTTTTTTATTTTATTTTTTTATATAAACACCAAGATTGAGAATCTTCATCAACAATTGCCCTCATCCTGTGAAATGGTCAATTGTTCTATCTGCATTTTTTGTCCTTCTCAGCTGTCATCCTCTCCATCCAATTTTGAACTTCCCACAATAACTCAGCTATCTTCCATAATTACTAACTCAAAGTCATCATCATGTAAACTTGATCCACTGCCGACAAATCTTGTTAAACTCTCATTCCCGTCTCTTGCCCCACTGATTGCTAATATCGTACACTCCTCTCTTATATCTGGTTCTGTTCCTTCTTCTCTTAAAACTGCAATAATAACTCCAATACTGAAAAAGAATGATTCAGATCCCTCCAATCTAAATAATTTCAGGCCAATTTCAAATGTCCCTTTCCTAGCAAAAATTCTTGAAAAGATAGTGGCTGCACAGGTTCATCATCATCTCATTGGAAATAACTTGTACGAACAGTTTCAGGCCGGCTTCCGTTCATGTCACAGTACAGAAACAGCCCTAGTAAAAATCACCAATGATCTTTTGCTTGCAGCTGATTCTGGACTTCTATCCATCCTCATTCTCCTTGACCTTACAGCAGCTTTCGATACTATCTCCCACCGCATCCTCCTTCACAGATTAGCATCTATTGGAATCAATGGTACAGTACTTGCCTGGTTTACTTCTTATCTCTCTGGCCGCTCACAGTTTGTTCAATTACTCCCTCACAGATCAGTATCTACTCCAGTTAATTTCGGTGTACCCCAAGGCTCTGTCCTGGGTCCTTTACTTCTACATCTATCTCCTACCTCTAGGTAATATTTTTAGGAAGCATAACATCCAGTTTCACTGCTATGCAGATGACACCCAGCTCTACCTATCCTCCAAACCCACAGCTACTTTCCCACCCACATCCATTTCTGACTATTTAAGTGAAATCAAGGTCTGGTTTACTCACAACTTTCTTAAACTTAATGGCAGAATTAATTTTAATAGGCACCAGATCAAAACTGACTACAGTTCCAACCAGTCTTTCGTTTTCCATTGATAACTCTGTTGTCACACCCTCCCCTCAGGTTAAGAGTCTTGGTGTCATCCTCGATAGCACTCTGTCCTTCACAGCACATATAAATAATATCACTCGGTCTTCTTACTTTCATCTCCGTAATATTAACTGTCTTCGTCCCTCACTCACACCACACAGTACCGCCATACTTGTCAATACTCTTGTCACATCTCGTCTGGATTACTGTAATTCTCTTCTCTATGGTTTACCTCATAAATCCCTCCATAAACTGCAGTTGGTTCAAAGTACAGCTGCTCGTATTATTTCCAGAACTAGATCCACTGAACATATAACACCTGTTCTTAAACAGCTCCATTGGCTTCCAATTCACCTCCGTGTCAATTTCAAGATCCTGCTTCTCACTTTCAAAGCGCCTCATAACTTTGCTCCTCCATATCTATCCGATCTTCTCCACACATGCTCACCCCTTCATACACTCCGCTCTTCTTCAGCTTCCCTTCTGTCAGTTCCACCTGCTCGCTTGACTACCATGGGACTCAGAGCCTTTAGTTTTTCTGCCCCGAGACTTTGGAATCCACTTCCACTTGCTCTACGGACCACACACTGCCTCACCACTTTTAAATCACTACTCAAAACCCATCTGTTTAGAATTGCATACACCTGATCTGTCTTAGGCCATTTTTACCTTGCTCAGTTTTTATATTTGCTTTTATACTTTTATGACTGTTTATGTCTAAATTTTATCTACCATTTTTGCTATATATACACATTTTTCTTTTTTATGGTATTGTTTACATGCTCCTGTAAGGTGACGTTGAGGGTCTGAACTATTAATAATAATAATAATAATAATAATTAGATTTCAGCTTTACTAACATTCAAATCTATTTTACTAGAGCTACGTCACTTTTTAAGAGATGCCGATCAAGCCGCATGCCGCCCCCCCAAATAATGTTATTTTTACATTGCCATTCTCTTTGTGTGAGCATGCTGTTTGTGTGAGCATGCTAAGCCACAGTGTGAAATAAATATCTGGCTTGCATGAATTCTGACCACTTACTTTGCATCTTTATCGCAGAGCTCAAACATCTGCAGAGAGCTGACATTAATTTTTGTGTCAGACGAGGCTGGATGTCACATGACTGTGGTGGTGATGAAGAAAACAAGTATTTGAATACAAACCAAACAGCAGTTTTGACAGGAGGAATTAGCAGAAGTTCAGCCAGTAGCATGAATGTCATTTACACCCCACCCGCAAATCATGAAGCAGTGTCCTGTACATTTTACCCCAGGAGTCTCTGGGGGGGGGGGGGGGGGGGGGTACCCCTAACTGAAGTGTAGTGCATGTTAGTTTCACAACTGACACACAGCACACCGAAACCTCACCTCTCACCCAACTACCCAGATTTGGCTCCCTTTGACTTCTTTCTGCCAATCAAGTGTTTAGCTGTTGATTTGACACGCTCGTGTGTCAATCACAAAAACATGAGAGAAAACTGCTCAGAACAGAGTGTAGAGAGTAGTCTGAAGAAAAAAAGAAAAACAGCAGCTGCACATAACCCATTACAGAGGTGCACAAGAAAATTCCAGGACTTTAATGACCACACCTCTTATTATTACCTATATTCTCCCTGGACCAAAAGCCTAACAGCTTTCTCCTGTATGTTTACTCTGGTTTCCAGCCTGCGGTGTATAATATATTGTGACCATAAGCAAGACCCAAATCCAAAAGGCAGGAGCAAATTCCCCAGATATCTGACACATTTATCTCTTGTTCCGACTGCGTACTGCTGTGAGCCAACTCTTTTCACCAGACACTAAGATGTCGCACTCATTTCACAGCATTCCCCAGAGACAAAAGTTTGTCTAGAGACCTTAACCTGATGAGCAGTCACGTTGTACTGCACACAAAGTGTCCCCCTTTAATAACACTTTCGCTCCCTAAAGATGATACTGCAAAGTTCTTCAGGCCTTTTCATCTCTTGCACCTTCTCTGGGTGTGTCTGAAAGTCTTGTCTGTTTCTCCCACACCTTTAACTGTTTGTTTTTCTGCAACAACACACCTCTGAGCATATGCATGTGTGTCAATGTGTTGGGCTCTCCCCCTAAGCTATTAGTCAACCTGCTGCATCCACCAAAGCTGTATACACACACACATAGCCCCACCAAGGTCTACATGCTGGAAAGAGTGCTTTTATCATTGTGTAAAGCTACAGAAAGAGGTGGAAGGAATCTTAATGACTAATACCTCTCAGCTAATCACGACAAATACCATGTTGTGGTATTTGTTTAACAAATATAAAGAACTCACACAGTTACAATGAAAAGCTTTTATTAGTAATGTTGACGGCTTCATTTATAATTGATAATCTGCGTCACCTTAATTAGAAAGGCTTGGACGCATTTTGTGGCTCCACAAAGGTTTTGTTTTGTTTTTTGGTGGGTGGGGGGTTGTCTTGTTTTATGACAAAAGCTGACAGAGACTGCCCTAAACCCTTAGCCTAAGTTGTGGAGAATGAAAAAGGACATTATTTTTAAGGTCAGGGTACTTGGGGATAAAACTACTAAAAATTGTAAGTTGTTAAGGGCAACCACGTACCCTGAGACCAGTGTGCATGAACACAAATTAATATTTAAAGAATGCTGTGGTGAAATGAATCAATAAGAGAAAAGACTTCGGCGTCACTCCTGTGGGACCTTTACCTTAATCTTTCAGGCATATGTTTGCTCTGTTCCCCTCTGACCATCCACCTAGTGCACCTCCACCTTGACCCCCACCCTTCCTCAGGTGTTTCTGTGGTGATGGCGTAAGCCACCAGAGGCCTGCACCTGTGCACTAATTGCTGCGTCTGCAGTCCCTATAGCAGCAAAGGTAAACAATGTTACTGGTAATGTATCACCATGGCGATAGAGGAAAGGCGGTTCTTAAGAATAGTAAAAGAGGCAATTCACTTGTACAGCTTGGTGGAGGGAGAAGTGATGACACAGGTCCTGGAGAAGAGTATTTGGGGGGGGGGGGGGGGGGGGGGGGGTTTAAAGGAAAAGGAAAATGTAGGTCAAAAAACCTGCTCTGAAGGACAAAGTCTTTAATAAACAACCATTTCACTGCTCTGAAAGCTAGAGGCCACACACATGTGGCAGTTAGCATGTTTTAATACTGATATTAAAAGGTAATATTTGGATCAGGTCCTTCCATCTTCCTCTCTGTGCCCTCTAATAAAAGACAATCCCGCCATTGAGTGACGGAGGGAAAGACCTGTGCACACGAAGGTCTGCATTCCTACGATCCACCGGCTCGAACTGGACACCCTCCAGAATTCAGTCCACAAAACTTAACAGCCACCATCATGGAACGCCGGAGTTTATACTTTATATTCATCATCACCCACTCAAAAAGTACATAACTAGGCTGTTATACTCCAACACTGCTATCCTACATATGGCCACTCTCTGTTCAGCTGTTGTTCATTCATGTACACAATCCCCTCATTAGAGATTCACATTTAAGAATACAGCTACTATGCTCTCAAGTTCATGACTATGCAGCTCCTTTTTCCTGCATGTCAGGAGTTTACATGCCAGCTTCTGTTCCCTTTCTGCGGTTTACAGAAAGAACAAGTGAGACAAACAAGCTGAATGACACAAAAATGGAAGGAATGTGTTCAGCACTTTTGGGCCAGGTATTTCCACATACTGTCCAGAGGCTGATAGGCAGTGTTGGCTCAGTTCCTTCAAGACAACAGGGGCAGGGTCACTGAACAAAGGTGCACCTGGGAATGAATTTGCAGTTCTGTTTTCACATGACCTGAAATATGCATGAAGAGAACTGGAAAGTGCTGAAGTGGATAATCAGTGGGAGAATTTATACAATTTTTGCGTAACAGAAATTGTTATACAATTTTTGCATAACAGAAATTGTTATGCAATTGCAGTAGTGCTTCTACCCTGTACTTCACTTAGTTCTGCTACAAATGATATCACACATAATGACATCAGCATATGTGCAAGTAATCAATGAAAACAATTAAGAGAGCTTTTCTACTTTTCACTCTAAATGATGCACAGGATGTGCTCAGTGATGACAATGCTCAGAAGCCCCACCCACCTGCTGTTCAAAACCTTCTGTTTACAAAGAGCAGCCAATCAAAAGAAGGTTGGCTTCTTTTTTTCTTTTTTTTTTAAAAGGATGTTTTTGGAGGAGGCAGAGGTAAGGTTCAACAAGTCCCAGTTTAATATAAAGAGGGATTACTTTGAAATTTGAATCATACAACATTACTCTAGTAGAAGAACAACAGGACAGAGCTGGAAGAACAATACAGAGCTTAAAATATGCATCACATGTTCACTTTAATAACATGGAAACAACGTTATGCATAGTTACTAATCAACAGAACTTCTCAGCGTAGTCAAACATTTGTGTAGTGTCAGGTCTAATACGATGACTAGATTTTCTCAATCTAAATTTGCAGTAGCCTAAAAGACTGGGGGGAAAAAAGTATTGATGTGAGTGTCAGCAGGTTTTGTGGATAAACGGATCATTTGTCATACCAAAAACAAAAAACAAAAGTGAATGAAGTTAACAGCACTTTCAACCTTTGAGAGGTTTAAAGTGCTCTTAAAAGAGGGTTAAAATGCACACCTATTGAAAAAGAAGTCAGCTGTTATGAATGCAGTGATAGATGTCTCTGCTCTCTTCTTACTGGTCCACTTCGGCTTCAGTCCTCTAGTATATATTTAAAGAAAAAATAAATAAATAAATAAATCACGGGACACATTTGTTGTATTCAGGCCTTGACTAAACCTTCCTAATAATACTACAGTACATGGCATTTACTTAGGCATACTAAAACAATGATGTAATCTAGAACAGACTGATTTGTGGTTATCGGGTAACTGACACTACATAGGTTGTGAACATCAACTGCTTCTGCTAATGAAAGGAGGGCCTGTGTCAACTGGTGGAGGCAAAGATGGCACTGTTGGTGTCAAGGTCTGTGTTAATAGACCTCTCTGCTGAATCACACTTGTTATTAATCTCTCACTCTCTTCCACAGCATGTCTCCTATCCTGTCTTCCTTCTCTCACCCCAACCGTTTACAGCAGATGGCCCCGCCCCTCCCTGATCCTGGTTCTGCCGCAGCTTTCTTCCTGTTAAAAGGGAGTTTTTCCTTCCCTCTGTCCCCAAAGTGCTTGCTCATAGGGGGTCATATGATTGTTGGGTTTTTTTTCCTCTGTATACATTATTGTAGGGTCTACCTAAAAAAAAAAAAAAAAAAGCACCTTGAGGCGACTGTTGTTGCACTATAAAAAAAAAAAATTGAAATAAATCAATACTGTTGCAAATGAGTACTATTAATACAACAGTGAGCTTTAGTATCATTCAGTATACGAAAATCCTTTTTTTAGCACCTTTAATGTTAAACTATCTATGGTCACACATTATCTGAGCAGTCGATCTCAGAAGACACTGCACTACTTCCTGTTTTAGTTCTTTTTTAAATCATGGAAAAAAAATAATAAAGTAATTTCAAAACACCATTTGTCAGTAGGAGGAATGAACAACTATTACAAACCAGTTCGATTTGCTGATAGTGTAAACATTACCTAGTGTTTGATAGTAAACCTCCCAAATGCGTATACACATACAACCTCTGTCATTCACACACCTGGGAAAAGCGAGTCCCGCCTCCTGCTCTGACTGCAGTGCAGCATCTACCATCTGAAGATCAACTATTAACTGGCAGTTCTTAGAAAGATTATCGCTTAAGAGATGTTGCCAATCTCAGGTGATCTTGACATTTGAGTTTCTGAGGTGCAGTTTAGAAAAAATATAGATTGAAAACAATTAGATTCTTCCTTGTCACTCAAGGATGCATGCTTCCTACTACGAAATCGTTGCATCTAATCTTTTTTTTTTTTCTTAAATAGTGCTGCTCCCTCAAACAGCACGCTATACAAGCTCACAGTTTTCTAGATACAGACTTGCTTGCAGTCTTATAGTTTTCCTATGAGGCAGTCTCCCCTGAGACAGAGAATAGACTGTACGTCTTTCTACTTAGCAGGGGGTTAACCCTCTGCTCCACAGCTTCTTCCTAGAATAAGAAAACTAGGAGCATTCTTATGGAGCATCGACCTCAAGCTGGGATCAAACATGCAGAACAATTAATTTATTTACTGATGACTCAAAAATATAAATGTCTTATATGTCATCTAAAACAGTGGCTTAATATTTAGAAGACTATTTCTTTCTTATTACAGTTATGGAATAAGCACGAAATCGGTTTAGCACTAAACTTTGGTTTCTCTTTTACTGCAAGCAGATTTTCCCACAAACACCGAAAGCCCACCTCTGGCTAATAATAATATAGCTGATAAGAATAATAACAGTATTGAGATTCATGTCTGAAGCCCAAACTGTGGTACTTCCACTGATTTTTCTCTCCAGTCCACACAATTGTATATCACATTTATCACTAAACGGTTGATTTATTAATTTGTTTCCATCAAAAAACAAAGAACTAAAACTGCTTTAAAGTCTCAGAGTGTGTTTCTGCACTGGTGATGTGACAATGCAAATTATTAAAGAGAAAAAAACAAACAAAAAAAACACACACATTAGCAGCAGTTTCACTGGGAAGGGAGAGGGTGAGCAGTTCGTCAGCCATGAATAGAGAACGAACTATACAAACGTAATCTTTCACTGAAATGACTGGAATATCCTGTTGAGTCAGTCGGTCTGTCTTGTGACCTGCGTGTTCATACTTTCAGAATTTCACACCCATGGTAAATCAATAATTAGTCATCATTCAGAAAAGTAATCTAGTGACAACATAATCTACTCTTGGCGCTATATGATTAAGAGCACATATCTTTAAGATCTGACCTGAGCTGACCCTGCAAGCCTGATTTTTTCCTGCTAAATGAATGATTAAAATAAAAAAAATAAAAAAAATACATTTCTTGCTGTTGTTAAAACTTTGTATTTTTTCTCTTGTTTCTATAGGTTTAGTTTCATCTGACTCTTGATTTCTTCTCACTTTGCTTGATTTGCATCTAGAAATGGTTGTGAATTGCTTCAATACACTTCTGTAAACAGTTTACATGCACAGTGATATATAAGTCAAGGACTTTTATTGTGAAAGGGAGGAAGAAGCCTCGTTTGCCCTTGTGCAGAACAAATTCTGGTACGGAGCAGACATTGTGCCAATCTGCCTTTGAACCCAGAAGACCCTCCCACATGCCGTTTAACCCTTTTGATTTGTGAGGGACAGCCAATCCCAAGAAAGCTGGTTTAAGTCTCATCCTGAAGGGCATGATTAGTTAAAATGGCTTCTGTCATATAAAAGACGAATGAAATACGGATTATTTTGACATGAATCAAAACAGGTCCTCCATACACCCAGTCACTGACCTCAGTCGTGAATTGCATCCAAATGAGGCACAATTTAAATCAAAAGTCTTGAAAAACTTGTTTTTACATTGTCTCTTGAAGCAACAACAGCAGCTAAGAAAAACAAAACGCAACATCACAGACAACTCATGTGAAACGGTGTGAAAATGTGTGTTTACATAACTGCCACGCAGATCCTCCATCAGCCATAAGCAAGACATTAAAAATGACAAATTAAAGGAAAAACCCATAGGCTTGGCCTCTATAGTGTGGGGATCCAGTGGTAGTAAAAGGCAGGGTCTGGCATCTTTTGGATCAATCTATTCAATTCAATTCAATTTTATTTATATAGCGCCAAATCACAACAAAAGTCGCCTCAAGGCGATCTGACTCCTTTGTAGTCATAGCCCCCCCATCCAAATTTGTCAACTACACGTATGTGCAGATCTCACAGCTGACAGACAAAGGGGTCCAAAAGTAATTTCCTTTGTACTTACAGCTTATCAGTCACTAACCCTCGAAGTCCCACAGAGGCCGAGCATTTTATTAGTGCAGTTGTGTAAACTTTCTGTGCAGAGATGCAACCAACAAGCAAGGACACACGCGAGAGTGGGCAAGCCATGTAAATGTGAACTGTGTCTGCAAGAGATTTATGCAAACTCCCTCCTCACACGCACAGAAACACAGAAACCCGCAGGACCTGGCTGGGTGTGGATTCATTTTACAGAGACAGAAGGGGGTATGTTTCCCCCCAGTCTGCAGCCCCCCCTCTCCCTGGACAAGACAAACCAGTTTCCTTCTCTCGCCTTCTTTCAGAAACACGCACACAGGCACAGGCCTTGAATCATTCATTAACAGGTCTGACCCCTCCACACCCACCAGAGCTCACCAAAACCCCACAGGTCTCTCATGTCACCTGTTAGCCCCTCCCTCCTCCACCTAGGAATTACACAAGCATTGCTTTTCCATCACCAACCCCTTACTCCCGTCCTCAATGATCAATACCAGTTCCCTTTTCCTCGTTACCTAAGAAGGAAAACGCCCAATAAAGTCAAATGAGAGCGGATTATACACCTGTTGCTCCGAGAGGCCGGGACTAGTTTCCTTCTCCTAATTCTGGGTCTGGAATCAAATGAAGTCTATAAACACCTCTAAACCTCCTTACAGTAGAAAATGTGACACTGTTGACAGATTTTTAACAAGGTGTGAGGAATATTGATCTCACCTGGCAGGGCTCGTGGGGAGGGGGAGGGCAGGGGGGATTAAAGACGCCAAATGACAAACATGCTAGAAACTTCTGAAAGTTGACAACGTAAATCTGGGATCAATTTACATTTTTATGCCTCTAAAGTCCACAGAGCTAAGTTAACAAGAAAGATATTAAACTTTAACCTTTCAACAGGTGAGTGGTTCAAAAATTAGATATCACTTTAACACATCTTTAACTAGATCGACAGAAGATGCGGGAAGAAAGTTTTATTTCTTTTCCTCTTAAGTTGATTACTCTGAGGTCAGCGGTGTCATCCTAGCTAGTTAGGGAGGAAGGGGGGTACCTGTGCCTCGTCGGTGCCGCTGTCTCTGTCCAGTTCCCCGATGTAGTACTGCTCCATCCACCGCCGGGCGTTTTCCGAGTGCCGGTGTGGGGGTCCCTCCATCGCCTGGCTCACGTCCTTGCCGGAGCGGCTGCGTATTAGTGCCTCCCCACCCGGGTGCATCCGCAAGAAGGCTGTCACGTCGTAAACCCTGGTCCCCATCAGCACCCAGCAGGACTCCTTGGTGCAGTGGCGGGCTACCTCCCTCTCCGTGAAGAAGCGGGGGGACGTGGACGGAGACATCCTGTTAGTGGAGATGTAAAAAGGTCCACCTGAACTGAAAAGTGAGAGCAAGTCCTCCTCAGTGGACAGTCTGAACTGACTTTCGTAATGACACCCGGAGGCTCTAAACTCCTGCCGTTCGCGAGACACGGACGAGAGAGGCGGGGTTTGTGAGGCGTTCACTAAGGTCGTAGTTAGTAGCTCTTAAACTGACTTACAATCACATCTGCATATACGCGCATCGAAAACTTCTAAATAATATGCTACGGTGATAACTTATTCTTTTTTTTATGATTGCAGATTTTTAATATTTTATTTTAATAATTTATAACAGTAGCCAGAAAAGCCGTTATGTTTACACAATAGCAAAAGCAAACCCTCCCCGAATGCAGCATAACTCTCCGAAGCACCTGTTGCTGTTAAACCGATACAAGCGACACAACCGCTTAAGAAGTCTGTTCCGTGGACCCAACCTGCTGCTAAAGACTATTATAAATTGCTTTACAATATAATAGCTTAAAATTAACATCTCTCGTGTTGATTATTCCAAATGAAACCGTTAATGGACGTCAGTCAGATGACATCACATTCATAAAGAAGAGTCACGTTATTGGTCATCACTTCCTGATCAATAAAAATCTGGCGTTTGCTGCGCAGTTTTTCAACGTTAAGTAAATATTTCCTTCCTTTTATAAAAGACCACGTATGTATTCACCCCTGAAATTTTCATGTTAACATCAGGACGCGTTGAATGTATCATGTTGAAGGGGTAGTCTATAGTTTTTAAAGGGTCTCTGAAATGTCATCTAAGGTCGCTGTTGCATTCACGTGGTTTTGGAAAAAAGTGCTTTTCCAAGTGTAAGCCGGTGTTGTGCCAAAAAGTGATTGTCTGCCAAAAACTGATTTCCGGTATTTGCCAAAAACTGATTGCTTGTATTTAAACTGCTATAAGTAACTTGTTGGGCTATAATATATGAAACATATGTCAAATGCATCGCTTATGGATGACATAAAGTCATCTTGAGCCACAAACAACATTCATGTAACAAGGTAGAAGCCGCAATCAGTTTTTGGCAGCGACTTTTATAGAACCTTTATTTATGCAGTTAAAAAAAATCTCATTAACATTAAAAATGTCTTTTGTAAGAGTAAGTGGGCCAAGAGGACAGCAGAAATGGCAGCAAATATTACAATAGTTCTGTAAAAATATTTTAAGTGGGGATAAAGGACCGGATTGGTTATAATGTAAGTACAATGACACAGAGTTGTAAAGATACTTGAAAAACGGATAATTTTTTAATTCTCTATATAACCCCTTTGTAAACCCTGTTCACCGAAGTGTATTTACGAACATACGTAAAGATATTACACAGAAAAAATACACAGAAACATTGGAAATCAGTTTTTGGCAGACAATCACTTTTTGGCACAACACCGGTACTAAGGAGTGCTACGAAATCGTGTTTATAAATTATTTTCTTTAAATAAACAAACCTTTTTAAAAAATAAAACACTCGTTTTTAATTTGTTGTGTTTGCCGAGAGAAGAACGTATCGTTGTTATAATGATTATTATTGTGTTTTTATTTTACAGCTATTTAAAAACCAATTTAATGTAAATATTTAATAAAAAAAAAAAGACGAAACTTTGGTTTGGTCTATTCAGACTTTTTTAAGTTATTTACGTTTGGATGCTAAATGAAAACCCAGATGTGGTTGTGAATTGTTATGCTTTAATTAGACAGAGATGCGGTAATTACGTGAGCGTGAAGGCGACGTAAGACCCAGCCTTTGTCCAAGAGCGCCGACCTGTGTATTTCGTTAAATATTAGTTAAAACGGTGTCAAAACCTCGGTGGAAAAAGTGATCGAAATATGAAGTGCAATTATACTATTCTGTGACTCATAGTGGTGTCATATGACTCTTTGCTGATGATGGGTATCATGCCTGATAATGAATGTTTTAAAATCTGTGGCCGTTATTCTGCATTGAATGCTTTATCATTTTAATACTTTGGGTCTATTTTCATAATAAGAAACTTTGTGGATGCAGGACTTTTATATATGACGGAGTACTTGAAGTACAGTGCACTACTTCTATTCGAGTTAGACACCACTTAGTTAAAAGCATCACCTAAACTTATAAATCTCATTAGTGGTATTGGTCTTGCTCAAAGGCATCTCCACAAAGGCAGTAATGAAAAAAATTGCCTGCATAGCTGTTGGCATCAGTCTGCAACAACAGTAACTTTCGACCAGGCACATGTACATGCAAGCGAACAAAACAATAACATTCATATTTAATCTTTCAATAGAGTAAAATAAGCCGTTCTATATAATAGACATTATACACTAGAGTCTGCTATATAATATGGCCAGCGAACATAAAAAAGCAAATCCGAGCATTTATAACAGCGTTATTATACAAGGGAATACAACCCTCGATATTTGTTGACCTGTTAGAGGGGTGCGATACCAGCAGGGGTCAGGAAAACATCAAATTGTACAACGAACCTCACAGATGAAAATTTCCAATTTCACGCGTGATTAAAATGCACTTTTTTTTCATTTTCATCTGCAAAGGTCGTGCGCCAGTTTAAAGGAGGCATACAAAAACATACGCTGCGATCATTGCCGTGTGACGCAATTCGATGCTCGACTCAACTGTCGAATGTACAAATATATACAATTGTGTAATTTGTATAAAACATCTGTATGTCCCATATAGGTATTGGTCCTCACAGTGGCCCTAGGCCAATGCAAAGTTAAGAAACATAAAAACATACATAGATATGCCGTGATATTTAATACTGTAATTTTAAGCTCTCAACAGGTGGTGAACTGTCAGCTAAGTTTTGAACACAGGTAACATGACGGAAGAAGCGGAAAACACCGGGGGAGGGTACTCATGTGAGTATCCATACTATTTTATACTATTTTATATGTAGCTCCTATTTAATACTAGTCTATTTTCCAGCTGCTCTGAAAAATGTAATAACTAAAACCATAAACCATAGTGTGATGCAATACTGCAGCGCTAGTATAGCAGTTAGTTATGGCACATGTACAATGCTACACGTAGGCTACACGGCAATTTTGGATCACTGAAAACCGAGATTTTGAATACATTTATGATTCAAATTAAATTTTCAAAAAAAACAAATTTCTGTATTCAGAAAAGGAAAGGTGAGATTTTTTTGTCTTTCTTTGCCAAAGGTGTGCTTTTTTCCCTCCTTTTTTTTGAAGTGTGTGATATGTTTTAACCACATCTTCTGGTGAAGGGGTGCCTTTGCGTCCTGCACACCTGGAGATAAGGAACTCACCTCACTCACTCACCATAGGGAGGAAATCCCTCATTTAACGCCTGATCATTCCAGGTCCAATCCTCTCCGATTTCCATGATTTTTTTTTCTTTTTTTTCTACCTGTTGGAGCTTTTTATTTTTATTATTTTGAAATTTTGATGTTGGCTTACTTATATTTTGGGGTTATTTACAAGTTTTATTTGATTCAGTAAAAGGACTAGATGTTACACAATGATAATGCATTGCTTTAAATGGAGAAAATCTTGAAGGATGGCTGTTATGAGGAAAGGCAGCCCAGATACTTTACAAGTTTGCGACACATCGTCAGTAGTGGACCTTGGATTCATCGGGTGTTTCGGCCATTATCCTTACACACCCTCATCCAAGGAGGCCCTGCCAGGGTTGACCTGGCCCTGGAGTGTGTCACTGGTTTATCTTAACTTGTTATTTCTCTTCTTCATTCTTCTGTTTAGTTTCCTACAGTTTAATTTTCTATTCACTGCAACTGAGAAATAATACTTACCTCTTTTTTCTTTTCATTTTTTACCAGAACAGCAGAAGCAGCAGGAAACAATAAAAATTGATCTTTTGTTTATTGCTTGCTAAACTGGATAAATAAATCATAAAATACAACTTTCAAGTTTTGGACATTGTACTTGTTTTGTCTGCGTACAAAGTATTACAGCAGCAGTGACTTGTTGATTTTAAATTGTTGGCTGTTTGGTTGGACAAACAATGGAATCACCACTACACTACCAATAAGATAAGATAAGCCTTTATTAGGCCCACAAGTAAGAAGCTTTTTGGTCACTGCAGAAAGTACAAGTTAAGAGCAGTAAATGTTAAGAAAAAGAAAAAAAACAATACAGGAGCATAAGATAAGATAGAATAACATACTATGCAAAATAGAATAAAATATTATATACAATAGAATAAGTACAATACATACAATCTGACAGCAAATGAAATAAGCAGAAATTCAGATGTAATTTTTTTGGTGGTATTTTATTGATTAATGAATAATTTGTTTGGTATTATTATCTGAACAAAAAAAATACCAAATACAACTTTCACCTCAAGTTTCTCTATACTGCAAAGGTAAAGACCCTGCAGTATTAGAGAAAAAACCCAGCAAAAATCCCTTTTGAGCAAGCACGAGGCAACAGTGGGAAGGCAAAACTCCCTTCTAATAGGAAGAAACCTTCAGCAGAACCAGGCTCAAAAAGGGACAGCCATCTGCTGCGACTGGCTGGGGGAGAAGTTCTTTTTACCATTTTATTTTAACCAGTTATTTTTTGGGTTATATTTAAAATTTACTGGCCAATTTGAGGTGATCAGTTGTTTGTGTCCAATTGAATTTAAACAAGTGAAGCCCTAAATTTCATCTTTAAAAAAAGTGAAAGTCATGGCTGCAGTTACTTAAGGGTGACTGTTGGGTAAGAAACAGGAAAAGATGGCTTTGCGTATTGTGGAGAAAAAACGTTTGAATATAGATGGTTTCTTTTTTAGTAGATACTTTTTGAAATAAAAACTAAGCACCCCCTCAAGGAGTGCTTGACCCTCCGTTGTTAGAGTTAAAAGTAAAGCTGGAGTCAAGCGCACATCTTTATGGAGAGCTTTGTAAATTTTCTTTTCCAGGTTTATAATGTTTTCTGGGGTTATATTTAAGTTTTTCCCCTCAACTTCAGCCCAGAATTTCACCAACAACAACCTCTGTAGTGACTGGCAGAATTCTTTGTCACATTTCATCTCCATTTTGCAGAAGAGCCGCTTAATAAGGTTCCCGGCCAGAACTTCTACAGCTGCTTTGAGTCTTTCATCCTCAGCTTTTAACATCTGCTGAGACACTCTGTCATCTGCAGAAGAATCTTTTGTGGGACTTTTCAACTCTTTGACCTCTGAATCACCTGTAATTTTAGGCTCGCAAGCTGCAGGTGATATCTTTGAGGACTCAAGGTTTTGAGGTGATTTCTCATTCAGCTGGGGTTCTCCAATGTCATCACATGTGTTTTCTTTGCAGTAAGCCTCTTGAATCGTATTTGTTTTCTTTTCACATCTACTTTTCCCATCATCATCATCAGAAATATTTTCCACAGATGTTGCCTCTGATTCAGAGGTTGTGAGTCCTGTAACTACATAATCTTTTTTCTTTCTAACTTTGCAGATAATTGTCAATGGTCCACTTAAATAGTTTAAAAACGTAATTGTATGGCGGAGCAGAGTGTCCATCCTTCTCTTTACAGGCTCTGCGGTCTCCTCGCCTGCAGATACAGCTGAATTCACACTCTCTGTGACCTCTTTGGCAATTAGCTGGTTGAAATTGTCAACGATTTTGCATTGCACCTTCTCTGGAGAGCACAGGACTTCAGCAAAAGATTGAGGAACACTTTCCCTCAAAGTGGACATTACCTGCTTTTGAGATACTGATCTTTTGTTTTTAAGCATTTTCAAAATACACTTTGTTAAAAGCCTTATTACTTCCTGGAGCAGTTCTTTCAGAACACATTTAGTGGATTTATCAGGGGAACCTGCCCATAAATCTTCCCACTGACTGTAAGTAATTAGTTTAAAGGACCTCTCAATGGCAGACTGAACACTGCACATTGTAAATTCATAGCTTGTCAGCATCTTTGTGCTTAGGTTTGTGCTAAGCTTCAAGTGAAGTTGCTTTTTAAATTTTCAGAAAATCTTCAACACTCACACTAACAGGGAGTTTAGTCTCTGTTTATGGGTTTGCAGGCATGAGGTAACATTAAAAGATTAAAGCGTTAGCACTTGACGTCACACACGTTAAAGCAATCAGCCCCGCCCACATTCGATCAAACAGCCATTGCGTCACGCAGCGTTGCCTCTTCGTGTCGCTGGGTGTCGCTGGGTGAAAAGGTGACGTCATTCAGGGGTAAAACCGCAAAGGATTCTAGGAACTCGTGGCAAGAGGTACTAGCGCACGCAGGCTTTCAATCAAAATTTCGTTACACAGCGATAAAAAGAAACACAAAAAATGGCAAGAAGCTGTTGTATTATTAACTGCAATAGCCGGTCGCATGACAGCCACGGGAAGCCGACGGGTAAAGAGATCGGTTGTTGTCGGATTACGTCGTTGAAGAGAAATTGTTCAGCCATGTTTCCGAAGTAACAAAGAGGCGACGGATGGCCTGGATTGCAGCCATTTGAGGCGTTTAGTTTGGTAGTTACACTGGAGGAGCGGAGTGTGGAGTTTAATAACACCGCTGAAAATACTGCGGTTGGTCTACAGGAGGACAGAAATTCGTACGGGTGCTTGAAATGCTTGAAAACGCTTGGATTTTAATGTTGTCTTTTAAAGGTTTGAAAACTGCTTGAAACTATAACTGTATTTCATTCACCACAAATAACTATCTGATTGAATAGTTTTCTTATCAGATAGAGATATCAAGTAGTAGTAATAAATAGTAGTAGTAAATAATTTCCCAGTATGTGTACGTTACACATGCTAATTTTTAAAATTCTCATTATTTTTTTTTCTTAGCTAGCATGTTGACATGCGTTTAGTGTGACGCAATACGGCTAGTGTAGCAGTTAGTTATGGCACATGTACAATGCTACACGTAGGGGAGACCGGGGATAGTTGTAACGTGGGTCAGTTGTAACACTTCCAATTTCTCCAATCAGGGCTAAGTTTCAAATGATGTGACTCATCCTGTGCATGCCCAATTCAGTTCTGCTATCATATGTGAAAAATCAGCACATTTTGTCAAACACAGACAATTTAACACGAAAAAAAGTAATTTGTATGCCAAAAAGTAAGTTTTTCTACTTTATTTCAATTTCTAATAGCATTATCTGCTTTGCAGTTAAACTCATCAAACTTAAATTATGTTTTTTGTATGTCCATGGGGATATTCTGTGTAGGTCTTTAGTGCTAATGTTTTAGCCGTTGGTTGTAATGTTAGCTAGTTCATGGCTATAGGAGTCTGGGTCAGTTGTAACAGCAACAGTCTGGGTTAGTTGTAACAATAATGCAGATGTTACAACTTACCACACTATTTCTTTAACTTATATTAAACAAGTTGGAGCAACGACATCAGCAGAGAGAGGTTCACTGGTCGCATTTGTATATGCGGTTAATGCCATTGGCAACACAATTCCTCCACTGTTTGTGTTCCCACACATACATTATGCAGACCACTGTGTCAGAGATGGACCAGTAGGAAGTATTGGTAGTGGAAATAAATCAGGATGGGTGCAAGAAACAGATTTCCTCATCTTTCTGAAGCACTTTGCAAACCACACCAAGGTAAGCCATGATAAAAAGTAATGGAATTGCGATGCTGGTGAACAACTACATTTTTTCAGCTTCATTGTTATGTTCAAAATTGGTGCAAGAGTTGTAGGTTATAATGCCCACTGAGCCAACGAGGCCAAACTCAAGGAAGACCAACGAAAATTAATGAAATATTCAGTCGCAGAAAATTCCATAATTTGTCTTTTTTGGGGGGTTGGAATATGTTCAAAAGCTAGATTTCTGCATTCACACACACACACACAGCTACATAAATGGCTCTAAGTGCATTCATGTGTTGAATAAACAAAGATTACATGTTAATGTTTTGTCAGTACCCTTATTTCGTTGTGTTACATTTCACCCCAGGATATGTTACAACTAACCCAGACTATGGGGTTAATTGTAACATTTCACTCTTTGTGTTTGAGACCATACCATGCAATGGGTAATTATGCTGCAGAGAAAATAGCTGCGCTATTTAATAGCCGAGACATGTAAATACTTTGCATTACCTTTTGAATCCACTACCTTAAAAGAGCTCCAATTTACAGACAGAAATGTCAAAAATGTTACAACTATCCCCGGTCTCCCCTACACGGCATTTTGGATCACTGAAAACGAGAGTTTGAATACATTTAAGATTTAAATTAAGATTTTCAAAAAACTAAATTTCTGTAGTCAGAAAAGGAAAGGTGAGATTTTTTTCCTTTCTATGTAAAAGATTTGCGTTTTTTCCTCCTTTTTTGAACTTTCTCAGTCTTATAACCACATTTTCTGTTGCACGGGTGCCTTTGCATCCTGCACACCTGGAGATAAGGAACTCACCTCACTCACTCACCTCATTATGTTCACCATATGAACACACTATGAAAAGGATGTACATTTTTACATACAATCTGACAGCAAATGAAAAAAGCAGAAATTGAGATGTAATTTTTTTGGTGGTACTTTATTGATTAATTAATAAATTTTTGGTATTATTTGCTGATTTAAAGAAAATACCTGGAATTAGACACTGATACAAAACTAGTGGAACAAAAAAGAAAGATGGTCTCCACCTGTGTAATCCTTCCTATTTTAAGGGTTATTGCCCCTCTACCCTACGGCATGTTAATTTCATTAACACCAAACATTAACAACCCCCTCTGCTAATTAACCGAGCAGATCAATATCCCAGTTTTAACTGGCTTGATGCTATACGCTGGTTAAAAAGTATTCTTATATTAGTAGTAAACAACTGCAGCACAGCATCTGGTGGTGGTGATGCTTCCTCCTGCTTTTTACAGTATTTCAATGAGCTGAGACAATAAGTGTAAGAGACCGTTTTCTCTGTAAACTAGAAACCGCATCAGAGCGGCAGTGCCTGTCTAATCACTTATTGTCACTTCCTGTCAATGATGAGGATCCTACTGATTGACGGTATGTTATGCACCAGTGCAGCGCATTGTTAAGGCACGTCACTTGCTCGCACTGACGAAGTCTTTTGTTTTTCAGCAGTTTTCTGTCTCCATCTCTATATTTTTCCCAGTTTTATCATTTCTTCTTTCTGTCACCCTCCCCCCCCCTCTCTCTCTTGCTCTAAAACATGTTTTTATCCCATCTTTCTCTGAACAACAGCTGCTTCTAAATATATCCTGCAAAATAAAAGAGTCCTCAATAATAGACCACATGTTGGTGTCTATGTAACACGAAACAACAGGTGTGTGTGTGTGCTTTGAGAGTGACCTCACTGTGATGTGAAGTGATGTGATGTGGGTGGAGTTAGTCTGGGGTTTCTGAAGTATGATTGGCTCGTTGTGTGGCCTGGCCATGCCACCATGTATAAAAAGGAAACCACTCACACACACTCATGCTTATTTCTTTATTGCAGACTGCATTAACCGTTCTCCATGGCTGCTGTCGTTCCTGTGAGTATCTACGTGTGTCTGTGTGTGTCCATGCAGGTGTCTTAATCATCAGAAATAGGTCAGTTCTGTTATTTCTGTATTCGTCATTGTGTCAATGAACTGTGGTGCTGCAGAATCAGCGAAGGTGGCTGAATGAGTGCATGGGAATTTTGTTTCATCCTCCATGTTATTCAAATGTAATACAATTTTAAAAATTGTAGGACAATAGAAACGGTATTGATTTCTTTGTGCATGATCAGTGTGTGTGTGCGTGCATGCCTGCATTAATAAAGAACTGTTGGTACGCCAGTGCAAGCGATCAAGTATCAGTCCTGTAAATGAATCTGCAGAGCTGAATTCTCTTTGCGAGATCAATCCTCCTTTGTGTGTGGGTTTCTGACATAGAGGGCGATCAAGTCAGTCAAGAAGACAGCCACTCCTGTGCTAATTAAAAGTGTGCGTGTGTGTGTGTGTGTGTGAGGGTGTGTAACATTTGAAGTGTGAATGTCAGAGGCAAGATTGCGTGGTCCTATTGTGTTCCGCTGCCTGAGCTACAGTATCTATTATGCTCCAATAGATTAACAGGCTGGGATGCCAACAATAGCGAGATGCAATTAAATACTTATCTGTATTTCCCATGATGCATCAGCGGTTGAATGATTTGTTAGATAACAGGGTGTGCAAAAATAGAGCAGAACAAAAATAACAAATACAGTTCCAAAGAAGTTGGGACTGTGTAGAATGTAAATAAAAAGCAGGTACAATAGTTCGTGAATGTAATAATCTCACACAATATATCACGTTTAAACGTACATATTTTACTATTTCATGACAAACGTTACCTTAATTTGGATTTGATCTTGAGCAACATATCTCAAAAGTGTTGGGATGGGTAAAACAACAGGCAGTGACATGATTGGGTATTAAAAGAACTTAAACACAGCTGCTATAATACATGATTCATACACTGAATGATTTTGTAGGAAAATACTTTGTGCATATGCTAAAAATAACAAACTCTCCATCCTTGAATCCCAGTTTGCGTCCTGCTATGCCAGCGTTCAGCCCCTGCAGCTATTCGGAAGGGGACCCAGAGGGGGCAACTATTTGTTGCTTCTCACACATCGGGGTCCCCGCTGCGCCCCGCGTCCCCGCCTGGCATACCACGCTCCTAAGATGACCCTGCGGCAGATCTGTCGCATGCTGAAGGTGATGAAGCAGATCAGGAACAGAGAAGCTGCTGCCGCTGCGTCTCCCACCAGGTGACTTACATCTTTAGTTTGTGATCAATAACCAGAGCTGTGATTGACACAAAATAGTTAAAAATTCAAATGAATGTAACTGTAGCTTTAAATACTAACAGGTGCAATCACAGAAGTATTAAAGAGAACTGAGTATTCAAATTCAAAACAATTTCTTATTCAGAGGATATAGAGGGTTTTATATACATATATATGTATATGTATATATATATGTATATATATATATATATATATACATATATATGTATATATATATATATATATATACATATATATATGTATATATATATATATATATATATATATATATATACACACACACATATATATATACATATATACACACATATACATATTATACACATATATATATGTATATATATACATATACATATATATATATACACACACACATATATACATATATATACACATATATATACATATGAAACCTCCATCCTATGTGTAAGATAAAGAGAGGGAGAAAAAATGACCTACATCTGGCCTAAACAAAATATATTGTTTGCGGTTTTAGGTCCTCTCCTTCATAATAGAGGTCTACGGAAAAATTATTTTCTTGTTGCAGGAGATCTTTTTAATTGCAGTATCATAAATGATCACTTAGAAAGTGGCTAGCCTAATCGTTGGCGCCATTTTTAGCTCTCTTGTAATAAAGAGGCTAATACTAGTTTGTAAGTCGGCTGATGGTAGGACTAGAGAAGGACAGTATTCTTTGATTGGTGTTTTCTTTTCTTTTTTTTGATAGCACAGCTGATCCAATGTGGTGTGTGGATCGTATATAAAATAACTAGTCCCTGAAGCTTGGGTTCTTTCTAATAGCCTGCATGGGGTGTGTGCACTGCTTGCAAAAAAAAAGACAAATTATGCTAAATCTATGAGATAATGATCCTCAGATAATTATTAATAAAGTAAACATTTTGGGTATTTTGCAGTAAACTCAAATGTTATTTTACGGTTTGTTTGTTTGTTTAAAAAAAAAAGTATATTATTTATTTTGTAAGGTATTGTCCATGTAGAGTAAAGTAATAGTAAAACTGGGTGAGTCAATACGGGTGTGTGTAGCGTCCCGAAGTTCAATGTGCAATGTCCAAGCCTCATTTGCATGTTGTCACCAAAAAGCAGCAGTCTACAAAACCTATAGTGTTACCAGCAGTAAACACAAAGTGAAGCTTTTGGCCTAGTGATCATTACACTGTGTAGCATGCGTTTAAAAAATAATAGTAATAATATCACCTGGAGTTTCTGAGTATCATCTTTTGTGATTAAGGTTCATTAATTATAAGACATGAAACAGAACAGAAATGTTTCAAAGGATACAAACACAAAAAGACTTCTTAAAACAAACTGAGTACTTACTAACGCTGCTACCTCTAAAAACTGTCAAACGTCTCAAATGAGGCCAAGTTTACTAAAGGGCAATATTACTGACTATGTTTAAATAATATAAGACAAACCATGTTCAAGTCACCTTTAAATAAACAAAAAAAAAAAAAATTAACAGCATTTATTTGTTGTCTGGTTTCACTTATGGTTAAATACATTTTATTGAGACTTGATGGCGTGATAAGTGAAAAACTAATGTAGGTGTTAAAGCTTTCTGTCTGGTGATAATGTAGCTACAAATATTAACTAACGAGTGCTCAGTAATTCATTAATAAATGGATTCTGGGCTGTATTCATCCATTTTGCTTGGGTTAGGTTGAACCAGTTAATAGCTCACATAAGGCTGATGCATGCAATTTATTATTAAAGCTTCACATTGCAGCGCCTAAAGACCAACCTTGACTATCAGTATCTGTACAATTGAAGTTCAGAAAGTACTGTTTCTTTAGTGATAATGAAAAGCATGCAGATTTGTGTGTCCACCCATTAGGATGATTACTACATTATTGATGCGTGAGGGTAATAACCACAGTGTCTGTGCTGGTCTTGGCTGCCCCAGACTGGACAGTGATCACATCAGTGATTCTACCAGCAGAGGCCACAGGAGCTGGCTGTTAATTATTAAATGCTCCCGTGTCACCACCAGAACAAACAATCACACTTCCTCTTCTCATTTCTCTGTGTCTGGTTTCTCTCTGTGTCCACAGGAAGCAGGGCTCTGCATCTCCGGCTCCGGCGTCTCCAGGCGCCAAGTCAGAGAAGAAATGTGTCCCCAGCTGTCTCAGGCGCAAGCGCAGCATAAAACGTGTGAGCTGACCCGTGACACCCGGATGATTTCAAACTTATTACCTAGAAGAAACCTATTTACTATCACATTCACGGTGACGTGGGAGATCATCATCTTCAGTCCCCCTCCAGTGAAAAGGCTTTAATGAATTATCTAATGATGCTGGAGGGGCGGACACTTGACTTGCAGCCCACTAGGAGAGGATGAAATGGTCTTATTCCCTCCTGGTTTAGAAAGCGGAGTTCCTCTTAAGATTTTTTTTTAAAGACAAAAATACTTTAAGCTACCATTTTTAAAGCCAGTTATTGTTGGTGGTAATCATTTGATGGATTGTTTGATGTTTATTTTTAATTCATTTTGTCCCCTCCAGTCTCCAAATTCAGGACTTTTATTAAATTTTCTCATTCTCTACTTAACCTCCACTTTACCTCTGGACATGTTTTTGTAACTGTGTTTTGTTGTTTCTTTTCAAACACTTTAGACCAGTTTGATAATTATACCTTGTTTGCTTATTGAACAAAAGCATGTTCTATATGTTTCTTTCAGTATTGACACAGCCACCTCTGGCAGATGTGATGGTAGTCAACCGTTTCAGAAATCCTAAAGCTTAAAATAGTAAAATGGCAGCTGATTCCTCTGTGCTGTTCTTTACATGCAGTGTTTTATTTGTGTGTTTATTTATCTGTGCAATAAAGCTTTAAGAAGTTAGTGATAAATTTTTTTTGCTTTTGAATAAAAACAAAAGAAAAAAGATTAAAATTAAAGCTTTCAAAGTAGCCTTTGACTTCCACAGCATATTAACACACTCACGTCCACCTCCATCTGGTTAGTTTTGTCATATATTATTAAAAGTTATTACATTCAAATGTTCAAACTATAAGAACAATAAACATGACATCAATCAGACTATGTAACGTATCCTCGAAGGGTAAAAATGCATCTTATGGTGTCCCAATGATTCAGTAGCTGTTTCTCCTCCAGCAGGAATCACTTGCAGTATGTTTTCGGTCATTGAGGTTTGTGGGCATTCAGTTTTATGCACAGCATTTTAGGCTGTCAGACAGATGGCCTCACTCACTTTGACTCTAGAATGCTTTGTTATGCAAAGGATTTCATGGTCAATGCAACTGCAAATCATCATCCCTCTACCACTGTGCTTCACAACTGGTATGAGGTGTTTCTGCTGAGATGCCGTGCTTGGTTTTCTGCAAATGTGGTATTGGATTATGGCCAAATGCTTCCATTGTGGTCTCATCTGTCCAAAGGACATTGTTCAGATGCAACTTTAAAACCTAAATATTGCTGCAAAGTTTTTCTTAAACAGCCCTTTGAACAAGCTACTCTTGTTCAGTCTTTTTTTAATTATTCTGTCATGATGCTGAACCCGAAATTCCTCCAAATCCATCCATCAGAGTGTGAATGTGGGTGTAAGTTAGAAAGCACTTAAAGGCGTAGAATAAAGTGCTGTATGAAAGAGTGATGAATGTGGCTTGCATAAAGCATTCTGAGTGCTCGGCTACAGTAGAAAAGCATTATAATAATGAATGGCTCATACAGAGTCATCTTAGAGAAAGTAGCACTAACCAGAAAACACTTTTTGCTTTTAATCCAGTGATCGTGACGTCTAAGGTCCTGTGTCAGGTCTTTGCTACATTTCTTTCCTATTTATTAAAGAAATTACTTTCAGGTATTGTTCATCTGCTGCCACGTCTTTCTTTTGGGTTTTGATCGGTGTTGATCAGTGTTAACAGCTCAAAAACAAACAAAGAAAAAAAACCCAAAACATTCCTTTGAAAGTGATCAGGTACACAGACTGGACTGAAAACTTTGAAAGAGCTTCACAAAGCCAGGAGCCAGGAAGTCTGAATTCTAAGAAACAAAGTAAAAAGAGATGCAGGAGTGACAAGACTGTCACACAGCGCCGTAATGCACCTGTAAAGTAAGACGGCTTAATTACTGATCTTAAGCATTAGATGCTTTGGGGGAAAACACTCATGTCCATCCTTTTCCTTTTGCTCATCTGGAGCCGGGTGGCAGGGGCAGTAGCCTAAGCAGGGAAGCCCAGAGCTCCCTCTCCCCAGCCACCTTCTCTAGCTTATCCGGGGAAAATCGAGTCGTTCCCAGTTCCCAGGCCAGCCAAGAGATATAATCTCTCCAGGATGTCCCCGGAGCCTCCTCCAGGTGGGACATGCCCAGAACACCTCACCCAGGAGACACCCTATCCGATGCCCGAATTTCTGCCGCTTGCTTCCGCAATCTTGACCTTGTGGTCACTAATCAGAGCTCGTGACCATAGCTGAGGGTAGAGATATAGATCGACCTGTAAATCGAGAGCTTGGCTTTTTTACGCTCAACTTTCTGTTGACCGATACAGCATCTGCAGTCATTCAAACATGACGTACAAATGTGGGTTGCAGCAAAGATGTGAAGCAATGTGTAATTTATGAACAAAACACACAAAGAAGCCAAATCCGTGAGGCACCATTTTAGCAATAAAAGCATGGATGTAATAAATGAGATTAACAGTGACTTTGTTCTATTAAAGAGTCTAATAAGGCTCAGAGCGAACCTACACAATATTAGGAATCTGTGGTAGATAAATGCAATTCTGCCATTGCTCACTTTATTAATTGCATCTTATTTCTAGAATTTTTTGAAACTGTCAATCCAAAAAGGTGTCATATAAAGCCACAATATTTTTTAACTAAAGAAGCTAAAGTGTTCATATTATTCAAAGAAAAGAAGACCCAACATGTTGATGAAGAGGTATCACGTGAACCAACAGAAAGGCAGTCAGATGGAGAAGTAGTCACTGTAAAAGGATCACAAAGTTCAGAACTCGCTGTTTGTTTACAGCCCAGAATTATTCATTTGCTGGCTAAATAATGTGGAAACTACAGGTCACCTGTACATTTGCACACGAGTATGTGTGTGTGGACAAAGAGAGCGGACAGTGGCCACCACTGATCACACAACACTACTGTTAAAAGTTTGATGTGTGTGTTGGTGTTGGAGAGTAAGCGAACATGAGCGAGGAGTCAGGTTGTAGGACAGGAAGCCTTCCTTTTTTCAGTATAAGAAGAAAGCCAATACTTCAGACCTGGACACAACAATAGCAACTAATGCTGGTGACCTGTAAAAGACAGCTATGCGTTGTGATCAACCATTCATTGTACTGGTTTAACATTAAATAAACAAACAGGTCAAATAGACTGGTGTCCCCTGACTGTGCTGTAACACAATCTCATATTTCGTCTCTGAAAACAATGCTAAATAAAACTGGTATTCATTTACAATAGAAAACATGTAGAAAATGTACAATTTAAAGAAAAATTCAGCAACTGAAGAATTTGAAAGTAAATTAAAACAAAATATAATTTTACATTAAATAAAAAAGTTTTAAACTTAATTAAAATAAAACATGTCTTAAATTAAAATAAGTAAACTGTCATGTTTATTGCTGCCATTCTTGCTCAGAAAAAGGATCAACATGCTCTGAAGTCAGAGCACAAAAACCTTTTTTGTAACAAAATATCGATTTCTGCTGTCCCTGTATCGATACATTATTAGCAAACAAAATATCACGATACTACACAGTATCGATTCCCCCCCCCCCCCCCCACCCCTACCACATGCATCACTAACTTCGACCCCACATGATCCTGCACTGGATCAGCACTGTCAATTTCTTGCACCCCACAAGAGCTGCAGCTTTTGGAGATGCTAAAACCTGTACATACTGTTCAGCAACGATGGGGCCTTTCCAGATGTGCAAGCTGTACCCCCATACCATGAAATATGCGGCCTTTTGAACCGAGTGTTGACAATCAGGATGAACAATACAGTGCCTTTCCTGGACTTGGGACATATGGCTTCTTCTTTGCACGATAGAGCTATAGCTGGGTTTGTGGATGAACTGTAATTTCTGAAAGTCTTCCTGATTTCTCCAGATTCTCAGAACCTTTTGATGTTATGTTTTCAAAAATGTTATATAGTGAACACCAACAGATGAGGAACATAAGAAAATATTGTCTCCCTGTTATCTTGAAACATGCAGAAATTTGTGACTTTTCCTGTTTTGGGCACCAAATTGAGATTTGCATAATTTGCAAGTCATAACTCCCTGCAGCCCTCCAGATACAGGCAGCAAACATTCCAGGAGCATGTGTTTTAACTATGACAAAGTCATGTGAATTTGAAGCAATATCAGGGTTCTGCTGGCTAATCAAACCAATTTATTAGCACAGTATTGAAAAGAACAATAACAGCGTTTCAGACTTGTGATGGTGAGTGACTGTCAAACGTGTTGAATATGCAAATATTTATCACGCCACTGCAGTCCTCCTCGATGCTTTGAATACTTATGTATTTTTCAGCTTGTACTGGTTTTACTTTCTGCCACTTTTTTTGTTTCTTTACACAGAGAACTTTCACGGACAACACCAAACAGCAGAGGACAAGGTAGTGACCAGGCTGCTCATACCCCCTCATCAGCTAAACGGTAGCAATGGGACTACATATAGCACTGTGCAAAACTTTGGAGCTACCCCTCATTTCCTTATATTTTGCTGGGAAAATTGGAAACATATATGGAAATACAGCACATGGCTCCATAAGACCTGCTGTCACTGATTTACAGTCTAGTTCTTGTGTAATTTGGGATCACTAAGCCTTTTCTCCTTGTTTCCCTTCATCAGGAAAGGTTTCCTCCCATTTTTAAGGACACACTGCCCCCCCATGCCGCGATATACTATTGGCTAATAGCTCTTTGAGAATCACAATTTCAAACTAGGTTACCTTTGGTATTTTTCATAAACTCATGTGTATTTTGTGACAACCTGAAAAGTTGCTCAAAACCACTTAAAAAAATACAAAGTCTGGCTCTTTGAAAGCAAAACGCAACGAATGAGGGGTTGTTAAAGACTTTTATACACTAATATATGATGAACATGCAAAAGGCGTTTTATTGAACTGAAAATGTTTTGAGATGTCGTAAAACTAAAAATTTAATGAAGGTACCCTTTTCTTTGGTCTTTTTTTTTTAAAACCCCAAGCATCAAATTTTATTTTTTCTATCATCTAAAAGTTTGTGTTACTAACTGCACAAACGTCCTCATCACTTCTGTTGATTACCTCACCGACTTTTAGTTTGTGTCCTCTTACAACACTGAGTGCAGGTTTTCCATTTCCTTTAACGCACCCAGGACACGCTCGGCGTCTCCTGAGAAGAGCTGAAGGCGGCGGCTGGACAGAGAGTCTGGGCGTTACCTGAAAGTTGGCCCAAAATGCTGACTCGGAAGTAATTTGTGTGTAATTTTGTCAAATGAAAAACACTAAATTTCATTAAATCTAATCAATTGGCAATTATTTGACATCAAAAAGGGCTTTGTATGACCCACAGTGCAAAATGAGTTCATCATCCCGAGCTAAAGTAACTTTAAAACACCTTAATATTGGCTTTTATCCATCAAAACTAAATGCACTGCAGTTTTTGTTCACCACATGTTGCTTTAATACCCAAATATCTTTGGTTAAAGACCATCTTGTGTATTTTAGGTAAACTGGAACCCTTTAACTCAACCCATTTTCCTTTTTTAACCAAAATATAAAATAATCATAATAAATGTCACCCCATATCAAAACAAATGAGCAGTAAAAATCACTCACAACGCGTGCAGTTCATCTAAATAAAAATCATTTAATTTTCATTAATATTAATATTATTATCATCGTCATCATCATCATTCTATCTAGAGAGAGTCCACCATGCCACTTTCAGATCTGGAGTAGTGCTAAGATGCCTGTCTGTCTGAAGGGGGAAGAGGGTGGGGAGGAAAAAACAGGAAGGAGACAGACAAGTTAGGGTCGGGGGCGCGACCTGTACAGGTTCACGCTCCTGTTCATTCTCCATGCTGATGCAAACAAAGAGGGGGCGCTATAAAGGAGGGCTGGACAGAAAGAGGAGGAGGAGGGACTGAATTGTAGTTTGTCTTCACTGGCCAACATGAAACTGAGCTGTGAGGACAGAGACCAGCTGAGGGGGACAATGGGTGGAGGGGGTGGAGCAGCTTCAAGCTCACTGGTCAGGTCTGCTGGACAGGGAACCAGGACAAGCCAATCACAGACTGATACAGAGGAGGAGGGTTTATGTATACACGTCTGCATCTGTGTTTGTACATGTAGAGGTGTGCTTGCACTGATGTGTGTATCTGTGAGTGTGTAACTGGTCAGAGTTACTTTGATCCATTGTCACTGTACACTTGTCAAAGTCACTGTCACAACCGGGTACAAAGTTGAGGTAACAAACTTCTTTTTCCGCTTCTGTGAAGAGAGACAAAGAACGAGTGAGAGGAGTCGAATCAATTAAAGCAGCAACTCACGGACGTTTCGCTTCCAGGCTTCGTTAAAGCAGAAGACACGGACATCATCAGGGAGTTATCGATGTATAACAAACATAAACACGGGTGTTGTGCTGATAATAAAGCCGTAACACGAGGATTTCATCGTTTGCAAAACCACACTGACAGCACGCTGCAGTTAGCTCATTCGTGACGGGCAGCTGTAGCGCCAATACCTGTCGCCTTCCACTTTCTGTTTCCAAGCAACAAGGAAATGAGGCACCTTCACGGAGCTTCACGATTGGCAGCTTTTATGAGGATGCCATTAGCTCACCGCATGCCAAATTAAATCACAATATGCTCATTATTGATAACCAACTTGTCCTTTGACTTTTCACACTTAAATTCATTCTTGCAGACACCTGGATGAAACCTGACAATTAGGAGAATCAGAATGTTTGACCGAAACACTTTGTAAGACAATACAAATTCCTAATTAGTTACATATTACACCCCAAACGAGTTGCTTTAGTCCACCTTTTTCAGACACTGACATCACACAGAGCCAACCTGAGCCTTTCACTCCTGGGGATTATCCTTGTGCAAACTCCTTGTTACCTCATTACTGAAGATTTTGGCCACGTTTAATGTGTGCATCCACCTTTTTCAGCTAATTTTGGATATGGCGGTAAAAGCACAGTGAGTTTATAAAGGGGTTACTATTGCAAAGAAGTAATTAGATTACTGTTACTTTCCTGTAAGCACCTTGCGTTACTAAACTGTGATTTTGTTTGAGAGTGTCTCATGACAACAACAGCGTGCGACGTCCGTGGCAGCAACAAACACGTGTGTAGATCAACAATGGATAATATGGAGTGTGGTAAACAGTACAACCGTGCAGCGTTTAAAGCTTGGAAGTACTAACAATACTTTGAGTTTGATAATAAGTGACAACATTAACATCCGCTGTACACTCTGCGTGGGAAAAAATGTCTTTCTACAGCGAAAAATTTAACTTAAAATCTGAGCACACATGAAAACTTCATCTGATTATTGTCTGGACTTCTGTGTGTGCTTTCAACTCCTCACTGATGAGCTCTGATGATGTTCTTTAAGCCATTACCCGTGTTTCATCGCGCTGTAGTGTTGCCACTGGAAACCATGTTGCTGTCAGAATTCGACAAAGACTGCTCCTTCACTACAGGGTCTGCAGGAGCGAGGGGAAAGGGAACCATGTTTAAAAAACAGAATATCTCTGAGAATAATAGATTTCCTTTTGATTTCGAGTCTTTAAACCCAAAAAAACCTACAGAAGTAGGGGTGCTCCATGGCCTCTGTGGCGGTCAGTCTCTGTTGGTGATCGTATCGTAGCAGCTTGTCCAGCAGGTCCAGAGCTTCGGGGCTCACCAAGTGCTGATTCTCCGTCTGCACAAACTGTTCCCAGCGCTTCCTGCTCTGCCTGCAGACAAATGACGACAAACATGTTTCCATTTTTTCCAAACCTCACCTCAAGACGCACTTAAAAAATAAAAACTTTCATGCACCAGGTGAATTATTTTATCACTAAGATACTTTCTGGCTGTATTCAGTTTTCATTTCTACGTTGCATTCAACATGATTTGACAAGAGCTGCTTTACAAGTTGGAATCAAAGGCATGTTTCTGACTTGGTTCAAATCATAAAGAATAGAAGTTTCTCTGCACATGTGGGAGATTCTTCTTCTACAACAGCACCTTTCACTTATGGAGTGCCTCAAGGGTGCATCCTGGGCCCACTTCTTTTTTCATTGTATATGTTGCCTCTAAGTTTGACCTTTAGAAAACATCATTTTTCTTTCCACTGCTTTGCTAATAACATCCATTATATCCTCATTCAATTGACAAGCAGATGCAAGGGAGCATCAGTTCAACTTTCTTAGCAACATTAAGTTCTGTGTGATGATAAATTTCTTATATCTTAATGAAAGAAAGCCCGAGGTTATTTGCTTTGGTAAATTTCACACCTCAATCAACTCTTCTGACACGCCGAGTCATTCGGCTCGTTACTGTCATGCTGCTGTAATAATAATTTTAAAAAAAACCTGGGCATGATTTTTTGATACGTTTTTTTAAAAATGGATCAACAAATAAGGACTGTCTCTATAATTTACTTTTATCAACTCAGAGTCACTGCCAAAGTAAAACCTTATCTCTTGCAAAATGACCTGGAAAAGGTTATTGATGTTTTCAATCACTTCCCACCTGCACTACTGTAATTCCCTTTGGTATCGAACAGTCATCTTTGGTTGCAGTTAGTCCAGAATGCGGCAGCTTGCCTCTCTACTGGTATTACAAAGCACAAACACATAACCCTGATTCTGCCATCTCTTAATGGGTTCCCTTTCCGTTTTTGAATTGATTTTAAGATTTTATCGCTCACTTTTAAAGCTTTGAACGTCACATTCACCTGTAAGTACTCTGAGGTCACCTACCCAGTTGCTCTTAGCGCCAGGTCTATGGAATAATCCATCTCTCCATATCCGTACAGCTCAGACGGTAAATCTTTATTAATAAGACATTTATTCCTCTTGGCATTTGGATCAAGTGTAGCATCCTTATAGACAATTACATTTTATTTGTTTAATGTTTGTGTTGTTTTGCTTTCATTTTATTTCCCTTGTTGTTTTATTTAATTTTATTGTCTTTTATGAGTTGATCGATTGTCTTTCTCTAGATTTTCATGTCATTTTTCTTGAGGCAATATACTTTTAATGTACAGCAATTTGGTCAACTCTGTCATTTTAATGTATAAATAAACTTGACAGCGCTTCTCAAGTGAAGAGAATCCAAGAAGCCGAGTGAACTTACTGTCCTAGGAGGTCCTTGAAGCGTGGGTCTAGCTCAATGTGGTATTTACGCAGGTAGCCGAAAAGCTCGTCTGTCCCCAGGACTTTGGCAATTCGCACCAGCTGGAAAAAACAACAGTGGAAGAGCATAAATGTCAGAGCCGACTTTTAACACCTTCCAAAACATTATAAATGTAACACACAAGCTTTAAGACAGTGGTTACCTCCATCTTTTAATATATAGTCTATGCTACCAAACTGTGGGAAACTCAGACCAATTACTGCATTTATTACGCCCAATTATGCTTCAGCGACAAACCGTGCCGTTTATTGGTTTATAAGTTAGTGCCACATATAAAACATCAGGACACGATCTCACTACATCGTCTATTACACAGGTTACATTGTAGGCTCTACAAAGGTTCCCCACAGAAGCCAAATCAGAATGAGCAACTGCACTGAAACCTTCTGGTAAAATGAGGACCCCTGGTGGTGCAAGGTTTAATTACATTTTACAAAAAGTAATTACAAAAAGTACCTTTAGCTGAGAAAAGAACACCACAAACAGCTGTGTGTTTGTGCCATGAGCCGAGGCAGACCCTCTGAGTTTTTTAACGCACGTGTGCATGGAATCAGTTTTTCATGTTTACTCTTTTGTCTCATCTCGTATAAAAATTCGTGTGACAGGCACCTGATCGTAGTTGTCTTGTCCGTGGAAGAAGGGCTCTTTTTGAAAGATCATACTGGCCAGCATGCAGCCCAGGCTCCACATGTCTAGACTGTAATCATACATCTGGAACACACAATCATCAAACCGCACTGCAGATGAGGAAAAAACAGACATCTCAATTATCCGCATGTGAGAAAACAGTGTGCGTGTTACCTGGTAGTCCACGAGGAGTTCGGGGCCTTTGAAATATCGCGAGGCCACTCTGACGTTGTACTCCTGGGACGGGTGGTAAAACTCTGCCAAACCCCAATCTATAAGACGTAGCTACAAAACACACACAGCAGAGACATCCTGTTAATGCAATTTAAGGGTAAATTGGCTGAAGTCACATCTATATGAGCCCGCTGCCCCCTACTGGACATCTTACAGTCTGTTTTTCTTTTCTTGTAATAAAGATAAACCCTCAGTCTGAATTTCTTTCCACAGAGCACTTATTCTGCCCAGCATAGCCTCCACTGAGCTCCACTGTTCCCTGCAGAAACTCGTCCTTGTAGTGCCCTCCAGCTCACTGAACAAAATGTGGTCTGTTCAAACCAAATACTTCAAATTTTCACTCCCTGCTGCCATTTTTCTGCTCTCGAGCTTTGTGTGTGTAGCTGAGTTTGAGCACTTTGTTGCCAGTTCAGAGAAAAGGCTCTTTGGCTGCTTGTTCCGAACATCTCCACGTTTCAAGGGGAAGTCGGCTTTTCGTCTGCTGCACACAGATTTCTGCATTTCAGCTTCACATTGCTGCTCATTTCCTTGTGGCACTGCTGGAAATGCCTGTGTGCCTTTGAGACGTCTTACTGACAGAGGATGACATCCTTTGGATATTTTTGTTATGCTAACTGTTGGCAACATTTTTTGATGAATTTGATTTCTGTCACTTCTGCAGCAACCCATTTTTTTTCCTTCTGTCATCAGATTTTATTCCCGCGACGCTGCTGTTTCCGAGTAAACTCAAGATCGCAGTTCGACCTACATAAGTTGGAACGTTAAAAACCGAATTGCTTTCAATCAGGAAACAGGATCTGCTACTGCTTTCACAAAAACAAAAAACATGATGTAAACAAATAAAACATGTAATTTCTTATCTGATATATAGATATTACTGGCTTTAAAATGTAAAATGTCAAACTAGTCAATGATTCCTATTGTGACTACATTATTAGAAAGCAGGCTTTCTGGGGCATTAAATGTATTTAACTTCCCGGTGAAGGCTTGTAAATGCCAAATGTGTTAATGAGTTAAATATGACTTTGCTCTGAGCATACAGGAATTTTAATGTTTTGATGACTTCATCAGTCTCGCTTTGGAGGAATTTTGGCCTTCTCTTCCGTTCAGTGTTGGTTCAGTGCATTTGCAGGTATTTGTTTATGCATGGCTCTCTTCAGGTGCTGACACAGCATTTTAATCAGGTTGAGGTCTGGACTTTGACTGCAGCACCTGGATTCTTTTCTTTTTCAGCAATCCTGCTGTGCTCGAGATCATTATTCTATTCCAATTTGGGCCAAATTGACAAATTGCTTCACATTTTTCCTTCCCACTGTCACCAAAGTGCATATGCGGTATTTGTGCTGATATGCTGTCTTTGGTTTTCACCAAATGTGCTGCTGAACGTTGTGACCAAGCATTTTCACTTCGATCTCATCTGTTCACATTCAACTTTACAGACCTAAACCATGCTGCGATGTTCTTGTTTTATAGAGAACATCCTTTCCTACAGTGGCCCTGAGACATCAAATATACCGCAACTTAAGAAACCACCAGAAAATAGACAAACACTGCGAAAGCGCACAAAACACAACAAAAGTTGAATTTAGCACAACAGAAAGTGTTTCTCGGGACACAATAACTTGCCGGTCCAGCGGCAGAAGTGACAGAAACAAAAAGACTCAAAGCAGAAGGTTCAACCATGCTGTGAATGAGAAAAGATGCTAACCCTAACCCTTTGAATCACATATTCATATAATACTGTACATACATGTTCGCCATTAGCTGTTTACTGTTAGCATGCCACTTCCACCACTGTTCTGTAACATTATTTGGTCCCCAGAGGTTTGTGAGCTTTTACAATGTTTCTATTTGCTGGTGTCTTCTTATGTTGCAGTCTGTTTGACCTCTCAGGGCCACCATACTCTCTCCTGGTAACACTTCCAAACAAGCCACACCTGATTCAATGTTTGTTTAATTGTGCTGTCATGAACTTTAACCTTTAATATGCTGACTGAGGCCTGTAGACTGAGATGTAGCCTGTGGGTTGCAGGTGCATTCATACATCCGAATGCTCCAGACCAGCACACTGCAAAAAATGTCTGTTTTAATAGAAGCGCTCCTATTTGCTGATGACCACTCAGGTGCATTCTGCTACTTATCCTCATAATTCATATAGAAGCAGCAGGGAGCACCTCGTTTTTCCCACAGGACTCATTTTAAGACTTGACTGTAGCATGCTCAAATAATTTATCCAGGCAGACTTTAGACTGCTTCTTTCTTTACCATGTACATATTTATTATTACACTTTGCACAATCTCAGTCTTACTTTTTACTCTTCTTTAGTTTAACCACATTTTATCCCTGTTCCATCTATAAAGCTTCACTATGAGCCTGTGGCACTTTTACTTTAAGTACATTATTTAATTATTGAAAATTGTACTGTTTTTATTATTTATCCTGCTGCTTTTAAACAATTATTTCCCCTGTGGGATCAAAGTAACTATCTTCATGTATTTAAAATAATCTATAACCAGTGTGGCAGCGAGCCGCCTAACCTTAAGTCACTAAAGCTGTGAGCAGTTAAAGCAGACCAGTTTTTGATTTGTTGTGGTGTTTGTGATGTGTTGTGCTGATTAGTGGATTTCCTTTCTGTTAGTGTTGCTCACTCCTCACGCTGGAAGTGGAAGAGAGACGAGAGACAGAGTGCCTTTATCGCTCCGGAGAAAGGCACTCGGGAGCAAGCGACTCTCGACAGAAAATAGATCCACAGTCCTTCACATACACGTAGGACGACATGCTGTCAGAAGTAACCGAGAGAGTTGGAAAGGTCTTGTTTTTTAAGTAACATCATAACCTATAAAAAGTGACCGGAGGCATCCGCAGACTGATGATCATAAACGCTTTAATTATCTGATTCTAATAGCTAATGAAAATGCACCAACAGTGTGCAGTGAGCCTGACATTTACGTAGATGGAAATTACATCTGTGTTTATTTTAAGGTTCTCATGCCTAATGCACTCGCGCAGGGACGCTGCGTATTTGAAAGCCCACGCTAATGCAATAACAACTCCTTTTCAAAATGGGAAAAAAAAAAGAAAAGAGAAATAACAAAAGATGGGAATGAAAAGCCGTGGTGAAAATAACCAGTGAGGGAGGGTGAGTGTGGGGGTGTGAGGGGAGAACAAAATAAGACTACACAGAGCACTGCCTACCTTTCTCAACTGGTGGTCGATCATCACATTGTGAGGTTTGACATCACGATGCATGATTCCCATACTGTGACAGTAGTCCAGAGCCTGACACACACACATACACACCAACATAAAAACGTATTAAAGTGCTTCTTTTTTTGGTAAACAAAACGGATTTTCAAGATAGCATTTCTAAACTCACTAGTTTTCTTTAGACAGCATTAATTATTTCTATAACAGAAATATTATAGACAATATTATTAGCCCCCTGAAAAACAGACCTTTTCATTAAGCCATAACAAAACACACTGCTGCGAAATGAGCATTACCAATTTAAAGGACGTCAAAGCTTGTAAAATTAGGTTAATCGTCAAATTTGCACACAGTTTAAAACTTTAATGACCTAAAGAAACTTTATATATACACTGCAGAGAGACACTGCTTATATTTGGAGGAAAAGCACCGTCCCCACAGCGGAGGTTGGCGAGTCTGGAACCGGGAATATCGTTGAGGTGGAAGGAATCAAGAAAAGGAAGAAGGATCTGTGAAGATTTTCAAAGAAAACCTCAAGCAGTCAGGTGTGAAACTGGGTCTGGGTCATCGCTTTGTCTTCCTACACAACAGCAACCCAAAACATATGTAGCTCCTGATGAAGAACGACTTCTAGAAGACCAAAGTGAACGTTACTGACTGGCCTGCACAAAGTCCTGACTTGAAATCTGCGGGGTGAACTGAAGACCAAGGTCCGGAGGTCAGGAGACGAGGGGGCTAACAACACTGACACTGGTAGTTTTTGGTTTTTGTGAAATTATTTTGTTTCTATAAAGTAGAATAATGTAAAAACTACGATGTTTGCTAAAGCTGAGATGTCTCACCTTCAGTAGTTCATACATATAGAAACGGATATCGTAATCTGTCAACTTCTGGTACAACTCCTGCAGGGGGAGAAAACACAAATAAGCACCGAGGTTTGCTGCTCTTTCAGCCTCACTGATTGCAGCTATGAGAGACTTGGCACCGAGCAATGAAGAGGCGAGGATTGTACCTTGAAGTCTGTGTTATTGATGCATTCAAAGACGAGTGCTGGCGTTCTGGACTATACAGCCACCATAGAGAGCATGAGAAGGGTGTGGAGAGAAATCAGGAGGAAAAACAAACAATTAACACCACAGAGAGAGAAATAGATAAATCAGGAAAACACTTATTTCTGATTCAATCACCTGATAAACCAGTGATTTGGCAGCCCCCACCGTGTGATTTCAACCCAAACAGGACGAACGATACAACCATTTGAATCATCCCTGATACTCAGCCGTGCACTCCAAAAGCTGTGCATACAATGATCATTTTCTAACCCAATGAAGTTCACAGGAACAAACAGACAAAGGACCCCGCAGGGTTCCCACCGCTGCACTGGAACAAGGCCTCCTGGCTTAGTCAGAGCATTTCCACTGCCTAAAAATATCCTTCCTTCCTGGTCAGTTGATGTGTCCCAGCTCAGAAAATCGTAAAAAGGAGATATCCAGTCTGGTCGTCGCGGTGGATTTCAGATTAAAAACACAGAATATAGAAACAAATAAGTGGTCAAATGATAAAACTCCTGTAACTTCTGTTGACTACAAAACAAAAATTTAAACGCCACAAATTTTAGGTCCGATGGGAAGCTGAGAGCCAAAACAATCACACGGTAATTACAGCAAAACTGGAATTATAAGATTACTTTGTTGCTCGTGCTGACACGGAGTCCATCATTTGCTAAAGACAACGATCCTGCTGTATTTGTCATGCGAACAAACAAATGCTCAGGTGAGCACACAATGCCACAATAAACCAGCGATCCAGGTGCTAAAAAGAAAAGTTGCAGTTCCTCAAATGGCCACTTGAGGCAAAAACAAAACAAAAGAGAAGCGAATGATTTCACACAGCTGGCCGTGTTAAAATATCCAACTTTACAGCAGCAGGCAAACAAGCTTGCTATGACGACGGCGCTGGTTTCTATGGCTACTTTACCCCTTTATGACGACTGCATGGAGGTTATTTATTTATTTTGTTTTATAACTCATAAGTTTTAATTATACTGATGTATAGAATTTAGCATGATAGAGACCATGGCTGTTTTCAGTGCTGACGAGCTCATACGCTACACTGAGTTCCAGCTGAAGTCTAACTTCCCAGTTTTCAACTGCGATGCCCCTGAAGTAAGATTTCGAGTCAGAGCAGCGCATTTATGACTCGCTAAATGAGCCGTACGCAGAGCATTGATCAGGCACTATCCGTGAATGTGCTGCAGCACCTTTTTAAGCACAAAAAGAGCACCGTGTTGTATTTCTACTGATGCACGAAGAGCTCGACCTCACTAAGGAGCAAAGCAAATCGTGTATTCCTTGCTTTTCCAACTTCACTACTGGAATACAGTTTGAGAGTAAAGTCACTCCCAGCTCAACCATCCGTCTTCAGAGGCAAATGAAACGCCACAACAGCCTCGCTTTAGATCATTTTCGTCACCAAACTGAACGTCTTCACCTTGTCAGTGGTGCTGGTGCACTTATGAGGCGAAGCAAATCATCCTTTACATGCATTTCTATGTGATGCAACCAGAAAACCTACAGTTGCATATTTCTAACCAGAGCAGCTAGCGTTTGCTTCCTTCTGGCTCAACACCGCCCCGAAAGAAAACAAAACAAGAGGGAACCGGCTGTAATAATAATACAACAGTGTGAATACCTATGGAGCTGAAACATACTACAAAATCTTTTTGTACCATTAGTTCCACACTTCTCCACTCACCGACAGTCAGCAAATGCAATTCACCAAGAAGTGCAGCAATTTTCCAAACATACAATGGGAAGAACAACATGGTTGCCTTGGAAGTATTCAAGGTAAACACTGCAGCCTCTAAGCTGACACCAACTTGTAGCTGAAAGAAATGGTTCCAGTCAGCCCGGTTTACTCATTTTAATCTGGGGGAAAGTAACAGTGAGAATGGCGCATCCCTTATTTGACTGACATTAAATCAAAGACCTAATATAAATGTAATTATTCACAATGCTGCGAGCTTGGGAGAGTTTGTTTTCTTGAGAGAGCGACGGGGAAACAAAGAAGGCAGAAAGACGGAGCTTTAATCTAGTGGCTGACATTGTGGCTGCTCATACTCTAGCCCTAGTTTTACATCTCGATTCATTTTAACACTTCATAAAAACATAAACATGCTATTAGCAAGCCTACCACTGGGTCTTTCACTGTGTCCACCAGACGGATGATATTGGTCCCTCCTCGCAAGTTCTCCAGGATTTTGATCTCTCGCTTGATCTTCTTCTTCTTGACCGGCTAAAACAAGCATGAAAAACAAAACAGACAGATTTAATAAAAAGATTTAACAGAGCAGTCTCAGAATAAATGAAAAACAGCAGAGGAAAAGACATAAAATCTGAAAGGTTTGCTGCCCTGCTGCTTCTTCTCACTCCCGCCTCATATCTGCTGACTCTGCTTGCACTGTCGCTGCTGCTGCATTCTTCAGCATCTCTTAGCTTCACTCAGTCGGAGGTTTCCATTTAAGTGACTGTCAGCTAATCCTCATCTGTCACAGGCATCACTCAATTTTTTTAGGGGTTAGACCTCTTGCACTTAGTCATATCGTTGTTTAGTAACCATGTTAAATAGTGACTACTAACTGTGACAAGACAAAAACGAATCAAACGCAGGGTCTACAGCTAAAAATCTAGATATTTATGCTGTGATCCGAGCAGAAAAAGAAGACTCTACTGGCTGTTTTTAAGAAGGAACTTGGATATGTGAATGTTGTGTACTCAATTAGCTTAATCCACCAGTAGTGAGGCAGTAGTAATAGAGCCAGTCAATCAAAGCCGGTTTTAGTGTTAGCACCACCGACGGATGTCTTACAAATGGAGCTTTGTGTCAGCACCTAATTTAAGGAGTTTGGTTATTTCCCATATTGGCCTTTATCATTAGTTATATTTGTTACTGATGTGATGCAAATGTTTGGCAGTTCTCTGCAGCACAGTAACCACACGTCATCATCCTGCTGGCACCAACTTCGTTAATCTTCATCTGGGATTTTCCAAAAGCAGCAGGGGGCTTTGCCTGCTGGCTTAACTGCAGGGCTGCAATTAGCTCCAGATCAGCAGTGATTGAGTGACCCAGAGCTGCCATCACTGGCCCGCTAGCTGTTTAGGCGATCGGGCAGAGCGGCCCAAGTTTAGTTTTTTTTTTCCATCTGGCAAAATGTTTGTCAGGAAAAAAAAAATCAAACATCTCACTTTGAACTCTAATGTTGGAGTTTTTTAAATCACTAATTCAACAAACATGTAATCCAAACTTGACAAATGCAGGAAAACTGGAAAGCTAAGGTGCATCTATTTTCAGCTTACACGGTCTCAGCCCATTAGCAGGGTTTAAGACAAAAAAATAATCCTTTCACGCTGCCACAATTTTAAGAATTATGTCTTTGGGTTCATTTAAGCAGCTGGGATGAGAGTCAGCAACACCACAACTGAGGCCAGGTTTCTCTGCTGCAAAATGATGGGGGAAGAGTTGCTGCCCCAAGCGTGGTAGGTGCCTTCCTTTGGTGGTTTTCAGGGCACGCCCAACTGACCTAAAACTCGCTGGAGAAACTAGACATCTCATCTGGTCTGGGAGCACCTCAGGATCTTCCAGGAGGAGGTGGAAAACATACTCAGGCAAAGGGATGTTTGGAATAACCTGCCTAGCCTAGCGAAAGACTAATTATTCAGGAAATACTCAAGACTAAAAAAAGCTATATCTTCATTATTCATTAATTTAACAATTATTTATGCGGTCATACATCATCAGCTGGTCAAACTCTGCTTTGAGGTTTTCTTAAAATTCACATTAATTGAAGCAGAAATCTCCACGGCCAAAAACTGCAGTTCCTTAAATGGCCACTTGAGGCCTGTTCCAGAAGTAAATCGATCCCAAAAGGCTTCCATGTTAAATGACCAAACTTCACAGCAAAAATAAGGATGTTTGCTTTGTGCTACAGGAGACTGTTTTGTTCTCAAGAGCTAAAATCCATTTTCATAACAACTATATAGGGGTGAAATGCACCTCAATGCAAAGAGCTGTAGCCAACAGCTCTCTCACCCTCATTTGTGCTGTTGATTTAGGAGCATTTTAATTGAATTCTCTGATATGGATTTAAATGTGCTATAACAAGTTTATCCCTGAGTTTTGTTGAAAATGTAGTATTTAAGTACTAAAAGCTACTTTTAGCTACTCCCCTATTCACAAGGGCTCACTACAGCAGGTAGATCCACATATCTGACTTAATGCAATGCCCGAGAGATTTTTATTACCTGTTGGGATCGAACTCAGGATCTTTAGCATAGGCGAATGCATACACCATTACACAGAATTCTCCCACCTTTTATATACAGTCTGTGTATTTATCTAATAGCTTTTCACAACTGGTGGTTCTGTAACAGTGTTTGCAGATATATTTGGCAATAAAATATTATTAAATAATAGTTATTCTTTAAAATGTAATAAAAATGCCCATGATGGCAGTGCTGTCCCAATCAATCTGCTCACCTTCAGGATTTTGACCACCACCTTCTCATTGTTGGTGATGTTGATAGCCTCGAACACTTCGCTGTACTTCCCTCTGCCCAGCTTTCGAACCAGCTGGTAGTCCTCCTGGTTGCTATAGGGACAGCCAGAAAAACAGGAGTATGAAGAGAGAGTATTTTTTTTCCCAGATACATACAATTAAGCCAGTCTATAAGCTAATTCTAAATGTTCTACCGCTGACTTCTCGTTCTGATACCAAGCCAAAATGTTATACAAGTCAGGCTGGATAGGTGAAAGAGATGAAGGTGAGGAGGAAAGTGTCAGACAGTGAAGAACAGCAGGCTTGAAGGTTGGGAGACATGGTGTCATCACACCCTCACAGCTAAATGTATAATAATAGACGCCCATCTGCCACATTTCCCCTCCACAGAAATCCCTTATCATACGATTATCATGCACGCTGCAGTAATCAGAAATGTCCTCACTTCCAGTTGGGTACGTGGGCCTCGTAGTCCCAGTACTCGCGGGTCTTCAGCGTGTTGACGTCTGCGTACACACGGGCTTTGCTACCGGCCACCGGACCCGGCATGGCGAGACCCGTGGCTCGGGTGCCGTGGGGCGCCTGTCACGGAGATCTGCTGGGATGTGGATGGCAGACTAAAATGGGGGGTGGGGTGGGGGGGTTGTATGAATGGGGATAACGTGTGTGGGTGTAAAGCGGAGCTGGCCAGCCAGCTATCGTGCAGAGAAAAGCAACCAGAGTCAGAAAAGTGGAGGCAGGAATGATGAGAAAACCAGGGGTGTCCGCCGGGAAAAGCCGCAGTCACTGCCCGCCGAGCAGCACTCCTTGGTGGGGTTAACAGAAGCAGCAGAGACGGGGAGGGGGTGGTGGATCTTGGAGTGATTAGCAGCTGAGGTTACACACAGGGATAGGGAAGCATCGGGGCACTGAGGTAGAGAAGAACCGGACCCCTGAAAGGCCACAGAGGGGGCTGGAAAGGAGGTCGGTGGTCTAAAAATTACGGGTCTAAACTCCGAGGCTAACGTTGCTCTTTGCGGGCCCCAAATCCGAGCAGAAACAGGCGGCCTTCCTGCGCTGGTCCGGGAATGAGGGGTGCCCACCGTGGGCCGGTGTTCGCTATCAACCGAAAGCCGATGTGATGGATCGACAGCGGGGATCGATCTCGGGGAGAGGAGGGGGTGGAGTAGCGGAGAGATCGATGATGTTAGCTAACGGTAGCCTGCGATGCTACTTGAGCGCGAGGATGTCGCACCGACGGGGAGCGCTCGGCGCCGTGCACCACCATCGGTGGAGACAGCGTCATGTGCGATCGGCTGTGCGGGGTAAGCAGCGCCTCGGAGGCCCGGTGCCACACGCTCACGGAGACCCCACGATTCAAGGGGATTCTTCTGCACCTGCGGACCTCCCCTAGTCGAGAGCGCAGGGAAGGGAAGCGGATTGCGATTGAAGAGGCGCAAGAGAGCCGCCCGGATGTGAAAGCCGCTGGCTGCCGGGGTGAAAATGAGGAACGAGACCTTCCAGTGGATAGCCGGGCCACAGCGCCCCCTGGTGAAAAGGATGTGACGGATTTCTCAACTATTTAAAAACGGAGTGCAAAAGTAAGTAAAACAAAAAAAAAAGCTGACTCCGGTATGTAACAGGTGTCGTCTCGTCTGTTTGTAAGCAAGGTGCAAAAACTACCTCTCTAAGGCAGAACTCGTTAGATTTTAGTTGCTCCTGTCACTTTCCTAAAACTAGATATGCTCTGGAGCGCACTTGGAAAAATTGTAAAATTTTCACACTTTAACCCAGCAAAGCGCAACCTTACTCAATTAGAATGTTCTTCAAAATGTGAAAACATTCTAGAGGAAAACCTTTAGGAAGCTTTTTCTGGAGGTTCCCTTAAGTTTTTTTGTTTTTGTTTTTTAATAACCTTTAGGGAAACATCTGGGAACATTCTTGAAGGTCCCCTGGAAGTTCTACAAAAGCAACCTTCAGTTTTCAGATTGCCACCCTTACTGTTCACTCTGTTTTAATGAAATTTGTCTCATATGAATTAGAGTTGTCTCAAGTATGAAATACAATTCATTGTTTCTATTTTACCTTTTGAGTTCAACTCTGGCCTTAAATTTGAACTTGGTAGCATGGATTTTCTTAAAGAATATACATATCTCATTATAGTATTTTGTAATAGTTCTACAAGAATATTCTCAATTTTTTTGTTAATTAATGAGTAATAATAACAACAACCCTGCTATGCTTTCTAATGTGTTTCTTTCATGTAAGAAAGAAACATATTAGAACATGATTGAATTTCAAACGTAATATTAAATAGTATTTTACATCTGAAGCTGAAAACGTCTGGTAAATTTCATATATTTTCATGGATGAATTCAATATTCATGAGACATATCAAGGCTTCTTTTGTTTTAATTTTAATTATTATTGATTGACAATCAGAAATTCAGTATTAATCAAAAAAGGATTCCTGATAGAGAAATGTTCCAATTCTAAAGTGTGGTCACGTAGTACTTGGTTGGGGTTCCTTTACCATGAATTATTGCATCAGTGCAGTGTGGCATGGAGGCAATCTCTGCCGAGGTGTTACAGGTTACTTTGATTTTTGGGTTGGGTGCTTCTCATTTTCCTCTGGACAATACTTCACAGAGTTTCTGTGGAGTTCAGGTGATGGTAAACTGGCTGGTCAATCAAGCACAGTAATAACATGGTCACCAAACTATTTGGTAGCAGTTTTGGCATTATGAGTAGAAGCTGAAAGGAAATTGCTGTCTCCATAAAGCTCTTAAGAAGATTTTACTGAATTTCTCTAAAAAGTCCTGGTAGACACTCTATTGACTTTGGAGTTGACCAACCACCAACAACACCACACTGCACCACAACTTATCACACAGTGCAGGACATTCACTACCGCTCTGTTCCTTCATCTGAGAGGTCGTCCACATCCAGATGTTGTTCTCCCTGGCCCAGGTAAGACGCTTCTGACGTCTCTGGTTCAAGAGTGTCCCTACCATAAATCGATGATCGTCAGCTGGACAGCTGTCAAGTCAGCAGTTTTCCCCATGATTGAAGCTGCATGTGCTGAACTAAACTGAGAATTGTATAACATTTGTAATGTCTGAATGGTAATTAAATGAAATGGTCTAATAATCTGACATACTGGATTTCAGATTTTTATTTTAATTAAGAAAAACTGTTTTCAGATGGACATATACAGGTTTTGACACGGTCGAAGGGCTTCTCGGTATCTAACGAGGTGAACGTGCGAATTCCAGGAAGGCTTTAGTTCCAAAATACTGATGGGCTTTGGGCTGTGGCTACAATGTAGCTTGCCATCACCAGTGTGTGGAATGTGTGTGTGAATGGGTGAATGACTGAATGTAGTGTAAAACGCTTTGGGGTCCTTAGGGACTAAGTAAAGCACTATACAAATACAGGCCATTTACCAAATAACTTCATTAATCTTATAGATTTATAAATGGAAAAAAAGTTTTATTTGTTAGTGCCGTTTGTAATTGAATGCTACATACATACAGATAATCTTAGCATGAATGTACACGTACTGTATGTCGCCACAAAGTTTTTTTCTTTTCAAAGGTTTGTTTTCAACATCATTCACATGAACTACAGTACAATTTGGGAGGGAGGGGTTGGACAAAAAAAAGGGAAAATAAGAAATGATATCGGAGGGAATGGCGCTGTGTGGAGGAAGGGCTTGGTGACACCGGTTCCTAAAGACAGAAACACAGGAACTAACACGGCAAGCATGCAGAGAGCAAGACACCAGGGTCTGACGGGGTTATTTATTGGAACTGAAAAGGAAACAGAAAACAACGGGTGGGTTAACTGGTGCCTTTACTGGCCTTTCACTGCAGGAGGGTAGGGGGTAATCATTTGTGCTTGTACAAAATGTTTTCCTCTGTTTGCTCATCAGATACGACAATTTTTTAAAAACCCACCCACCCCCCTTGATTTTGAAGATTTCCTCACTGTAACTTTTGGTCCGACCCAAACAGTACTCTACGACATAAAAAATGAACAAAAAAGAAATAAAATAATGCATCCAGGCAGCCAAGGTCAGGAGTACTAATCACTGTAACAGTGCTGCCTGGCTGGCATTAGGTTAATCTTTGGCTTTTAACATACATTTGTACGTTGTTGTTATTATTATTATTAATACACATAAGTGAGGTCCTTATTCTGCAACTTGAGCGACTATTTTCTATTATACACATCTAATGATGTGTCAGCACCGATCAACTAGTCCTTGCGCACTTGCGTTTCTTGGCAAAATATGAACCCAGCCCCAGTGATTCCTGATGTGTATGTGTGTCATAGTAATTCTGCATTTCCAAAGCTGTGGCACACCTACCCCAAGGCCCTGGTCTCTCCCTCCAGGAATACAGATATTCATATCAATTCAAATAACATTAATTTAAAAAAACAAACAAACAACTTACAGTACTTTTGTTTTTTAAACCTCAAATCCACCTCGTTCTGAACATCGTTCAATACCAGATTCATAAAAGTAAAAAAATAATTAATGATAATAATAATAATGATAATAATAATGACGGTGGATAGAAACAGAAAGGAGTAGATGAGGCAGAGAGGCACCGCGGCCCCACTTTTAAGGCGAAAACAATAAGAAAAGAACTGCAAGCTAGAATTTAAAAAAATAAAGTTACTTCTGTCTCCTCAGTGTGTACTCGGTTCTTTCCAATACTGCACTCAAACCATGAATCGAGCATTCACGGCGTTCACAGCCAACATGTAAACTAACTGGTGTTCCAGGACCCTTTAGCACAACTACAATCTCTTAGCTTTCAGAGGAGAGGAAGGAGCTAATCTCTCTGGTAATAAACCCACCCTGACAGACACGACGTCGTACGTAGCAGGACAAACAGATTTAACAGGTCTTTCAAACCGTGGAAATTATTCAACACATGCTGCAGGACAGTCCTGCAGAAACAGCTCTCACAAAGACCAGTACAGTTAGTAATAACAACAGTAATAACAAAGAAATAGAAAAAGGCAGGTTGGTTGAAACAATTCTACTACAATTCACTTCAGTCTGAATTTCCCTGTTTGACAGAACACCGTTTACATTCAAGCATTCAGACTCGTGTGCGGGTTTCTCTTTGAGACTCCTCGCGACGCACTGGCACAGTCACTACATGGACTACAAAATGAAAACGAAATACAAAAAAAAAGAAAAGAAAAAAGCATTTTTCATAACATTTCACGTGGTAAAAAGTAGCAAGAATACAAAAACAGCTCTTCAATACCTATTTTCATAAGAAAGACATTTCCGACTCATCTGGCTAAGCACACCCACACATCCAGAGTTATATACAGGATGAGGATGAGAGACTTTGACACTTTTAAATGCACGACAGCACTGACCTCTGCAGGAATAGTACATTAGTGTGAAATATATTTTTCTGTATTGAAGGATTAGAACAGCTGAAGCTTTTGCAGACTTAAATTTGGGCTGGCTGATTAGTCTACACACCACAGGGTGTAGCTTTATACTGTTCACACATAGAATTATTTAACCGTAGGACAACGCATTCCCAAATCCCCAATGCCGTTTCACTTCACATACACCGATCAGCCATAACATTAAAACTGCCAGCCTAATATTGCATTAGAGCCTCTCGTGGTGCCAAAAAAAGCTCTGACATTGGCAGCAGATATTTGGGGGCCTGTGGTGCCTCTGTGGATTGAATTTGTTCCAACACACTGGGTCAACACCTTTGGCTGCTATGTTATTGCTAATTGGTGTAAAATGAGGCGTTCACTGGCCACTTCTTTAATAAGAAGACTAAAAATAACAATGGAGGTTAAGGATACCCAAAGCATTTCAGACCACTCTTTACCCAAAGATATTAAAGTGAGTGCATGCATGTCTTGGAGGGCGGTATGGAAAGTCACACTTTCTGATACTAAACAGTGACAGGCTGAGTCAGGAAGAGCAGGAAGCAGAGGAAAGATGTAGGGAATAATGAGAGGGGGAGAAACTGAAGGGAGGCCAAGAGCAGTCATCACAAACCCATTGCAGACATGCAGTTTTTTTCCATTAAACTGACACCATCGAAATGAGTAAACTTCTTGTAAATGAGCACTCGGGTCACTTTTATGTAAAAGTCGCAATGGCAATCCTACAAGATCAGACCTCGTAAACTCTTAAGTATCAGTTTCAATACAGGACAAGTGGACACGTTAACTGAGATTGCACACATGACTTCCTGAATTCCTCAGTTCTTTGTGTACAAAACATTTGATCTCTTTAAGTCGAATTCTAGTTTCTAGAATTATAGTTAAATAATTCCTCTGTGATGCTCTTCTGCTTTTCCAATTTCAGAAGAAACATCTCTCTGCTGCAGCACACACAGAGAAAAGAATCTAAAGTTTGGAGTCAATACTGATGACACTCAAGCTTTTTTTCTCGAGGTATGAAAAGATTTTGCACGAGTACCATAGTAGGTCTGATGCACGTCTGAATGAGACCATGGGCGCCAATAACGTAAATATGACCTATGCCTGAAAACAATCTGCTATCACCTTAATGGAATGCTTTGCATCTCATGTTTGAAAAGGGCTATAGTAGCAAGAGGGGAGAAGAAGAAGAAAAACAAGAGGACTCCACTTTAGTGGATACTAAAGGTTGCGACTCAGCCTGAATGATTTACTCGATACTCTTTTAAACATCCTACCAAACTGTTTTAAAAACAACAAATCCTGTCTTACTTTTTACCGACGTAACAGGGATGCTTCTTATTCTGATTCTGCTCATTTCTGAGGGGAGGAAATTAGGGTGGATCTGCTAGATCAACCTGCGATATGGCACTTGTTCCTGGGAGTTACGTGGTTGTAGTAAGGGTTGGGTTTATAAAAACAAGGACCAGATTTAAGAAGAGACAAAAAAAATGTTCCGTTTTTATGGAATGACAAGACTTGGAGTAACATTAACTGGGCGGGTTAGCAGAGCGACAAAACCCTGATGTAGCACTGTTGGAATGAATACAACAATTCAGGACTCTCCTGAAAGTGTGGTTAACGTTAGGCTGAATAAATAGCCCAGAAGGGACAGACAAAAGTTCAAACTAACAAGTCAAGGGTTTATATGCACTGGGGCACAGGGTAACCCCCTCCATCAGCTGTGTGCTGCACCGTGTGGTCCTGCAAGGAGCCCAAGTCACTGAAACGCTCTCCGCACCAAACACACTTGAACTGACCCTCTCTGGAGTGCGTGCTCTGGTGTTTGGTCAAGTGCTCGCGTTGTTTGAAGCCCTTATTGCAATGACCGCACTTGTACGGTTTTTCGCCCGTATGCACGCGCCGGTGCCGGTTCAGGTCCGACGAGTACTTGAAACGTTTCTCACAGTCAGGGCACTTCAGTGGCTTTTCCCGCGATGGGTCGCAGCGATGCTGCACAAACTCTGAAGAGGACAGGAAGCGGCGGTCGCAGAGCGAGCACTTGAGGGGCTTCTCCTGGCAGTGCGAGTTTTGATGACGCTGTAACGTGGAACTCTTCTTGTAGCCTTTGCCGCAAACGTCACACTTGTATGGCTTGTCAGGCGAGTTGTTGGACGACTCCCCGCACTTGTGCCTGAGCAGCTCTCCTGACTGGCTGAACTCCTTCTGGCATGAGGCGCACTTGAACAAGTTGTCCATGCCGTGGACGTGCTGGTGGTAGAGGAGGTGAGAGGGCTGCATGAAGCCCTTGTCGCACAGATTGCATTTGAATGGGCGGTCTGTGGGGTCTTTATGAGTGCGGCTGTGGCGCACCAGTGCATACTGCTGCTTGAAACTCATCTGACACTCGTCACAGTGGAACGGACGCTCCTCTGAGTGTGTGCGCTCGTGCTGGCGAAGGTCAGATGGCCGCTTGAAACCCTTACCGCAGGTGGCACAGCGAAACGGCCGAGAACCCTGCGGGTGGCAAGGGTGGTGAAGGAGCTCTGAAGACTCTTTGAAGTGCAGTTCACATAAGTTGCATTTGAACAAGTGCTCACCCGAGTGCACGTACATGTGGCGCACCAAGTGCGAGCGGTGCTTGAAGCTCTTTTCACAGACAGCACACTTGAATGGACGTTCGTTGCTGTGTGTTCGCTGGTGGTGCTGCAGGTGTGACGACTGGCTGAAGGCTTTGTCGCACGTGTCACATTTGAAGGGCTTTTCCCCCGTGTGAACCCTCTCGTGCCGCGTGAGTTCTGAGAGGTGTTTGAAGCCTTTCTGGCACACGGAACATTTGTAGGGCCGGTCTCGGGCCGAGGGGAACGGCAGAATGGACGAGCTGCTGGTGGCTGACGCCCCATCGCTGCTGGGCTGCTGGGAGCTGCTCGAGGAGTTGGGTGTAGCGCTGCCAGAAGAGCCGGGCCGGTAGGTCTTCTCGCATATTGAACATTTCATTGGGTTGGTGCTGTTGTGCGATGTGTGGTGCTGGGCGAGAGAAGTGAGCAGGGAGAAGCCCATCTTACACACCCCGCACACAAACGGCTTCTGCTCCACCTGAACACACTGGTGCTCCAGCAAGTCTGTTGCCTGGTGGAAAATCTTCATGCACTGAGTGCACTGGAATGACCTGTCCTGAGTCACCATGCACTGATGTTCATGTGGGTTTGCCAGGTGGGAGATATCATGTCCACAAGCCCCACACTTGTGTCCTCCCTCTGTCCCAACCTGAAGGGACGTCTGCTGGGCCTGGGCAGGGTGCTGCTGCTGCTGACTGTGCTGCCCACCGACATGCTGCTGACTCCCACTGTGTTGCTGTCCATGCTGGCTCTGCTGTCCATGCTGCTGTAGCGACGTAGTGTCTGGCTGCAGTACGATACCATACACAGCACAGCCCAATGCGTTCTCAGCACCCGGAGGGATGGTGTGGACAACCTGAGGTGGTGCAACTGCATGCTGCTGCCAGGCTTCTGTCATGCGGGCTCGAGTGTAAGGATTGAGCTTGGCAGCTGGTGTGGCCCAACTGCAGGAAGAGAGGAAGAGCAACAGGTATTTCAAAGTACAAGATAAAAGCTTCTGTGTGTGTGAAGGAGAAATGAAACATAAACTCACTCCATGTCTGCAGCTGGCAAAGGCTGGAATGCCAAGGCTGCTTGGTGAAGATGCAGGTGAGAAAACAGCCAGGTGCCAAGGGGAAAAGATGACCAGGTGTGTGAAGAAGTAAAGGTAAATCAACTACTTTCACTTTATTCTTTGCCTTCAGGTGGTATCTGTATAAAAACAGAATTAAAGTGGGTTATAACAAACACTGCAACTGGCATTCAGTAATGATAATAATGTTTTTAAGCTAACGATTCCAGCCCTACACCCAGACTGAACAATCTGTTCAGTCTTTATATGTTTAACCAAAAATTTAAAGCCAGACCTACACCAGAAATGAGTACATCAGAGGGGCAGATAGGGTTGAGCAGTTTGGAGAGAGAAGTTAGAGGGGCAAGCCTGAGATGGTATGGACATATGCAGAGAAGGGATAGAGGATATACCGGGCATTGATGATGGAGCTGCAGGCAGGAGAAAAGGAAGACCTCAAGGGAGCTTCATGGATTTAGTGAAGGAAAACATGCAGAGGGTTGTTGTGACAGAGGAGGGTGAGATCGAGGCAAATGAAAGGGAGGAGGAGGAGGAGAAGGGCTCAAATATGAGACTTTACAGGTCTGCTTGAATTGGTTTTCATATTTAACAAGCGAGACATTTTTTATACCACTGTCCCAAATTACAGTTCCTGATTCTCTTTTATGGTAAGAAAGGCTGGAAAAATATCAGGCTTTTATCTTCAATAGTTTTTAGCTATTTGTGTTCAAACATTGCCTCAGATTTCAAAGTGTGAATATCTTAAATCATTTGCTATATGAAGCTAAACATTTACAGCAATCATTAGATATGTCCAAACTTTGGATCGTGAAATCCTTTGGCAAACTGTAGATGTTCGAGCAGAAAACGGGATGAGCTTTATGAGTCCATCTGTGATGGGGCAATATCTGCTCAGTAAAAACTGCTCATTTGCTTGTGTGAGCTTCTTGCACTAGGTTCAGCGATCACTGTAGATTTTAGAGAATCAAAGCTTTTAATGTTAGGTTTAAAACAGGTGAATGACAGACTGTGCGGGTAACTACACATGTGGGCACTTTCTCTCATTGCAGTCATCATTAGACCTTCACTCACATTCATTCTTCAAAAAGCATATATTCATGGAAATGACAACGAGATCAATGATACTGGTCAAGGTGAGGCCAGCGCAATTAGGTTGTAAACAGTGAGGGTGTTTGAAGATATGCAACGTCTATGAAAGCAGCAGCAAGTGAACTCATTAACATACAGACTTAGATCGCAAAGATTAGAGCCGGCTTTTATTTAAATGGTATAATAGTGGCGGTGAAGTCCCCTCCCATCTCTATGTACGAAACTAAATGCCCAACGACTCACAGTAAAAAGTGGAAAGCAGCGTCTGCGCATCATAATGTTTCTCGTCTCCAGGCAAAGATCACTGTAACCAGGTTAGCTTAGCTACCTAGCCTAGCCACTTGCTAACGCATCCACAGGAGCTTACGATGGAGATTAGCAGGCTAGCCACAGCAAAATAAGAGCCAGGTAGCAGCAACAGCGACACGCTAGTTATACGAGCCCTTCATGTAAACAACGATGGGAAAATGCCAGGTTTACATACCCGGAGTGTCCAGTCAAGCCTGCTGAGTATTCTCTGTATGATCGTAGGCTAGTTGTTCCCCATAAAAATCACATCCGCAAAAAGGTGCTCGGATGCTCTCTTGTTCAAGCGCTGTGGCTTCGGGGGGCGAAAAAAAATGTGATTTGCGGCTCATTAAAACACGCGGAAATTCTCCCGCGATTTCACCATCAGCCCCGCAAACAGCATCATTTCACGTAAACGTGCGTCTGACTCCTAGGGCATCCTCGCGGCTCACGGAGAGATGTGCATTTTGTTAGAAGTTGCTAGCCTGGTATCGACTAGCTACTGAGCCTCTGCCCGCGCGCACGGGAACATGAATAAAGCAAGAGTTAATTGGCATGCTCGCACGCACACACACAAGTATAGAGCCCAGTGTGTGAAGGCTTTAATATAAGGTTTAGCAAAAAAAAAAAAAAAAAAAAAAACCCTGTTCCGTATCTATACTTTAAAGAATAGAAAAAAAATAAACAAATATATTTTCTAAATGGCTCTTTTAAACTTGGTATATTTTGTTCCGAATAGCTCACACTGCATTAATACACATATAATACACATAAGATACACAGCTGATACAGTATATACACATTTTCTTTAATCCACAAACCATCGAAAGGGGAACTGTTTTACAGCAGGCGTTATGTTACACCGGAACCTAATTTATGGTTACAACAGGTTGTTTATATCGGAAGTGAAGCGCAGAAGGCGCTGGAAGGCAGGCACCTTTCTTATGTGCATGGTTTAAAAAGTTATATGAGCTCCCGTGAGTTGATCTCTTATTTTAAATAATGTGGCGGAATATCAGGTAGTTTAAAATGTTGGTTGGCTACAGCAGCAGCTCGGAGGACGACGGTGAGGCTGGCGGTGAAGCTGAAGGAGCGAAAAATCAGAGTGAAACTACCTGCCGAAAGTGCCAAGAGGAAGATGATGGTTTGCCAAAGAGGAAGAAACCCAAAACTGAAGAAGAGAGCCCCAAATCAAGGTGTGTCTCATGGCTGTGTAACCCTCTCTCGGGTGTTAGCGTTGGTGATATAGCTAAGCTACGGAAGACCAAACCTGCCCAAACTATAAATAAATATATAACAGAATAAAACAGTATAGGCATCGGGCAATCTATAAAATGTGAAGTAAACTAAATAATAAATAAATAAATGTTATTTCAAACCTGTCCTATCCACCTGCCTCTTTGTTTGCCCCATGTGATCATAACCTGGTTTTCCTGCAACTTTCTCAAATTGAATAGTCATAAAAACTGCGGTCATTGGCACCAAACTGACCTAACTACATAAACTGTGAAGGTCAGTAATACCTATAGAAATCATAAACAGTGAACAAAAACCAAAAAGATTTCATAATTGAAGACTATGAACTTTTTAAAATAATTACGTAACTGCTATTTTTCCACTTTTTACTTGTGAGGATTTGATGCTTTTCTTTGTCAAGCAAGATTTTCAGGTGTCTATCTTTGGATTTTTCACGCAGACAAAACAAAAGGTGAGAAAACATAACTCCATCTATACAAGGCTGATACAAAATTTTCAGATAGAATAACTTAAAATGGAGCAAATAATTGTTCAATCAAGCAATAACAAAAGTGACCGTTGAGTGAGAAATCCCGCGTTTCCCAGGACGCCCAGAATTCTTTACATCGCAGCTGAGGAAAATATAAATTATATTAAAGCATGTTGGGTAAAAATAATTACTCCATCCTGGCTGTGCTTTCTGCAGACTGCCTCTCCCTGGCTGTGTGTTGGCCATGTTTCCAGATGAGGTGGACTCACAGACTGAAGACAGCTCTCTTCATGGTGGACGCAGCCGCTCCTTCAAGCATGAAAGAGGAAATTGGGCTAGCTACGTTTATTTCCCATGTAAGGCAGTCACTGTGTACAGCAAGTGACCGGTCAACGAAGATCACGTCTTGATTTCTCACCTTGTGCCTGCTTTGCTCTCTGTCTCCTCAGATCATCCTGAAGAGGAGTTTGGGGAGCTGTTGGATGGGATTCTCTCGGCAGCATGTGCCCAGGGTGTGGTTTTGACTGCGCAGGATGAGTTCCACCTCAGCCTGTCCCAGACAGTGGTGCTCAGACACCACTGGATCCAGCCGTTCACACAGAGCCTCAAGTCAAGTCTTACAGGCTGCAAAAGGTTGTTTTATGTTTTGTTTTGTTTTTTTATTATAATGATATGGATTAATTATTTACTTCAGTGATGTCAAAAAGAGAGCTATATTTTTTTTAATGTAGAGTCCAGCTCTGTTTTTTCTTAAAGCCTCTTGTTTAGTTTTTGGCAAACTCTTAACTTTAAACCTTAACAAAACCCAGATGAATGACTTATTAAATAAGTTGAAAATATAATTTATAGAGTCAAAAACATTTTGTGTACCACGCTGTAAACATCTAGATTTGATCTCTGAAGTTGGGTATTTTAACGCGGGACTCAGTGGGTGTTGGCTTGCTTTTGTAGCCACCCTCAAGTGGCCATTGGAGGGACTGCAGCTTTTGGCATCTCTGTGTTGGCTTCATCCCCAAGAAGCTTCTGTGTGAATTTGATCACAGGTGGTTAAAAAAAAAATAAAAATAAACATGGCCACACTTCTGTGTAGGAGAAGTGAAGCCAGTGTGGAGTGCCTAAAAACCTGCATTCAATCTTTAGGCCACTAGATGGCGATAACTGTGGGGGGAAAAGACTCAGGTCCTATAGAAGTGTATGGGAAAACAGACTTCTGTAAACACTTCCCTGCTGAGTTTATGGACTCAGTCATTCATTTTGGTTCAGATTGAGTAAGAAACTGTTGATTTTATAAATCCATGTGTCAAATATAGGATTATCCGCTGTATTAAATAAGCCCACTCATGGGTTAATGATTTGTGACTGACAGATTTTTAGTCTAATAGCAGTTTGTTATGTTGGTGCTAATATGATAAAATGAACCTTGTTGTCATGGCACAGCTATAATATATTTAATTTTAATAAAAATCAGAAGTTTTATTGCATTTTCCCAGCTTCAAATGTCAAGCTTTCAAAGTGAGAAATTCTGGTATTGTGACAACACTAATGTAATGGTAAGTAAGGTGGCATTATTTTATAAGATGCAAAAGAGTTTTAACATAATAAATCTAAAATCACAAGACCAGATGGTAAAAAGAGGAAAAGATAAAGGAAACAGCAGAAAAATGCAGTTATCTATAACTCTGGTGACACACTTATTCTGGTTGTATTGCTCATCGCCAGGTTCGTGTGCTCGGCAGGGAGACTGCGCGTGTACTCTAATGCAGAGAAAACGAGGTACAGTTGAGTTTTTAATCCGAACAGAAGTCAGACTGTAAGTATTTGGACCGTTACACAGCTTCAGCACATTCACATCAGCTCACTGACATGTGTACTGATAAAACATGCATCCTGAGCTTTGTTTGAGATTTTAGGATAAACGTTTAGATGTCTGTGAACATTAGAAGTAAAGAGCTGACTGTGCAACTAACAAAGATTAGATTGCGAAAGCAAAGGTTTAAAGAAGCGTTCCTTCTAAACTTGAAGGTGGACAGACATCGATCCTGGACAGCTCAAAGTCAAAATATGTGACTTAGTTAGCGGCACTCTTGCTGCAGCTCACAGCTGCGTTCCTCAACAAGGAAATCAAAACCACCCCAGATCAGCCAGCTAGGGGAAAACATAACATTTAGTATATCATCAAACTGGATGTGTAACTGTCCTCTTACTTTACACATATTGTCATTGTTGCACAGACCGTTCAGATCTGCTGCCAAAAAGTATGAGGACAGTTTCTGTGTGTGTGTGTTTTGCCTGCAGGACATTCCTGGGGATGGAAGTGTCAACTGGGCATGCTCAGTTGTTGGAGCTGATCCGAGCTGTTGACAGGACGATGACAGAGTTTCGCCTGGAGACTTTCTACAAGGTCAGTTAAAAACACACACAAACAAATCTGCAGCTTTACCAGCTATTGTGTGATGATTTTGAATGTAGTAGAACTAGTAATGCCACATTAAATGCAGGGTCCTGATTAGTGAGCGCGATGTTCTTCTATGTTGCACCGGCCTCTTCATTCTGATCGAAGGACAGGCGTGGTGTTAAACACAGATACCAGCAGAGACTTTAATATGACACATCAGAGAACAAACAGCAAATTAAAAAACAAAAAATCATTATAATGCCTATAATGTTCCTTAATGTGTTTCATAGGATCCATCCTTCCATGTGAGTCTGGCCTGGTGTGTGGGAGACCAGACAGTGCAGATGGAGGAGTGCATGCAGGAGCTGCAGGTACTCGGACAACTTGTGATTTTCCCTAAATCCTAAATCCCAGCACTGACATCTGTTTGTATTGTCTTTATATGATTTATTTGTTCCTCCTAATTTGTTAGATCTTTTGTAGTTCTTTAGTTAATTTTAAGGGCCCAGACCGCTTGTCATAGCAAGCCGAGTCCAGGTGTGATTAATAAACTCAGTATATCTCAGATAAGAAACAGTCTGACTGAAATGTTTTTGAATTATTCTTAAAACTATGATAATAGTGGGTCACACATCAGTGCTGATATACAGTTTTCATTTCCTGTCTGTGAGAAATGGCACTTTATACCCAGACAGGGATATGAAAACCTGTAGTGGCCAAGTAGTAATTACACAAAATCAGTTTCTCTTCATTTTTGTTACTTTATTGTCAGCTCGTTGTCTTTCACTGTAAAGGATCTGCTAAACAAGGATTGGTCAGCAGTCTGGCTTTTCACAGGTTATCAGTGAAGCTCGGATAAAAGGAGGATTCACAGTTATTGATAAGATAAAATGGGATATACTGTAGTGTAATCCTGTATTTTAAATATGCTTCATTTAAACAGGGAAAACTTCAGTTATGTAGTGTAATTGTTTGAGCTGCCGTAATGCCACAGAGTTTTAGAGTTTTGGAAAATTAATCCAAACGTGTCCAAAGATCCGTGTGTCCTTGGTCATGTGTGAAATAAGGTGTTCTGGTATGTGCTTTAATATCAACATACAAATGAAAAGGTGTTACGCTTTAGTCAGCTGCTTCAGGCTTGATGAGAGGGGAGCTCAGAGAAACTCGGGTTGAAGAAAACCTGACAGCGAGCAGGTTTGGTTAACAGAATCCTGAGTTTAACTGACTGAATTTAAGTTAAAGTTAACCCTCTTTCTGGAGCAGAAGACCCAGAATTTCCTTCATTTTGGAGTTATCAAACTCTGTTTTACAAAATTAGAGCACAGGTTCTTTAGCCCAGCTGCAGTAGATGTAACTGAATTTGTTTTATTTTTTTAATGTTGTAGAGTCTAGTAGACGACCACGAAGACGGACCATTTGTGTTGAGGCTGGACTGCTCGGAGCTTCGCTGCAGGACGGGAAACAAGACTTTCCGCTTTCCTCTGGAATCCTAAAACATGAAGTAACTAATGGAGTAAAGCTGATGTTGTCTTTGCACAGATTTGAGGAAGACTCGTTACCTCAGCTCTGACTCCAGTGTTCACTGAATTGCTAACATTTTAAATGTCCTTTTACGCCCCAACGAACACAATCACAGCTAACTGCAAAAGTATTGAAATGTTTTATGTATTTAAATAAAGACGTTACTTCTTTTGTATTTTTCCATTACGTATGGGACAGTGGTGAGAGCGCTGAAGAATTACGGCATATGCATGACTGCGTCGCTGCAGGGAAGTTGTGGATTTGGTCAGCATAGAAACCTCAAGTGTCACAGCTGTACGTTTTACCAGAACAGTGGAAGGAATTCAGCGACTGGTTTCACTCATATTCAAGAAGTTTAAATGCCAAAATCCAGATTTCACATATTGAATGAAGTCAAAGTGAAGTTCTCTTAAAATTGAGCCTTTTTTTTTTTTTTTTAAGTCTGTTTTTGTACAACATTTTTGATTGGCTCCCCCTGGCAAACAGAAATAATGGGGCTTCCTGTGGTTAGAGAAAAGGTTGTGTGTGTGCCTGATTTGATCATATAATTCACATAGTCCCAATCTTCCTATACGACATCCATACATGGAGAAAATAAAACAGAGAGCTTTAGAGTAAGGTATACAAGAGGGATTCACTGCAAATATTAAAAGAATTTAATGAACAGAAGGCAGCACGTGAATAAGTAGATCATCTTGGTCTGGCCCGCTGAGGGGCGGCATGGCACAATACAGTCACGTCAGAACAGACTGTCCGATTTTGAACTTTTCACATCCACAAAAGAAAAACTCATCTCATGGTCTTGAGTCGTCCCCCGGTGGCTGTAATTAAGCTTCAGAGCATGAAATCTGGTGTCAAGAACTAATTTATTGAATCATTCTGTCCTGATATATACAAAAGTCTTAGGATTTATTAAAATCTTTGTCCTGAACAAACCATCTTAGCATTTCAAAAAAGCATCAGCTCTTTAAATGATGGCATTCAGTGTGATCAGTAGCAGACACAGTAAGAAGGGGGCCCTCTTCCCCTGACTAGCCAGCCCAGGTTGGGCTCACCCTCTGAGAGAAACCCAAAACAGATGCTTTGATAGCTCTGCACAGAGTAAAGTTTAAAACCACAAATGTAAACAATCAGCTGTGAAGTCAGTGTCAAGTGCGGGAGACTCCTAGTGTTTGAGTAAACGAAGGTAAGACCTGAGGAAAAAAAAAAGTTTTATTCTAAGCCAAATCATGGCTTTTGCAAACCTAACCTGGAGCCTTCTTCCTGTTAAACAGGGATTTCTTCCTCTCCACTGTCATCCAATGCTTGCTCATCAAAGATTGTTTGATTATTGGACTTCTATTTTGCTGACTTTCCAGCGTGAAGTGCCTTGAGGTACCCACTGATCTGATACAGATAAATTTAAAGTTTAAACCAGAAATACTTCTAGTATTCGGCAGAAGTGCCACCTTTAAATGATAAGATAACCCCATACTAGCAGGATGGCAAGAGCAACGTGTCCTATGGGCTGGTCTCTAGACTGCACTGATTCTTCAGTTGACTTTCTGCCTTACATGCAGCCTCACAAAGAGTTCTTTGATTGGTAAATCTGAGCCTCAGGGTAGCTTTTATGTTGCTTTGGCCACTTCATGAGTTTTGTAAGCCAATAAAGTTGTCCTCATGAGACCCAATCGATAAGTTTCACTGATAAAACTCCTAAGTTTCACAAATTAAATCACTAATCAGTTAAAAAGATTAAAAAGATTAAAGTCCATTTGGTAGATATAAACTCCATCTTATGACCAATAGTGTGTCATCTTCCCTCAGGAACAGTTTGAAGGCTTTAGTCCAAGAAGATATCAAATTCAACCATCTTTGAAACCTAAAGTCTGATGTGTATGGGTCTAATCCTTTAGCACGCACTTTTTGTAACATGAATCCTAACAACCAGCGATACACAGCTAAGATGAAATTTTGAAAAAAGGCAGGATTTATATATAAAAAAAAAAAAATCAGCTGGAATGAAAAGGCTATAAATTCAGTATATGCTTTAACTAGTTACAATTTTACCACAATACAGTCAGAGTTCAGAAATCTCATTCATGATCAAAACATCGCTCATTTTATTAAAGCACATGCAAGTCTACATGCAAAGAGTTAAACTCTTTGCATGTAGACTTTAGAGTAAAAAAATAAAAAAAGAATAAAAATCAATAAAAAAAAAAATATCAACCTGCATTTGTCCTAAAGAACCCCAATACTTTCCTTGAGCATTGTGGCATAAATGGGGAATATTTGGCAATCATTGTTCAGACAGGTGAGACGTCAGTTCCCGTCTTGCTCCGCGTGTCAGTAAGGCGAGCAGAGCCGTCTGCCTGCCAGCCAGCATCACGGAGAAAACACCACTTTCTTAATATAGTCCACAGTTGTCACGTTGAGCAGCATGTTAACGTGCTCATTTTGTGGAAGTTCGACCAACGTCACAGGCTGCTTCTGCTTTCCTATCCAGCGTTTGCACTGGAGGGCACTGTACAGGTTTACCGTCCCGTCCCCCTCGCCGCTCAACACTGTGGGCTCCACGTCTGGGAACTTTTCTGAGTACTGAAATGCTTCAGGAGTGGAAATGCCTACACCGTACAGACAGTGGACAGGCACGCCGGGGGGTGTGAAGTCAGCCACCAGCGATTCTGTGTCCTTCTGCATCATCCAGCCGTCCTCAAAATTGATGTCAGAGTAGAGGCGATGGTAGTCCTGCACAGTGTAGTTGGCGGTAGGTGTCTGCACAAAGACCTGGAGGTGGAAACATATTCATATTCTGTCTGTGAGCCATCCCAGCTTAATGGTGCCAAAAGTGCAATAAACCGCCAACAGTATTCCAATTTTTTGTTTTAATTTACCCCGTCTTTGATCTGATACTCTCCACTTTCTCTTGGCTCGCTGCACAAAAATGTACATAGAGAGGCTCCTGATGCATCTCTTGACAAATCCCTTTGTTTAATGTGGACTTATATTCATGTCTGCTTCATATTTATTCTTGGACTCTGCTCAAATACCTTTGCACATTTACATTTACACTGGTGCAACCCATCAGCTCATGCATGACCTGAAAAAGGCCTTTACCTCCTCTACCTTTAAACCAAAGGCTTTGTAGAGGTGCCATCGTGTAATACCTCTGGGCACTTTTGAAGCATTATCTAAAGTAAAGTTATGTTCAGTGGTCACCAGCACAAATAAGACAAACTAGACTTTGGGTAGTGTGTATTGAAACAGAAACTGCTTTTCTGCTTCAGGCTGTGTGGCTTCCTCGTTCCAATACAATGGTGAAGCTGCCACAATGCAGCAGCAAGCAAGTGTTTACTGGGTGGGTACAGACGTACAGCTCGGCATGAAGTGACAGCTTTCTTAAATCTAAAACTACATCACCAACAATTGCTGTAAGGCTGCTCTAACGTGTCAGAAATAAGTTTATGTTGACATAGAAGGAAAAATTAATTCCCATTTAAACAAACACACACCTTATCTTTGGGCCAGGAGCGGACAAAGGGAAACAGCCAGTTGGTGGAGACAGCAGAACGTTGCTGGGAGCGAATCCTGAACGGGCTGATCACTGGGATGCGGTCATTATCACCTAGAAAGTGGAACAGAAATAAAGGATGGAGAATTGAAAGATAGCTAACGCTTTCGTTGAGTGGTGACTTAGAAAAGGGAAGCATGTCCTGGCAAACACCTGATATATGCCGCAGTCCTCAGTCTCTTGGTCAGGATGCTCTTGCAGAAGATATTTTATTTCAAATATTTGTTGTCAGAGTAGCAGGAGAGTAAATTCCTGTAAACTCCGGTGTGGATTTTAGATTTGGTCTGGCATTAATAAACCAATACACTGGCCTGTAAAATTCAGTTGCAGCCTAATATCCTTTGGAAAACCAGACATTTCTTTGACAAAAATTTTTAGTGTTTGAAGTTTACACAAAGATGGACTTCTTTGTGCATGGAGGAAGCGTAGTCCTAAACAGAAGCCCCAGGTACACCACCAACCCGTTCATGTGTCTAACCGTTTTTCCCCACTCGGTGACACACCCGCCGGGGGTCAAACTCTGGTAATTGGTGATTCTGTTCTCAGACATGTGAAGCTAGAGACACCGGCAACCATAGTCAATTGTCTTCCAGGGGCCAGAGCAGGCGACATTGAAGGAAATTTAAAACTGCTGGCTAAGGGTAAACGTAAATTCAATAAAATCATAATTCACGTCGGCAGTAATGACACCCGGTTACGCCAATCGGAGGTCACTAAAATCAATATTGAATCGGTGTGTAACTTTGCCAAAACAATGTCGGACTCTGTAGTTTTCTCTGGTCCCCTCCCCAATCAGACCAGGAGTGACATGTTTAGCCGCATGTTCTCCTTAAATTGCTGGCTGTCTGAGTGGTGTCCCAAAACGATGTGGGCTTCATAGATAATTGGCAAACCTTCTGGAGGAAACCTGGTCTTGTTAGGAGAGATGGCATCCATCCCACTTTGGATGGAGCAGCTCTCATTTCTAGAAATATCGACAAATTTATTAAACCCCTCAAAACATGACTATCCAGAGTTGGGACCAGGAAGCAGAGTTGCAGTCTTACACGCCTCTCTGCAGCTTCTCTCCTCCTGCTACCCCCCCAAAAACCCATCTCCATAGAGACTGTGTCTGCTTCCAAAAAGACAAAAAACAAACTAAAAACCAGCAACAAACAACTTAAACAATCACAAAGAAAGAACAATACAGTATCCACATCTGAACCAAAGAGTAAAACAGTGAAATGTGGATTATTAAATATTAGGTCTCTCTCTTCCAAGTCTCTGTTAGTACATGACTTAATAATTGATCAACAAATTGATTTACTCTGCCTTACAGAAACTTGGTTGCAGCAGGATGATTATGTTAGTTTAAATGAATCAACACCCCCGAGTCATTCTAACTACCAGAAATCTCGAAGCACAGGTCGAGGGGGCGGTGTGGCAGCAATTTTTCACACCAGTCTATTAATTAATGAAAGACCAAGACAGACTTTTAATTCATTTGAAAGCCTGATGCTTAACATTGTCCACCCCAGCTGTGAAACTCAGAAACCAGTCTTACTTGTTATCATCTATCGTCCACCTGGGCCTTACACAGAGTTTCTGTCTGATTTCTCAGACTTTATATCTAATTTAGTTCTGAGCTCAGATAAAATAATTATTGTGGGTGATTTTAACATCCATGTAGATGCTAAAAATGACAGCCTCAACATGGCATTTAATCTGTTGTTAGACTCAATTGGTTTCTCTCAAAATGTAAAAGAACCCACCCACCACTTTAATCACACTCTAGATCTTGTGTTAACATATGGCATAGAAACTGAACATTTAACAGTGTTTCCTGAAAACCCTCTCCTGTCTGATCATTTCCTGATAACATTTACATTTACAATAATTGATTACGCAGCAGTGGAGAGTGGACTTTATCAAAGTAGATGTCTTTCTGAAAGCGCTGTAACTAAGTTTAAGAATATAATCCAGCCACTGTTATCATCGTCAATGCCCTGTACCAACACAGAGCAGAGCAGCTATCTGAACGCTACCCCAACAGAGGTCGATTATCTTGTTAATAATTTCACCTCCTCACTACGTACGACTCTGGATACTGTAGCTCCAGTGAAAACTAAGGTCTCTAATCAGAAGTACCTGACCCCGTGGTATAATTCTCAAACACGTACCCTAAAGCAGATGACTTGTAATCTGGAGAGGAAATGGCGTGTCACAAATTTAGAGGATCATCATTTAGCCTGGAGAAATAGTTTGTTGCTTTATAAGAAAGCCCTCCGCAAAGCCAGAACAGCTTACTACTCATCACTGATTGAAGAAAATAAGAACAACCCCAGGTTTCTCTTCAGCACTGTAGCCAGGCTGACAAAAAGTCAGAGCTCTGTTGAGCCAACCATCCCTTTAACGTTAACTAGTGATGACTTCATGAACTTCTTCACAAATAAAATTTTTATCATTAGAGAAAAAATTACCAATAATCATCCCACAGATGTAATATTATCTACAGCTACTCTTAGTTCCATTGATGTTAAGTTAGACTCTTTTTTTCCAATCGATCTTTCTGAGTTAACTTCAATAATTACTTCCTCCAAACCATCAACGTGTCTTTTAGACCCCATTCCTACAAAACTGCTCAAAGAAGTGCTGCCATTGATTAATTCTTCGATCTTATATATGATCAACCTATCTCTAATAATCGGCTATGTACCACAGGCCTTCAAGGTGGCTGCAGTTAAACCTTTACTCAAAAAGCCATCTCTAGACCCAGCAGTCTTAGCTAATTATAGGCCAATCTCCAACCTTCCTTTCATATCAAAAATCCTTGAAAGAGTAGTTGTCAAACAGCTAACAGATCATCTGCAGAGGAATGGTTTATTTGAAGAGTTTCAGTCAGGTTTCAGAGTTCATCACAGCACAGAAACAGCTTTAGTGAAGGTTACAAATGATCTTCTTATGGCCTCTGACAGTGGACTCATCTCTGTGCTTGTCCTTCTTGACCTTAGTGCAGCATTCGATACTGTTGACCATAATATTCTATTAGAGCGATTAGAACATGCTGTAGGTATTACAGGTATTGCACTGCAGTGGTTTGTATCATATCTATCTAATAGACTCCAATTTGTGCATGTAAATGGAGAGTCCTCTTCACACACTGAGGTTAATTATGGAGTTCCACAGGGTTCGGTGCTAGGACCAATTCTGTTTACATTATACATGCTTCCCCTAGGCAGCATCATTAGAAGACATAGCATACATTTTCACTGCTATGCAGATGACACCCAGCTCTATCTGTCCATGAAGCCAGATAACACACACCAATTAGTTAAACTGCAGGAATGTCTTAAAGACATAAAGACTTGGATGGCCACTAACTTTCTGCTTCTTAACTCAGATAAAACTGAGGTCATTGTACTCGGCGCTGAAAAGCTTAGAAATATGGTATCTAACCAGATTCTTACTCTGGATGGCATTACCTTGGCCTCCAGTAACACTGTGAGGAACCTTGGAGTCATTTTTGACCAGGATATGTCCTTCAACGCACATATTAAACAAATATGTAAGACTGCGTTCTTCCATTTGCGCAACATCTCTAAAATTAGAAATATCCTGTCTCAGAGTGACGCTGAAAAACTAGTTCATGCATTTATTACTTCCAGGCTAGACTACTGCAATTCATTATTATCAGGATGTCCAAAAAACTCACTGAAAAGCCTTCAGTTAATCCAAAATGCTGCAGCAAGAGTACTGACAGGGACTAGAAAGAGAGAGCATATTTCTCCTGTTTTGGCTTCCCTTCATTGGCTTCCTGTTAAATCCAGAATTGAATTCAAAATCCTGCTCCTCACATACAAGGTCTTAAATAATCAGGCCCCATCTTATCTTAATGACCTTGTAGTACCATATCACCCTATTAGAGCACTTCACTCTCGCTCTGCAGGCCTACTTGTTGTTCCTAGAGTATTTAAAAGTAGAATGGGAGGGAGAGCCTTCAGTTTTCAGGCCCCTCTTCTGTGGAACCAGCTTCCAGTTTGGATTCGGGAGACAGACACTATCTCTACTTTTAAGATTAGGCTTAAAACCTTCCTTTTTGCTAAAGCATATAGTTAGGGCTGGACCAGGTGACCCTGAATCCTCCCTTAGTTATGCTGCAATAGATGTAGGCTGCCGGGGGATTCCCATGATGCATTGAGTTTTTCCTTTCCAGTCACCTTTCTCACTCACTATGTATTAACAGACCTCTCTGTATTGAATCGTATCTGTTATTAATCTCTGTCTCTCTTCCACAGCATGTCTTTATCCTGTCTTCCTTCTCTCACCCCAACCGGTCGCAGCAGATGGCCGCCCCTCCCTGAGCCTGGTTCTGCCGGAGGTTTCTTCCTGTTAAAAGGGAGTTTTTCCTTCCCACTGTCGCCAAAGTGCTTGCTCATAGGGGGTCATATGATTGTTGGGCTTTTCTCTGTATCTATGAAGCGCCTTGAGGCGACATTTGTTGTGATTTGGCGCTATATAAATAAAATTGAATTGAATTGAATTGAACTTCTAGCTGATCATTGCATTTCCAAAAATGCAAAAAAACTTCTAGATTAGCATGCAAAGATGTTATTCATCTCCATGTTCCACACGTTTTTAATTTGAAGACTGCATCTGCAATTAGAAAGAAACCAGTCAAACTACATTTTGCTGATGTAGTTTTGAGGGCCCTCAATTTGGTGCTCAGCTGGGATTCTCAGTCTGAATCTTTGGCCAATTAAAGCAGCAAATGTCTGATAATTGTGATTAAGATGCTACAGTTCAGCATTAATTATACATGTGATATATTTTGCATAGAACTAACTATGAATGAGGAATCTAATGTCAGGGCTAGTAGCTGGTTCAATTAGCAGGACAGTTGTTACAGTAACACTATCTAAATATATAGCCAAGTATATCTAATATGTCTGAATATTCCCATCAGTAAATGTTTAATCTTTAGTGGCAAACTGTGAGCTGGTTGAACAACCTCTCTACATTACATTAACTGTTTTAATTTTATGCACAAATAAGCCAATTATGAGACTTTTTTTTAAAAGCATGTCTGATCCAAAAATGTTCTGTTCACAGTATTCTGGTGCCGAGGCACAGAGTTTGTGACTATGCCGTGCAGTCAACAACATGCACATCAGTACTTTTTTGTAACGCTGGTTCGTCTCTTACCAGAGATGACCACACGTAAGGTCTTCACTACGCCGGCCCACGGCGCTCCGAGAGAGACGAAAGCCTTGATGTACCGATCTTTCCAAGCCTGTGGCTGCTGGTTGAGGAAGTACAGAGTGTACAGGTTGCCCATGCTGTGCGCGATGAGCACCACGGGCTCTCCAGCCTTCTCCACCATCTCTTCAATCATCTTTTGCAGCGCCAAGAAATAATCTTTATTCTCATCTGACGAAGAGACGAGAGCAGATAATGACACACACAAAACGTTATGACATTCACCGACTGTCAAACAAATAAAACTAGACTGCAAATATTTAGTATGAGAAGAAATTTGACGCCCTCACGGTTTAATCAATTTTCTCACATTTCTACACAAGTCTACTTTTTCAAGAGACAAAGCCATCATGGAAGACTTAAACCTTCCAAGGCTTTTTTTATGCTCAGGGCATGAAAGCAGAAATGCAGTGCATGACAAATGTGTCAGCTGCTTTATAGCACGAACATGTTCTTCAAAATACTGGCTACTGTGCTTTATATGTCCTTCTGTTCCAGTAAAGAGATGCATGTCAAGAGTTATGCAATCACCTCATGAGACTAGTTCATTAGAAAACTAAGGAAAGTCCCGGCCAACCAAATATTGAGGAGTCACTCGTGTGCTGCTGCAAAACAGCTGGCTGCATATAGATCTTTAATGCTTGTGTAATAAGCTAGTTGAAATATCACATGTCCAAGACACCACAGGTCATCACGCCTGAACTGTCTTGTTTCTAACAGACTTTCGACCATTCTGGTACAGTTAGACTTAGAATATAAGAAGGCAGACTGCAGTTTCCAATTTGGAAATTCGAGAGCGCCAGTCGAGCTGAGGTGAATGCTTGGCCTGTTCTTATATCACAATGGGCAACAACCACAAAAGTGGTCTATGGAGGAAAGACAGAAATGAGGGATCTTTTTTAAAGACACCTGCTCAAAAATAAACAGTGGACGTCGGTTTGCATGACACGCTCACTTCAAGCACTCTGGACATGGATGTAAAAGGAAATTTGACCCCGTTTGAGGGCAGAAAATATACAACTAATAATTTTAATCCCCAACATTATCTTCACAACTGCTGGAAACCAAAACTCAAGAGGTTTCTGGTCTAGAAGAATCAACTTTTGAAAGGGGAACTGGAGCAAAGCAGTTCTGGTAAAATATGAAATACACCTGTTACCCTCGTCAGTTTTGTGATTTTTTATTTTATTTAAATATGCACCACTTCTGGCCATGTTTCCGCCTGGTTTTTCAAGTGTGGTAGCTTACTGGGTGCTTTCCTCCAATCATAGGGTGCTCCTCTGACATCATCATCTCTGGTGTAACCCCAGTCTACTAGTGCCTGCACTATACTGAAGAAATACATTCCTGCAACACACACACACGAGAAAACATTAAGCATTAAATATGGTATCAGGGTAAATTTGATCAGCAACAAAATCTGGTCCCAGTGAGAGGAAAACAGTTACAAATGTGAGCATTTAACCCACCCACACTGCGTTTGCTTGGATCCAGGTACTCCACTGAGAATGTCTTCCCGAACCCAGGGACGCGGATGTCCACACCTGGTGGGGAAGAGGTGGTGTGTGTGGTCTGGTTGTAGATCAGCCTGCACACACACAAGTTTGCAATATTCAATTTATCTCAGTTCTGCATCTGCGGTCAACCAAAGACACACACACGCGCACTTTACGATGCAACAGAAACACTTCTCGTTTTAAGTTTCCGTTATGCCACCTTCTTGTTATTTATGTGTGACAACAACTTCCACATGTGCAGTTTGTAGATATACAACGCAGATGAAAGTAAAGATGTTTGGTATGAAAAGCAGAAATGAGCATCTGAGAACATGCCAAGCTTTAAATGCTATAGCTACATTTGGTCATGTTCCTTATTCGAGGGAAATCTGCCATTACATTGTACTATAGAGGCAACGAGTGGAGGTACCCTGCTGTAACCCGAACTAACATTTTACGTTGGAGTATTTCCAGTTAATAATTCTGTTATGTGTCTGTAGGACTGACTCCTTCAGCAGTTTCCATCCCTTTGTGGAAATGTGGGTAAATAAAACTGAAATGACAGTAAGTGATGATCACTAACAACATTGGCAAATATAAGCACTTCTTTTCCAGGGATCTCTACAGCAGAGATGCAAAGTGGTATTGGCATGATCTGAAGCCACAGAGCCACAATAATGGGATCCAATCACCCCTTGAAAACCTGGTAACCCGGTCAAGCTGCAGTACAAATGTGCTGCTTGCAGAAAATCATTCAGTCACGTGAGAACCGATCTATTCCCATTGCTTTGATTTCAAAATAAAAGCTCATACTTTGTGAAAATAAATTGCAGTGCAAAGAAAGTCAGGTTAAAATTCCCATGATCGATTTAGTCAACCCAGATTAGTCAATCCGAGTCCAAAGGAGGACTAGAGTAAGAATTTGTCTTACACGTCTCTCTCCAGATGTTTTACTTTATCATTCTTATGACTGTACTAAAGTACAGGTTGACTCGATTCCTAATATTTTTGAGCAGATTGCACTTTGTTATCCTCTAGACCTTGTTGATAAAGGGGAGGACTAGCTTATCCAGGTATTGGCACCTCAGCATTTCTCCACCAAAAAACAGCACATTAAGATTTTATATTTTTTACAATCAATGAAGACACACAACAATAAAAGCTAGTAATTTAAAAAGGGGCAACTTGGTTAATGGTAATTAATTCCGCGACTGACAAACAGCACTTTTCTCTTCTTCACGTGACAAATTCAGGCACCGACACCCACCTAATGTTGTCTATCCAGCAGTCTATGGCTACAGGCACCAGCAGCTCCAGGTTGAGCCACAGTGTGAAGTATGTGTCAGTCTTCTTGTAGCAGATGTAATGGACCACAGTGGGTTTGTCCAGCCTCGCCTCCAGCTGGTTTCCCAGATCTCCTGGAACTGCAACGAGCAACATTAGCAATGATTCACTTATCAGGGACATTGATCAGCACTTAGCCTTTAGACTATTAACATGCACTTATGTAACCATATAGAAGCTGTGCAAATTACTCTAAATCCCAAGAAGCCAGTGGAGGAGTGGATGAACTGCAGAAATTTAATCTGGCATTAGGCATTAGTTAGGAAGCCATGGATCCAGCAGAGTAGTCAGTCTCATCATGCATGCAGCACATCTGACTGTACAATCATTTTAAAAACATGCTTTAGACATTCAGCTGCAATTCAGCCTTTGGTCTGAAGCAGTTGAGGAGTTTGTATTACTGTTCCCATACTCCAAAAACCTTCCCAGAACTTCCCCAGTGACACTTTAATCAAAACTATAGGTGGACACCATGGGAACTGTACTTTTATTTTAGTCCATACAAATAAATCCTTTAAAGACTTCTGTCAAAGGGACGCTCAGTCTCCGCACACAGGTTCCACACGGGTGGACGTTAAGGGGGGAAACTGCAGTTTGTGTGAAGCAAGCCACAACTGACCAAGGCGGATGACCCACTGGTTAAATAAATGAGGAAAAATAAAATCTAAAAACAGAGTTGCAAAAAAAAACAAAAAAAAACCCCCAACAACTCATGGCTTCAGCCAGATGTCAGCAGCTGTCATGTAGGACACATGATCTGTCAGGAGAAGTCCCCAAAAAACCAATATGGTGCTTGCAGTAAGTGATTTTGTAAACCATACAGAAACTGGGACTACTTCAAATTAGCACAGAATCTGAATCGGAAACAGCAAAGCTGAGTGATTGTGTGAAACTGTAATATGTATCAAGAAGGAAGCAAAAATTCCCTTCTGACAAAAATCCGAACAAGAACTACTGGGGCGCCAGAGGCTGCAGATACAGATGCGTCTTGAAAATCACTCGTCCTTGGGATCGCCATCAGCTCGTGACGGCATGGCTGGCCTCTGGAGGAGTCAACTCCCAGTTACCTCCGATAGTGTGGGGCTATTGCCCCTTGGCATCAGGGCGAGAAGGGTGGGACAAATGGCCCGGGTCTCCTGGGCCTCTGCCTCTGCCATTGTGTTTCGTGACACTCACATGATCATATCTATTTCTATTTTTCCCCTTCTCTCTTTCAAGTGCCGTTTGTGTTTTTAAATCAAAAATGCAGCAGTTGGCGCTTTGTCCCTTATCCTTATCTTTCTCCTTTTTCCACTATGCTCTTTTTTTCTTTCTAATATACTCCTGCCTGTCTGTCAGCTGTGGCATTTTTAATGCCGGACATAGTACTTGTAATGTGTACAGGTGTAATTATAACTCTTAACAAGCTATGCTTACATTAAGAAGTCAGGGAAGGTTTCAGCTGAATAGAACACAAGTCACTACACCTGTGCTTTCCATTCTGTAAGCTGTATAAAAAAATAAAATTAAAAAAAAAAAAAAAAAAGGCTACAGTACAGCCAAACAAGTATAAAACATGAAATGAAAAATGAGATTGAGGTAAAACCTATTTCGTTTTTTATTCTTATTTATTTTAAAGTCACTCCTAAAGGTTAAATGGCCCAGAAAGGTATGAGGAGAGACTCCCTCCCTCCCTCTGGAGGAGCTGATTGGCTGTTGAGCTGAAGAGTCGCGTTCTGTCATATGACCGGATGACTGAGCTGTAAACAATTACCCTTTAACACAGGCACAGCTGGCAGGTTTAAATCTTTCCTCAAATAACGTTAATCAGTCAGTTTTGTCCACAGCAGTACAGCTTTTTTTTGTTTTGTTTTCAGATAGATGAAGATAGCCGCCTTCTTATTTCTTATGTCGAACCAACCCTCGTTCAAGAATCCAACAATTTAAGGACGCCTCGCTTGAAAGCAAATTTTTAACTCTGCATTTATTGTGGGAACGCGTTTTAGAGTTTATTTTGATACAGCACAGCTAAAATAATGAAACGTCATATTATCTGATAATAAGAGAGTCTTGAACACCGAGATGCACACACGAGGATTTCTCTGTTTTGGCTGGTGATGACAACCACAACAACAGGCCAAACATTTACAAAAGTTCAAAATGAATTGACTTATGTGTAATATGTTGTAGCCGAATTGAAGACTTGCCAAGTAGTAATATGATAAATACAGAATTATTTTTAAGTTAACATGATGGCTGATAAACATCAGGAGAACTTAAATTTGACCCCCTTTGAATGGAGTTTGGTCTCCTTTCGAAATCGCCAGCTGCCGATTAGCTAACTGACGGACGACAGCAAGTTGTGCAACTATTTGGCAACAGAAGACAAACTAAGGAATAAATTGATGAAGGAAACACTTACTGAGGACGACCGGGGGTTTGGGGGATTGACGAGGCTTTTCGCCGAGACATTTCCCCGCCGGTTTCTCGGAGCTGGGTGCCGACAACAGCAAAAGCCCGACACAGAAGGCAGTTACCCGGTGCCAACCCGCCATGACTCCTGATATCTCATAGCCTGAAGAGCATAATACCTCCGCGGTGTGGGGAGCCAGCTGCGGTTTGCTGTTAAAGCCCACAGCTGCGGGTAAACTACCTCTGTGGACGATCACTCAATGGGAACGATCACGAGTTCCGGATTTTAAGAGCACACAGTGTCCTGCGAAAAACAGTTACGCCTTTAAGAAAGTGCCCCTCCTGCCATCCTCAGGAGGGGTAGGAGGGGTCACCTCTTTCAAAGTAAAAGCTTCCACTGTTCTGCAAGCTTCTTATTTCTGATATGCCTACAAGTAGAGGAAATAATAATATTAATATCAATATATTAAGTGTACCGTTTGGATGATTATTTATCTTAAACTATATACTACCAAAAAGTGTCCCCTCTTTCTATCCATATAATCCATATAATCCATCCTCTCTTTTCTACCATAATGTGTTTTATTTAGCAAATACATTAAAAAAAAAAAAAAAAACTTACTCATGAAAATAAAGATCTTTCTCCTTAACAAGTCAGTCCAACTCCAACCTCTTAGATCACATGGTTGTACCTGTTAGTTATTCAAATTAGCTGAGGTTTTGAAAGCCTATGTTTTATGTTTTATGCCACAATAAGTGGCGCTGTTGTTCTGTTTCTTTCGTCTTCCAGGTGTAGAGCTTCCAACTATTGGCCCATTCAAATTTAATTGGCATACATCTATTAGCTGATCTGGGCACAGTAAGCCAATCCCTGGCGAGTAAGCCAACTCGCCAGGGATCATTACGAAAGGGCAGCTCCCTGGCCAGCTGAGGCTGCTTCTGACTCTCTGTGACTTAGTAGATTTTGTGTGTGAATAGAATGTTTGTATTAGGAGGTTGGACAGGTAAGTTTGGGGGTACCCTATAAATATGTAACAGAGCAACAGTTATTAGAAACACTAGGTTGTGCAGTTGATACCTCTCTTGTATGGTTTTGACTGACCCCTTGTGTAGATGGGCCTTTTTGTTTGAGCATCGGTTGACTTGACCTTTAGAGAAGCTGTAGGCACTATTAATTTCTTTGATTTGGCTCAACCACCTGGTCCTCCTCCCCCACATTTTTCTTTTGTTAACTCTATTATTTTTAACACATAATAAATGGCAAATAAACACTGCATTATTTTTACACCTGCCCATATGTCAAGCTGGAGTTTGTGACACAAACATCCCACACAAGTGGAGTCTTTGTCACAAGTGTCCTGATACATTCTACTTTTAATTATTGTAGGAACCACAAGTAAAGTAAACCAGCAGTCTGAGAGTAAACTACTCTGTTGAAGTGATATGATAATGTGGGGTCTTGAGTAAAGTAATAAGTGCAGTATACAGTATAAACTGTTTTTTTTTTTTAAAAAAACAAACAAAAAAACCCCAAAAAAAACATGTGAAACATGTGACAAGACAAATCAATGTCCCTCTGCAGGGAAAACAGTGTGATGCTGGCATCAAGTTATTTAGAGTTCCTTTGAAATCTTTTTTTTAACTCTAAACTATTATTTTACAGATTCAGTGTGACATCAGTGTAAAATATCCACCAGCATAGGAAGCTTTTATTTGTCCAGCATGTACATAATTGTTGCACGATGACTCCTGAAAACAAAGAATAATAATACATATTTGTCTATGAATCTTAGCTTTTTCTAAAGATTAGCATTATGTGATCCTTACAGTTTAAAATTCTGCAGTTAACATAAAGGAAATTAAATTATATTGACCACAGTTATCCAGATTATTTCTTAAAACACTTGATTGCAGGACAGACTTTATTTTGAAAGAGGAGTCGCGAGCTCTTCTTTGAGTCATGAACGCGCCGTGGCTCCTGCTCCTCTGCGCGCTCTTGAGGATGGGAAGGCACTTTCTGACGGGGGCAACTATTTTGGCACAACACCTGGCTGTAACGCAACTTCAGCGAGTCAAGAGTCCACAGCAGCAGATGCTGTCGAACAACAGATGAGATAAAGGCTTGACTTTTGTACTGGAACCAAACAAGTGACCCACACAGGTGGACTTTTGTGACCTTAAATGCTGTAATTTTAAGGTGAACCATTCAGACGGCGGCTTACACAACAGCACTTCAAAAATATTCATGATCATTGCTCATAACTTATCAAAAACAAAGTTTCTGAGGGAATAATCCAATAATCTCACACAACAAAATGTCTCATATTTATTGGGTCTTTATGCATGAAAATAATAAAATGATGATGATGATGTAACAGGAGGACACAGATGAAAACAAGAAAACTAAAACCATCATAAAAATTTCTTACTACATTTTTAATTACTGTGATTATTATATTTCCATAATTGCCACCAAGTTTCAGACGTAACTGAACTAAATACATGACCCCAGTTTAGTAATAATCAGGTCAGGGTTTAAAACCCACATTGTTGAGTCAGCAGGGTTTACTTAAGATAAAGTGGTCAAGACTATTTGCTGGGGGGGGGGGGGGGGGGGGGGTGTCAGTGATAGATTCTCCTCAAGTCCAGATTGGTTTTGCTGGTTTTGAGCTGTTGTGCCTACTCGAGATAAGAGACGGTACTGATATTTGTTTTGAGCTTGATGTTTGATCTGGCTCAAAAGTCACCTATGTGAGACTCTAGCACTGTAAATGGCTTCAAACTCCTGAACGCCTCTATTCAGTGTGAGGTCTGACATCAACCTCTGTGGGTGTGTCCGATTTGCCCTCCAGGATGTCCTGGATTTGGTTGAGCACCTTTTCGTGAAACACCATATCCAGATGGAACAGCCCTCTGAACTCTGTGATATGGACGGGCTTCTCCTGCTTCCCCACCCAGCGTTTGCATAGACTCATGCTGAACGTGTCCACCGTGCCGTCTCCATCGGCATAAACAAAGTCCACTGGGTCCCCGTTGGGAAAGACCTCGTCGTAGATGTTTGTTACGGCAGTTGGAAGGCCCATGCCATACATACACCATACCTCGACGCCAGGAGGGTGGAGATCACTAGTGAGGTTCTTTGTGTCCTCCAACATATACCTGGAGCCAACAAGAGGGCATGATCATTGTTTGCTATTAGAAAAAATACACCAAAAACAGAAATATTTGATCTATATGCTAAAAAGGTATAGTTCAAGAAAAAGCAAGATGCTACCATTTAGATAGAAATAGAAGTAGAAGACAAAGAGCCCAGAAATTTCACACTTTCTGCTCACAAAGGAGAGGTAAAGCAGTAAATACAGATGACCACTGATACTATACAATTTCTGGTCTGCTTTTTTAACATTTGGCAATCAAGACTCTCTAAAACCAACCAAACCAACCAAACTGTTTCTTACCAGCCCTCCTCATTATCAATGTCTTTGAAAAACTGTTGGTAGTCCTTTGTAGTGTAGTTAAAGGTCGGCGTGGAGATGAATACGTGGTCACTTGGCCAGATGCCGTCTACAGGAAGCATCCACGCATTGGTGGTTACCATCCTCTGCTCCTCCCGAATCTTTAGGTTCGAAATCATCGAGAGGCCATCATTTACTCCTGTAAAGAGTTTCAGGTTCACACCGCTTTCTAGCCCCTCCATCTGTATTCTGTTCTGTGCGTTCTTATCATTACCTGAAGCCAGGACCCTGAGTACTTTTACTGCACCTCCCCATGGCGCTCCTAGAGAAATGAAGCCTCTGATGTATTTGTCCTTCCAGGCTTGAGGCTGCTGGTTGAGGAAGTAGAGGACGTAGTGGCATCCCATGCTGTGTCCCAGCAGGTAGACAGGCTCCTGGTACTGGTTGTACATCTCCTCAACCAGGTTTTGCAGCTTTGCTAAGTACTCTGCATTCTCATCTGTGGGGGGACGAAGGGAAATAAAAACGTTACAGGCTCACAGCAAGAACTTTAAGAGGTGCGCATCAAACGTCATTATGTAGTGTAATTACAATTTGGTCGCATCTGGTCAAAATAACTTGAAAACCTGCTGCCACAATCAGGACATGCAACACCAAATTTACTCACAGTCAGTGTGTGAATAAAAACTAGTGAGTTTGTTTTAGAGTTTTGGTGTCCTAAAAGAAAATCCACCCCTCTCTCTAGGGTTAGCTCTAAGAACCAGCTGGTAAATAAAAACCACGTGGTCCTTAGCAGGTATTAAAATGAGGTAACTGCAACCTCAGATGAAAAGCAACCCGTGATATGCTACACTATGTCAATATATATTTTTAAAAAGCTAAACCAACATGCAGAAGCAGTGTGTGAAAAACAAAATACACTCCTTTTACTTCCAGTGGAATTAATAGGAGAAGTAGCAGCCAGGTGCTGCTAATCAGAGCATTTGATTATTGAGATTTTGGCAGTTTGATGGTCTGCAGCATTCAGATATGTGTTAACACAATGACAAGGAGGAAATATATCAGCAATAATCAATAAGGCCATTCCCATACAGTCTGAAGTCCATCATTGTACAGCGAGAAGACGAAAACATTCATGATATCTACATGCCAGCAAATTTACCCCAAGAGCTACATCTCAGACTCTACAGGTCTCAGTCAGCATGTTAAAAAAAAGGCTGTTCAAGTTTGGCTTGATTGCCAACAGAAAGCCTCTTCTTAGGTTTGCAAAGTTGCATCTGAGCAAAGACCTCAGGAACAATGTCCTTTAGATAAATAAGACCAAAGTGGAGATATGGACCATAATGCACAGCATCACATGTAGCATAATCCAAATACAACATATCAGCACAAATCCCTCATATCAAATGTTTTCAACTGAATCCAGTGGTGGTGGAGAGGTGATGATTTGGACTTGTTTTGCAGCCATAGCACCTGGGTACCTTTCAGTAGTTGGCTCAACCATGAACTCTATATATAGAAGTATTCTAGAGTCAAATGTGAAGCCATTTGTCTGACTTCAACCTGATTAAAATGTGGCAGGACATCAAAAACAATTGCCCAAAAACTTCAAGAAGAGTTGTTATAATGTGAAGAGTGCGCCAAACTTCCTCTACAACGATGTAAGAATCTAACAAAGTCACACAGAAAACAAATACTTGAAGTTATTGTTGCTACACGCTACCAAATCATGGGGTGTACAATACTGTAGCATCAGCATATACTATTATTCTCGACCGACAACTTTATCGCTTGGTTCAATCCAGCTTCTCCCACCAACATAACAAACTCACTCTTCCAGCACTAAAGTCAGCAACTTGCAGAAGAACATAGTGAAGTATATAGTTGTTAAAGTGGCTAGTGAAGACTTTTCTTCTCAGAAGTTGGGAGACATTAAAAGTCAGAGTAATTACCACAATTATCTGTACTACAATGGAAGCACATCTCAGAATTGCTCCTATCGTATTAAAAACAAAGAAAGTAATGTGACTTTAATATATAATTACATGAAAGCATAAATTAATCTTGTTTAGTAATGTCGATTTTTATCATTGATGCCCCTGCATGACATAATTAGTAAAAAAACCAAAAACAAACAGCATACGCTGAGCTGCCCAGCAAACTTCTTTTGTATACTCATAAGCAAACACATGCAAAGCACCATGCTTTCTCTCTTAACATAAAAATAATACAGTTATTAAATGTGTGCCGGGTATAATCTGCAAAAGGCTCTATTATTAACCAGTGACACTGAAGAGGAGTGTACAGTTTCCAGACTTACTAGGAGCTACTCTCCAATCATACGGTGCTCCGCGGACGGTCTCGTTTCGGATGTAGCCCACGTTGACCAGATGTTCCACCATGGTGTAAAAGTAACCTTCAGAGAACAGCAGCAGACTCAGTCAGTTTAAGAGTCCAAATCTAGTATGGAAATAAAGCACTGGGCTACATGTTCCTTTATATTTTTGCCTTCATGACCATTAAACATTTCTCTGTTACTCAGTGTAGAAATACATTAAAAGATGTCAGAAACTAGTCCCCCAAATTTACCAGTTTACCAACACAGATGTATTTTTCTCACCAGCCAGTCTGTTATAGTCAAGATATTCAATGGAATAGGTCTGCCCAAATCCAGGCACTCGCACCTGCACCCCGGGTGAGTTGGATGACCGCCGAGTTGTCCTGTTGTAAGCAAGTCTGGAGGATGCACAAACGTGGAAACACAATTCAAATTCTGCAAAACATGTATTCAGTGATGAAAAACCTGACTAAAGATAAACAAAACTGACAAGCGTAAGCATAACATAAGAGTCTGTTCCTCAGCTGTCACCTACAGTAAGGCAAAGTCGTAGATCAAAGGTGTTGCTTGAACGTGGACGTGAGAGCAGACAGCAGGTCTCACCTGATGTTATCGATCCAGCAGTCCACACCTATGGGTATGAACATGTTGAGGTCGATCCACAGTGGGAACCATTTCTCAGTTTTCTTGTAGCACAGCCAGTGGACCAGCGATGGCTTGTTTATTTTGGCTTCCAGACGGTTCCCCAGGTTCCCCGGTACTGAGCACGAGGGCACATGCAAACACAACAGTGTGTCAAATGTTAATTGTACTGCAGGAAAAAGTGGGACCAATACACAGCACTGCAAACTGCTGCCGAAGTTCAGCAAACTTTCAAATTCAATTCAATTCAATTAAATTCAATTTTATTTATATAGCGCCAAATCACAACAACAGTCGCCTCAATGCGCTTTATATTGTACAGTAGATCCTACAATAATAGATACAGAGAAAAACCCCAATCATATGACCCCCTATGAGCAAGCACTTTGGCGACAGTGGGAAGGAAAAACTCCCTTTTAACAGGAAGAAACCTCCAGCAGAACCAGGCTCGGGGAGGGGCGGAGCCATCTGCTGTGACCGGTTGGGGTGATTAAGACATGCTGTGGAAGGGAGACAGAGATTAATAACAGATATGATTCAATGCAGAGAGGTCTATTAACAAACATGCATCAAAGAACTGATGAACTGATGGACTTCCCAGACAGCTGTCATAAATCAATGATCCAAATCATATTTTTTTTACAGATTGCGTGTCATCAGAGGGAATCAGAAGCTCTCTGACGTGATGTTGAACTTGCTTCAAAGTACAGGGCCCATACCATGATGCTCCCTCCACCATGCCTTAGAGTTGTGATGATGTGTTGCCTTTATTCCTTCAGACTTAGCATCTTTGCACACAAGACACTGCTAAATAGGTGATGTGAAACATCGAGGTGGCATTTTGAAAACTTTAAAATTTCAGCAATGCTTTTTTTTGTTTGTTTGTTTGTTTTTGTTTTTCATTTTGAGTGGTTGCTTCCTTTCTTTGTACTTCCATAACCACCATTCTTTTTCAGTGTTAAAGATATATTTCAGGAAGTTGCAGAGATTTCTGCAGGTGTTTCAGTTTGACTCTTTGGTACTTCTACTCTCGCTGAACACTTTTAAGGTCTTTTAAGGTCTTGACACCTACCAGTCTTTCTTGAAACGAACCGACAGTAATCTGCCTTTTTTTATAGGTAAGGACATCTCTACACCCATCTCTTCCACTTACTTTTTTCACAAAATCATATTGAAGTCATGGGTAAAACTGTTAGTGCTGTTTAGTCACATTGTTTTTTGAGTTTAAATAAATGTCCGTCGATTGGTTCACTTAAAGCAATCAATGTAGAACTCAAAGCATTTTCTTTATCTCCTTTTAGTCAAAATCTCCTCATTTTGTTTGCCTGTCCTTTACTTGGAGCTCCTGTGCAGTAGACTGCACAAATCCCTGACTGGACGATGACTTTTTGACTGCTAACTGTGAGTCACAAGCAGCGGAAAGGGGAAAATGGTACAGTGTAAGCCTAAAAGTGATAACATCATCTAATTTCTAATAGCACAAAACCTACCGAAATAGCAAAACACTTTGATTTACAATGATTACCTTGATGTGGTCACATGTTTTCTTTTAGCCTTAATTTACCCAAAATTCAGAAAATAAGGTGTATTTGACATAGCAGACAGTTTTGTGAAATGCAAATATTTGGATCTGTTTCTGAATTTGCGAAACTGACCCCTGACCCACAGGAGAAGCTGCATCATTTACCGTTACGCATCTACACTATTTGCACCGCGTACACGGCAGTTCTTCTGCGATCTGGTCAGTCCAGTGTTTAAACATCATCATATCAAAGACAATAAAAATACCACTTCTTCAAATTCTGAGGCGAAAATGTCTCTCTCTGGATGTTTGAGATTTTATAAAGAAGGCAAGCTGAACTTTAAAAGAAATTTCTTGAGATAGAGAGGACGATTTATTTTAAATTATATGTAGGAAAAGAACAGGTTTAATAGTCTTTCAGGTTTATCCAAAGCACAATCACTAAATTGTGTCCCCAAAGCTTTCCTGATGAGAAAACACTGAAATTGCCTGCAGGGTCAAAAGTACAGAGTGCTGTGTGTGACCTAAAAACACACAGCACCCCCACCCCCCGACTGTACTGGACCTTCGTGCTGCATGTTTCCGCATAGATGTCCAGCTAAATCAACAATAAATCTCGGGTATATATCACAGCAGTATATTTTAATCTTCCATAAATATTAACAAACAGACAGACCCTGTACTTACCGATAATAAGTGGAGGAGTGCTGTTGCTGGGTACTTTAGATTTAGCTGGGGGAGGAAAGACAACGTTGACGATCCAGAAACCTGAGGAGTGATGAAGCCCCAGCAGAAATGCAAGCAGCAGCACTGAGCTCAAGTGTCCTGCGGATCCCATCTTTTCCTTCGGGCAGCTGTGGCGCTCTGGACGGAGCTCAGTCTGTGCGCTGCAGCTGGAGGCGGAGGCAGAGGCGGGCCAGCCGGGAAGAAAACACGCGAGGTCACACCAGAGGAAACCCTGTGTTTACCATCTCTGAAGTAAAAGTGCATCCACGCGTCCTGGACTGCTGAGTGCTGCGGGAACCACGTTTAATTCTCTCAAGGCCTGCGCTAAGAGTGTCTGGTCAGAGTGGCATGCAGGAGCAAATAAAACGTGTACAGTACGGGTACACTGCCCTATCGATCCCTCCTACGTGTGTTTATTTACGCCTCAGAGGGCAAATGATTGACAAAGACTATTTTTTTAATGAAAATGTTCTGAATTTTTTTTCAAATTAAAATAATTAAAGCAAGCAAAGCCAAATGTGATGTCTGCAACGTGAAGCTGAAGTGAACATATCCCACTTCTCTTCACAGACCAGCTTTGAATGTATGCACAGAGAGATTTCAAAAAAGACTTTAATATAAAAATGATCATCTGCCCCAAAAGGTTATTCCTGATGTTTTACATTTTTTAAATGTTCAATATCCTTATTTATTTTGGGTAATTATCTTATAGTCTACAGGATTTAAGAAGGAGTTATTTTTAAAATAATGAAATGACTTATTCTATGTCCTTCAATTACTGCTACCCTCTTGGCCAGATCTCTCTGAAAAAACACACTTTTACTGTCAACGAGCAGTTTAACCTGGATAAATACATCATAAATCGTTCTGAGCCAGAAAGAACGTTTTAGTCTTAAGGTAGATCCCCAATCAGTTTTTTTTGGCAAAGTGACTTTTATATAACCCCAATGTATCTAGGTGTAAAGTCCCAATGACACGAAAAATGTCATTTTTGACAGACATTGTAACAAATATGACATCACAGTTCTATAAAAAATATTTTAATTGGAAAAAAGGACTGCAAATGATAATAACTGATAATAATTTAGATAGAATAACGTCAAACATACTTACAAAAAAGGTAACTTCCCTTCGCAAATCCTGCTGAGTACTGTCTATTTATCAGTATGAGCCATCATATTAGATGTCTGTGTAAAGGAACAAACAAAAAAACAACAACCCAAAAATATTTTTTCAGCTACTGCTTCCTTCGCATTCCTTGTAAAATTTGGAGGAACAAATGGACGTTTGTGTGGAAATGTTTCTTGTTCACAAGCTTGTCCAGATGTCAGTGGTGTTCCCCAGGGTTCTGTCTTAGGCCCCCTAATATTTATTATTTATCTTTTACCTCGAGGTAACATTTTTAGGAATTTTGGTATACATTTTCATTCCTATGATGATGACATCCAGCTTTATCCACTAAGCCTAGTTTGACCCTTCCGACTTCTTTTCTCACTGACTGCTTAGGCGACATTAAATCGTGGTTGTCTGCTAATTTTCTTAAATTAAACAGAGACAAAACAGAAGTTATTCGGGTAGAAACCAAAACTGTTCTGTATAAATTATCTTTGTATGACAAGTTCTAAAATCTTGCCTTCCTCCCACGTTAAGAGCTTAGGTATTGGTCTTAAGTTTTGAAACACATATCAATAATATCACTTGATATGTATATTATGTATATTGTATTTATATTGGCTACATCCTTGCCTTAGAGGTAACAGAATTGCTGTTCTTGTACGTCCTCTGGTTACATCCAGTATTGATTATTGAAATTCTATCATCTCTTGCTTACCACACAAACTTCTTCATAACTTTAGCTGCTTGTGTCATTACCAGAATCCCTTCCACAGAATATACTACTCCTGTCCTTCAACAGCTTCACTGGCTTTGTCTAAAATATTGCATTAATTTGAGGATCTTAATTCTTACTTTAAAGTCTCTCACTTGACTAACTTAGGTGATCTCACATGATCACCTAAGTTACAAACTTCCTCAGCCTGACAGCTGAGTTGCTTGTTCAGTCATAAGCTGAAGATGTTTAAAATAAATTACAAAATAAATATCTGTTTCAGTAAAGATTTTGTCTGAGCATCACAACATCCTGGTCACAATACATTCTGTCCACCTAACTGTGCTTCAGTCACTTACACAATCCGCTTGTAGGCTGCACTCCACAGTTAACCTGTCCATGTGAGGTCACCATAGAAGGTACATCATTGTTTGTGCACGTTAAGTAGGACACTGGTCATATCCTCATATGTCCTTCCACCTGGAATTTCCCTGACACCAACATAACATGAGAATTTGAGCAAAAGAAAAAAAAGAGAAACAACTATGAATGGATCTACTAATTCATTCCTAACACATATTCATTACAGATTTTTGTAAAACAAATTGTGTCATGGTCCCTGTATATTCGACCCAGCATTAGTTGTTCTTTTTTTTAGTTAATACTATCTTTAGATCATGATTCTGGGTTCTGGATTAATTGTATTTTAGCTTGGGTAAAAGACTGAAAGTTGAGGCACACAATGATGTGTGCCGCTGGTAAAGTTTCTGGGGTCCCTTTCCTCATAACAGCCATCCCTCAAGATTTTATCCATTTAAAGCAATGCATTATCAGGGACTGTAACATCTAGTCATTTTACTGAATCAGGATTTAGTTTCATGTCAAGTTCTGTTCTTGGTGTTTTGGTTTGCGCTTTATTCCTTGGGTCCCTGTTTATTCCCACCTACCTTATGTCTGGCTTAGTCTTCGTCTGTTTATCTTGTGTCATGTTAGTCTTGTCTCCCTATTCAGTTGTGACTCACTGACTGTTCTGTTTTAGTGACTGTTCTTGTAGAACAGATAAGAACAGATTAAAGACACATATGTGTCTACTTTAACTTCTTCCACAGTCATTTTGTTATTTGGCTGTGTTCCCACCTGTTTTCCATCCCCTTGTTATCCTGTGTGTGTGTGTGTGTGTGTGTGTGTGTGTGTGTGTGTGTGTGTGTGTGTGTGTGTGTGTGTTATCACAGTCTTCCTTGTCCTTAGTCGTGTCATGCGTTACACCAGCACCTCTCTAGTCTCTAAGACAAGTTAGTTCCACTTTTCTTTGACTAACCGCAAAGTTTTATAGATGAACCTTAATTCTTTGGCTTTGCCCAGTTTATCTTGATAACATTTTGTCCCATAAAGTTGAATTGGTTTGAATTACACTTTTAATTACGTTTGGGTAGTATATCCATTTTAATGGATTCAATTCTGGAGTCTGAAAAAGATATAGCACCATTTCACAACCACAGTCATTTCAGAGTGTTTTATATTGTAAAGTAAAGACCCTACAATATTAGGGAAAAAAAACCCTCTAACAATCAAACAACCCCTATGAATAAGTATTTGGCAACAGTAGAGAGGAAAAAACTCCCTTTGGATAGGAAAAAACCACTGGCACAACTAGTCTCAGTGACCTGCAGTGAGTGGTTGGGGGGTGAGGGGAAAGAGAAGAGAATTGCTGTTAAGTATAAATACTAATGAAATGACAAGAAATTAGATTTAGACAATGCTATTCAAGGAGCTTTATCTTATATATATGTTATACAATAGGGGTGGGCAACTCCAAGGCCTCAAGTGTCCTGCAGGTTTTAGATATCACCCTGGGTCAACACACCTGAATTAATGAGTAGTTCATTAGTTAGTCGTTATTAGTTATTAGTAGTTCATTCTCTGGAGAACTTCAAGACATGTTGAGGGGGTAATTTAGCCATTTGAATCAACTGTGTTGGATCAAGGACACATCTAAAACCTGCAAGGACACCGGCCCTTGAGGCCTGGAATTGCAAACCCCTATTATATAAGTTTTATCTTTCATATCGTAAATACCAGTGGCGTTTGGAAGAGGGCGCTAAAATGACAAACTACTACTTTTTCTCACAAAAGAAAAAGTGTGTGACCCGGAAGTGGGTGGGTCTTGGGTTGTGTAGAAGAAGAAGCTAACAGCTAGCCTCCGGGAGCTGCAGGTTCTGTCTTTAGCCATCAACATGGTCCAACTTGTGGGTTCCCTCCGAAAAGAGCTGGCTGATTCCATCTCCACCTGCAAGGTCCTGGTAGTGGGAGCAGGAGGGATCGGCTGCGAGCTGCTGAAGAACCTTGTACTCACCGGCTTCAAAAACATCGAAGTGGTCCGTCCCGTTCACGCTGTTTGTTTGTGTGGCTGTGTCTTTGGTAGCTAGCCGGCTAGCATGCTAACTGGTTCTTTGTGCTGCAATGAGTGTGTCAAGAGGAGACGTGTGGGCTCAGGCTAATTGCTGAGACGTGGCATTCAAAGATGAGCTGTATTACTATCTCGCTGGTGGTTTGTTAACACCGCGTGAACAGGGTCAAATGGACCGGCAAGGATATCTATCTGTGAGGGTGGAAAAAAGTCGAACGAGATCGTAGCGATGTAGCCGGGTTTGTTTGGCGCCATTATCACTGCTAAGTTAGCCAGTCAACTTCATTGTAAGGACACCGCGGGCTGTGTGCCACCATGGAGCTGCTTAGACATCTCCGTGCTTAGCCATGGACGATGTATTATAGGGGGAAAACATCCTCACTGTATCTATAAACGCAAAACGCTCAGTTTCTTTATTCATTTATTCATAGAATGTATGTGTGTGCTGGTTGGGGGCTGAGCGTGAGGAGTTCACGGGTGCTCAAAAAGTGCTGTTAAATTGTGTATTAAATTCTCCCTTACGTACTGTGTGGTTTAGAGCCAAGGACCCCCCCCCCCCCCCCTTCAAAAGTGTCTGTACCAATTTTTTAACTGCAGAATGCATAAATGACCAATCTGACATTAATAAATAGAGTCTTTAAATTTCACAACACTGGTAGGGGAAAAAACACCAAGCACACTGTATTGTCATCACACCGTTGTACCTAAGATATAACACAACCGCCACATTGATTTAATAAATATGTGTTACTGAAAATGGAAATGGCAAGAGCACTTTGGAGCTGTTGAGATTTATTATATCATTATGTATAACAATTATAGCTTACTTCTATATCAGCTACCAGTTATTATATTATCAAGTTGTTATTGATTAACACTTCGGGCACTTAACCATGCGTTCTTTGGGCATCATAATCTATACACTTAAAACTCTTTACCAACCTCAAATCAATGGTCAGTTTAGAATAATAAATTAACATAATGTGCATATCTTTTCACTGTGAAGCCAGAGTGAACAGGAAGAGCATGCAAACTTAAACTTAACACACAGTCACCTGAGCCAGAAGCCTGCATGCTGTGAGGGGACATTTCTAACTACTGCATTACTGTGCCTATTACAGATCTTATCTGTGTCAGGGCACCCTCTGACCTCTGTTTCTTTTGTCACTGTCCATAAAGTAGTGGTTTACACATTTGCCTGACAAGCAATAGATCTGATCAAATGATGTGGATTGACCCACTGTGGCAACCCTTTGTGAATAAGAGAGTACCCAAAAGTAGGTTTTGGTGTTTTGAGGGTCCTCCATGACCTCGGCAAGTGCCATTCTCTTCAGGAAGCTGGGTAAATGTAGTGGGAACGCAGACATTTCCTTTTCACAGTGACAAGGTCTGCGTTGAACTTTGTCACCATTGAGGGTCTGTGAGGCTTCTGGTTTTCAAACTACAGACTGATGTCTCAAGTTTGCTCCTACTCCTTATTCTATTCTTGTTAGAAGCAGTTTGCACTGGTTACATTATTGTATTTCTTTATTTAATTATCATATTTTTGGTAACATTATAATTGATACAACCAAATAAGAAGCTGCAGATTGATTTCAGATTTGCTTACCCCTCTCTTGAGTGTGGTGTCCTGTATTTGAGGTATTTGGGGGACATTTGAGAATGACATTGACATGATAAGCTAGAAAAGCCAGGAGTGTCTAGTTCTCTTGGAACCTCTTGATGACATTGTTTGAGCCTGTGCTCGCCTTCTCTCTTATCTGCTGGTATCAGTCTCCCAGAGTCAAACATGAGACTGCGTGCATTTAATGTCTGCAGCCAAAATAACCGGCGCTGCAGTATTTTATTTATGAAAGTAGAATCCATCCTGTCTGTCCTTGCTCTTCACATAAACAGTTTAATTTTTTGTCATCTGGCATCCACCACAGACTTCATAAGTTAAGGCTACTACAGCCTGTCCCTCTTAAAAAGGGTCAATGACAGGTCCTAAAGTCTTCTGGTTATCTTTTACTTTACTGTCATCATCTCAGTGGTACCTGCAAACACCCTGTGTGAGGTTTTTTGCTGCTTGTGCCTGTAATCCTGTAGCAGTTAACCAGCTACTGTTTAAATAATCTAATTAACCTCTTGGCTAGAATTGAGATAACATTGTGAAACTTTTATTTGTCGCCGACTGAATTAGCAGCAGTGCTATACACACACAGAACACTCTGTCTCACCCTCTCCCTATCATCCTCTTCTCTCACACCAACCTTGTGCAAAACCTTCTCTGCAGTCTTCCTCTCACCTGCCTGGCAGCTCAATATTCAGCATCCTTTGTCCAATATATCCATATCTATCTAATCCTGCATATGTCCAAACTATCTCCGTCTTGCTTCTCTAACTTTGTATCCAAACGCAGCACATAGAAAACACATTAATGCAAATCTAGAACAATTAAAATGCAGTAAATTAGTTATACGAAAAGAAAGACATTCAGCAGAGAATTACTTGTTTCTCTTGGTGTTTAAAATGCTCGTGCAGTCCTCTGATTGTCGCACTGACTTACCCCCGTTTGTTGTGACCTAGCAGGCGTTTCTGTTCAAACAAATAGAAAAGTGTTTGATTGTTGGATTGGACTCGACTGACTTTACAACCCTGTTGATTTTGGCAGATTGACTTGGACACAATTGATGTCAGCAACCTGAACCGTCAGTTCCTCTTTCAGAAGAAGCATGTAGGCAAGTCTAAAGCACAGGTATGTAACTCACCTCTGGTCCTGCAGGCTGCAGAGTTCTGTCTGAGCTGCTATTTTAAACGTCCTGTGTGCACTTTATACATCCGTCCCTTAATCTTTTTGTCTTGTAGGTGGCCAAAGAGAGCGCCTTGCAGTTCTGCCCCAGTGCCAACATCACCGCATACCACGACAGCATCATGAAGCACGTTTCTTTTCTCTTTTTTTTCACAGTTTGGTCAGTCTGAGGTTAGCTCCTTCAAGAATGTACTGATGTGGGACTGACCATGGTTTGTTTTTTCCTTAACAGCCCTGAATACAACGTGGAGTTCTTCAGAAAATTCATGCTTGTGATGAACGCCCTGGATAACAGAGGTACCCTCGTCTTACGGCATTACCGAAATATCTTCTTTTACTGCTAACGCTTTCAAATGAGGTAAATAAAACCACGTGTTGCCTCCCCAGCTGCCCGTAACCACGTCAACAGGATGTGTTTGGCAGCTGATATCCCTCTGATAGAGAGTGGCACTGCTGGATACCTGGGACAGGTCACGGTCATCAAGAAGGTAGCACAGATATTTTTTCACACAGAGATGCAAAAATTTGGCTGCATGTCTTTAAGCTCTTTTTACATTGTGTGTGAGGTAGCCAAGAACCCAAAGGGAAATGGGGGTCAGACTAAAATTCATCAAGGGCCTTGATTTTGATCTGTGCTGCAGATTTTTGAGCAAGGGCGGTGAACATGTCTCTTCTCTGCTGCTTCTTACCCAGGGAATGACAGAGTGCTACGAGTGCCAGCCGAAACCAGCACAGAAGACCTTCCCAGGATGCACCATAAGAAACACGCCATCTGAGCCCATTCACTGCATCGTCTGGGCCAAATATCTCTTCAAGTAAGCCTTGTTCTTTTACGCATGCATTCTTGGGCTTCAAGTTACATTTAATTGCAGTCTGCGTATTAGTTTAGGAAATATTAGTAGCTTTTGCCAGGCTTGATCTTGCAGGAAGAGGACAGGTTAGGTGAAAAACACACCATGAAATGTGATCTCGCTGTGCCTCACTACCCCTAAATATTTTCTGCATGATCTGATCACTTCCTGCGTGCAGTTTCTGACACACACGGTTTTATCTTCTATTTTCCAGTTAAGACTAGGGATGGGTATCGTTTAGGTTTTATCCGGTGCCGGTGCTTAAACGGTGCTTGAACCGGTGCTTAAAGAATGGAGAACACAAAATTGGTCCAAAAACCTCTCATATTCAGCTGGGGGTTTTTTTGTAAAAAGATAACAATGTTAGCCTTTTCTGCAGCTATGGGGCATATATGGTATCACTCTTGGCTGGAAGCAGTGCTTAAACAATGGAAAAAACACAAACTTTGTCCAAAAACCTCTCATGTTTAACTGTTTTCCACTTTTTCTTTGGTCATTTTAGCCTTTTTGGCCAGGGTGAAGGGAGCATCTGCCATCAAACAAGAAGACAGCTGCATGTAACTACAACGGTGTTTGCTAGTTCGCCTTACATGAATTAATGTAATAACGTGGTTAGCCTACTCAATGTAGATTACACACGGACAACATTAAGCTACTCACGCAGAGAAGAACGGCTGCTGCTGCCATCATCATCCATCATCATTTCTGCTACACTGGCAGGGCTAGGGGCCAGGACTCTACTCTTCGGGTTTTTGGGGGATGTTGCTAACTCCGGGTCCGATAACAGGCACCACACCCGCAGTAGATGTGCACGGTGTGAGGTCTCGCGGCAAGTTATCAAATACAGCGCATTTTTCGGCTTTAAAAAAAACGCTATGCGTCGCCAGGTGTTTCATCGGATTTGAGGTGTTACCTCCTTTGCACAGTATCATAGTATCACCTTAAAGCACTTGTTGCAGGCTGCTGAGTTTGCATCTTTTGCTGTGAAGTACAGCCAGGCTTTGACCGCTTCGCCTTGGACATTTTTAATCTGTAGCTCTGCTCTAAAAGAACGTACGTACCTGGACCCGCCTACTATCCTCGGAAACGTAAAATGATTGGCTAGAATTCAAAGTGTATCACATCTCAGGGGAAAAAAGGCGCCGAAATAAAGCACCGAAATGTGCGCTGCTTTTCGGTCTGGTTACTTCTATTTATGTCAGAACTGGTGCCATCATGGCACCGGATACCGGTACCCATCCCTAGTTAAGACTGGACGTAGAGTATGATCTTGATTAAACTGTTCCTGCACGTGTTTGAAAATTACTACATTCAGTTTCATTTATATAGCACCAAATCACAACAACAGTCGCCCATAAGGTGCTTTATACTGTAAGATAAAGAGCCTACAATAATACAGAGAAAACCCAATAATAGGACGGCCCACTATAAGCAAGCAGCTGGCAACAGTGTGAAGGAAAAACTCAATTTTAACAGGAAATATCCTCCAGTGGAATCAGGCTCAAGGAGGGGCAGCCTTCTGCTGTGACCATCTGGGAGCAAGGGGATGGAGACAGAAAGCTGGAGGCTCTGCCTCCCACACAAATATCTGAGGGACCAAAAGTAAATCAGCAGTCTGAGAACAAAGTGCACTGTTGGAGTTACTCGGTGCTATGAGGTCTTACGATTAGATGGGACCATCAGATGATCTTTCAGAATCATCAGCGGATACTAGGCTGTGTGATGATGTCATCTTCTGTTGTTTGTATGTTGCCACTACAGTCAACTGTTTGGAGAAGAAGATGCAGATCAAGAGGTGTCGCCGGACACAGCGGACCCAGAGGCTGCATGTAAGTGAGAGAGAGGGTGGCATTAATGTGGATTCACAATAAGTTCAATTTTGAATTCCCTGTTTTGGTTTTTGCGGGGATACTTTTTGATTGTTGGGTCACAGGTTGCTGTGTAAAAGCTGTGAATTCTGTTGAAAGGGAATCCCGAAGAGACGGCAGCTCGTGCCACCGCGTCAGATAAGGATGGGGACATCAAGCGTGTTTCCACCAAGGAATGGGCTCGATCCACCGGATATGATTCCGTCAAACTCTTCAATAAGGTAATAAATAAGCAAAAGGGTATAAATGGGATGGGCACGAGATGTTGAGTAGACTTGTGGTTGCCCTTGCTATTCGACGTATTTGAATGTTAGATTAATGAGAAAAGGAATTAATGGTTTCATATTACACCTGAAGTACACAGTTTGCTTGGCAAATATTTGTTTGTTTTCCTTTAGACTAGTTAAATTTCAAGTTTTTTCCCCTCTCATTTAAAAACTAGCAGATTAGTCGTCAGGAACACAACCGTTGAAGAAGCGATTATTCTGTCCTTATGTGGGCTGCAGAAAATGTTGAGAATCCCAGAGTTTAGTCATTTAGCATAGCATCACCACGGACGTAGAGTAGTTGTTTATGATTGCTCCTTTTTTTCCCAGCTGTTCAAAGATGACATCATGTACCTTCTGACTATGGACAAGTTATGGAAGAAGAGGAAAGCTCCTACACCTTTAGACTGGCACCAGCTAGAGAACAGTGGTATGTCCTTTATGCACGCAGAGCTTTAGCCCATCCAGGCTTTCCTGTGCCCGCGCATGTGTGTTTAGGGGCCATATTTCAACTTGTTTGAGTCAGGAAGACAGAGAAAAGAACTCGAAATATTTTAAATTGTGAGTTTATTACTTGTGTATAAGTTTTACTTCCGAACATGTCCAGCTTCTTTTTGTTGGGAAGATACTGAGCTGCACATTAGCTGTAAGTTTAAACGAAGCAAATATTATTTGTGTCCTCACAAACATAACAAAAGCACATGACACATGTAATAAAGAACAGCTGTTTGCACAGCGTGCAGCCTGTGGAGGAATTTACTTATGTTTACAGTTCGCTTACACAAGGAACATAACTGCGAGATGTCAGATTTATATTGATTATAAAAAGGGTCGCTGCTTTAAAGGCTTCATTAACCACAATATTGTGTGCGTTTCTCTTGGCTTTAGAGTGTCCTAAGGAGGGGACTCCAGCTTCAGGTCTGAAGGACCAGCAGGTTCTGGATGTTTGGGGTTACTGCCAGCTGTTCCAGCACAGCGTGGAGACGCTCCGCTCACAGCTGCAGGAAAAGGGCGAGGGTGCGGAGCTGGTCTGGGATAAGGTAAAGACAAGACGTTCTTGTGAATTAGTTTTTCACTTGATTTTTCCAGATAAAAATGGTGGATGCTTGTATGAAACATGCACACAGCTTTGAAAATGAGGTCAGACTGCTCTGGATACTCTAGTCTTTGTGTTTTCTACTCTTGGCTCTGTATCATGTCAATGAGAGTGGCTATCCGTAATCCCAGGAAAATAGTTCTGGCAGTGCACACAAAAGCCCAACAAACCTACTGTTCAAATCTATTTTTGTGTAGTGTGAGCCAGTCAGAAGTAAGTTGGCTTGAAGGAAGAAGAGCTAAAATTGTTTGTTTTAGTCAATGAAGTAGATGATTATTCATGCAAAGCTACTCTACAGTCCAAAAATATGGTGTTGGAAACAGAGATGGGCAGTAATGCGTTACTGTAATCTGATTACTTTTGTCAAGTAACGAGTAAAGTAAGGGATTACTATTGCAAAAACGGTAATTAGATTACCGTTACTTTTCAATAGAAACGCTGCGTTACTAAAACCGTGATTTTTTTTTTTTTTTTTTTTTTTTTTTTTGCGAGAATGTCTCATGACAGTGATGTAAGCGAGTGCGACGTTAGTGACAACAGCTGTGTGCAGATCAACAGTGGATCATATATCGAGTGCGGGAGAGAGTATGAGCATGCAGCGTTTAAAGCGTGGAAGTACTGACCTTATTTTGAGTTTGATTCCATAAAAAGTGACAAAAACATTAGTGTCCGTTGTGCGTGGGAAGAAAACTTCCCACGCACAACATAGACATAGTAATCAATAATTAGTTACTGATTACTTTTTTCAAGTAACTTGACCAACACTGGTTGGAAATGAGCTTAACGGGACCTATGAGCATAATTGAGTGTAATTTTTTTTTTAAAATGCTCAAACATACAATGTAGCCAGTGCTTTAAATAAATGACACAGTATGACTGTATTGCAGAAACAATAAAGATGTACTGAGACAATGAATGAAAATTGGTGGACATAAAACAGCCCATTCACTCAGTGGAGTATGTGTTGTGAGTGTAGTGCTGCGCTCTGCTGGCTGCCAGAATAAGTACACATTATAATAGTCAACCCTGGCTGCTGAGCTTGGGGGGCAGGTGTCATTCGGTATGTTAGTACAGTAATTGTACTTTGTACATTCATCTGAATAGCTTTGCAAACTGACAGCCAGCAGATACAATGTTACTTTAAGCAGATGAGTGTGCTCCAGTAGAAAGTTGCTGCAGATGTAATGAAATGCAGCACACAGATGATGAATACCTGCCTCTAATGCTGGGTCATATCATACTGTTCATGGTAATACCGGTATAATGTTGTTTGTTTTCATACACACATGGCGGAAAAAGCACGGCGGCGACGGAGAATGAGAAGGGTGAAAGCGGATCGTTGAATGAAACGGATGAACCAGAATTGGTTTGTAAAAATGCTGCAGCTTCAGTGGTGTGGAACTGGTTTAGCTTTCGTCCGTCAGATACACAACAAAGCACTATTTTTGGTAGAGCATGCTAGCGGGCCGTCGTTATTACCATGGTTTTTGGAAAATACGGCACACTTAAAATCAATCCTTTGATTTTTCTGAAAATCGACAGTGCCCCTTATAATCCCATGTGCCTTATATATGAATTCTGGTTGTGTTTACTGACCTCGAAACGATTTTATGTACACGGCGCTCGAAAATCTGTCAAATGTTTTAGTACGACTTTGCTGAGCTACGAACCCGCACCGCTTGATGGATTGTCGGAGCATTACGGCTATCGTAGGCAGGAGTCTCGCGGAGTGATACGTACTGTGCTTCAACATAATATTACCGTATTGTGTGTGTGTATAACCTCTTTAACTTCAGTGGATATTAAACATGGTTATGCTGAGGATATGTCGGCCAATTTCCACTGAAAATGCCTTTTGGTTAAACTGTCTGCAAGGAATTTTTATATAACTTTAATGCACATAAAAAACAGCTGCTTGTTTAAGTGAAAATACATTGATTTTTTTTTTTCTTTGCACTAATAAAGTTTTGGAGTTGTAAAGTATTTGGTCTAGTGTCAAATATATCGTCAGTTATATCGTTATCGCAAATTTTCAAATGTATATCGTGATAAATATTTTTGGTCCTATCGCCCTGCTCTACCTGTCTCCCTCTCCTCTTCCTGTCAGGATGACCCTCCAGCCATGGACTTTGTTACTGCAGCAGCCAACCTGCGTATGCACATCTTCAGCATGAACATGAAAAGTCGCTTTGATGTCAAGTGTAAGTCACGCACAGAGGAAGCAGCTTCCTTTGTGCTACAAAACAGTCATGTCAGAGTTTTTATTCACAAATCAGTAACAAAAATTTAAATGTGTTTGTTAATTTCTCTTCAGCAATGGCAGGTAACATCATCCCAGCTATTGCCACAACCAACGCTGTCATCGCTGGACTCATCGTGCTGGAGGGGCTCAAGATTTTATCTGGGGAACTGGAATCCTGTCGCACGGTCAGTTTGCTGTTATCTTTTTTAGCAGTGGATCATATATGACTCTTGACACTTGTATACTCACTGCCTTTGGCTTCAGATGCCAAATTTAATGCACACTGTTAGATGGAAATGTCTTAGCATTTTGTCCAACCCACAGGTGGTAATAGACCAGTATGTTCGCCCTCCTAAAAGGTGTGATTTGCTAAACAGCCTAGAATGGGGAGCATATTTAAGTGTAATGTTGAAAAATATTGTCGAATATTTGTTGTGACTTTATGCCTGCATATTTTTGTTATTGTCCTGTGTAGGGCTGCCACAAACGATTATTTTGATAGTCGACTAGTCACCGATTAATTTTGCAATTAGTCGACTAATCAGATCATGCATCTATTGGACGTAAAACGTACAGCTTATTGCACCAGCATGCATCTGCTCTTATATAACTATCAATAGCTTACAGCTTTAAGTGTTTAAGGTATGTGCTAACTAAAAATAATGACAAGATGATATGTTATTAAATTTTAATGAAATTTGCAGATTGTTTTGGTGAAGTTTAATAAACTCCTTGCTATCTAAAATATAACGGGACACCGGAGTATATTCTCGAGCATCTCACACTTCTGATAATCAGTTGTTTGCTTGATGTTTATTAAGCTGTGTAAAAACTATAACTTTATTCTCAGCCAAACCGATTTACTCAGGAACAAATAAAATACTAAAAAAAAAGCCAAACAATAACATTTTGAAGTTATCTAAGTGACTTATGTATGTTTAACCTGAGTAGCGAAAGACGGCGGTGGGTTTGAAAACGATCTGCCGGGAATCCGGTGCTCTCACGGGCTCTAGAGAGCCTTGCCCCCGGCTAGCTATCAAGCTAGTGGGTAACAGACGTCTCCGAAAACGTCGGAGCGCTTTTAAAAATATGAGGTGTCTTGATAAACTGAGCAGATATTTGAGGTTTACACAGCTACATTCTCGCTAGAAAATATGTTAAACGTTTATTTTGTGACCCAGAAATAATAATAAGAGTAATATTAACACTAACTAGCTGCCGCCATTGTTGGAAACTGAGCTGGGCTGCGATATAAATTCTGGGACCTGCTTCTTCTTCTTCGGGGTTTAACGGCAGCTGGCATCCTTGTACTTGCAGTGCTGCCATCTTCTGTTTCAGTCCGTTATTACACTCTTAAATCCTACTACTTATTCCTGCGTCTTTTGTGATCTTACAAAGCTTCAAACCACGCGTCGACTATTAAATCAGTCGTCGACGATTTTGATAGTCGACATAATCGTGACTAGTTGACTAATCGTGGCAGCCCTAGTCCTGTGCAACTTTCATACACAAGCAACAAAGAGCAGCCTAGTTTGTTATGTTAAGAGCCACTACACCAGAGTTTGTCATAACTAGAATACGGCTCCTATAATAAGCCTCTTTTTATGTCCGTCTTATTTTTTCTTGCATCAGATCTTCCTGAACAAGTGCCCCAATCTCAGGAAGAAGCTGCTGGTCCCCTGCGTGCTTGACCCGCCCAGCGCTAACTGCTACGTCTGCGCCAGCAAACCTGAAGTTACGGTTAAACTCAACGTGCACAAAACCATGGTGCTCACTCTGCAAGACAAGGTAATGTTACTGCACGTCCAGTATCGAAGACGATGTCATTAATTGGTAAAATTCCTGAGCATCGCTTATCCTGCCAGACACCTTTCCTTTGCCTTGTTCAGACTGCACCAGTTTCCAGTATCGACTGTGTCAGTTTATGCTTTTGTAGAATCGTAAAATCTTGCCGTGACAGATTACACCCTGTCCCACTGATGAATCTTTCCCGGTGCTTAAAGTTTTTGGTCCCAGAAATCTGATTAGAGTCAGTTCAATTACGTCTAACAGGTTAAGTGCATTTGTAGGTAATGGGGGAAAAGCCTCTAACTAAAGAGCTCCAGTACCTTAATTCACTGGCCCATAGAAATATGACATATGGAATGTGACATGTCTTTGTGATATCTTAAAACGATCAACTGTTGAGCAAGACTCACATTTTTCTTCCTGAACTGAAGCTCATATATGTGGTAGTGAGAGGGTATTACTGCTCAGTAAACACTGCTTTTAATAATCAGTTAATCAAGTGCATATGATTATCAGCGCCTGGCTGCTACTATACTGTAATTCCTATGAAAGCAGTAAGGATGCATTTAGTTTTACATGGGATTGTAAAGCGTCACAAAAATGTCATATTTTTCATGACTGGATGTTGTTTTACTTATTTTTACTTTGTGTTCCTTGTCTTTCTGTGCAGATTGTGAAGGAGAGGTTTGGTATGGTGGCTCCAGACGTTCAGATAGAAGATGGAAAGGGAACCATCCTCATTTCCTCAGAGGAAGGAGAGACGGAGGGTAAGGAAGAAGGGGGCGGGGGGATGTAAGACTTTAAGCTTTGACTGGGGGCTTTTAGAGGATAGAGGAAAGGGCAAGGCAGAGAAGAAAAGATGAAAGTGATGGTTGTAATCACATCTTAAAGGAGATCTAGAGAGAGATGGTAAAAAGGAAAGACTGGATGGACAGACCAAAAGAAGAGGGACAGGCAAGAGTAAGATCATTTATCCACAAGACAGGAGTGCAAAATAAAATGTACCAGACAATGATGCTAAAGATCTGCCTATAGAGATATAGATGGGAGTTGTTTTTCATTTAGTGCAAGTGGAAAGTGTCCGTATGGACAGAAGAGGGCGCTCTAATAGCATTTGTCAGGATGTCTGTAGGTAAAAGTTATTCCAGGGCAAAAACAGAAACGCCTCAGTTAGTCGGCTGGATCTCCGTTTTAATTTGTAACAGCTTTAATGATAAAACTGATACAGTGTTTGAAAGGAGTATAATAACTTTTTTATAGTAGGAATTAATTTAACTACTAACAGTTAGTTAGTAGTTGGTAGTTAAATTATGAAATTATTTACTGTCTTTATAGGTTCAAGAATGCATTCTCCTTACATTTATACTTATTCTTTCTCTTCACAGCCAACAACAACAAATTTCTTTCTGATTTTGGGATCCGTAACGGCAGCCGGCTCCAAGCTGACGACTTCCTCCAAGACTACACACTCCTCATTAATGTCCTGCACGTGTATGTACCTGTGTGCATGAACGCATGAATGAAATTCACAGTGTACAGTCGGCCTCTCTATGGGACCAAAGCTGAAAAGTGTGTGCGTCTCTCCTTATTGGCAGTGAGGACCTAGAGCGGGATGTGGAATTCGAGGTAGTAGGCGAGGCCCCAGATAAGGCTCCACCCCCTCAGACTAACCAAGAGGAGGTTAACAGCATCACCAACGGCAACAAGGACTCCGCCCAGCCGTCAACATCCTCTAAAGGTCAGCATCGTAGTGGTCACGATGACTGGAGGCGTTAACATACAGTCTTGTAAAAATGATAATAAAGTGACGCCCTCTGGAACTGCTGTGGACGTTTTCAGTACGTTTATCCTCCTACAGAAAAGCCTACAGATACAGATTTCAGAAATATGTTAGTCCAAATCAAGAAAAATATTAATAGTGTGACATTTGGAGAAGCCAAAAGTTCTTTGAAGGAAAATCAGAATCTGACGGTGGGAAATTTGACCAGTTTATTCAAAATTGCTTCAGTTTGAGGATCCTTCGGGGTTTTCCATTGCTTTGTCATTATCTGTATGCTTTTCTACATTTTGATGAGATTCTCAGCTTCAACTATAAGCTTTGGTTTCCTTTTTTTGAGTCGGTCCTTGGTGGTCCACTGACTTCTGGGTGTTTGTCTCGCAGCGAGGCTGCTAAGCAACCCCAAACAGTAACATTCCCATCACCGTGACTCACAGTTGGCATGAGGGTGTTTTCCTGAAAACACGCATTCAGCATGGTCAGTGTCACTACTGTACTGTAAATCTGATGGATTCGTTTTACTTTAAAATAATCACACACACAAACACACATTCTAAAAATGACTATATAAGCTTCTTTAAAAAAGAAAGAAAGAAAAGAAATGATAGTATAAATAAAAATGAGCACTTAAGTGTCCCTCTTATCAGCTCCATCGAACGGAAAGTTTTTTTTGTTTGTTTGTTTGTTTCAATAGTTTTTTGGGGCGTTCCAGACTTTGAGACAGGGCAGTGGAGAGAGCGCTGGGGCAATCCCAGCCTCTGCATTAGTCTTATTGAAAATGGGTTTTCTCCTCAACACAGCGAGCTAAGGCAGTGCAGCAAAAACTAGGCCCTATTGGAGCACTATCCACTTGCAGCACTGCATGATGTGAGAGCTGTGTCCTGCTCCAGACTTTAGGGTAACCGCTGCAGTAATTAGTGAATATAAGTGGACATATTTTAGCTGAACAACCAAAATAAATGGCTCTTTTTTTTTAAAACTTTTTTTCTACTACTATTCCTTTTGAGGTCTTTTTTTTTTTTTTTTTTTTACTGGGTTACGTGTTGGCATGTGAAAGCAGTTATCTTTGACTCATCAACAGTCTGAACTGATTGCATTTATCTTGTTTTTGAACACTACAGTCTAAAAGGGCAATCGTTGTTTGTTTTCAGTTTGTTCTCTGTTGTGCAAATAAACCTGTATCTTTTCTTCCTCTTCGACCTCAGCTCCGTCAGAGGATGACGACATCATGATAGTCGACTCTGATGAGGAGGATGGGGCGGCTTCCAGCTCAGCAGCGGCAGCAGCGACGGGTGGCACAAAGAGGAAGCACTCAGACGCCGAAACTGGCGAGACCTCCACCAAGCGCCCACGGACAGACCAATCGGCAGCTGACAACAATGACGACGATGACATAATCGCTCTGGACTAACTCCCCTCCCTTTCTCCTGAGGGACTGCAAACTCTTTGACTGCTCGTAATTTTGACTCGAGACAGACAGTAGGTTTAAATAAAACACCTCCTTCATGAAGAACCGTTTACAACCCGGGCTTCTCTTTCAACAGTTTCCCCCCCCAAATGTGTTTGTGCTTTCGTACTCCCTCCACTCTCTGACATGATGCTGTAAATAGATCCTACAATATATCCTACGGGGGGGGGGGAAGAAAAGGTTTTGACGAAAAAAAATACATAGACTTCCTGTTATGTCACTTCTTCTTCTCTTGTTGGTTAAATAAACAAAAAGTGCATTTTTTTTGTATTTTTTTATAAACGTACTGTATTTCTCATGCTACACAAGTCAGGGTGTTTTTGTGCTTTGATGTCAAGTTTCAAAGGAATAAGATTAAAAAAAAAACCCAAAACATTTTCTTGGGTTGTAATATTGATCTCAGTTTTTGTGAAGATGGGGACAGAGGGGTTAGGGGGGGCAGGTTGTGCTGAATCAGTCTGGGTGGGGGTGGACAGGGGCTGGCCTGTAGGTGCTGTTGACGTCTGTCAGCAGGTCAGTAAAGCACAGAGGCACTGATGGCAAGTTTGTGCCAAGGGGTGTTTGCTAGCTACCTCTTTTCTAGAACTGACATGTTTAGGCTCCAAGAAGGTAAACATGCCCTCCATCACTGCAGTGAGGTGTCCAGCTCTTAGAGAACAAGTTACTCGAACAGCCACGGAGACGAGGCAACACGCCTCCCTGGGGAAATGGCAATGACTGAACTGTACACTTTTTAAAAGCAGTAGTAATTCAATGTTAAACATGTTACAGTTTTATTTTTCTTGGCTCTGTTTGAGCAGCGAAGTCTAGAAACGGTTAGAATAACAGAGCAGCAGTTTGTCCTGTTTGATGCTGCAGAGGTTAAACTAGATTGTCTGGCAGCAGTGTCCTGCACTTAAATAACGTGAGAGCCACGGGCACTTCGTGACCTGCTGTCTTCTCCCGTCTAACCCTTGTGTTGATGTCCATAATTTCATGTTTTATTGTGATCTGACGTATTGAAAAGCTATGAGAGCCCTTTGGACCAATTTGATGGAGATAATAAACTCAAAAATTGCAGATGCTTCCTGTTTTGTCAGGTCTTTGTGTCCATGTGAATCTGTTGCCTTCTGGTAATGGAAACCCTGATTGGGGAAAGTATATCTGAAATAGACCAGGAGGTTTTCTGTGGTTGAACACTTCATATGTGTAGGGTTCAGAAAGATCAATAAACCAACACAACAGCACAGAAGATGTCGGGAGGGATTTCAGGAAATGAGAGGCCAGTTTTTTGAGACTCTGGCATTGACCAGGAGTGGACTCCTTGAACTGGACAAGTGTAAGAAAACAGATGGGAGTTTGTATGACAAGCGGGATTTAGACAACTTTTTAAAGCAGCTGACTCTCTATGTGTCAGTAAACTTATCCATGAAAGTCTCTGACAAGTTTGATACAAAATTACCAAACTAAACAAATGCTAAAACTGAGGAAATTTCTTCTTTATTAAGGATATTTTGTATTTTTCTTTAGTTTACTGAGTTCATAACATTTATTTAGGTTTTTTTTTTTTTTTTCTCAAAAGTCCAGTTTTTACTTTGCATTTTTTGCATCTAGTTGTGCTTCTTTACATCTAGTTTTTAGTTTTAGGGCAATGAAATTCAATTCAGTTTTATTTGTACATCTTGAGGCAGCTTGTGATTTGGTGCTATATAAATAAAATTGAATTGAACTGAATCTTAGTTAACTATGATAACCATGTTGCCTGAGTTGGTTGTATTAGCGATATAACCTCTCAATGGCTTCATACAGACCCAAGTGAAGGAAACACTCGCAGGGATGTCCGGCACATATTCTGACATCATCAACTGAAACTTTGGCTGTGATAGTATGAGATCCATAATTCTAATATGGATCTCATATTCTATTCTAATGGTGGTCAGAGGGCCCGGTGGCGCCAGTGTCTGGCAGCTTCGCCTCTGTCAATGCGCCCCAGGGTGGCTGTGGCTACAATGTAGCTTGCCATCACCACTGTGTGAATGGGCGGATGACTGAATGTGTAAAGTAAAGCGCTATACAGATACAGGCCATTTATAGAAAAAAATGTAAACTAGCATTTGGAATAAAAGAAATTAAATAGAGAGATTGTAGCTTTTTACCCTTCCCTCATTCCAGGATATGCGCTAAATACTCACAGTGTCTTTAAAGAATGAGATATACATGAGCCAAATTCCTGTGATGCAAAACAGAGACTAGACTTTACTATAAACAGGTTTAAGAAAATGTCACGTGATTAGATTAAATGTCGCTGTTTCCAGTAGAAAATTAAGATAAGAATATAAAAATGTAGAATGAAAAAAGAAATACTAAATAATAATATGTGTTGCTTATATAGTATGATTTGTTGATAGGGATAAATTATTTTAAACTAGACTTTAAAGAAAACTATGGCTAACAAATAGAGAGATTGGACATTTATGTGTGTACAGGAAGCCTAAAGGTTCACTGCTCCATGATTCAAGAGACAGAAAATAAAGTCAATAAAAGGTACAAGTATTCTATATGAGCTGAAAGCTCAGACCTTACACTGCTCTAAATGCTCAGTTTCAGACATCTTTTTCCACTCTTGGTTCTTTATGATGTCAGTGAGAGGACATCCCTAATCCCCAATTACAGAGTTGTTACAAGGAAAGCTCAAAACAACACCATTCAGGCACACTGATGTTCGTGCTGAGTGGTTTGGTGCATTTTAAGTGGGGTTTGTGTGCAGGAACCGTGAATGCAATCATACAGTCGCAATCGCTGAGGTGGTGGCACGGAAGGTCCTTGTAAGCCTCAAGGACGTGTAAACATAGCAGCTTCCCCCGTTAGTATTAACATTCGCATACGGAAACCTGTCTGCCCGCACTTGATCTTTGACCTTTTAGAAGTAAAACTTCATCACTTAATTTTATTCCATTAATCATGCATTAAATGTTTGGTTTTTTTTTTTTTTATAACTGCCGCATTAATCCTCAAGTAATAACCTAAATCATGCTTGGTCAGTGACCTTTGACTTGACTCCCACCTCATGAATGTTTGTACCATGTTTGAACATATTCCCCCAAAGGTTATTATCTTGAAATGTTGAAATAATCACTCAAAATTTAGGATAAAAACTAAAAATCTCAGATTTTAAATCCAAATGTTAAAATAATAACTCAAAAAATTTGTCTTATGGATGGCAAAAAGAAACATTTATTTATTTACAATTGGTGTCAGAAACAAGCCACCATACAAAACAGTAAAAAAAAACCCAGCACAACTTAAAAATTCAAAGACCTTCTTTGTTGTTTGTTGTTGTTAATATAGACTTGATGTGTAGTTTAGTATAGTTTTACATTTAAATTACATTTTTTTAATATAAAACTTCATCAAACAACTACCCGATGATGGTTTTTCGTACTGAAACGATAAGACTTGACAAATATAATAGCAGTAAGAAAGAAAGTGAATTATATTGAATTGTTTTGTGGATATAAAGCTTTAAAACGTCGGAGGCTGAAAAAAATTACACTTTTCCAGAAACTTAAGAAACCAAAACAATACATTTTTCAAAGGGAAGCTCAAAGATATAAGTAATTTTATCCCAGAACAATTTCCTCACGTAATGTTATTTACTCAAAGGGGGCTGTACTTCCTCTCGACGTCATCGTGCACGTTAACGCCCATCAAAGGCTGTCGCTGATTGGTCCGCTCTACACCCCCTCCCCAGCCGACCTCTCTGGTGCAAACGACAACCCTGTTATCGGTTATCGAAGGTGTGCGCCGAGAACAAGTGTGTTTAACCGTGTTGTTCTGGTGCTATTACTAAGCTACTAAGCCTAGTAGAGTGTTGTTTGCTTTCTGCGGTCACAATTTGAATGTGTGTTGTTTTCCCCGACTTCAGAAAAACGGTAGGAGGGCACGAGAGGAGGAGGAGGGAAGCCAGCCGATATATTGTTTTCAGCAGGCTAGCTAACTTTAGGAGAGTGTAAAAGCTAACGACTCGACTCTAACCGTTTGCAGGGAAGCAGGTAACTCGGTTAAAATGATGACTTTCTCGGCTCTGGTTAGACCTCTGGCTTCACAGATTCGCCGACAGCTCGCCAGACAAGCCAGGAGTCACCGGATAACGCCTGTCAGAGGATGTAACCTGACTGCGTGCTCAAGCAAATATGTGCTGTCTCAGAGTGAGTACTTTTATTTATAAGGCATGTGTAGTAACGTTAGCTGGGCATCCTACCTGCCAGCCGCGGTCAGCTGCTCATTGTCACACAGATGATCTCTGCAGCCCTCACTGTGTCTGTGTGTGTGTGTGTGTGTCAGCTCGGCAGTGGTCGGCTTGTTTCATTCATTGCGGCTGTCACACAGCACCGTTTGTTGGTCACTTTTGTTTTCATGCCACAGCAGCGCGGGGAGCTGTGCAAACCTGGAGCTGGACTTTGATCATCCCTGGATTTCGATCAGTCGCCTCTCTGGTGACTCGTCAGTGTTCAGACTCCAGGTTTTCCAAACACCTATTGATATCCGCTGATCGGTGTGCCCCACACCGGGGCCCTTTGACGCCCTTTGACCTATATACCTTCTACTTGTATGCACTTCATGTCATACTAAAGAAATTTCGCCCTAATCGCCGTTTCCACTGTGCATATCCCTATTGAGAGCACATAAAAATAAATGTCACGTGTTACATTACAGTATGTACTTGTGCTCCTGGCAGATGTGTGACATGCAATATTCCAATGTTACACAACTAATGAGTCACCACCTTTTATTTCCATGAGACCACAGACTTTCTAAACCACTCAGGCTTGTCTGAGCAGTTTTAATATTTCCACTAACACGCCCTTGTAATGTCAGTATTGCCTTGTTTGCTGTCTCCAGCCAAGTACAAGAGTCAACATTGAAAATGCAGTATATTGGCAAAAGTAATTGCTGGATTGCCTTAACATGCATATAAACTTGAATGACATCTCATTATTAATTCATAAGGTTTAATATGATGTCAGCCCACCTTTGGAAGCTATAGCAGCTTAAACTCTTCTGGGTAGGCTTTCTACAATATTATAGAAAAAAAAAGTGTTTATTGGAATCTCTGATGTTGGCCTGACTCGCAGTCTCCACTCTATTTTCTGTTTTGTATATATTTCTCCTGTTTGTTATTTATTTCCGCTGTCTTTTATAGTTAGTAGGTGACCTGTAGGCCTATCTCCCCTCACCACACTCCCTGCCGGTGGCTGATGCCCTCAGATGTCGGTGCATTGGTGGTTCTTGGTATCCAGGGCTGGGCGCTCAGGTTACCCTGTACCGGCTCACTCCCAGTGGCTGCTTGTCAAGTCAAGTCAAAAAAACTTTATTTATCCCCAAGGGGCAATTAAGATAGATGACAGAGGTTGGTGCCCGTGGCTTGGTTGGGCCAGTTCAGGGGGGTGGGAGGCCCTCAGGCCTCTGGCCCCTGGACCTGGGTTTCTGTCCACTCTGGCGCAGTTGGCTGCTGTTATTTACTGTTAGCTAGATTATTGCGATGGTGTTGTGTTTATTATGTTGCTCTCTTATGTTTTTCTTCTCTCAACAGATTTTTTAAGTGCCCCTTCTCACTGTCCCTCTTCCCCTGTCTTTTTTCTTTCTTTCTTTCCTTCTTTCCTTCCTTCCTTCCTTCCTTCCTTCCTTCTCCCAGTCATGTCTGTCCCATCTGTAACAACTGAAAATAAAATAAATACATAATAATAATAATAATAATAATAATAATAATAATAATAATAATAATAATAATAATAATGGTCAATCAAATGGACCAACATGTCAAGGCCATGATGTTCCACTTGGTAAAAAGGCAAAATAAAAAAAGCTGGTGAAGTAATAAAAAGTGATAACAAGTTCTACTAGTAGCTTTAAAAATAGTCAAAGGGAAAAACCTATTAAAAGGTAAAGTTTTTACTATAATTTTGACTGACGTCCACCTGAAGCTCAAGGATGTATATTAAAAAATGTGCCAGGTGTGCTACACTCTTACTTATTGTTTGTTTTACACAATGTTTTGTGTGGGTTTTTTTTGTGGAAAGCTGTGGTTATTTGCCGAATCTCTTGAAGTGGAGTCTTTTGTTCCTAAAATAAAAATAAATCAGTGTCAGCTCCTCTCAACTTCCTTACTGGAAGAAAAATAATGTTGTTGGTCAGACTTGAATGAGTAGTTGGCTGTTTGGGAGTAGAAAAACTGTCCATTCCAGCAAAGCTTTTATGTTCAACCATTGTAATAAACTCGAGTTTATATTTAACTTTAAACTGCTTGTTGTGTCCGTCTGTGTCTGTACAAAGCATTACCAAAAGACTTTGGGTTGCTTTGAACTGGTCAGTGGGATTTTTTTTTCTTCTTTTTTGCTAGTTGCTTGGTCTTCAGTTTGATATCTGTGTAAAGACACATTCACTCTTCGTACACTCTTAACAAAAGTAGCAGGGAGGCATACTGATATCTTGCCAGCTTCAGAACAATGGTGCACTCTGTTCCCTCAGTAGTGCCTGTCGGGTAAAATTTTCACCTCAGTGGGTTCAGATGGTTTACTCAGTCCAGACCTCAAGCCTGAACATAAAGAGATTCTACCTGCAAGCCTCAGCTCAGGGCACAAAGTTTTCCTTGCAGAGGTTTGGAGTTACTGAGGTCTTTGGAGTATACAGAGAAAACAGTATTTTCTTACTGTTTTTGCTGAAACCATTCCCTCTTTCAGAACCATTATATATAGTAATCATTTAGTCGGCGAGGAGTCCATTTTATTTGACATTTATGTAATATATTACTCAGATCATTCTTTTCTAATTCCTTATTTGTAAGTTTAATTTGCCAGAACCTGTTAAAAACATTCAGATTATTATTCTCTATTATTTTCACGAGCTCGCTTATATCAGAGATTGTTTGCTAATTAAGAAGAATGCCTCCGAGCACACTCTTCTGTTTGGTAGCAGGAGTGACTGGAGCTCAGCTGTGATGGTCCCCCAGTGAGGTGCAATACACTAATTGGCTCAGAACATGTTATTAGGCTGGTTACTCAAGACTGTTGTGAAAGTCTTTGAAAAGGTTCAGATCCCCGTGTCCAGGATGTGGAGCGACACTATCATATCACAGTTACCAGACTTGCACATTGGATGGTATGACTTTTTTTTTTTCTGCATTTGTGAAGCTTTTATTATGATGCGTCTACGGGAAATGAAATGTGAGCTTGGTAGATTCGCTGATGTCTGCAAGGCAAGATATAAACATCTTGTCCTGTGCCAGGAAAACTCGAGCAATTGCTTGGTACCTCCACTCCGATTTAAATTAGGGTAAATGATTTGTGATATGCTCCTGAAGTGAGTCCCTTTTATGGATTCAAGGCCATATAAACTCCACAGTTGATAATTGCAGTGCAAGAGCATGCATGGCTTTGGAAGCAGTTATTGTTCATGCAATAACTGAGACAGGCAGCCAACTCTCCTAGGAGGAGCCGCTGAAATCCGATGAAGATGAAGGTCATGTCCCAGTCGGACCTGTTGAGCTTGGCTCTCAGTGGAAACCTTAAGCTCCGGAGAGAATGAATGATAAGGAAAATAAAAGACTGAACTGCCTTTGTGCCCTATGAACTGCGCATGTTCTTTTTCTTGTTGATCTGGGTTCAGATAAATGAGTGAAATAGTCTTTTAAACTGTGTGTGTGCTTTTCTTTTTCTAAGGAAAAGATTTTTTAAAATAGTTTTGGATGTATTTCAATAGCAGAGGCACAACACCTAAATAGGGAGGCAGAGAAAATAAGCAGAGCTTTGAGTAATTAGAAGTCAGGTCTGTTGACAGATGTTGGACTGAGCGTGCAGTTTGACTGGCCAGAGGTCCTGGTCAGGTTCTCCTGCTGTGGAGGCGAGCTGAGGGCGTGCCAAGACATTCCGCGTGTCACTTTCTGTACAGCCGGCCCACTTCTCTCTTATTTAGTAATTTCCTTTTGGGAAAAAAAAGTAAGCGGACTAAAAGGAAGTGAGATTGCTTACTTGCTGACTTTTCAGTCAGTTCCTTTTAAGAGCTCGGGGAAGAAGGATTGTACCTGTCTTTCTAGTACTGTCACCATTTGAATCTTCTTTTTATGAAGCATTTTTAATATTTATTTTTAAATAATGGATTTTACAAAAATGCAGGAAGCAGCGGCGTGTAACATGAAAAGTAGGTTTAAGGGTTTTTTTGGGTAATTTTTTCTGCTGTTCCCTTTGTCAAGAATTTTTAACTCTGACTGGAAAACGATAATCTTTAATATCACTAACTTGTGTTTTGTTTTTTTACATTTTCCTCTTCCTCCTTCTCATCTCCTTCAGTGCATCCCATGTGGCAGGGACCCCTCGTGGTACCAGGAGGGGATCGTCAGTCTCCAATTGATATTGTCGTACGCAAGAGCATCTTTGATTCAAAGCTGAAGCCTTTGGTTACCAAATACGACCCGCATACTTGCCAACAAATCTGGAACAACGGTTACTCCTTTCTGGTCGAGTACGATGACACTACAGACAAGTCCAGTAAGTACTCTTTTGTAATCTGCATGTATATATTTAGTTAAAATACTCCGAACAGTACACATTAAATTCTTCAGGTAACTACTTAAGATTACAGTTTGTACCATGTAAGTTCCTCTTTGTTGCCTGCTCAGATGGCAGCAGGTCTGTAGCTTCCATTTAAATCGGGAAGAATTTAAGGGAAATCTCAGCTGTAGGAATGTATGTTTTGGTCTACACAAGGGGATTATCTTCTCCTGCACTCCCCCTTAAAGATCACTCTGTATGTAGGAAAATCCAGTAAGCAATACTGCTCTTAAAGGTGTCATGTGGGCTGTCATGTGACTTGTATGTTTGTGCTGACCCTTAAAAGTGCAACGTACCCTGTCCTTAAAGTGTCATTTTGGTATAATTACTGGGGTGCGCCAAAACACTAACTTTACTACCCATTAAGATTCGAAATATAAATCATGTTTTGGTGAAATTACAACAATACACTTTATAGGGTGTCACATGCTGCCAGTCTTTGTATTAAAAGCTTTAAAGCTTAGTCTGCGAGAACAATAACAGGTTTATAAACTTCACTTTGTGAAGAACTTTAGCCTTTATTTTTTTGACAACAGAAACCTTTATGCTGCTGTATATGGAGAAAGAGAGGCCTGATCAGATACTGTGAGGACAATAAAAAGTTATTCTTTCATAGCCTCGTTCTCACTTTAATGTTTCCTGGATGTTTGATGTCAGTATTACTCCCTGAACAACCTGTTTCTGAACAGTCAGTCTTTGTCTGATGATGTCCACCCTTTGAAGGAGGAAACAAGTCATTCAAAATTCCTTGAAACATAAGCTATTTCCTCTGGACGAATCCGTGTTTGATGCACTGATTTTTCATGTCCTTGAACTTTATGGTTGCAGCGCTACAAGGGGGCCCCATGGAAGACAAATTTAGGCTTTGCCAGTTCCACTTCCACTGGGGTGAGACCAATGCCTGGGGCTCAGAGCACACCGTGGACAAGAAGCTGTTCCCCGCTGAGGTACAGCAGTGCCGCCACCTCCATACACCAACACAAACACATGGAAAACATGGGGTCATGTAAATGTTCACAGCCATCATTTTTACCATGAATTTATCCAAGTCCCCTTCTGATGTGCATTAATTTCCACTAATGTTGTTTGAATATGTCGCTGGTCAATGTAAGAGCTCGTAATATTTATATATTATTTTAAACTGGAAAGTATGCACAAGATTATGTGTTGTGGGATTTGTAATTTATGCTGACCATATACACGTTGCAGTTACACAACTAAGACAGGCTCAACTGGAAACTCTAAGGTTTTAATTTAAGCAGTTGAACAATAATATTTATATGCAATAATAATAATAATATGTCAAAATGCAGTTATTTTATGCACAGTTCCTTATTTTCTGGGTTTTAATTTTAATAGGATAAACTCGCACAACAATAACAGAAGTGCTTATTTTTCATGGACGTCACCAAAGACTGGCTTTCCTCCTTAGTGGTGTTTTGCTAACCTTCACTGTGGCTGCTTTTAGTGGCTGTTTGTGGGTCTTTCTGCTTTTAGTGATGTTCAGCTCCATTTGGTTGACATCAGGGAAGAGACTGAGCCAGTGGAGATTATTCCACTTCTTTACCAGTAAAACTTCAGCCTGAAAGGCACTGTTTTAGTTCTCTCTTATTAAAAGTGTGCTGCACATCTATTAGTGACTGACTGAATGGACTTCAGCATCAGTGCAGTAAATTGAGATGTTAGATGCTTTTTAATAAGATTGTTTTCGTTTTTCTTTGTTTTTTTTTGTTTGTTTGTTTTTACAGATTTTGGATTTACAAGATTTGATTTGATTTTTTATTTTTTAACAAAAGCCACAAAATTAGCATCACCTGAGATCAAAACACCACCAAGTACATGAGCATGTTCATACCTGTAACAGCAGTGTTCCCCTATCCACACACTCTGTTGACGCTTAAAAAGCCCTGACCTTGCAGCTGCTGGATTAATGTAGCATGCTAAGTGCAGAAGCACTGCACACTGTATGCTATTGTTTAACGAGCCGCTGAATGGAAACTCACATAGGTATTACTTAAGAAGCAGGTAATTGAGAGAGAGGGGAGGGGGAGGGTAATTCGCTGTCAGTCATTTGCAATTACTTTCTGCATCACTGGATCTTTACATAACCCCTCACTGTACCCACTATTGTTTTGATGCTCACCTCAACTCAACTCAAGTAATATTACAACTCCAAAAAGGTTAGGACGTTGTTTAAAATGTAACTAAAAACAGGATTGAGGGATTTTAAAATCTTATAAACCCCTACTTTATTCAAGATAGAACAATATATCATGTGTTTGAACTGAGAAAATGTACAATTTTCAGATTCCTTGTTATCCACAGGTTAAAGCTCTATCATGCAAAGAAGAATCCATATATGAGCATGATCTGGAAATGCTTGTTTTGTTTGGGACAAATCTAATTTAAAATGGACTGAGGCAAATCAAACTATGAAATTCTTTTTGGAAAATTTGTTTCTAAAGAGGAGAAGGACTATCCTGCCTGTTATCAGTCCTTGGTTCCAAAGCCTCCATCTCTGACGGTATGGGGGAGTCGTAAGTTATGATGTAGATTTCTCACAGAATCTGAAAAAAAAAGCTGACCAGGTTTATTCGTAAGCGGCAAAATACTTTTTATAACTACAACGGATGCTCCTAAAGCTCTTGCATTGACACCAACCTGTAAAATTCATGTTCCTTTAAACAAAATGCAATTACTCAGTTTAAATGTAAATGTATTCTTTCAGAGACAAGCGGAGTTGCTCATTAGAGGTACAGTTTATTTTCAGGTTGTTAGGCTGCTTATTCAGTACATTCCTCTCAGTGTAGTACACAAGAATGTTATAACTAAAGATCAACCCACATGTTTAATAGCTAATACCACACACACACACACACACACACAAACAGAGTAACAAGCCTCCTCGCAGTGACATGTGGCCAATAAGAAAAGATGCGACTGAGATGAAGTCTCTGACATTTTTTCCCCGAGTAAAATAACGATTTTCAACTAAACCCTTGCAGGTTTTTCTTGGGTCTAAATGTAATTTATTTTTTCTGTTGTCATGCTCTGAGTTAGCAGTTGTCTGCACACCTGAGCGTCACAGTGGTCCTCTTTATCTGAGCTCTGTGGGTCTGTACCTCTGACACTTGTTAAAAGGTGGACAGTGGAACAGCTCATTTAAACTTCTGCAATAAAACTTCATGCCTATGACATAATCTACTTTTACATGTTGTCAGTTATCTTGTGCTCATGTTTTGTTGTTATGTGGTGCTACCCATGGGGGAAACAAATTTAAACCTGGGACTTTATTCCCCTCCTGGGTCCTCATTCTTTGTTGTGCTCAGTTTATTTTATTTTTTAACTTTTGGTGATGGACATATTTGTCCCACAGGTTTTTCCGCTTCATGTTTCCTGACATTAATAGTTCCCACAACTACCTGACATTTGTTTGTCCTTACATTGAGGTGATAATTATTATGATTTTTTTTTCTTTTTTGATTGAAAAACTGTGAAAAACGTATCTGCAAATGCATCAGAGACATTGACAGTACTGCACAGGCCCGTCACGATGGCTGCAGGATGTGTCGTTATATTTCCAGGGGAGGTGCGTGTTGGGTTAGGGTAGGCCACATTGCAGGTTTTCAGAGGGTTTTGTGCTCACGATGTAACTAGGACGCAGATTTAACGGAAAAGTATTTAAAAAAACATATTTGTAACAATTCCAGCTGCCCATAGCTAAAACTGAGATAAGTCATGCAGGTATTTTATGCTTACTATTTGTAATCTTACATGTAATATCCTTCAGTATAAGTCAGTTTTTAGTTCTTAGGGTTGTTCCATTACATTCACGCACACTTATGTAAGAAGCTCCAGTGACTGTGTGTGTGTGTGTGTGTGTGTGTGTGCATGCGCAGAGCATCAAGTTGCAGTTATGAGTCACAGCTTCATGGGATCTTTGTGTCATATTTTAATACAATTAATAAAGCTGTAATTTTTACACTAGGTCAAATAAAAAATATAAGGCAGGAAGGATTTAACAGGAAAACAGACAAAGAGATTATAGCTGTTACAGTTTGGGTCACATACAGACAAACTCATGATGTCTTTGCTTTGTGTGCCGCTTTAGCTCCACTTGGTCCACTGGAACTCTGACAAGTACAGTCTGTTTGAGGAGGCAGTGATGGAGGATAACGGGCTGGCGGTTATTGGAGTTTTTCTGAAGGTACATCACACACTGTCTTTCAAGTCCTTAAACAATGACCAAAATCATATGTTTTGGGTTACTTTTGATTTGCGTTCAGCAGTGTGTTTATGTGAGAGAATGGTAACAGCCGTCCAGCTGATTTGTGAGTGACGATAATCCAGATTAAGGTCTAATCTTTGCATAGGTGGGAAAGAGACACGAGGGGCTGCAGAAACTGGTGGACGCTCTGCCTGCAATCAGACACAAGGTTAGTCACACACACATATGTGTGTATACCTGTTGTGTTTTTTCTCTGCTTTAATGAGCAAGTGTATTTACCTTTGACAAAGAGCATCACAGACCAACAATTCTGTACCTGTCAGTTTATAGGGAGGTGGTGCCCTCTAGTGGTTCAGGCTTTCTTTCACACAGAGAATTTCATTTTTTTTTTTCACCAAGTAGTCAAAAGAACTGAAGTCAAACTGAATCAGTAGCTGTGTATTCACTGCATCCAACGACCTGAAGATGAGGTAAATTACACTAGCTGTGCATTAATAAATGTAGCAGATGTAAGCAGCTCGCTATATGAAAAGAATGCAGGCAAGAAACAACGAGGAGGACACACAAGAGCTTAGTGCTTTTAACCTTGGATTGATTATTGGTGAGATGCTTTTTCTGGTCTGCTTTTTTTCCACGAACAACAATCTAGTTCAGAGAGTGGAGCAGAAAATTACAAACACTCAATAAGCTACAGTTCTGTGGTGGGAAAGCTGTAGAGGATGGCGTGCAAAAGCGGGCGATTGCATCAGCACTCTGTTCTCTGTTAACTTAGAACAGGAAACCAAGACTATATTGAGCACACATTTACCACACCTAGACAGTTTTCATCTTGAAAGGACGACAGACTGTCCTGACAGATCATGATTTCTGCTCCCACATCAGATTGTCAAGTCAGAATTTGGTGATAATGAGACGAATCCGTGGTCCACAATGCGTGGTGTTAACAGTTCAAGCTGCTAATGGTGGTGGTGGTGTGATATAGATTTTCCCTTGATTTTAACATGTTGATCTGTCATTAAAGACCTGTCCTGAGATAGGATTATATTTCCTTTACACTGTTGCTTGTAGTTTTTGAAGGTGACTCACTGGAGATTGTATTTTCCCCTTGTTTTTTATCACTACTAATTCACAGCTTATCACTAACAAGGTCTGATATGAATGTTTGTTCAACAATATAATAAGAAGCGTGTGCTAAATAACAGATGTTGTGTAACACATATCAAACAAATTTTAAAGTGGATAATGGATAGCTTGATGGTTGCAGTGTTAAAATAAATGGGGCACTTGTTAGATATTTTGACTTATCAGTCTGTCAGTGGACTGATCCCAGCTGTCACAGGTTAGAGACAGGGAGATATCAGTCTGTCACAGAGTTAAGACACAGAGACGGACAACCATTCACACACACATTCGCATGTATGACCAATTTAGAATCATCACTTATCTGACTGTGAAAAGAAGCTGGAGTACAGAAAAACATATTTATATTATAGTCAACGTTTAATGATTTTAAATATTTTACAATTTTCCACAGAGTGCATCCAGTCTGCTGTTGTGTATTTTCTGTAATATACTTGTACTGTTACACTTGCGGATGCTAATATCAACACGGCTGTGAGTGGAAGCTGTGAACCTGAGACGTACCCAGAAAAATGTTGACTCACAAGGAGAGGAGCTAAAATGGCTTGTTTCAGGCAGAACTAAGGATCAGTTTGAAGTGTGAATCATGCAAAGCTACTCCAGTAGAGTCCACAAGCTTTAACTGAATATTTGTTTCTTGGGTCTTCTGCAGGACAGTGTAGTAGAGTTTAACCGGTTCGACCCTGGCTGTCTGTTACCCACCAACACAGATGACTACTGGACGTACCACGGCTCTCTAACCACGCCTCCTCTGACAGAGTCTGTTACCTGGCTGATTATGAAACAGCACATAGAAGTCAGCCATGAGCAGGTAAGAATGATGTTTTTTAAGAATCACAACACAAAAAAGTAAAGAATGTTAACAGTGGGTCGACGTTTCATGTGCAGTGTGATTGGTGGTGTCTGTTTTCTTTTTTCAGTCCTTCTTCCTCTGTTAAACCTTCCTCTGTTAATGTGGTCCATCCTAAGACCAAATACAGACAAATAAGGGCAGAGATGTAAATGAACACTTTATTAACACATGGTTGAGTGGATGGGGATCAAAATTGAGGATAAGCACTGTTCCAAATGTGTAGAACTGGTTGCTAACGTGCTATCCATGACTACTATTAACCCTTTTCCACTAGTACCTACTCAGCCAACTCAACATGGCTCAGTTTGGGATGTTTGGCATTACAATAGAGTCTGAGGTTGTTATAACAACCTTGTGGCCAAATGTCCTGTCATTTGTATGCAACACTAACACCACAACAATGGAGGACGTTGAGGCAATGGCATACCTGCTGTCAAAGTAGTGCTTTTTTGTGTAGCTGTTTCCCTCGTTGCCAAGTTTTTGATTTTTGTGAGTGAGACGCTCTAATGAGTCATGATGCCACTGACTAGCCAATCGGTGGCATGCAGTCTTTTGATGTCACATTTTCAGATCACCTCAGATCGATTGGAATCCCAGCCGAGCAGGTACTAAAAAAGTACATACCACCTAATGGGAAACCCTAAAAACTAAGATAAGTCAAGCTGACCCGAGCAGGTACTAGTCGAAAATGGCTGTATGAGTGTTATTGCTGCCCCATGGTGGGCACGAATCACTGGTCCAACTTTAAGTTGAGTTGGGAACAACTGTTCTTTCAAGGTAACTTTCAGTAGTGGTTTCCGATGACAGTTGAGGTTTATGTGAAGGTGTGTTTTTTTTGCATCCACACCCATAAAAACCAGCACAGCAACATTTCAGCTTCAGGATTCCCAGTTCGTTGAAATTGCCCAGAAACTAAAGATATTATCTTTTGAAGAAGTTTGATATAAATCTCTGCTGTCTACCTCTGACTCTCTCGCTCTATAGTTGGCTGTCTTCCGGAGCCTTCTTTTCACCTCAGCCGAGGAGGATATGCAGAAGAGCATGGTGAACAACTTCCGTGTGCAGCAGCCTCTCCGGGGCCGTGCCGTCCGCTCCTCCTTCAGTCCCTTCCTGAAGGAGGCGCCATCCACTGAAGGCGACAAGCACAACCACTGATGCTGCCAGACCCTTTCGTCTTCTCTTACAGTAACTCACACAGTGACCCCTGTCCACACTTCTGTTGTTTTCCTTTCTTCGTGCTGTCAGAACATGTTGTTGCTCATCAACATCTGATGCTGGAAACAGGTTTTTAGAGTGTAGCACAATGTAGGGGGCATGTAAGCAAACTGTTTCTGTTTGGTTGCGGTTTTTATTTTCTTTTACAATTTCGTTTGACTGTTGCAGACCAAAAGCCAATAAGGGATGCTTGCTGTGGGGAAAAATAATATTGATAAGAATGGTATTTATTCTATATTTACAGTCTTTTCAGTTACTGTATGTAAAGTTTGTAGCTACAGCTGTGTGTAGGGAGTCACACCGAGCTGCAGGTACATGGTCACAGCTACAGCAGCGAGTGCTCTCATCTCCTCGCTGTGATGTTTTTATCCTTATAAGGAGGCAGGAGCTACTGTAAGTTTACAACACAATGCCCTGGAGATTTTACCAAACCGTCAGGGGGAATGTGCCTCCCCAGAAAAATACTCAACATATCTAAAATCATCAGTGTTTTACCACTTAACTTTTTTTAATTCTTAAAGTTGTAGGATTTACTGTTTTGTTTTTTCTATCTACACACTTTAAACGTTTAGTATCGTAGCCTGATATAAAGAGATACTTATATATTATACTTTATACATCTTTGTTTTATTCGGACATCCTATAATTTAAAGAGTCTGAAAGCTGACTCTAAGCTTTGGTTCTTCTACATAGAACCTGTGTAATACGCACAATCAGGCCTGGTTACTATAGCACATACATGCATCCTGATTGACCCAGAGTGCATGTACCTGTGTCACACTGGTGCACCCAGTTCTCTTCCTTTACTCTGGCTTACAGTGATCTCCATTAGACACTATAACCACCGTGCCTTTAAATGTTCTCTGTGTGGCTCACTGCTTTTGGCAGCTTCACCCTCACCCCTCACAGGATGGAAAGTATCTGTTCCCCCAAGCTATAGCTCGGGTACAGTGGTTGGTGGTCACTCTCAGAAATGGTGGAAGCTCAGCTGCTATTTACTGTGATGCTCACCTCTTACTTCCCAGACAGGTGTACTATGAAGTGAGGAGTCAGTTTTCAGTGTTACAAAGGAAGCTCTGTTTGCTCTCTATACCTACTTATGATGAACTCGTAACCTGGTCTGCAGCAGAGTCAGTTATCAGTTCAGCTCATTTTGGCTTGGCCAAAAACGAAACTGATTTCCACTGATCTCTCTTCATTACACTATGGGACAGCATCAGACCTGCATGCACAGGTGTAAAGCTTTAAAGTTGCAGCTGTCATGGTAACCTAAAGATGTATTTGCATATAAAATCCCAGAATTAACAGTTTTCTTCAGCATTGAGCTTATGACTTATTGGCAACATCACTGTTGGTTTTATTGACCTCTGAATAAAGCAGGCCAGCAGTCTGGGTTAACCACAGTTTGAGGCTTTGTTGAGCCAGCCAACACAAAGAAAGCCTGACTATGTTGAACTTGCTTCATAGTACACCTGTCTGGTAATTTAAATGAATAGAGTTGTAATTGGGAGGAAGCTGCTGTCTTTATTAGTCTCTGTGGTGCAGTTGTTGTGTTTTAACAGAAGATTAATCGCACTAATGTGATAGAACAAATCAGTCTGCTGTTTTTGGATTGGAAGGGGTTTAAAGTTACAGTTATATTTAGCATAAAATGTAATGTAGAATCTACATCATCATTATTATTATTATTGATGTTTTAAAGCTAAAGACCTTTTGCAGGATGTACTTGGATAGGTCACAGGAGGATAAATTACCTCTAATGTTGCAGCATGTTTTTATTTTTATATACAAGGATTTCACTATTGGAGTTTCACCTGTAACCTATCCAGACGGAACCTATTATGCTTGTTTCCATCAACATATTTTTATTCTTGGTCTCTACTTGAGTAGCTTTGGTTAATTCATGGTTCAGGATGAATTTCTTTCTTCTGATTGGCTGCTGTTCATAAACAACAGGTGGGTGGGGATTCTGCACTCACAGAGAGCTGTGTGCCAGAGTGCTTTGTCACCTGTGACATTGTACAGGCAAAAATATCTGCCATTTAGAGCAGCGATAAGCCTGTTTTTTGTCTCACAGTGCACCATTTAAAACTGAATATGAGGATTCATCATTTTAGCATAATTATATGACAGAATATGAAGAAAAAAGGCATAGTAGTTTCCCTTTAAAGATGTAAACTAGAATAAATTAAAATGATATGCAGATCCAGTGCAGGGACACAAAGGTTTTGAAATCGGGAACAGTTTTAATGCAATGTTACATCATCTAGAAAGGTTTAGCAGTTGTCATGCTTTGGCTCATGTCCAGCAGCCGCAGTGCACGAAATTGGACTGTGCAGCAACGTCAGAAAGCTAAAAGGAAGTTTGAGGTTAAGTTGAGAGAGGAGGAGGGTACTGATGGAGCGATAGAAGGAGACATGCATGCAGAGACCTGTCTGGCTCTGAGATTGGTCTTATTTCAGGACTGCAAACACTGCCATGCAAACTGGAACATTGCACCATATCTGGCCACTTCTAACGTCATCTGTGTGCAAAGGTTTTCTCCAATGGCATACAGTTGCACTGAAGTGGGGTGAGAGGTCATGGTTGTCTTAATGATCCCTCTGTAACAATGCAACTGTCCAAACTTGCCCTCCTCTTGTCACCGAGGCTCACGTGAGGCTTTAACGCCCTGCTCCATCTCCCCCGCGGGTCATCCGTTGGCCCCCCAGTCGAAGCAGAGCACGAAGCTGCACAGCGACTGGACTTCAGTGGACATGTATTGAAAAGATGCGATGTGCACTGGGCGATGTTAATTGTTGTGACGGCTGCAGACTGGCTGGATTAACAGTGAGGGGCCCGCAGAAGGCAGAAAAGATTTTAGCGTGAAGTTGAAGTGGAATTTGATGAGGTGGTGTGCTTGGGGTTTTTTCTTCTTCTTTGTTCAGTGTATTGTACTAACACGGGAGACAAGGGACCCAGTGCTGCCTTCATCGTGTACAGTTGTATTTTATTGATGTATTTGAATTGTGCACCATCATCTGCCTTGGTTTTTCATGGCTTTTTACTCATGTTTTTACTTTCTTATGCCTTTTTAAAAAAAAATGCAGTGCTATTAATATTAACATATTACAATGCACACACTCAGTCAGTGCAGACTGATTATTTAAATGGATTGATCTATCAAAGTATGAGGTGCTAGAAATCTGTTTTTGATGCTTTTCTTGATTGACTGCTAAATATTATATATATTTTTGCATCAATGAAATCTAATAGAATATAAAGTCTTCCTCTTTTTGTGTTTTAATCCATATCATTGCCTGCTTTTCTAATCATGGAGATACTACAGGTCCTACTGTACTTAAAAAAATATTTTGCATCTTTACTTCATCTTTCCTAGTTTTCTGTGGCTCACTGTGATGTTTTAGCAGGTGTATGATGTGTACACTGTATGCAGTGCATATTTTAGCTGTTTATTTGTTGAGTGTGTAGCCCACATTCCTGCCCTGCAGGCCCTGCTAGGCCATCCAGCAGTGCATGTTGGAAGACCCTCCTGATCCTCAGGTGGCGATATTGAAAACCACCCAACATCGATGGAAACATGATTGTAGTTAGACTGATGTTAATAAATGATGTAAAATAATAAAGTATCATGTGATGTAAAAATGCTTCCTGTGCTATCTTTGTATTATTATTTTTTATCTTATTTTATGATTTTATTTGTTTTTCTTAAGTCAGCTGCATACTAAACAGCCCGTCAAAGTCACAGGAGGTTCACAAGCAGTAATCTCTCAGTATAAACGAAATTCAGCTGAAAAGTTCAAAAAGTGCAATCCCTCAAATGCCCACTTGAGACTGACGACATAAATGAGTCGCTTCCTACAAAATGTCTAACTTCAGCACTGAAACGGGCATGTTTACAGCACGATCCAAAAAAAAAACAAAAACTGAAAAGTTTTTTTTTTTTTTAAATAAACCACTTTAATTTTTTGAGGCTTAGAATTAGGAGCATGGTTACTTTAGTTGACAAGTAGCAGGAAACTGTCTGCTAGACCCCATCTCTGATGCAGCTCATCCACACAATCTTTGTAGTGCTGGTTCTAATTTTTAATGGCTTTAATATCTGACAGGTATGAAGTTTGGGGTCCAGTTTCGATTTTATTGATCCAATATGTAACACTAACTACTGGATAAGTTGGCTCTGTGTTGAAATTCTAAAGCTAATGGATGATGTAATAGTAAACAGACTTGTTGTCACAGCTAATTACCGTCTTAAGGTAAAACCCTAATAGATAAGAAACTAACAATACAAATGAAGAACCATGAAAAACACCCATTGAAACAGCAATGAAACAAGATGGATAAGAATGAGACTCACAAACTCACAAAAAAACAACTTAGATCTGAGTCTTATTTTGCTATGAGTTATTTCACAACTTGTCAACTGATCAAAACCAAAAGATGAAAAGTAATTTCACTCAGTGCATTAGGAAGAAACGTCTCTGGAAACTGGAGACTCTGCTTTGTATTTACAGTTCCAGTCTTTTCAGCAAATTTAAACAACCTCCATTGTTCCTTAAAAACACACCTCTTTCCTAAAACACTGAGGAACCAGGGCAGAAACATGTTTGAGAAATGAAAACCACTTCTAACTGCCTCAAGCTGCCTTTGAAACCCTCCTGACACAGAGAGGGGATGTTTGCTGGCCCCCACCCAGTCGCCTGGGGTCCTGAGGATGGATTGTTTATCCTCTTTTCTACACGGCTACCGTGGGAGGGTGTGCTCAGCTTCTCCACCTGAGTCGAGCCTAAGGAGAGGCGATTGAAGGCGACCTCTGGGGGTGTTTATTGTGTTTACTGGTCTGCAGGCTTCCCACGATTGTATGAATGTGGACAGACTGACTGGACACCCCTCTACTTTGAACTGTACAATATGTATGCGTGTGTTTGCGTGTGTGTACTATAAGCGTGCACGTGTCTTTGAAGTGGATGAATGACCAAAAGATTTCAAACCTGCTCAATGAATGTGACTAATTTTAGACTTCAAAGCATATACAACAACGATTATATACAGGATATATATATATATATATATATGTGTGTGTGTAGAGGATAACAGGGCATGCTGAACTGACAATATCAGAAAACTCGGACAGAACCAGCTTCCACAATCTTGCATTTGTAGTCCACTTTGACACGATGTGATGACAAGGTAGTTTTGAATTTCTCATAGTGGGCTGTACATTCAACGTTGTGGTTATTTCTGTGTTTTTTGGGATGCTCTAATGAAAGAAATGCCCCGAATCAAGAAACAGGAAGAAGCATTAAACAGGTGAGACGCTGTCTTAAAATATTCATCAACTTTTAAAAATGCCTCTTTTGCCGTCCACTCTGAGATAGTTTTAAATGAAACTTGTAACAAAGGCAGGTTTGGTTTGCACCATAGTGACTCGTTTAATGGCCGTCAGTGAAGATGGGAGATGAAACAAAGACGAGACCTCGTCTTCATCTTTGCTCGAGGGGAATTGTTTTAGGTCAACAAGCCACAATCCCTTCTTCTTAAAGGCACAGATATAAACAGGAACCTGCATCCAGAGCCCCTTTCTTCCTCTGAACTCCAGGCCAGCTGCTCTTCCTCCTCATCTTCCTCCTGCTTGACTCTCCTGTGTCCTCTTCAGCCTCTCTGATGTGCCTGTTTAGTTTTTCAGATATTTGAGACAAAGGGCTTCAGTCAGTGGGATTCCTGTTTGGTTCTGAATGCGGTCTAAACTGGTTTGTTGGGTTTTGGTACTTTATTAAATACCAACTTGAACTCTTTCCTCTCCTTTTTATTGTTGTTGTTGTTGTTGTTGTTATTATTATTATTATATTACTACCACTGCTATTTTCTGTTATTTTCTTCTCAATATAACTGCACACTCTCTATATGCTCATGTAAAGCTGAGGAGCACGAGCCAAAGAATTTCATTATGGATAAATGTGGCTACACTGTTATCTGTACATGACAATGAAACTTGAAACTTCTTTTATGTCACATAGAAACTGCACTGAATGTGCAATTCTGGACAAAATGATACAATTTTTAAAATTTCTGTTTTCATATAGTGCCAAATCACAACAACAGTCGATTAAGGTGCTTTATATTTAAGGTAAACACCCTATAATAATACAGAAAAAAACCCAACAATCAAACAAGCCCCTTTGAACTTCAGGGTGTTGACCGCGAAAATTAAAAACGCCCTTTTAACAGGAAGAAGCCTTCAGAAGAACCAGGCTCAGGGAGAGTCAGTCATCTGCTACGACAGGTTGTACAATAATTTACTATATGTAACTAAATAAGTAACATTTTCACCTCAAAGTATGCATTGGTGGTTTTTGGTCCCTTATAAATTCTTTAGTACTTCACCAACTCCAGATGTCACATGTATATCCAAAATGTTGTTTTTTCAGCATATTTTTCGAATCTGTTTGTGATAATACAGCAATTAATTGAAATAAATCTGGAAAATTGCAAATATTTTGTTGTCCACACACACACAAATTCAAACTTCTTAAGTGAAGCCAAAACTCACAGATTTGAAAATAAATTCTTCTACATATAGCAACGTAGTTGCTGCATGATGGCAATTTAACAACATGACATATGTGCTCAATATTCAGGCAATTTTGCTTTTATGTAGGAATACAACCACAATATACCGAGGTGGCAACCAGCTGAGTCAAATCCCCCATTGCACAAAGCAGATGAGTTGGACTCGTTAGCACAGACTGACTTGGGTTGATTGCACCATGTTGGCAATTATTTGCAAACCATTGGCAGTCTGTCTGAGTCAGTCAAGGATTATCTCGAGACAGGTTACCACCCATCAGGTTAAAGTGGTTGACTAGAGGTTGAGGGTGTTGCAAGGTGAATCTCTGGACAACAGTTGGTTGCTGCAACTACTTGCAAATGGACACAAAAATATTAATTAATTAAATCATCAGGCAACCACAAATTTTTCCTCAGCTTCAAGGACGTTGATGTCTATTTTTACTTTAGTGGGATTGAGCCATACAGTGATGAATGATTTAGTTTGTCTTTATTAGTAGATATACTGATATCAGCTAAACAGGTAAAACAACTCTATTTCGTTATATTTCTTTCATTCTTTAATACTTTGTGTTTATTCTTTATATATTTTTTAAACTTTTTTTATTTGTGAAAATAGCTAACTTTAACAATAGGCTAACGAGTGCCATTAGCTAATTTAACAGTTCTAGTTTTTTCTATAAAAAAGTGCAGCTCTCTGGTGGACAGGATAGGATTAGCTTTCGAATAGATGGGTATCACTGTCCTGACTTTTTGAAGACAGAATGACCACATTTAAACAGGATAACTTCAGCTTAAGTTTTCTTGTTTAACATTTAATGCTAATGCTTGCTAACATTAACTAAAAATATTAGCTAGCATGGTTACCAGGACACTAGCAGAATTTCTCTATGAACTTAAGTAATGGTGTTTGTCAAATCATTTTATTTAAAAATGTTCCAGAGGGCACACTAGAGAAAATATGTTCAAGAAGTCTAGTTTGGTTACCTGAATTACCAGAAGGGAAGCTTCTTTTTTTTTTAACCGCTGAAAGTTTCTGTTTGCTGCACACGTTCAAGAACAAGCTAAATTTTGACCTAACACCTTGCAGACTCAGAGAAGTTTATGTCTCAAAGTATACATGTTTCCAACTTAAACTCTAACCTTTCTGGCTATTAGATGTTTAGCATGGATTTGCTTTTCCATAACATTTTTCGAACTAAAACCATCCACCTCCTTCTGCTGAGAACAATTTGGCTCCCACTGTTGAGTTGGTTAATTATTCTCTTAGGTCACATGATTACAGTTGACTAATTTCATATCTCACAGGATCAGTTGTAAAAGTCAAGTGTTGATTAATGCATGTTTAAAGTGCCCAGTTCAAATAAAAAGCATTATGTAAAAGTTATTTAAATCTTAATACAGCAAAACTGTGACCTGCCATTTCAACAGCAAGGGAGGTGTATTAAATGCCACTTCTACTGCTATATCTCACAGGTTTGCAAGAAAGTATCACTGAGAATGATGGGAAGCACTGAACAGTCCTGACTTCGACTGTATATTTGATTGTGTATTTGATTATTTCATTGGTCAGCCTACCCTCAAATTCCTTTGAAAAGGAACAGGAAACAGCTGCCGAACAGGCACTCGCCCACAGCGCTCTGTCACGTCTTCGCTTCCCAAACCTTTTCCCATCAGTGCTGTACTCCCTCTTGAAAGGACAACTCTATGTTCCCAGACAAAAAAATCCTTTCGCTCCTTTGAAGTGGGCGGTGAAATTTCTGTCTGGGACAGTTGTGGGAATGTGTTTTCATAATTGTAATGCAGAGTCAGCACTGTAAACCAACTCTGTGCTATGTGAAGAATTTCAACATGAATAAATAACCTCTAAATTCATTCTCAGACATTATTCATAATATATTAGTCGGTAGGATGTAAATGGAAACCTGTGGGAAATACACAACGTCTGAAAGGGAAATGGCAATCTTCAGTCTCTAGACTGAAGAAGTCACTTGGATGAGTGACACATTGTTTCTCCCACTGAAAACGCTATGTCCAGATGAACAGAATCAAGTCTGTTTTAAAAGCATAATTTTATACTCAGTTAAATGTGAAACTAATGATTGAGGCTGTAAACTGTTTCCTGAAGGTGTTAGAAAGAATGGATGTTTAAGTCAGTTTTATCAATGTGTCCATCTTTAATATACTGTTTATTTTATTTTTAAAGCATCCACCACTTCAGAGGTCTGAATATCAGCCTCCTACAATGACCATAAAATTCTGCTACACTTGTTCCCAGGTCTCTTGGGGGTCTTGGTAACTGTTCTGCAGGGTAACTGAGACAGACAGACATAGCTACATGAGTCAGACACAGCAGACACGGATTAAGGTGCATCTATGATATGGCATTCTGCAGGCTTTGAGCAGATCGACTGAGACAAATATACAAGTGCACCTTTAGGGTGGATGTGATCATTCAATTTTGAGCGTGTTTACCTGCTCTAAACACAGGAAATTGTCTGTCTGTGTTTGTCTGTCTGTGTGTATCACAAAAACACAGTTGTGTGTTTTGTTTAACCTCAGTATATATGACAGTCATCTGCTGTCAGAGTCAGATTTCAGTGGCGGTGTTGCACATCCTGGATCTACTCCCAGCACTTATAAAGTTATCCCGTAGACTGACTTCAGTTTCCTTGATCCTGCTATGCAACCAACCTTGAAACAACATTACAAACTCATCAGTGTAAAAAGATAAAAAACTTGGCACAATTTCATGCCTCGCCCTGATGCTTCTGCCTTTGTTGACGGACTGATTACCCTTTTCTTCTTAGTAAATATGTGGGGCATTTAACAGGCGGTTAGCTTGTTTTGCATCGACTTCTCACGATATGCCGCTTTAGAGCACAAACCACGTGACAAACTGAATGAACACAATGGTGTTGAAGATGATTCAGCTGTGTTTTTTAATGATGTTGTACACTGTGTTCCCCCAAATGAACCTGTGTATGAATTGTAAACATTCACAGAGTCCTAACTGGTCTGTTTGGAAAGCAAACAGTGAAAATGGAGGCAAATCTATTGTATGACCTCTGGACCATGCACATCTGACCTGATTCACTCTTGCTTCAAGCCACTGATGGCACTAACAAAAGAAAAAAAGAGTTGAGTACTACTTGTCAACACGCTGGTATTTACTTACATCTAGATGCTTACAGAGATAGAAACTGGCTTCTGTTGATGGAAATTCTATACTCATGATGTTTCTCATCCTCAGGCAAAGTGAAAATCTAGCAAGACAGGTCTATGACTATGTCTGTAAATTGCACAACATGTCCTCATTCCAGTGGGACCAACTCCACTTGTGTTATTTTCTCTCAGAGTACAAGAACATAAAACCAGTGCAACTGGTTTCTGTGCATTCTGGAAAGTAAGTATGAGTTTTTACTACTGTGGTGCACTAGACAATTTCAAAAAATCTCAATTTCTTTGAAATTCAGATTAACATATCCTATTGCAAAGTAGCAACAACAAGACATTAAACCAGGTGCTTCAGCACCCCCAAAAATGAATCAAAGCACCCCCAAAGATTTCTTACTTTTTTTGACAATATTTGCTGTTTGTGTGACACACTGCTAAAAATATAAAAAGCATACAGTACTTCGTTGAGACGTAACATTTTAACAACAAAAGTATAGATACCCCCCCTCTCCCAAAATGGTTTGTTCCAGCTCCCCTCTCCCCTGCTCTGGCTCTAGCGCCGTTGCTGCCAGAGCGATGGTGGCTGAAACGCAGAGGAGCGGAGTTGTAAGTGCCTGGCTTAAAACAGGACATATTAGCTGCATTTAACCTTCAGTTATTCTTTATATAGTTAGGTAGGAGTCAGGCCATGTTTCTTTTTAGCTGAAAAACATTACACCAGGTAACCTGCAGTGTTGAAAACGTGTTTTCCAACGATGTTTGCTACCCTACAATCCGTCCTGCTCTGTAGTAAAATCAGCGACATTTGACCGTCCTGTCGCTCCCATTGAAATGTATATAGCCTATTTAAAACCTAAAACTTAAAATTATCCGTAGCCTACTGTTGTTACCACTGTCCTGTTTTAAATGGATACTAACTAGCTAACTGACCAAATGCCCATTAACCTTATAACTCCTGTTGTGTGTGTGTTTTGGGGCCACCCTGGGGCGCACTGAGTGGCTGTGGCTACAATGTAGCTTGCCAACACCAGTGTGTGAATGTGTGTGTGAATGGGTGGATGACTGGATGTGTAAAGCGTTTTGGGGTCCTTAGGGACTAGTAAAGTGCTATATAAATACAGGCCATTTACCATTTTTTTTGTACAGACAGCCAGGTTCATAATGGATATAAGGAAGTTTTTTTTTTTTTTTTTTAAAGGAGCCACATTCAGGTAAAAGTGTAACATCAAATGATCCGTCAATCAAGAATAATGTTGGATCAGTGTTTCAATATTTATATCTTTTATTAGATGTTCATGTTGTTTGGTTATTTGCCTTTTGGTTGAAAGTAAACTGAGAGAGGACTTTTTGTTAGTGATCTTAATAGAATTTTTTCATATTAATGTAATTTATCATCTAATTGAATACAATCTATTTGTATATGATTGTCAGTCCAAAGAGGGAGAGAGGAAAGAGGGGAACATGAGGAGAAAGTACAAGGTCAGGAAGAACCAGGTAAGAAAACAGACAGGGAACAGTGACAGGCAAAACAGAAACTATTAAACTGACAAAGAGAAAAAAACTTATTTTACTCACACAGTCTGGAAGTTGTGTCCTCCCTATATTAAAGCTGCTGTACAGAATCTGCTAAACAAACTGGGTTGAAACATTTTTGACCCTCTTTAACAAAATTCCAACATAAAATTATAATGGATTGACTCTACTGAAACCTCAGCCAGTAATAGGTCGGCCAACTTTTGGACCGTCCAGTTGTCTGTATGACTGCTGCAGTACGTACATCACATTTGCACACTATCAGAAAGTGCCAAACAGCCCTGGTGGAGTGAGGAGCTGTAAAGAGAAGCAGATGCTCTGTTTATATTCTAAAAATGTTTTAAGCTTGTTTCAAAGATTCTGTACAGCAGCTTTAAATGTTTTCCAAAAGCACACATACACTTATCAGTGTTTCTTAAACCTTTTACAGTGTGTACCACCTGATAAAAATGTCAAGCTCTCCCAAGTACCACTATGAAAGCATGAAACCCATAAATCTTACAACACAAAATTAGTATTATTAAATTAGTAAAATTAGTATCTGCAGTAAAGATTTTTATTTGTAATAATTTATTCTGTTTTGGGAGTGTTTTTTATGTATCTGTATTATATTATACATACTAGAGATGGCACGATACCACTTTTGTATGTCCGATACCGATATCATAAATTTGGATATCTGCCGATACCGATATGAATCCGATATAGTGTGTTTTTTAATAAATAAAACGGGTTTTTTTAATATCTTGCTGCATTTTGTATAAGTTTATACTCAAGTTTAAATAAATAACAACACTAAAGCTATTCTGTTATACCTGTATGTAAAAAATACACTGCGCCCAAAATATTTCATAGTTCAGCAAAACTGATCAATCTAATAAACTTAAACCTACTCCATCCTCCCTATTCTGCTATTTTAAAGAGTACTTAGCAGAAATATTAAGCAACCTAACTAATAGGGTTGCAAACTCCCAGCAAAAAAAAAAAAAAAGGGAACCACCCCCCACCTCATGATGCTTAATCAACATAATCAACTTTAATTTGATGCAGGGAGGAAAATGCACAGAAATCAATTATTTTTCAAGAAATATTAAATAGATTCAACATCTTTCTTCAACAGAACTGCAGACTGCACAGATGGTACCTTCCCAAAGGAAAAAGTACTATAGCTTACTAGGGTATATTAGACTTAATAGTTACTATATACAGTAATGGACTTCTATATATTTTTTACATCAGATTAAAACTTTGGGTGTAAGAGTCAGATAATTATTTATTAAAAGCTAGACATTTTAAATGAGAATAAGAAAGAAAAGTATGTCTTTGTGCCCCCTTTTCCCTGTTCATGCCCTATCGGCCCCCCTGGCTAAACTTTGCTAGATCCGCCCCTGCAGAGTTACCAGCCGTCAGCTACGTAGAAAAAGATCCTGGTCTAGAAAGTAATATTAAATAAATTCTAACAACAGCTTATCAAGCTTAAACGTGCTGCTGTTGTTCAGCCGCTGGTTTCCTCTTTCTGGTGAGAAGTGGGCCAAAAACAAAGAAGAGAGAGGGACTCGCGACAGAAAAGCCGATCAGCTGATCATTGATCAGTTTAATGTTTGAAGTAAGAGCAGGAGAGGGAGGGAAAGAGGCAGTTGCTCCATATATCGGTTGTTAAGCTTAATGCGGGAATGCTTTACAAACATTCAGAGATGAACTTACACACTTGCTTTACTTCTCTCTGAGATAACTTCCTCGGAGATAAAATGTTTGCTAACAGGCTACAAATGCACACAGCCCTCTATCACGTGACCACACTGCTGCAACGTGCTATGGTTATGAGCCGGGTTACGCCGTGTAGCAAGTTTTGTGAGGTGCTTTTTTGATATTTAATGGATCGGATTACATTTTTTATTTCTCGCCGATATCCGATCCAGGAGTTTGGGTCAGTATCGGACCGATACCGATACGTAATATCGGATCGGTCCATCTCTAATACATACACATTAAAAGTGAATCTCTGTCCAAAAAATGCACTCAGTTTACTTTTTACTATGAGCATCATTCATTATTCTCCCCCAGTAATTAAGGTTAGGATATGTATTTTTTTATTCCAATCCATTCTTCTTTAGCAGCATTTAAATAACCTATCAGATTTGATGGTTTTGTTACAGACTTTTCAAAAAAGTGTTTTGCTTTTCTTTCACAAATGTGGGGATTCAATTGTGTTAAAATGTACAAAACAGTGATGTCATGTTTTGAGACAAGGACCCAGGCACAGAGAGACTTGATGAATTTAAGAATCATATGATTTATCTTGCCCGGCTGGGCAGCTCTCTGGGTGCTCAGCACCCCCAAAGCTCTAATCCTAGAATCGCCCCTGCATTAAACAACAACACAGAGACTAAGAAGGCTAGAAAGAGGCGAAAACTAGAGCCTGACTGAGGTATTCATCACATATTTAACAGTAGTGGCAAATATGTTAGGTCCAAAATGACCCAGTGTGAAAAAGTATACCCCCCCTTTTTACAGAACATAATGCGAAATAATATTTTAAAAAAGGAAAAGATCCTTGGAGTATTTTATAACTGGCTTCATCACTCTCAGCACAATTAGCTGTGTTTGAAGTCCAAACTTTCAACACAAGCTGAAAAAGAGACTCAGCGTGGCAGCAGCTTGTTGCTATGTCAGCTTAATCACATGCCGGTCATGCGTTTTGGAGATGCGGCACACAGTGTGTTAATAACACTCACCATCATTCCACCTTCAAAGTGTTAATGCTACCTTATCTTAAACCTGTCTTAATAAACAACAATGTCATATGAAAAACTAGGGTGACACTAGGGGTGGCAAGAGATCATTTCAGGGTGGCACATGCCACCCCACGCCACCCCTCTGAATCCGCCCCTGGGTGGTGGAGACCTTCATCTAGAAGAAATGCTGTAAAACCTATGAAAATACAGTTAAAAGAGAAAAAAAAATGCCCTCACTAACATCTTCTAGTGTCTCCTTAAACTGGTTGTGTTGCTTTCACGCAGAACAGTTACCCGGGGGTGGTCGTGTCCCATGATTTCTCTGTGATCTGGTCCCTGAAAGCCGCGGGTGCTGTGTGGGCTTCGGGGGTGCAGCGGAGCAGTAGCAGATTTCCGACGCTAGGGGGTGTAAAGAATAAAGGAGGGCTTTATGGAGGATAGGCTCTGACGTAAGAGACGTCGTAATTTCCACGATTCTTTTATTCGTTCAGAGAGTAGAGCAGAGAAAGCACGCCGCTCTGAGTCACACAACAGACACGCCGTGGACTCCTCGTGGCTGAGGCCGGCCTGAGCATCACAGCGACCGGCACATCAGACTGACGACAGAGGGGGGCGAGACGGGAAGCTTTGTGCGGCAGACAGAAGAGGAACCAGCTCAGCCAGCGATGTCAGGGCTGAAGAAGAGAAGCTCCAACTCGTCCGTGGACAGGGAGGAGGATAAGCAGGTCACTGAGAGGATGCTGTCCCCGGGTAGCGGCAGTGATAAGGGGGGCTTCGGTCAGGATGGAGCACCGGGAAGCGACCTCAGCAGCCCCGGCAACGTCACAGCAGGAGACGGAGCGGAGGAAGGGGTCGCCCTGAAGAGGACCATCACGCTGTTGAATGGCGTGGCCATCATCGTAGGCACCATCATCGGCTCGGGTATCTTCGTCACGCCGACAGGCGTAGTGAGAGAGGCTGGCTCTGTGGGTCTGTCCCTCATAGTGTGGGCGGTGTGCGGGGTTTTCTCCACAGTGGGCGCCCTCTGCTACGCGGAGCTGGGGACCACCATCACCAAGTCCGGCGGCGACTATGCCTACATCTTGGAAGTGTACGGCTCCCTGCCGGCATTCCTCAAACTCTGGATCGAGCTGCTTATCATCCGGCCGTCCTCCCAGTATATCGTCGCCTACGTCTTCGCCACCTACCTCCTGAAGCCGCTGTTCCCCGTGTGCTTGGTGCCGGAGACGGGGGCCAAGCTAGTGGCCTGCCTCTGCATCAGTGAGTATCGGAGCTCAGGCACCGGTCGAGATGATGCAACTTTAGTGTGTGTGTGTGTGTGAGTGTGCCTATGCAGGCGGTTGTGGTGGCACTTCCTGTATGTATATACTATAAAAACACCTATGCCTCGTGGGCACCTCATGGGCACCTCCTGAGATAATAATGAACGACTTTGCTCACACACACAATATATAAAGCCTCATCCTATGGAGCGCGTGCGATACCATCAGCACTCGCACACGTGCGCGTGAAGCAGCTTCCGAGGCAGTAGTGAAAAAATGCGGCGATATTACATCAGCTGCCGGGATGATGTAGGTTGCTCACAGGTTATAGGTCTTAAAAATAACCCAATTGATTGCTTTGAAATAATTCCTGGTGTTTATCATAAATAATATTTTCTGTGACGTGAGAAGCAGCAAAGATTTCAAAATAAATGCCTTCATTTTAACTTCTTAAAATTTAGATATGATAACTTAATCTAAGTTGGTTTTATTAAATCAAATGCAAGCAAATGTACACCGATAGATGATTTAACCCCAGTTTTAGTGGTGTGGTTTAAAAACAAGTAATTTATCATCAGTTTTCGTGTGGCATGTCTAAGTTAATAAACAGCCACACATTTATGATGGATGTGCAGAGAGTTTTCTATGTGCACTGGGCTGTTTTACACCTTATTTAGTCTTAAAGCAATTATTTCAGGATTATCACCTGTTTCATCACTTCATTCTTCTTTTCAAGACTTCATGGCTGCCTGAACATAAGTTTAGAGGTGTGTGTGTGTGATGTAGGTGGTGGTGCGGTGGTCAGGGTCGCTGCACATTCCTAGCTCCTAAAGTCTATTTTAGTGCCGGGTATTGTATAATTTGAGTGCTGCTGGAATCTATATAATTCAGATCAGTGTGTCTCTGTTCCCTTCAGGTTTGTGAATATACGTGTACGCTACATGCCCAAGTATTAGCCATTAGTGTGTGTTTGTGGGTCTGGATGCCAAAGTGTGTCTACCCTTGTACTGTACTTGGCCTCCTTCTCCTTTGTCCTGGTCTCTCAAATACAGAGTCTCATTGTGCCGTCTCGTCTTTCTATTGTGGCCCCGACCTGATTTAGGAGCTTTGAACAGGCCTGCTGCTTTAGTTAATCACTTCTAACAGGCTACTGCAGCAACTTTGCGTGTGTGTGTGCTTTTGGAGGATAGGGTAGGCACCAGCCGGTACATGGGCATTTAAAAGACAGATGGGTACAAGAGAAAAGACTTTATTCTCTTAAAAATGTGTCACCCCTGTAACTTCTTCCTCTGCTCGCGTCATGTTGACAGCAGAACGTACAATCACACACACTCACTGTTAGGTCCCACAAGTGGAGCAGAAGAAACACATTACAGGGTAAAGACTGGTTACAAGATTGGTTTCCTGTACGCGTAACACACCTGTAAGCTTTGTGTCAGTGACCTCTTTTCCTCTGTGGTCTTCTTCTCTGCCTCCTTTTCTTTCGCAGTGTTGTTAACCTTTGTGAACTGCTACAGCGTGAAGGCGGCCACCAGAGTGCAGGACTTCTTCGCGGCAGCCAAGCTTCTAGCGCTCGGGCTCATCATAATCATCGGATTTGTCAAGATTGGACAAGGTACCTTGCACAAGCACACAGATACACAAATGCACACGTCACCTCTTTGCTCTTATGCCGGCTTTATTTGCCCAACCCCCACTTTGTTTCCCTCCATCCCTCCAGACACACCTTTAACAAGTTAAAATGTAAATGACCGACATGGCTGAAGACGGGCTGAGGTAGCCACAAATATGCAAATGACACGTGCTGATATTCTAATATACTCAGGCTTGATGAACCCACTCAGTCTGTTTTTCCTCCCTCTCCTTTTCACTGGCTGTTCCTAAAAAGCACGAGGTTTGAACATCAGGTGGGTGTGGCTTCCGTGCTCGCCGTCTGAGATGCCCACATTAAGGATTTCTGCTCTCTGTGACACCATACTGATCCATTAGCGCTTGTAAAACATTGTCCATGTTTAATAAGAGGATAGACCATCATGACAGTGTATCAGAAAGTAATTAAAAAGCATAAAAAGGTTCCTTTAAGAGCCTGACACACATTACAAAAGTTAAACAGTAAATAACCTCCATGGTAAAATATGTGGATTTTATGAACTGTGGATTTTAATGTTCCATTTATATTGTTATTAGATTCCCTTAAATAATTTAGGCAGTGTAGAAAGTCTTTACAGTTTGAGTTTGCACGTGATTGCATCAGCAGTCGAGGAAGTTGACGGACCAGTTTGTGTGCCACGCGACAAAAAACAGGACGTTTCAGCTGCATTTAGTCCAGCTGTGTATTCCATTCACACAGTAGCTCGCCTGCTGGCACAATCAACCCTTACGTAAGCAGGTAATCTCAGTTTCAAGGGGGAAATCCTTAAATTAGATTACTTAACTTAATGGATCTGTGTCTCCTTCACTAAGAGATTTGAAGAAGTGTTGTCGTGTACCTTTTTCCTCAAAGTGAGTCTAAGATTAAAACCAGCAAACTGACTGTGACTGTGAGGATAATTGTGTTAAAAAGAAAGTCGTGATGGCCCAGATGTATAAAGCTTTCATGTCTTTCGTCGCTTGTGACTCTTAAATTGTGTCTGGATCGCCTCTCTTTCAGTTGCTGTGTTCTCATCCCGAGTAAACCCTCACACACGTGATTTGTAGATATTTGATTTCATGGAGTGACTTCTGAATTTTATTACAACCAACAGGATCTGGTGAAGTGTTGTGTAAAGATAGGACAGATAAACCATATAATGGCTCTTATGTAGGACACATTTGGGAGTGTGCTCATTGACTGTTACAAGTCTGAGTCACAAATAACGTCTGTTTGAACAACCACGAACATGTGCTCGGCTCACTATAAACCACTGAAAAGTGTGCTTTTAATCAGACAGGAAGTGCGCTTAGGCGATCAAACTGCCCTCTAGAGGAAGGGTTTGGCACTCTCAGCCAAGACTGACTACCACGGTCTACATATCAAAGCTGACACAACACCCCTCTGCTTCTTTTGTGAGGTTAAAGCTTCTACCAGGCGACTGGAGGCTTGTACCCAATCTGCTACCCGTGTTGGCTCCTAACTGCTCTCATGGCTGGCTTTCTTCCTGCACGCAATGAAGCTGTCGTCCATCGTATTCCTCTGAGAGAGACGGAGGAAAATGGAAAACGGGGGTACATTAGATCATTAGCAATAGATCAGAGTAGCTCTCCTGGACAGAAATAGTAAGAAAGAAATGCAATAAACGGGAATACAGCAAGCACTGTGTATTGAATGAGGATGAGCTGGTACATCTGAGTATAAGGAGATTGACCACAGGGCTTATTTTGGCTCTAGACTCTGTACATAACCTGTGTATTTTCACTGTATGAAACACTGACGTCAGTGTAAACACACTAACACCTTATATTCCATCGATGTGTTGAAATTCAGCAGATTTTGTGGCAGTACTGGTTCACTTAAAACTGCAGTTACACTGCAAAGTTGATGCAGTTGCACAAGTGTCCACATTCAAAATAGCAACAACAAAAAAAGGAAATAAGCTAAAAAATTATGAAGGAAATGCATCAAAACACAACACCGAAAGCAGACCGGGATTAGTCTGGCTTTACTTCAGCCTGTTTCTTTAGTGATAAATGTGTATCTAAAACTACGTTAACAGCGCACTGCAGCACCAGCCAGTCTCTGCTGCTTCATATCAAATCCAAATCCACTGTTTATGTTCTGATCCATTATTAGTTGCCGCTACTGCCAAATTGTTGGTGTAAAACTTCAGCTAACTGTTGCACACAGAAGTAAGTGAGCAAGGGTATCTTGTTATGGAGTAAGATTACTTAATCAGAACCAAACTGGAATAAATTCAACATGTTCAGCTGGAGCTGTGAGGTGCACTGGAGCCACAGATGCACAGGCTTAGCGGGTAAAATGACAGGTCGGAGATCACCTGAGTGGTGGTCGATTAAACCCGAGCTGCGTCTGGTTCAGCATGTCTCCTTGTCAGACTTTTAAAGCCAATATTTTCGACTCATACACCGATGTTCTGTGCCGCACTCGTTAAATCTTTGTAAAGTTGAGGTGACTTCCCAGTTTGTTAGTTTAAGGTGCTCGACCAAAATCATGCCGTATGGATCCAATATTGAATACCCAAAGGTAAAAAGGTTGCAGTGACTCACAACATTCGATAAAAGTTGACAAAATATCAATTTCCGCTGTTTTTGTTCATGTCAGCAAACCTGTGTCAGCCTTGTCTCAGTAACTGTGGGGAATTCATAGCAAACTGTGGAATCTGTAACATCAGCAGCTGCAGGGAGCCTCTGACCTTTGTGCTCTACTCTCACAATACCGTTAATTACATTAATACTTTTGGAAGTAATTCTTCCCCCAGTAGTGTGAGAAAACTTCATCAAAGTGTTCTCAAGTAAATAACAAGCATGAGCTGCTTTTACTCTGCGGCCTCATTCATCTTTCCTTTCTGATCCGTTCCCTGTAAGCTGAATGCTAAGTTCACTTATCTAGTGTCTGTTTCGGTTTGTAAATGAAACACGAGGACGGATTCTACCTATTTGTTATTCTAGTCCTTTTCTAAGTGTCATTTCTGGTTTGGTGTCTACTCTGAATCAATTTTAAGATCTTTAATCATCACTCTGCCTCTAATAACTGTTTACCTGGGACGTCTCACATTACATAGATTTCTAGAAAGACTAGGCATGTGCCTGTGATTATATCAACAAACGAAAGCATAATCCCTTTTTCTGTTGTAGCTCTCCCTGGCTCGTGACTGGTTGAGTGCGCCTCGAAAGCACCTCATGCACTAATGGGTTCACTTTAGATTCAACAATTCCAAATATTTCTAGCTTTCTGAAGCATTTAGTGAGTGCATGGGAATTGTTAAAGCATGGCTCTGAAGCTTTGCACATAGGGCCCTGTTCATGAGGCCTGGAGTGTCAGATTAGAAGGCAGTGCAATCTGATTAGCTTCAATAAAGCCTCCGCCTTCTTAGTTTGACTGTTTGTAAGAGAAGCAAACAGAGACCATCTATCTGTAAGAACAAGCTCTCCCTCCCATCGTCTTCATTTACTTGACTGTAACAGGAATTATTCAACACAGCTGCTCACACCCAAAGTTACACTCACAAACTGCTGGGTCACACTTCAGCACGGCTCTCCCTGGCCCAAGGTGTCCAAAAAGTAAAGCCGTGTTTGCTAGAAAGCCTGTTTACCATACCTGATTCACAGGTGGTTACTTCCCACCTATGTACAAATACATCATCTCATTTCAAATAGTATAACTAATCCATGTGCTACCGCTAACTGTGAGTCTGAACCACATCAGACTCACAGTAACCCGCACTCTTTCGAGGATGCCAATGTTCACATTTTGGACAGAGAGGACAGATGGTTTGAAAGAGGAGTGAAAGAAGCCATCTATGTCCACTGTGAGCGACCATCTTTGAACAGAGGCGGTGGTTTACGACACCAACTCTCTGCCATCTATAATCCAGTTTTGAGATCCCTTCCCAGACGCCTTAACGCCCACTCACATCCTGGGCCATCTGACCTCAGGAATTCGCATGATAAGGTGGGGCCAGGTTTCACAATGAGCTCACCTGAAACTCTGGCTGATTGGGACCCACACCCAGTTCCACACCTTGGCTCAGGCGATTAGGGGATCATCAGGGGGTCCTTTTGTCCCTCTGTGGGGGGATATATCTGGGACTCTCCACCATTTGACCTTAGAACTGAAGAAGCTTCTCGGATGAGAGGTGAAACGTCTTCAAGTAACTTAAAGAAGTCCAGACGCTTTTCTTTGCAAGCTCCTTTGACTACATCAAGAAACATATTTTCTGATGTAAAACCAGCCTATTCACTGTATTGATGTGAAGAAATAAGAATAATTGAGAAACTTTAAAGCTTACACCACAGCAGCTTCTAATAAAGGCACAAAAGCCTTTATTAGCGGAGAGCTGTTGAGAAAGCCAGGAAATGAAGGGAAAGAACGCAGGGGAATGACAAGTAGAAAGGCCTTGTATTTGGAATCAGACTCGGGGTTACAGCTGACGACATCTGTGCCAATTTGATCTGCTCACCAACTACATGCATTGGTGCCGGGTCTCACTGAAATGTAGAGAACTCTTTGCGTGAGGAAGTGACTGTAAATGATTATAAGGTAAGCAGGTTAATATTTCTTACAATAAATAAGTGGATTAAAACCATTGTCATAGCTGCGTGCTAAAGACCATGACCGATTTTTGCCATTTCATGATCTGTCAATATTTGTGGTTGTAAAGAGCGTGACTGAGAGAACTAATATGCACTTGAAATAAAGTGTGCTTATCAAAAAACTAAAGAGGTGTCTTTGAGTGCACTGTCAGAGTTGTGCTTTGTGCCCTGATTCTACACACAGAATGAACAAAAGGCAGGAATTTAGTTCATTCAGGTGTCGCTGGCAAGTTATTAGCTGTGTGTGTGTTCTCTGTCATTCATGCATATTTGATTTTTATTGTGTGTGTGTGTGTCACTTTCACTGTCTGGTGCCTGTATCATGAGACCAGCTGGTGGTGGGTCAGCGTGCCCAGACCGATATGGTGGAATGTGATGAGAGGTAGAAACAGAACTGTGAGGAAAGTCCCCCACTCTGACTTTAGGCAAAGATTTAAAGGTTTCACCATACTCATGCCTGAAAATAGGAGGTCTACGTGTTATCAGTTCAAATAAAACGCATCATCTAGCTATGAAAAGAGGCTTATTTGGTTGCTTTTCTGTTGGATCATTCACACAAATGGCTTGCATGAATGATCCAACAGAAATGTGCCTTAATTTGGTTGCTTTTCTTAAAGATTACGTTTCTGTGGTTTTTTCCCCTTTAAATATCAAAGGTCAGTAAGTCCCGTAAAAATGTCATATCATATCAGAAAAGAAAAACAAAAGGAGCTGTGATGAGTCAGACTTCACTGTCATAGTTGGCGTTCCACAGATTTTTAAGCCTGATCAGAAGCTGTGAGTTTAACAGGAATTCTGTCGAGTTGAGACACGGGTCAACATAAGGCCTGAGGTGGATGACATGACTTGTGCAATGTGTGGCTACTCACATGGTTTAAAAAAAAAAAAAAAAAACTATTCTTCTTCATAGAAATGTCAAACCAGCATGAGCAAGCTGCTTTGTGACGTTTAACTGATGCTGGAATATGCAGCAGAATATTTAAAGGCAAATTCAGATGACAACTGTCTCAAATATTAAAAGCAATCCATCTTAAGGGGGACCCATCATGTAGATTATCAGTCCATACTTTTATTCTTGCAATAGATATTTTTGCATGATTCACAGTTCAAAATAATCAAACTTCTTCTTCAGACGGGCATTGGCACAACCTCTCACTGTTGAAGCTGTTTAAAAAAAACAATGTTTTAGGTTGTCGCCTAGGTTCAGTTTAAATGCATCAAAACTACGGGAATATTAACAGCAGACAAGAAAGTGTGCACAGGTAATTGTTGCCATGTCCTGTAATATTGGCAGTGCTAATTTATTAAGCATAAAGAGCCGTTTAATGCTGTTTAACAAGTGAGCGCCCCCCCAAGCTGGCCGCTGGGGGAGCGCCATGGTCTCTTGACACTGTGGCCACACATCTGTCTGCCTCATCATAGGTGGAGCAATGCATGAGGCTGTCCGTCGGACCAGGCTGCACAGTAATCGGGCGTTTCCCACGCTGCACATTGGCTCAGGGCTAACCCTCCCAGTACCAACACTGCCGGGGGCTGTTGGTTTAGCAACCGTCGCCATGTCTGAGAATGAGAATGCATGTCGTGGAGAGCAGGAATTTGTACACAGATTCCCTACAACCAGCAGAAACCTGAAGGACTGGGAAAAGAGGCAGTGATCAGAATGTGATAAATCCCCATAAGGGCTCAGGATTTGAAGAGAAATACAAATGCTGTCTGCTGGAACAAGTTGCATTTATATCAGCGTTAGCATCTCATATGCCATTGGATGGAGGGCGCGATCCATAGAGCTATGATAATTAGAAATAACGCACATGTTAAAAAGTTGAACTATCCTTAACCACAGGCTTTCTCCTGCCCCTCTCCCTCGTCTTTTAACTCTGCCTCTTTTATAGGCTGCGTGAGCCTTATGTCGACCCGCATAGCCTCGCCACTGTCTGGGTTACTTATTGACTGTCTCAGCCAGGTCTTAACTCCAGTAATTCTGCAGTCCTTCACTGATCCGCATAGTGGGGCGGATTTAAGCATGATATTAGACTTTTCCCCTTTCAAATGCTCTTTGGCTTGTGGATTCACTGGTCAGTGTTTTATGTATTGTGCCAGAATGACTGGTCAACCTGCCCGTGGCCCAATAGCGCAGACGGTGAACTGGGGCTTTTTTTTTTTTCTTCTTCTTCTTTTTTTTAAAAATCCTTTTGTCTTCTCCAGGTGATACAGTCGGACTTCTTCCAGAGAATTCCTTCAAGGGGTCCAAATATGAGTTTGGAAGTATTGGCCTGGCACTCTACAGTGGCCTGTTTGCTTATGGTGGCTGGTGAGTTAACACATCAGCCTAGCTGTGCAATTAGTTTGCTGTCCACTGTCTGCCTGTATCCAGTTTCCCTCAATTCAAATGTTAAACCTGGTGCTTGGAGACGGTGTGGAAATGGATCAAACGCTGGGGCATTTTGTCAGTAACATATCATCTGATAAGTCCAATGAATGGCTATTACAAATAACACTGAACATACTGTACATTACTGATGTTTCTTTTAAATAATAAATATCAGAAAAATAAAGGTTCATTGCTTTTTCTTTTTTTTTTACTGTTCAACACCTATTTGTTGTCTCTTTTGTTTCCAGGAACTACTTGAATTTTGTTACAGAGGAGATGATTGAACCTTACAAGTAAGTTGATCACAATTGTGATTTTACCTTTAAAATTCACGTGGAGTAGTCAAAAGTCCGCAGTTGTAATCAGCCTGCCGTTGTTGTACGTTTTCCTCAGAAACCTTCCTCGAGCCATCATCATCTCCCTGCCGATAGTGACAGCAGTGTATGTCCTAACAAACTTGGCCTATTTCACCACACTCTCCCCCGATCAGATGCTTAACTCAGAGGCTGTGGCTGTGGTGAGTGCTTTGAGCTGCAGTAATGTACAAAAGTCTTGAGCCATCCCTCATTTCTTTATATTTTGCTAGGAAAATGGGAAATTGGTTCGGTGATTTATTAAAAGATATAAGACAAAAACAGAGTTTGTACAGTTCTAACAAGCTTGAAAGTCTGTATTTGGTATGCTTTAAGTGCTTCCTATCTAACATTCACACACATTCTGTCAAGAGATTTATTCTAAAGACACTTCTTCAGCTAAGAATCTAAAGGTAGAAACACACAGACGCTGCAGTTTTAACTTGCAAGGGCTTGATCACAGAATGCTCACACCAGAGTGGGGGCCCTGTGATGTGCGCTTTGTTCCTGCACTTGCCTTTATTTATATACAAAAGTAATACAACAGTGAATACGTCTTATTCATTAACAGAGGAATGTTAGTATGTAGGGAGTGAAGATAAAAGTGGTTCAGGTGTATGTGTGTGTGTGTGTGTGTTATTCTGAAGGACGTTGCCCCTCTTCTTGAAGATAAGAGCATCCAGCTCCCATCTTCCTGGCAGGAGTGAAATGATAACAGCTTGCCCAGCTATTATCGCTGTGAGAAAGAATTTATAAAGCAAGTCTTGATTCCAACAACAGTCATAAAAGGGTCATCATGCAGTATTCTATAATATGCAAACTTATATATCACAAAAAGATTATACTGACTACTAAGTAGGGATGGGTATCGAAAACCGGTTCTTGTTGAGAACCGGTTCCCACTGTTTCAATTACTTGGAATCGTTTGCCATTTTTGCAAACGATTCCCTTATCGATTCCAGTCGCCCCGAATGACGTCACCACGTTGCGGAGCGTCATTTACCTGGCAGGAAACATGGCGGCTCAAACGCTAAAAAGTTTGGTTATACTTTACGAGAACGGATGACAACAGGGCAACTTGCAATACTTGTAAAGTAGATATTTCATTTAAGGGAGGAAACACTACGAATATGCAAAAGCATTTGCTCACAGAACACGCGATAACCTTAAATGAATGTCGTGTTTTTAATTCCGCTCCGGACTCGTGAATCTCAACCCAGCAGCAGCGGTAACGTTTGCACGTCCTCTCCCGTTAATGCGGCAGGTAACTAATCAACTAACAGTGCATATTATGTTAGCGCGATCTGCCTTATTACAAAACCTGCCATTACTGTGCATTTAGATGACCATGATGAGAGAGACAGACAGAGTCTGGCTGCCTCAGATGCTGGCAGTTCTTGCTACAGTCTACCGGTAGCGTCTCCTTTCAGGCCAGGATAGACGAATGTCACCGAGCAGTGACTAAGTTTGTGGTAAAAGGCTTGCACCCATTTGCCACAGCAGATGCCCCCGATTTTCGGTAAGTGAATGTGTTTAATTGTAGGCAGGGACATTATTGGATATTCTTGTGTAATTGCTACAGAAGAATATTTATTTTATTATTTTACATTCACAATTTTTTTTTCCTGGGGACCCTGTGACACCCCATTGAAGAGCCGTAGGTTGGATCTGTTAAGATCTCACTGTTGGGTTTGTAAGGCCATGTTACTCCTAAATTTCTATCTTGTTCAAAGAGAAGATGTAAAACAAAGATCTAAGCTAATTGACCTTAGTGTTCTCCTTTTTTTAAAAAAAAATAATCGATAAGAGAATCGATAAAGAATCGAATCGTTAAACAGAATCGAAAATGGAATCGGAATCGTGAAAATCTTATCAATACCCATCCCTACTACTAAGTACAATTTTATATTGACACATTCATACTCCAATAGATGCTTCGGAGAGCAGCTTGGGGTCTTTCCGAAGGATATTTGACATGCAGACTGGAGTAGACTGAACCAGCAACCTTCTGATTAGTATACAACCTGCTCTAATCTACCTCCTGAGTTAAAGCCAATCCGAAACCACCCGTGGAGCGGAAGGGAAATTTTCTTGTAATTCCTCTAAGTCAGGGGTGTCCAAACTTTTTTCACTGAGGGCCACATACATAAAAATATAGGAGGGGCTGGGCCACTTACTAGAAATTGGGTATATAACCTTAACTTTAGTGTATTAAACTTAGAAAAATCACTTACAAGTGGTCGAATATATTATATTGTTGAATATAATTAAAGACAAAACTGCCTTCATCACAGCTTTCCATAAATGGATCTTTATTGATTTATTCAGAAAAAGCTTTGGTAGCTCATTCTCAGAACAGCAGCCTCAGATTTCTTCTTAGACAGAAGATTTACAGCACAGAGAAAAAACAATAAAGGGGAAAATGGGACGGGCACATTTCAAGTTTGTTATTTAAGTTATTAGGCTTAGCAACACACCTATTAACGTTAGTTTGAAACCGTTATCAACATAACAGACTGAACTGGACTTAATAACAGGAGTGCATATAATTTTAGTAAATTATTCTGGTGAGTATCAGCTGCGCTGGGTATGTAAATCGGGACATCCAGCCGCGGTGCTGATCGCCACTCGTGCCAAAAATCCAGACAAATGTCACTTGATCAAGGAGCAAATCTGCATCAGATGAGATCAGCTGACTTTGCGTGTACGTGGGCAGTGCACAGCGGTGTGTACTCTTTGTGTTAACAAGAAAAGCGCATATAAGAAAGTGGTGTGCAATAGGGCTGGTTATCGTCACTGATTTCTAGAATCGATTCAATTCCGATTCACAAGGTCCCGAATCGATTCGATCCACGATTCGATTTAATTCGATTTGATTTGATTCACTTCGATTTGAATCTGGGAAATTTTGACAGTCAGATATATTATAATTCAGATCAGTACATTTACATATTTTTGTATCTATAAAAAGGAAGCTGACACATGCAAGAGTTTATCAAAGGTGTGAGCATCACAGCAGATGCCTTTGTGTCAAAGTAGCTGAAGATAAAACACAGAAAAACATGAAGGTGATTTTCCTGGCCTGGGATTTTATAAAAATATTCTGCAGTACATCAAAAACAAGAGAAAACCATTAATGAACATATGAACATTACCTCTGAAGTTACAGCGGTTTTATTAGAGACACAGCTGAGCGTTTTGCATTTTGCATAATTTTAAAAAGTTTAAATTTGTTCAGTATTGAACAGCAGAAATTAGGTTTTCTTTTCGGAAGTATATAAAACGAAAAAGAAAAAAAAACGTCGGTCGACAGCACTGTAAACAACGGTAGACTTGTGCGTAACTGCAGAAAACAGTACAGAGAGAGAGAGAGAGAGAGAGAGCTGTGCGTCATGGTCGAAGCAAAACAGTAAAAGCCAGAATCGATTTTAATCGATAAATCGATTATAAAAACCCACCCCTAGTGTGCAAAAGCAGGGTAGTGACAGAATTGATGCGCATTATTGATATTTGAAGCATGTGTACCTGCACATTAACACACGGGTACTGTGGAATATATTTTTTACTCACCTAAAGTGCTCGTCCACTCCCTGCAAAAAAAATAGCAGCTGTGCGGTGTCTGTGGCATCAGTGCTCTCATCGCATGCGATGGAGTAAAGATCAAAAGCACAGCTTTATCAGACAGTTGCAGTTTAATGTTGGCTGACAAGTCTTCAGCAACTGGATTTCTGGACATGCTGACGTTGTTGACGGGCGCATTATTTCGGTGACTTTAACGAGGCCGTGTTTTATGAGGTCTCCATCTGAAAAAGGCTTGCCATGTCTTGCGATGAGTTGGGCGACCTCATAGCTGGCTATTGTAGCCTTTTTCTGGACCTTTTGAGCACGAAATAATTACTGTTGCTGACCCCGCAGGAGAGATACCCTTTGCTTTAATTTCTGCTCTGGCTCAGCACCAGTGTAGGATGCATAGGCCTGATGTTTGGTTTCATAATGACGTCGTACATTATACTCTTTCATAACTGCCATAATTTCAGTGCAGATCAAACAGACACACTTCCCCTTGAATTCTTTGAAGAAATATTCACTCTCCCACCATGTCTGAAATTTTCTGCATTCACTTTCTACCTTTCGCTTCTTTGGTTCTGCCATGTTTAGTAACTAACTTGGGCTAAATTTCTTCTGTGATTGTCCTTTTTGGTGGAGCAACTGCCACGATCGACAGTAGCTCCCCCTGGTGTTAAAACTAAGAAGTGCAATACACTCAAGCAAAAGTTGAAGTGCGGGCCATATTCGATTCTATTTATAAAATTACTTGCGGGCCAATTAAAAATGGATCGCGGGCCGCAGTTGGCCCGCGGGCCGGAGTTTGGACACCCCTGCTCTAAGTGGTCTTAGGGAATAGTTCTCCAGGCTTCTTCAAGGACATTTGAAGCTCTTCTTTAGATGCTGACTGGCTTTTGTTCCATTCTTTATCAGAATGATCGCATACTACTTTAATAATGTTGAAGCCCGGCCTCTGGGGAGGCCAGTTCATGAGTGATAGTGTGTTTTTCAATCCAGGTGTGCTTACTGCATAGTGTTTGGGATCATTGCCAATTTGAAAAAATGAAGCCATTGCCCAACACTGCCTGCAATGTAACCCCAAACCCTGACAGAGCCTCCACCATGTTTTACAGCAGTATTTTAAAGCAGCCAGTGTCCAAAGAAAAACTTTAAGCCTGGAAAACTACTGCCCGGGACCATTTTATGTTTAGCTTCCAAGAAGTTGGTCTTGATTGTAATTGTCTTAAAGAAATTAGCAGTGGCTCAAGGCTTTTGCACAGCACTGTATATTTGGGTGGGGGGTATAACAGGTCCAAAGATGTGAATACTTGCTGCTGAATGCTGAATATATGTTGCTGATGTTGTTGCCTACAGGATTTTGGTAACTACCACCTGGGTCCCATGGCGTGGATCATCCCGGTGTTTGTAGGCCTGTCCTGCTTCGGATCAGTCAACGGCTCACTGTTCACATCATCCAGGTAACACTCTCACACCAACCATGTTAAAAAAACAACTCGTGCGCACACACAATTAGCAAGTGTTAAGAGTCGAGATTAGAAACACCCGGAGCCTCTTCATCTTTCTTTTCACAGCGATTAATCACATATCTGTGTCTTTCTATTCATCTCAGGTTATTCTTTGTGGGTTCTCGGGAGGGTCACCTGCCCAGTCTGCTGTCAATGATCCACCCCACTCTGCTGACCCCACTCCCCTCACTTATATTCACTGTATGTTTTTGGTTTTTTAACTTTCTTTATTGGCACACGAGAGAGCACATCTTCTGAAACCATAGCTAAAATAATAGTGTGCGTGTCTTTTGAGTATTTTAATTTGTGGGATCTCACTTCACTTCACTGCATAATAGGTTATTATATACAGTTACAGAATATTTTTAATTAATTTTGAATAAAAGGACAAAGGAGAACTTTTCTGGAAACAAAGACTTTTTGCTGCTCTCTTACACAGCTGAGAATCAAACCATCCCAACATGCTAGCAACTTTTACACCTGCTCAGAACTGTTTTCAATGAGTTACTTTATTTAATTGCATGCAGAAAATCTCATACTTAGCATCAAAGATGGAGGCAGTGTCACCAGACTTAGAGAGGTAATGTTTTCCCTTCTCTCCGTCTGTCCAGTGTTTAATGACGCTGCTCTACGCCTTCTCCAGCGACATCTTCTCCGTCATAAACTTCTTCAGCTTCTTCAACTGGCTCTGCATCGCCATGGCAATCATAGGAATGATGTGGCTCCGCTATAAGAAGCCTGAGCTGGATCGACCAATAAAGGTGAGTCAGCCTCGAGAACTGTTTTTAAGAGGTTTTCAGCAAAAAATGTGGCTGGTGGTGGAGAGAACTAGCCTGTCAGGCAGGCCAAAACAATGGATCTTCTCTTGGTCATTGTCATCATTGACTCCCACTGAAGTTGGCTTTGGCAGCAGGAAATCTTCCTTCTTTGTGTAAAGCGACAGACAAAGATTCATTCAGTGCAGATGAACAGATACTGATTGCAGATTAAAAGACAGGAGGGGAGCTGGATGCTAGTCAGCTGGTGCTGAGGCTGGCTGCATGCTTGTGTGTGTGTGTCCAGTGTACTCGTGTTACCCATGCTGTGGGGACCTGAATCTGTTTATACAGTCAGTGTGGGAAAAGCAAAAAAAGGTCTTTGAATGTTACATTTGAGGTTGAAAGCTTTCACAATTAGGGTCCAGATTTGGAAAGTTAGCTATGGTTTGGGTAGGTTTGCACAATCTCCGTGATGTCCTCTGAGGTGATGGAAACACAGACGTGTGTGTGTGTGAGTAAGAGGAAGAGTGCTACCGCTGCACTCTCCGCATCACAGAGGACCCTTGTTACAATTTGAGTGTGTGTTTGATGGTCAGAGGCGGAAAAGTGAAAGAGGCAAATGGATGTACTGGTCCAGTCCTGTGTGAAAGCGGGTGGCTGGGACAGGAGCGGCACTGTCCCTGCTGACCTCCATCTCTCTTTCACTCTCCCACTCTTTTCCTTTTTCCTTTCTTTGTCTGTCACATTCCTGCTGTTCAGCCAATGAGAGTAGCGGAGAATCACACAGTTAGATTTATTAATGAGTCCTTTTTGTAGGAGAGATGCAACACTGTGCCCTAAGAACAGCTCGGTTATTGACAGTGTCTGCTCACATTGATGCTACGTGTAGCATCTGAACACAAGTGCATCGCATATATGATTGTTGAGCACAGACGCTATCAAACATAACCCGGTAATAAGGATTACTACAGTGGCGCTGGGAGGTCAAATACAGTGTTGGTCAAGTTACTTGAAAAAAGTAATCAGTAACTAATTACTGATTACTTCCCCCAAAAAGTAATCCTGTTACTTTACTGATTACTTATTTTCAAAAGTAATTAATTACTTAGTTACTTAGTTACTTTTTAAAAACACGATTTACAACCTGAATAGGTGATAAAGCGATAGATCTTTCAGCTCAATTCTACTTTTTCTGCATAATCCATCATACAAAATGTAATCAAATGGAAAAGTCTCTTTTTAAAACTTGTTTTATTAGTTTTAATCTTTTAACTTTATGCATCAAGCAAAATTTTAATTAAATGCAACATTCTCTGACTGGAAGAAATTAGTTTAACATTTAAACCTATTTTCTGCACATTCCAGCACATAAAATAAAATAATTTTTTGTGTTTACACTCACTCTTTCAAATAGATGCAAGTAAAACACAGCAGAAAATAAATAAAGTCACAGACTAGCGGTCCTGTTGCTCTATTTTCACCTGTAAAGCAGGAGCGGGGTAGGCGGATGTTTATCCTGGTGCAGGTGTGCCGCAGCGGTCAGTTGAAGAATCCGCGAGTTTCTCTGTGAGTTTCCCATTACGTGGTAGCGCACTCGGTGCTTGCTTGGACGTTTAGGGTTTTTTTTTCGCTGTTTTTTTTCTTCCCACGCACAATGCTAACGGACGCTAATGTTTTTGTCACTTTTTGTGGAATCAAACTTAAAGTAAGGTCAGTACTTCCACGCTTTAAACGCTGCACGCTCATACTCTCTCCCGCACTCAATATATTATCCATTGTTGCTCTGCACACAGCTGTTGTCACGACCGTGGCACTTGCTTACGTCATTGTCATGAGACATTCTCGCAAAAAAAATCACGGTTTTAGTAACGCAGTAACGCAGCGTTCCTACGGGAAAGTAACGGTAATCTAATTAACATTTTAGCAATAGTAATCCCTTACTTTACTTGTTACTTGAAAAAAGTAATCGGATTAGTAACGCGTTACAAGTTACTGCCCATCTCTGGTCAAATACACTGCAGCTTAAACTTAAGAAAGTATGAGCTTGTAAAAATGCTGCAAAAGCTTTCAAAACACAACAGTTTAAATTTTTCTGGGAGAGGCATTCACAGCTTATGTATTTGTGTTGTGAGGGAGCAAAAGATGCAGGTAATTTTAATTGGATAATCCATAAGATACTGTAGATGCATGTTTGCTATTAGCCGTTTACACTTCTGTTGTGTTTTGTGAGCTTTTTCTGTGTTTTTTCTATTTACTGGTGTTTTCTTAAGTTGCAGTGCATTTGGCCTCTCAGGGCCACCATAGATTATAAGGACAATCTGTGAAAGATTTAGACTTTATTGAATCGTGCCACCTGCCACATCCTGGCATCCCATTTTATCACCTCAGCTAACCAGAGCTGTGAGGGTGGCGGTGATTCGATATTTTACTTGGCTGATGATTTTTACAACTGAAGGGTGCTAATGGAAGAGTCCATTAGTGGACACTAGTGGTTAAATTAGTTTATCTAGCATATATAATAGGGAGCATTCTGTCTTATTGCATCTAGCTTGGCCAGGTTAGATATCACAAAGACTGTATATAAAAGATGGCCGTAGGTTCTGTGCATAGAGTATAAATGATGGATTTAGCCACCATGATGTCCCTCATTGGTTTAGGATTGGATTTTGAGCCTTCTTTGTTAGCATTTCCGCTGCCACCTTATGTGGATGAAATGGTGACGTGCTAATGTTGTAGCTGCCATAGGGGCAATGCACACACACACATATTGGCTAAGTGGTGCCACGCCCGTAGTTCAGTTATCCAGGTGGATACGTTGTAAAACAGTTTACATCATAACTGTTTTTTATAGCATATTGCAAATATTCTTTTTCCTGCTACAAATTTGGGTATTTTAGGAGCTTTTGACTCCTTTTGCGAGCCTGCCTCAAGTGGCTCATGGAGGAACTGTAGTTTTGGTCACTTCACGCTGACTCTAAAACATCGAGCCAATGCAGAGGTGGCTTACAGCGGCGTTATTTCTCAGCAAACGCTCAGTTATGAGTTTTTGTGCTTCTCCCTGCAGGTGAACATTCTGCTACCAGTGAGCTTTGTGTTAGCCTGCCTCTTCCTTATCATCGTCTCCTTCTGGAAGACTCCAGTCGAGTGCGCCATCGGCTTTGGGATCATCGCCACCGGACTGCCCGTCTATTTTATTGGTGTGTGGTGGCAGACTAAACCCAAGTGGCTGCGAAATGGAATCCGTAAGTAAAACAAACTCCTCCCCCTTGTCTATGAATATGTTACTTGGAGCATTTTATTCCACCTGTTTTTGTGTGCGCTTTTAATTTGTGCATTAACCTCCTAAGACCCAAACTCTTCCACGGCATGCATTTTTAATTTCTCTTTGATATTTGGGCATATTGGGGCTGATGAATGTAAAAACAAAGAATTTCCAGATTTTTTTTTTTTTTTACCTTCTTTTTGTTTTTAAGACAAATAAGAGCCACATATGAGGATATTTGTTTAAAATGTTGATAGAACAGTAGCAGTATAATGTCCTTGTAAGTGGATATAAGGCCCTTGTAGAGCAAAATTGAGTATTTTGGTCTAAATAACCCAAAATGTGATGTCCACTTATGTGGACGCCAGGTCCTAGGAGGTTAATATAAGCTCAGTTGATTTTTACTGCGAAAATTCAGAGTTATCTCAGGTTCTGCGTAAAAGTTTCAATGCTAGGTTCAATAAAAACATGACAAGTTTTTCTTCTTGAAGCTTTTTAAAATTGTCCTCCGTTCTGCTGCTGATTAATATTTTAGGTTTATACGGTGGTGTGTTGATCCGTATTTCTCTCTTCAGCTGCTGCATTTTGTCCTTGTCAGTTTCCAGCTAAATAATAACATTTAACAATCAAATGTAAAATTTGGTAGGATTTCAGATTCATCATCTCAAGGCTTTACGTTGGGTAAAGAAAGATGTGGTGTTGGTCCACACTGATAGGCTTTCATATTTCAGCTCCATTCATTTGAACGTTTGCTTTGCTCTTGATTTGTATCCAAGCTTTTTTTTTTTTCTTTCTTTCATCGCTGAGTTAAATGTTTAACTCCAGGTGACCTCAGCTGTTCTGGCCCCTGAAACCCATTTCAGGGTTCAGGGTTAGACTCGGTTTGCTAAATCTGAAGGAGGTCCCTGTTAAAGGTTTTTATTAGTGGTGATCTCATGTTTTCCTCACTCATAGCTCTCCTGAGTAGAAATAAGAACGCCACTGTGGCCTTTAAGGTCAGATAAATGGGACTTGGGATGCAGTCGTTGTATTTGAGCTCTGTTTGGGTGGAAACTTAGGCGAAGTGATGATTAACCGTCTCCGATGTTTGTTTTTCAGACTCGACCACAGCTCTGTGTCAGAAGTTCATGGAAGTTGTGCCTCAGCAGTCCTAAAAACCAAGTCGCCCTTTTACTTCAGCCAAAAGGCCAAGACGATTGGGCTAAGATATCATAACTGATGATGTTTGAACTCCGCTAATGCTTTTCTCACACACACACACACACACTCACTCACTCACTCACTCACTCTCTCTCTCTCACATGCACACACACACCTCATATGAACTTGATGAAGACATCTGAAGTTAAACAGCCATCGTCATTCTTTTGGGGTTATTTGACCCTTTTAGTGTCAATAATTTGTAGTTTCTTTTCTTCTTTTCTTTTTATAAAACAAGAACTGTTGTTGTTTTTTTTGTTTTTTTTTACATTTTCACTAATTGTTCTGTAAATACGTCTAATCTGCTGTCACCAGAAACCTGTTGTATTTAGCGGTGCCTTTACGTTGCAGATGAAGGTGAGCGTAGGTGGGCGATGATGCAGAACCAGCTGTCAAAATAAACAAAAAACAAACAAACAAACACACAACAACTTTTCCCTTCAGGAAGTTGTTGCTGGATATCACTACACACTCTGTTTTGCTCCTGCAGTCTTTACAATTTCAGTGTTGTGTTGTTGTCTGTGCTGCTGTGCTTTTGACAGTAAGCATCTGTCTGCCTCTCACTGTTGGTTATTTGACCTGGCATGTTGTGCGTCTGTGCACAAAGCTGAACAGAGGCTGTGCTTTTTTTTTCCTTTTTTGAAATATTTAAAGACGATCAGAGTGCTGACGTCCTCTCACATGTAGGCCTGCTGCTGTGGTTTTATATCGGGTCAACGGGCAGTAAATTAAACCTAATGTATGTTTCGTTTGTCTGGCTAACCAAAGCCCAACTTAAATTTCTCTCTGAGTATAAAAACATGTGCAGTCTACTGATTCCTCATAGGACTTCTGTGTCTGAAGTGTCTTTTAAATCCTCATGTGGTTAAGCTTGACAGAAGTGCTCATGGGAAATAGTATTTTCTGAAAAGTGGGTCAAAATGTGCAACCTTTCTGCTGTTCTTTTTGTGTTTTTATTTTTTTTTAAGGCCGGGGCTGGGGTTGTCACTGATGTCAGTGATCAATATGTTGGATTACTGAGCCTGGCTCCCAGAGTGCCGCTTTTACTCCATCGCACTGAAAGTGTTTGAGGCAATGTTTCCAACTACATGCTGCAGTAAAGCCATGTAACACTCACAGCACGAGGTTAGAGTGGAAAGACAGAAACAATGCAGTTTTGTTTTGTTTGTTTTTTCTGTAGTGGATGTCTGTGTGTGTGTGTGTGTGTGTGTGTGTGTGTGTGTGTGATTGCAGAACATAGTTGTTTTTCTGGGCACAGACATATGAAGCTTAAATGCTCCCCTCTAAATTATTCCATGCAAACTTTTTCCCTTTTTTTTTTCCAACAATCCTATTCCGTTTTTGTATTTTTGTATTTTGGGAAGTTAAACTGAAGTGACACAGGAGTTTCAGTCTACTTATCCTCAGACTGTCAGTTAGGAAGTTTGATGTTTTTATTTTTATAATGGGTTCGTTGAGAGATGGAGCACGGTTTCACATCACAATATAACTGCTAGTTTTTCATTTTTCATCCTCGTCTTTTGTTTGTATTCCACGCACAGTAAAAGTTAAACAGAAAACTAGAGCTGCATTATTAGTGTCCACCCCGCTCCTCCTGGAAAAAGGACCAAAAGTACAGGTTACCATGGCAGCGGTGGATCCAGGAGGAGTGATGTGTATGTTATAGAGTTAGAGCCTTCTAACACTCCAGCCATCGCTCAGAGCTGATGGAGAAACTAACATAAATGCGACTGTAGGAACTTTATTTATTTGTAGCAAACTTTTGATGTGTATTATTAGTCGCTCTAATTTGTTTACAGGGCATTTTGTGAAAAGTGCTTGTCAAATAAATCTTGAGTTTTTTTTTCCAGTCTTGTTCTGTTTTGTTTGGTTTTCATCGTTTGCTCCTCCCAGCTTTCTTTGCATTAATTTATTTGTAAGGAGTATAAAGTACAGATATTTGTGTTAAAATTTACAGAGGGGAGAAAAACTACTTAAGTACAGATAACTAAAAATTAAACTTAAGTACAGTATTTGTAGTTTGCTATTTTCCCCTCTGCTGACAGTTAAAAGCATTTCTTCCTTTATGGTTGCTTCTCTTCTGTAGCCAAAGCTAAATGCCAACATACCAAGGCCACACCTCTGCTCGTTCCGGCCAACTTTACAACCCAAATATAATATAACCCTGTTAAAATATAAAGATAAGATAACTCTTTATTGTCATTGTACAGTCATACGTAGTACAGTAGTACAATGAAATTGGAAAACTGTCCTACGTTGGCACTACATATAACACCATACGACACATGACAACACAGTATATTTATAAATATAAATATTATTATTGTTATTGTTTTAAACATTGTTACCTTCTCTCTCCCCCCCCCCCCCCCCCCCCCTCAAAAAAAAAAAAAAAAAAAAAAGGGAGGTAGCCAGGTCAGCTATTTGCATTGATCAGGGCTATTGCCCTGTTGTAAAAGCTGTCCTTGAGTCTGTTTTACCAGGACCACAGCAGCCTGAACCTCCTGCCAGACAGCAGCAGCTTAAACACCCGGTGTCCTGGGTGTGTGCAGTCCCGTAGGATGCTGCGTGCCCTCTTGAGACAGCGAGTGCTGTACAGGTCCTTCAAGGAGGGAAGAGGATGTCCAATGATTTATTTATTTTTTTGTTGCCATATTGATGACCCTCTGGAGTGCCTTTCTGTGTGCTGTGGTGCAGCTGGAGAACCACACACCGATGCAATATGTCAGCACACTTTCAATGGAGCAGCGGTAGAAGACGGTCAGCAGCTCCTTCTTCAGGTCCATTTTTCTGAGGATTCTCAGAAAGTGGAGACGCTGTTGGGCCTTCTTTAAAACCGCAGAGCTCTTAGAGCTCCATTGGAAGTCTCTGTCTATGTGCACACCCAGAAACTTGAAACTGGAGACCCTTTCCACGCACTCCCCGTTGATGCTGACAAGCTGCAGCTCAGACTTCCTCCTTCTGAAGTCAACTACCAGTTCTTTTGTCTCGGTGGTGTTGAGGTCCAGGTTGTTATCTACACACCAATCTGACAGCCTCTGAACATCAGCTCTGTACGCTGTCTCATCTCCCCCAGAGATGAGCCCCACCATGGTGGTATCATCTGCAAACTTGATGACTGTGTTGTCTGGGTGGGTACTAACACAGTCATGTGTTAACATGACAGTACACATACTGTAAAAAAAAAAAAAAAAAATTAAGTAAAGGAAAGATAAATGAAAATTCTACCTAAGTACAGTCATGGACTATTTGTGCTTCATTGCTTCCCACCCCTGCATTTAACCCTTAAATTTCCAGTTTACATGATCCAACACCTTGTTTTAGGACGTCCATGTGCAGCGGGCTTGCTGCATGATTTGTTGTTATTAAAATTACATTAGGTCCTTACTGTATTTTAATACAATAAATGTATTTCCCGAAACGTAGTAAAACATTAACTAGAGAAACGCTGACATAATCATAAAATCCCATTGCCAGCACCTGAGGGCTTCCATGCTGGACTTGTGCTGTCTGACGTTAGCAGGTGTAACACTGACAGCATCTGTATAAACTTTGAAAAAAGGCGAGCGTAACAACAGAAAGTTTAATTTTTTTTTATTTTCTTGAGGAAACAAGAGCAACTCCAGCCTGTTGATATTTCCATGGAAAAAACCCCCCAAAGTGGTGGATGACTAGCATGGTGCAAACATGGTTAAAATGTAACCTTAGAAGATCTACATCTTTAAACCCTTCACTAATAATAGTAATGCTGTTTATTGATAAAGTTATTTTTCTTAGACCAAATCACTGGTTCCTGGTCCCCTTATCCAGGTTGTACCTTTAAGCTTGCTTCCTTTGTTTAGCACTTGAATAGCCTCTCATTCAGCTCGGTAGGAGTAGATGGGCAGGAAGTAAGAGGCTGCCATGTTTGGTCTCCCTGCTGCTTGTTGGATATCTGCAAAGTGCCTCTTCAGGCTTCACTCCGCTTCTTTTCAAACTCTTGATCGGTCCATGTTCACGTGCTCCAGCATCCGTCAAAGATCTTCAAGAAGTCGGAAATTCCTTCACCCCACTTTTGGCCCTGTGTGCAGACTGAATGGATGTTGGACGTTTAATTAGTTGAATTAATTACATTTACTTTGAAAGCTAGTCTGAAAGGCATGTTTTGAGCACGAGGGGTTAAAAAGCAACATTAACGACTGTGCTGCGGTTTCAAGTTTTTCTTTTCTATTTTTGTAAGAATTTGTGTTTTTTGTTTTTATTCAGGACAATAAAGTAAAAAGAGACTTCACAAGACTACAAAATACTACACAATCATATCAACAGACACTCCCTGAAACATTTAGATGGAGTTTAAAAGCTAATCGTGGAAAGAAATGTGTTATGTAGGTGCTAACTGTTGCTGCTGCTGTGGATAGTTCTGTGAATGCGTACTGACAGTAAACCGTTGTGCTAGATTACAGCAGGATGTTTGGTCTTTAAGGTTAACATGACACACAGCTGATTGATGTTCAAACAAACATAATCCTCTCAAGCATTCAGAACATGCAATGCAGCCAGGAGTGGAAGTGGATTACGGCTCCGAGGTCACTTTACAGGCTTGTGGTAAAGGTAAGGCATGGATACCTGAACCTCTGAACCCTGTACACCACTACAAAGAAGTAATATTTAAGTCCTGATATGTAATTTATTTTGAAATCTTAAACTTTCATTTACATTTAACCTTTTGTATTGTCTATATTGGTACCTAACGTTCTGTTTATTTTAGCCTTTTGTGTACAGGGCTTTGTGACTGCCTATGAAAAGCGCTTAATAAATAAAGTTTACTTACTTACTAGAGAAGTATTCTACAGTTGTACATATCAGGAGATAATAAAGGTCATCTCTTGCAGGTCTTAAAATTAGATATATACAACTTAAGGTGAACCACACGACGTATTACATTGAGTCGTTGTTTTTTTAAACAAATATTAAGACAAAATGCAGAAGCAGTGTGTCAAAAACTAAGTACACCCTCAGCTGCTGCTGATCAAATACACTTGAGTGACAGATTATCAGCAAGACATATAAAAGACGCGTTCAGTGAAAACCAAACACAGGTTGTCTCATAGCAACTGTCAGCATGGTGGTGGAGGGGTGATCTTTGAGTTGAATAAGAACTTCTCTACATACTAAAAGATTTGAGTGTCAAATATAGGGAATAGGAATTGATACGAATTTAGCGATTCCATTATCAATATCGCTTATTCTCTTTGGGTGCACTTTAAGAGTCACCACCATCGCTAAGCAGCACAGACATTACATTCCTGCAAATCAGTTGCCTGCTGTATGATCAAATGTTTGTGCCGATCACTGTTTTGGTCATTACTCAATAAAAATAATGTATTACACATAGTACCCAGAACACTGACCTAAAGTAATGCAGTATGCAGTAGCGGTTTTAGATACGGGCGACACGGGCGGTTGCCCGGGGCGGCATCGTGGTGGAGGGCGGCATCACGGGCATCGGCAAAAAACTGGGAATGTCGCAGGCACCAATCGGTTTTCTATCGCCCATTTGCTGGGAGTAAGGGCGCCCTTCGTTTGCGAGGTGCGCCTGCTGCTTGCGGCGCAGAGAGGAGAGGGCGGGGCGGCGGGGGATTCTCTGACTGGCTGGAGCAGCATCTAATAACCAACTCACAAAATAAAACAAAATAAAAACAAACCAACAAACACAAAAACACCAGACATTATAATACAGACTTATAATTTGCACCGATGAGAGGGAGTGTTCGCCCAGGGCGCCAAACAGGCTAGGACCGCCACTGGCAGTATGTTACTCAGTTACTCCCATGAGAAAGTAATCCATTATACTACTTGTTACATTACTTTCAGAATTCTCTGTAAAATGACCTGAAACACAATGTCTCATAATTACCATTTAACATTATAAACCGACAGACCACAGTCCTACAGCAAAAATAAAAACCAGCACAAAGACACTAAAGCGCTCGTCACAGTGATTCTACTTTAAAAACATGAACAGGTAGAAACGGGAGCTGCACACTATCTGCTCATTAGTTTTGTTACCTGTTGGATCTCAGGGTCTGGCTGCTGGGCTGGGGTCAGCATTCACTCAGCTTTATCACCACTCTGGGTTCTTAGCTAGCTTAGTGTTAGCATGCTACCTATGCAGGTGCTTGTAAAGAGCCAAAGTTGTGATAGCGACATAATGCAATTGTTTCTGTCCTGGACGCAGTTTGCACTTCACCATTGCACTCTTGCCTTTTTGTGCAATAAAAAATAAAATGTCCACATCAATGCTGCAGAATATGCCTCTATTTTACACTATTGTATTTCACATACAAACTGAAATCAGCTGATGGTAGCATAAGCACAAGTGGTGATAAGCGGGATCACTGAACTCAGCTTCCTAAAGGATTATTTTTCTCACCTCCTCATTCTTTAATATGTTCCTACTAATCTTGTTGCCTTTATATTCCCTATATGAATGCAGAAACGCATCCACTGCATGTCGCACTAATCCTGAAATTCATAAACGTACAAGTGGTTGTAAAAAATACTCATAAATTAATTTTTCCAGCAGAATCTATAAAGCAGATATCATCTATTGTGCAATATTTTGCAGAGACGCCTCGGTTCACCTTGTGTGTCCATGCCTGAGAAAGGGAGCGAGGTGTTTGTGTCAGAGTTGATCATGGCACACCTGGTCAAACACCAGTGTGTGTGTGTGTGTGTGTGTGTGTGCAAGGGTGAAAACAAGCGATCTCCATTCATGAGGTGCCATGGTCTTTTTCATGGTTCTTGATTATTGTTGTAAAGCTGCATCTGAAAGCTGGGGTTTTACTCTATTCCCTGTTTTCAGTTTACTACAGCTCCTTGTTTCTGTTTTTATTTCACTTCATATCCCTTATTACTGTATTGACTGATTTCCCCAGTGCCATTTAAGGACTTTTATTTTGTGTTAATATTTTGGACCCACCCTTCTACTTAAAGTATTTTTCAGTATTTTTCAGTCAACAGCATCCTCAGTTTGGTTTTTAGTGTTTTTAGTCTGCTTTTGGTTCCTCTTTGTAAACGTATGGCCGGCCTGACATGAGGTTTACTAAGGTTTGAATATATTCCATGACAATATGTAATTTCTATTAGAGATGGACCGATCCGATATTACGTATCGGTATCGGTCCGATACTGACCCAAATTCCTGGATCGGATATCGGCGAGAAATAAAAAATGTAATCCGATCCATTAAATATCAAAAAAGCACCTCACAAAACTTGCTACACGGCGTAACCCGGCTCATAACCGTAGCACGTTGCAGCAGTGTGGTCACGTGATAGAGGGCTGTGTGCATTTGTAGCCTGTTAGCAAACATTTTATCTCCGAGGAAGTTATCTCAGAGAGAAGTAAAGCAAGTGTGTAAGTTCATCTCTGAATGTTTGTAAAGCATTCCCACATTAAGCTTAACAACCGATATATGGAGCAACTGCCTCTTTCCCTCCCTCTCCTGCTCTTACTTCAAACATTAAACTGATCAATGATCAGCTGATCGGCTTTTCTGTCGCGAGTCCGTCTCTCTTCTTTGTTTTTGGCCCACTTCTCACCAGAAAGAGGAAACCAGCGGCTGAACAACAGCAGCACGTTTAAGCTTGATAAGCTGTTGTTAGAATTTATTTAATATTACTTTCTAGACCAGGATCTTTTTCTATGCAGCTGACGGCTGGTAACTCTGCAGGGGCGGATCTAGCAAAGTTTAGCCAGGGGGGCCAATAGGGCATGAACAGGGAAAAGGGGGCACAAAGACATACTTTTCTTTCTTATTCTCATTTAAAATGTCTAGCTTTTAATAAATAATTATCTGACTCTTACACCCAAAGTTTTAATCTGATGTAAAAAATATATAGAAGTCCATTACTGTATATAGTAACTATTAAGTCTAATATACCCTAGTAAGCTATAGTAATTTTTCCTTTGGGAAGGTACCATCTGTGCAGTCTGCAGTTCTGTTGAAGAAAGATGTTGAATCTATTTAATATTTCTTGAAAAATAATTGATTTCTGTGCATTTTCCTCCCTGCATCAAATTAAAGTTGATTATGTTGATTAAGCATCATGAGGTGGGGGGTGGTTCCCTTTTTTTTTTTTTTTGCTGGGAGTTTGCAACCCTATTAGTTAGGTTGCTTAATATTTCTGCTAAGTACTCTTTAAAATAGCAGAATAGGGAGGATGGAGTAGGTTTAAGTTTATTAGATTGATCAGTTTTGCTGAACTATGAAATATTTTGGGCGCAGTGTATTTTTTACATACAGGTATAACAGAATAGCTTTAGTGTTGTTATTTATTTAAACTTGAGTATAAACTTATACAAAATGCAGCAAGATATTAAAAAACCCGTTTTATTTATTAAAAAACACACTATATCGGATTCATATCGGTATCGGCAGATATCCATATTTATGATATCGGTATCGGTATCGGACATAAAAAAGTGGTATCGTGCCATCTCTAATTTCTATAAGGCTCATTGGCACTCAAAGTTGACCTGTTATGTTTTTCCTTTTGCTGTAACTGCTGCTATAATGGTGGATGTTCATATTAAACATAAACATAGCTAAAAGTTCAAATAATGTCTAAACCTGTGGTTTCAGGGAATTTGTTCTTAGCTTTTTTTTGTAGTGTTGCATTGACTACAGCCGTGTGGAAAATAAATGAATGACGGATGGAGTTCAAGTTTATCAGGATGATGTATTAACCCTTTAAAGCCGGTCAGAGCGGGCACGCTATGTTTTGCGTAACTACTTTTAAATCCCGGTAGCTCTGCAACCACGTAAGCTAGCGCAATAATATTTTTTGCATATGAAACCGGAGGAGTTGTACTTACATCTTATGCCATCAGCTTGTCCTGGGTCACAGTTTCCTTCCACATATAGCTTTGCAAAAACTGCATAAAAAGCGCTTGCAGCAACAGAAACATAATATTCCAGAAACACGCTTTGCCGATCCGATCAGCTGTTTGTAACACTTCTACAACCATCAGCATGAACTATCGCATGTCCGCCATGACCTGCCTGAAACCGGAAGTGATGTCATTGTTGCGGAAATGTAGTTTTTTTTACCATCAGGGCCTCATGAGCCTATACTGGTGTTTTTAAAAGTTATGTTTGACTTTATGACTTTCTGTGTCGTTTCTGGGATGCTTAGGTCTCATATTGCACTGCTGGAAATAGTTTATTTTGATGCATATGCTGTTTTTTTGCAAATTTGCATTATAATATTTATTTTTGTTTTTCCTGCAGTATATAAAAAATGGTGTATTTCAAAAATAAAACTATGAAGACACTCAAAATAAATTTCCTGTGGTGGGAAACTATTTTGTGCAACTTTTTTGTATTTACAGTTTTGAGGGATAAGCCTCTTAAATTTCTCTAACTAGAAATATATGTTAAAAAAGCAAAAACGATTTTCAATTTTTTGTAGTTTATTGCACTTTTTTGCAATTTATGTAATTACTATGCACTTAATGCAGACATATTATTAAAATCACGGCTATAATGGTTGTATTGATGTATAGCAACTTGAAATGCTCCCAAAAATGGGACTACAGCATGTAAAAATATAATATAAGCTCTGGCCGACTTGGTTCTATGGTAGGTCTTAAAGGGTTAACCCTCCTGTTATGTTCGTTTCTCAGGTACAGCAATGATGTTCCTGGATAAGTTTGACTTGACATATTTACTTATCCAAAAGTGTCAGAAAACAAAAAAATCTACTAATGTTTATATCTCATTATTAAATCCTTTACTAGCCATTTCAATCGATATTTAGTTCAGTGGTGTTCTGTACCTCTCACAGATCTCACAGGGTTGAAAAGAATACGCCAGGAGTTAGCTGTGCTCGCGGACTCTATCGAGCCTTGACCTCCCGGTCAGCTATCGCGCTGGTGGATAACAAATATCTGTCGGTGTGCTCCAGACATTTTCATTCTGGTAAGTTATAGATATGTTCATATCACTCTTTATCTGGTCTTTTAAGTCTGACATCACTAGCCGTGTCTTGGCTCAAACTCCGCTGCAGGTCCATAAATCACACGATTGCTGTGGCATCACTGAGTGTTGAAAAAATATCTAAAGTCTTTCATCTATAATAAAATGATCAGCGTTCTGCTCTACCATGTGTAACAATTGAGTTTATCATCCAGGCATCCATGAAAATGAAATTAGCAGGAAGTTAGCTCGCTAGATTCCATACAATATAGCATGTCCAAACTGAGGGATTTTGGAAACAAATTCAAACGTACAGCTCTGCTATGACTTCCAACATAAATGAAGACGGAGAACTAAACAGCAGTGGCGTTTGTAGGGTTACTGAAGTTTGGCTAGCTGGTGTATAAAGACGAGCAACGAGTTTCCTCAATTTTTTTGAGTTCTGGGAACTAATTCTATTTTACAGTGTAGTAGGAATTTATTTTTTTCCAGTTGCAAATGTATCATTACATCTTATTAATGCTGATTTGATAGGAGGCACTCTTTGCTTCCAGTTTAGTAAAAGTAAACAGCGTGCTAGCAGCGTCACAAAATGTATTACATTATTTTGGTTGGTTAACAAATCTACAACAACCGGCTTCACTCCAAATAAAGCGCAACTTGGGTCTGGGTTAAGTGTTTTTTTTTCAGAATCTTAGACAAGTTTTGAAAGACATTATTCCAATATGTTGTTATACAGGGACAATTCCAAAACATATGTGCCAGTGAAGCAGGTTGTTGTTTACATCTTTCACAGGACGAGTTTACATTGGGGAACATTTTTGTTCAAGTTTCAACTTCGATAAATGGAGTCTATGTAGCACTTTAAACTGTAAGAGTCCGTGACGGATACATACAGAGGAAGAATGTACATTTTCTTGGGCTTTTGTCCATTGTGAGTCTCACATAAGGTCCTTGTTATGATCTAAAGTTTTCAGTGTTTGCTTTATGTGTGACTCCTCCCACCAGAGGATGGCTGTGGGTCTTTTCCCTTTCTCCCTTAGGAGGTGGACACCTGTTTCTTCCTGTCCTGGGATTGGATATTGGTTGATCACCTCCAGTACTTAACTACTGGATGACAGCCTCCTGGCCCTCTCTCTCCTAACCTCCACCATCTAACAAAGAACCTGTGTTTTTGATTCGTTACTGTGTAGAGTGTCTTTGCCAAAATGATTTGCAAGTATAACCTTGTGTGTGTGTCTGGCGTTAGTACCTCCATTTTGTAAATAGCTGTAAATAGTTTTGTCAAGTAGCAATCGTGTATTTTGTTCACCTTGTATATATTCTTCACTGCAGCAGCCTAGTAGGCGTGAGAAGCCATTTTTGTTGATTACGTTTTCTCCTGTTTTTCATTTAGAAAGTTAGGTAAGTGAATTGTCTTTTGGTTGTTGTTGTTTTTATTTGTGTAGGAAAGCATAGGGACCATTAGGGAGTTTTGTTTGTTATTTTTGGCACTGCTCACTGCTGAAGAAAATAAATGGCTGCTTAGCACTTTAAAAAGATATTGTTGTTTGTGTTCTTGCTTGGGTGGTGTGTGAGTGGGCCAACTTCTTGTTGTGTTCAATACTTGCCTAGACTAAGAACGTAACAGTCCTTCTGTCAGGCATCCTTCAGATGCTCAAGCGTAGTAGTTCCGTCCAGTTGTGACAATATATTGTGAATTTTTGTTATTAGTCCTTTTTTGAGTGGATCAAACTGGAATAAGTTATCTAAGGTCGAGTCTGGGGGTCGATCTGGAAAGGATGGAAATAGACTCTTTACAAAGCTTCTGATCTGTAAATATTTAAAGAAGTCGTTACTATGCAAGTTCAATTTTTCTTGCAATTGCTGGAATGTGGGAAAACCTTACTAATAAATAAATCCTTTATTAAATACAGCCCCTTGAGGTTCCACTGGAGAAATGAAATGTTTGAGAGTGATGGGGTGAATGTTGCGTTATTCATGAGTGGAGTTAGTATGGAAGCGTCTTTCCTTCCATAATGTTTCCTTATCTGAGTCCAGAGTTTAATTGTATGACAGATTGTACCGGATTCTTAAAATCATGTTTAGGGATAGGGAGAGCCAGACAGATCATAGCTTCTGAGGAGGGATAGCAACTTTCACTTTCCAGTTGAAACATTTTTAATGCACATTGGAACATCCTACATATACAATCTAATATTTTTTCATGACATTGATTTTTTTAAAAAATGTATTTTACATTATGAATGTTTTTTTTATAATGGAGTAATTATAGCTGCCAGCTTGTCTATCTCTCATCTGACAGTGTCTTTCAATTATCAGGTCGAGTCTTCAGAATATTTTGACACAATAAATATATAAATATATCTCTACATCCAGAGACTTGCTGTTAATTCATCCTTTGACTTATAGACCCCAGCCAAGATGAGGACCCCCAAATATCCATCCTTCCAATTCTTCGTCCTTTTAGATTATTCATTTCACGAATGACTTTCTATACCGAGTTGGGCATGACCAGCTCAAAGGCTGACTTGTAAAATGAGTAACAGGAGGGTCAAAACACAAACATGGGGAGTCTCACAGCGATCTGCATTATATGACAGCTTAGACTTTATACTGTCTTTGAGAACTCCCCTGCATCCTTGAAAATGCCCTGAAATCACCACTGATGACTGAGCATATTCTTATCTATGACCCCATAAGTCATAAACAACCCTAGATATTTTGTCTCACTGGTAAGGACATGATATCTGTCTCAAAACATGATAGTATAGTAAATCACATCCATACTGCTTAATACTAATAATAAATTCATGATTGTAGCGTACATAGCTTTCTGTGTCTGAATATTAACAGGGATGAGATAAGGCACATACATCTATATGCTTTTAAGGAGGATCTATTATAAATCCCAACCCTTTTGTCAGGATCTGGGTCTGTGACCCATCATTTTGAGTTTATTTTTGTATTTTTGATTTCTTATGTTATATTGAAAGGTTGCTAAGTTCTAGTATTATTATTAGTTTGTCTTGAGTTTTAGTCTAGTCCTTTTTTACAAGTCTTTTCTTGTCCTCTGTGTGGTCTCAGTGTTTTTACTTTCAATTATGCCTGTGAGTTTGGCTCTCCGCATGTTCTAATTGTCTAGCTCGTGCGGTCATGTCTACGTCTCTCCATGTTTCATGTTTTATTTTGAAGAGTCTGGTGTTTCCATGTTTAACGTGTTTAGTTTTACTTCCCCTGTGGCGTCATTATGTTTATTCCAGTCAGCTGTTTCCCCCGTGTGTTTCCACAGACTGAATACCTCCTGTGTGTATTTAGTTTGTGTTTTCATTCAGTCTTTGTCAGGTCGTCTGTTTTTCCACCTCAACGTTACTTCAGGTTTAAATTCTTTCATGATTCTGTTCAGGGCATGTTCATGTTACCTCTTCATAGTTCCTTGCATGCACCTGTTTAGAGTCATGTTCATGTCACTTTTGTTGTAGTCATCACAATTTAGTTTTTCCCAGTTTAGGTTTTAGTTTTAGTTCTTGCCCTCTGTTCGCCTTGCTTTCTTTTTGTAGTTGTTTTTTCAGTCTAATAAACAGCTCGCCTTTTGTTTAAACTCAGTTCTGTCTCCTTCCATGTCTGCACCTGGGTCCTCCTTCTCACTCCCACACAGTCAGCTTCAGCCAGACTGTGACTTTTCATTTTCCTATTCATCGTCCTCCTGCGAATACGACAAGATGTTCTGTGCTTGCATTTATTTCATGTATCACATACATCGCCCATATGTAACTTCATAGTTATCAAACGTTGTATCTGCAACAGTAATTAGCTCATGGGAAACAGCCAGATTGCCTCAAGTTTTCCTGCATGTTTTAATTACCTTATGATTTTGTGTTGAATGATTTCATGCTTGTTTTTTTTGTTTTTTTATACTTTTGTACCTTTTTCTACCCTTTTTTTTTGTCAAGTTTGTGTAAGTTACAAACGTTAATCCTGCTATGAGTCAGCTGTTTGGTTCGCCTCTTAGAGTCAGGAAGTATATTTGTTTAAGGTGGGCTGTTTGCTAACTTGTTTGGTCAACCCGTTGAAACACCAGAGACCAGTTGGTATTTTAGGGTTTTATGGTCTCACCTTACATCTTTTAAAAACTAAATTTTGACTTGCAGCAAAGCAAAGTTAGTTTGGTTGCAATACTGCAAAATAAAACTAATTAAGCAGTTTTACTTAGCAACTTCAACTTATGCCGTCCATGTGGTGCAGTGGGCAGTAAGTGTATGGCTGTTTAAGGAAGATTGAATCATTTTTCTGTGTCTTATAGAATTTAAGTTCTACTTAGATTATTTTATTCAACTAAATTCAAATCTCTTTGATTTCAGGCTACATTAAGTTTTTTTTTTATTTATTTTTTATATAATCAGTGTTAATTCACCAAATCCAAATGTATACAGTTTAATGGTATTTAAATTAGCTATAAATTTGAATAGTTATATGCATTTGTGGACTTTTTGTCTTTAATTATCTAAATATTTCATTAAAAATCTCATCACAAGCCGGTCACAACAGATGGCTGCCCCTTCTTGAGCCTCAGGCTGCCAGTGGTTTCTTCCTGTAAAAAACACAAAAGAGGAGTTTTTCCTTCCCACTGTCGCCAAGTGCTTGCTCAGAGGTCCTCGTGACAAAGGGCAGTCCTGGTGTAGTCCAACACCGTATGGGAAAGAGTCCGACTTACTGCTGTGCCCTGAATGCTCGTACAGGGACCAAATCTCTCGTAGCAATGGACCACACACCCTATTATCCTGAAGCACCCCCACCCCAGTTTAAATCTTAAAGTATTAAGAATATTTCACATCTTGAGTGTTGCCAGTGCTTCTTGTGTCATATACTGGTTTCCCTTTTTTCCCCCCCTAATTCTCTCCCCAAACCAAGCGGCAACACCAAAGCCTGAAAAAACGAAGCCAACACAGATGCCAAAAACTGCAGTTCCTCTAATATCCACTTGAATCTCTAAACATGAGTCAATCACAATACGTTCCAATGTTAAAATAGCCAGATTTACAACATTAATAGGCATTGATCAGTTTTATACTGCTTGGCACAACCAAACAACCGGGGTACTTTGAACTGACAAAAACGGCACCACTCAGTTGTGAGCCTAGATGTTGTAGCCAACATAAGATGATATTTCTAGTTCTTTTGTGAGTCCAGCTCATTGTGTTTAACTGCTGTTTATGTATTTACTGAATGCTGTACTGCATGTTTGTATTGTTGAGTGATATGAACCTTTTGATGATGAAAATATTTGGTATTATGAAGAAATTTGAATAAATGAAGGTTCTGCGTTGAAGTTACCACGACAGCTGTGTAGTAACCTTTATTTTTACAGCTGCTTTTGATAAACAAATGTACAGTACATTGTGTAAAGCAACACACTTTTATTTAGAACTACAACAGTACATCAAGTCCACGGTGTCTGATAAAGGGTGTGAGAGGAAACCCAATAGAGCAGTGACTGCAGTTCAACAAACAGTCTGAGTCCACACAACAGGGGAACACTCACAGGTGTGAGCTCTGATTTTCACTTCCCCATATAAACAGTCGCACACAAGCTGAAATGTCAGCAGACAGTGGATTACACACAGACACACCCACTGGGTGGAACACTGGGATCAAATACTCACTTGTGTTTGTCTTTCTCTATTGTTTCTGAAGTTTAAAGGAACACAGAGAGAAGAATTTAGGTGCAAGTGCAGAGTAGCAGAGTAAATGCCTTTTTGACTACAGAATTCTTTTGACAAAACAAAAACTAACAAACAAAAAAAGGTGGAAATGTAGATGAAATATAAAATTCCAAAGTTTTTGGTAGAAAAATGTGATTCAGATCAGCAGATGGGGAAAGATGTCAAATTAAAACTGTTTATATAAAATGAGAAAAATACGTTTTATGCTGTAGAGAAAGACAGGAAGAAAGGCAGGGAAAGAGGAAATAAGCAGAGTAACATGTAAGACATCGATCAGTCATCTCAGGTTTTACATCTCACCAACTTGTGTGAAGGTACAGTTTGGTCCTCAGAGAGCTCGATAATTTAAGGAATACATTCATAAATGGAACGAGACAGTGTGAAGCCACCGTACTTCTCACACCACTGATTAAACTTAAATATGTAACTGTACATTTCCTCATAAAAAAATTACAGAAAAAGTTAGTCACAAATAACTGAACACAACACATAGATACTTAAAACAACGGAGGAAATCTAGTGGGAAGAAGGACAAAATTGGCACAAAGGGATATAAAATGACAGAAAAGAGCAAAATGGTTCAATAGCTCAAACCAACCACCCCGAGTGGATGCAAACAACTAGAAAGCTGGTGAGAAGGGGGATGACCCAGTAACAGAGTGATTATAGCACAGTACAAATGCCATTACAAATGAGTTCCCAGTTTGTTTTGTGAGCGAGCTGACCTCATTAGCCTGCACTTTTTCCTCAAATTTCCCTTCTTTGCCTGCTGCCTGCACACCATCTCTGATAAATAAAAAACAACATATTTAAAATTGCCACAAAAACAGGCACAAAAAGACTACATGATGAAAAACATTCAAAAGAACCAAAAATAATGTCATGTTTCACCAAGGTAGACAAAGGAGGCAGGAATGCTGAATAAAAGTTAAACATTTAACACTAACCTCATTAAAAAAAAATGTAGAAAACACAAAGTCTCATAGGCTTGTTCAGGTAATACAAGCAAAAGAAGAATAAGGACAGACATGAGGTGCACAGATGCACTGACAAGGCATGTGGAGAAAGGCATGGGTACAAACACACAGTTACAATCATGGGAAAATAGACAAACAAAGACCAACTGCCAAAATAAACTAGGAAGTAACAATTAAGACTTTAGCTCACCCTGGGTCACCACACCTGAATCAAATGATTAGTTCATTACCAGGCCTCTGGAGAACTTCAAGACATGTTGAGGAGCTAATTTAATCATTTAAATCAGCTGTGTTGGATCAAGGACACATCTAAAACCTGCAGGACACCGGCCCTCGAGGCCTGGAGTTGGACACCCCTGCTTTTGTGTCTCTTTCATTCTGAGAATCCTGCCTCTACACCAGGAGTGTCCAACTCCAGGACTCAAGGGCCGGTGTCCTCCAGGTTTTAGATATCACCCTGGGCCAACACACCTGAATCAAATGATTACTTCATTACCATGTTGAGGAGGTAATTTAGCCATTTAAGGCTACATCCACACGTACCTGGGTATTTTTGAAAACGCAGATTTTTCTATGCGCTTGCACCTTTCGTCCACACGTAAACTGCGTTTTTGGTCACTGAAAACGGAGATTTTAAAAACTCCGGCCAGGGTGGAGATTTTTGAAAACTCAGTTTTTGCATTTCCGTGTGGACGAGAAAAACAGAGAAAACGTAGCGTCAAAGGTGTGCGCATTTTTTGACGTCACACTGTGCGCCACGTTATTGTTTCGATGAAATGAATTTCTACAATACTGTTACTATTAATTGTACTCTCTGCAGTGTTTAAATGCTTACATATACACACACAGTTACTGTCCCTCCACACATAAGACTTGGTTCTGCTTCTATGCCCCAGCTTTGTTTACTTTTTCCCACCGAGGCTTCTAGACTTCTGACTGGCCAACATTTCTGCACGGTTAGGAATATAGCGCCACCTGTTGCTTTGGCATGTTCCTAGCAGCGTTTTCCTTCAGTTCTGCCTTTACGTGTGGACGGGATTATTTTTTTAAACGAAAACGGAAAATCTCCGTTTTCAAAAATACCCGTGTACGTGTGGACGTAGCCTAAATCAGCTTGTTGGCTCAAGGACCAATACATACAACATATTAGGCTATGTGACAAATCGTCGGTATGTTGTGCGTTCGGAAAAAGGAGGAAACATGAGAACTGTTTGGACTGAATCTAAACATGTACATTTATTTTACTTTCTCATCATGAAATGCTTTGGAAAACACTATCTAACATGATTAAGGTTGTGGTTAAGGTTAGGGATAAGGTTACGGTTAGGGTTAAGGTTAGGGCTGGAATACACAGCTGAAATGTGTGTTACCGCTGGGAGCGTCATTCTAATGGATTTCATTCACAACCCAGCGCATATCATTGGGATTCCTTGGGACGTGACAAATCGTCGGTATATTACGCATTGGGAATGAGAATGGCCTCCAAGGACACATCTAAAACCTGCAGGACGACGGCCCTTGAGGCGTGGAGTTGCACACCCCTGCTCTACGCAGAGGCAGACATCCTGCTATCAGCTGCTCTTCAGTCCTTGCATTCAAAGTGGCCACACTACATTATTTAAATCTATTTAAATCTTTCTTAGAGGAAAAAAAGAAAACAAACAAGATTAACAAAAATTATCAGCTGTGAGAATATTATTTCCACAGGTGAAGTTGAGGAATTTAAAATATGGACATTGATGGAACCAACCTCAAATGGTCATTAGAGGAACTGCAGTTTAAAAAAAAAAACAGCAACTATTGTGCAGTTTGCTGCTTTCAGTTAAATTATTCAAATCTAGCGTTGTGCTTGGTTTAAATGTTAACACCTGAACTGAGGCGCGAAACATCAACAACAAAGGAGACGATTTATTGCCGTCTCCAGTCGTGGAGCAAATCAGAGGTGCTGTTGGGTTAAAATAGCAAGTGAACAAATGTTTCATAGGGCAAACGGTGACAAACAGCCAGAACAAGGGGCTCAGAATAAAACTTGATTCTATTTGTGATTAGGTTAGGGTTAGAAACTGAGATATATGAGATGAGTGCTTTGTTTGATTTGCTTTGTTTCAGGAGAATGATATCAGTTTTCCATGACGCGTCGTAAATCATGTTCGTGTGCGCGTCAGCGGCAGCGTCTATTTGAAGCCTCCTTTATAATCACAGCAGGGGTCATTTCCTATCTTTTCAGCTGTCAACATTTTGGATCATCTCATCACAGCTCTCCTTTATTGCCTCCCTGCAGCTTCAGTCACGGCCAGACTCTCAGATTAACAGGCAAACAGTTCCATGCCGCTGGCAGTATTGACGCAATGATGCTGAGCCACAGCGGTGTTTGTGTGTTTGTGCATGTGTGTGCGAGGGACACAGGTGCAACCCAGCCATCCGTTCTTATCTGTTCATCAGAGTAAAGAGGAGATGTCCATGTTCCCATGTGACTCATTGCCCAGAGCCTGGAAACTACCTGCGTTAAGAAGTTATGTTAAATCATCCCGAATCAAGCAGAATTAGATCCAGTGATTCTCAGAAAGGATGTGCCAATTTATTAAATTAAATGTAGTCAGGTCACATTAAATGAGTTTAAGAAGAAGGGTAAAAGTTCACGGTCCTATTGTGAAGTCTGTGCTCGCCATCTCGGTGTAGACGTGAATAAAGACTTAATGCTCTAATCAACATTATTTACTTATCCTGCAGCATTCTTGTCTTTATCTTTTTTGTTTGTTTGTTTGTTTTTTACTCTAATTGGAATCATAATTTACAAAATGAAGATTATGTTGTTTTAAACAAGGTGTGAAACTAGAGACTGAGACCATAAACCTCTCAGAAAATTGTTTAATGATGTCACAGATCGAGTGAGGAGTAGGATAGTTTTCTCAAACAGTTCAATTTCGTTTTGCAACCAGCGGAGTAGCCCCCTGCTGGCTTTTTGAAAGAATGCTGGTTTAAGGCATTTCCGATTGTCCATCTTTCACTGTAAAATCGAATTAGTTCCCAGAACTCAAAAATTGAGGAAACTCGTTGCCTCAAAAAAATTGAGTAAAGCTTAGCTAAAAATGACTAAATTAGGATAACTTATTTCATAATCATATGTATATTTGAGTGTCCAGGTGCTCCTCCGGGATTGGTGCGTCCAGGGTGGATGGCTCGCACCGATTGGCTGAGGACCGGGAGGCAGCGGATAAGAAGAGAACGCCGGGGACTGCCACTTCTTTCATCCTCGGCCCAACCCAACCGGCAGACCGTTCACTGTGTCACTATGTTGCTATGTTACTTAATGTAAGAGCATGTAGGGGTGGACCGCCTTTTTGTTTGATCAGTTTTCTTCTGTTTTTGTTAGGCAGGGAGGAAAGTGATTGTCGTTTGGTTTAGTTCTTTTGAGTAGGTAAGTTGTGTTTATTCCTGAGATAGGTTACCTTTTGTTTGTTGTTTTGGCCTTGGGTTCACCCTGAAGTTATGATATGCTCCCTTCCTTGGTTTAACTGCACTTATTGTAAATAAATCACTGTCACAAAATATTAAGTGTGTGACGTGCTGCTTGGGGTTGGACGGGGATGGATCACCCTTTATGTTGTGGTCTGGCCGCGCCTAGACGCGCCATAACAGTACTGACAAACATTTCAAGTTCAACTAAATGAAAAAACAATTTGTGGTAACCTGAATGTGATTAAAAATAATTAACAACATTTTTTCTAATGATTGTAAAATCAGCCAACTTTTATTTTCAAACACAACAAAGTATAACAGCCAGCATACTGGACACTGTTCTGCTGAACAACAAACAATTATATGCCATCACGGTTATAATCTCACAATGAAACAAAGTCTCAGATGTAATTATTCTGAAAATAAGTTTAGGCCTACCACAAGTTTGTTTTGTACTTACATTACTTATATAATCAAAATAAAATATTTATTGTTCTGTCACAAGTGCAGTCTCTGATTTAAACAACACATTTGTTTTTCATTCCAACACAGGAGCTGGAATGTTGTAATATTTTAAGGATGGCTTGTTTCCAGTCCAGGCATTACTGCCTGAATGACTATCATGGATCGAGGTGATCCAAATGTAGGTGCAGAAGAAAGTCTTTAACTTCCCTTAAGTACAGTGGCAGTGGATGTGGGTTGGAGATGCAATGAGCTTGAACCTGCAGGCGACCATCTTCACTGACCACACCATCTGTGACGGAGGACTCATCTCTCCTGTTGTCCTGCAAGCAAACAATTATATTTTTTGGAACATGAACTTAATTGCTTTCTTAAAACATTTTTTTCTGCATTTGGTATAAAACAGACTCCAATTTACACAATCTCAGGCCCCCTCCCCACCAGAGAGGTGACATTCAATGTCCCACTTGTCAGTCTGGATAGCCGTGACCACCACCCAACACACAATAATGTCATGAAAGCATCATTTTAAAAAGGGCTATGCAAACATGGCCAATAACTTTCATTCTAATGATGTGCAAAATGATTTGGGCACAAAACAAATTTTGTTGTTAGAAAACTTGCAGACTTCACTATATACAGTGTAGACCCTCTAAACTAAGTTTTGGGGGATGTGATCTTTCAAGAAATGCAGACAAACTGTTGTTGTTTGTTTACTTACATCATGTCTTGTAGAATTAACTGCAGTCACCAGCAACAGCATCGCGCAGTCATATCTCAAGTCTAATAACAGAAGACAGGAAAAGATCAGTAAAGAAACAACTTTCCCAAACCAAAGCACACATAAAACAATAAGTAAAACAGGCTGATCTAAAGTATGATGAAAGTTCAGCCTGATTAATATAAATGTCACTGACAGTTGTTAATATATTGGAAAACCAAAATACTTACCACTGAGTTGATGTCTTTCTGTCCAACAACAGGAGTGCTGATCCCGAGCCTCAAAGACAGTAAGAAGCAAGCAGAGGGAGAAAAAGCAGAGCATTTTTCAGAAACTGATTTGATCCTTAATGGCTGTGCAATTATTGTAACATAGAGTTTGCTTATGTTGTTAAATAAAGTCTAGATTTGACATTAATAGATGCTACAGATGTTCAAAAGCTGCCACAAAAACAAAAATGGACGTCTCTGAAAACGTTGGAGCATTTTTGCAAATATGTGACGTCTTGATAAATTGAGCAGATATTTGAACTTTACACAGCTACATTGTCGCCTGAAAATATCTTAAAAGTTTATTTTGTGACCCAGAAAAAGTAATACGTTTTTAGCCGAGCTCTTCCGCCATCGCAGTGCTTACAAGTATGCACGGGCTCTGACAAATGCGATCCTCCTTTTCCCCAGGCTACCCTTTCTGGGTCACAAAATAACCTTTTAAGATATGTTCAGGCGAGAATGTAGCTGTGTAATGCTCAAATATCTACTTAATTTATCAAAATATCACATATTTGCAAAAGTGCTTCCATGTTTTCGGAGAGCTCTGTTATCCACCAGTGCATAGCTGACCGGGAGGTCAAGGCTTGATAGAGTCCGCGAGCACAGCTAACTCCTGGCTTATTGTTTTCAACCCCCTGTGGTCTTTTGCTACTCAGGTTAAACATGATATATACATATAATTACTTAGTTAGGTAGTAGGGGTGCAACGATACACAAAATTCACGGTTCGGTTCGGTTCGATACTTTGGTGTCACGGTTCGATATTTTTTCGATACAAAAAAAATGTTCATGCCTTTTTATTAATTTGTCATTTATTAAATTTTCACGGCACATTCTGCACCACATCTCTGTGCGTTCATCATTTGTTTGAAGCCAGCTCACCTCCTGCAACCACTTTTCAGAGAATACGCGCTTCTTTTGTGGTTCGGACTCCTTCTGACATTTCTTTGGAGGTGGAGGAACATCACAGTAACTGCTTAAAGGAGCTTCTTCGACATCTTTAAGAGTTCTAAACAAATGTCTGTCCTCCTGAAAATCTTATGTACGCAAACACGCGTTGCAACTTCTTATCTTGTGCGGGTTTTTATTTTGACAGCGAATGCGCACCTGCGGACCACTTATGTGCAGCCCTGGTTATTTAGCTCGTCATATTGCAGCCACAGAAATTCTTTTGTCCATGAAACCATAAAGCTGCACTTTCTTTTTTCCTTATAGTCTGATTTGTCATAACCTTTCCGTTTTGTGGTAAGCTTTTCTTTGGCTGTCACTTCTTCACGCTGACCTGTCTTATTTGGCTCAGCAGAACTAAAATATATATCCTGCTGCTTTTACACACGCACTAACATAACGCTCAGCGATTCTCTGCGCGATCAACCTCTCACATGTTTAAGCTGCGGGAGATTTCACTTGTCATGTTTGCATAGTAAGCTAACGATTGATAAGACGATGTCAGAGGAATTGGTGCGCAAATTATCATCACTCACCAATCAGTACTGTCGCTCTCTATACACAGTTCACGCGATTGCAAAGTGAAAGCAAAAAACAAGCGCAAATTCAAACGCGATTTCAGTATGTCACATATTGACAGTGGCCGATGCCAATGACATAATTACCCAGCTACATTTCCAAAAGAATGCAAAAGCATTGACATATATTTTTCCTTCCTAGGATAGGCCGACGGGCAGGGCAGAGATAGATTTTGGTAGCCCGACTGGAAAAAAGCCCCGTCGGGCTAGCGATTTTGCGAGCCCTGTATCTGATTGAGGAATCACTCATCTTTGGAAAAGAGAGTTTATTATGGAGAAATGTCTCTTTCCAAAATAAAAGCTATACTATACGCTTCTTCTGGGCTATATTCTCAGCAGCATATTAAACATATCAGGTCCCCATAAGGAGAATCGTGTGCTAACGGCTGTCTAAATGACTCGGGTAAAGTTTGTAGCATGCTGCTTGTTGTTTTTCTCTGCTTCCACTTGTCTTTGCACTAGGATGATGTCGGAGTAAATGTGCAGTCATATTGGTTGTGTTCCCACTAGTGCTGTCAGCGTAAATCTGAAATGACATTAACGTCACAACACGGCAAATCTCCGTTAACGAGCTACCGCGGATCACCTCATGAGTGGGGCTGGAAGACGTCAACACATTAACGAGCTAACTGCGCTAACACACTAGTTCCCACCAATTGAGCATTGCTGGCACATCCAACATACTGTTTTACTTTTGTCCATGACAGGCTTACCTTCAGGGTCATACATCACATGAAAACCAAAATAGTTCCAAACGCCAGATCTGAATGAGGGTGGGGGAGGTTCAATTTGCCATGTTGCAACTAGCCTAGCTTCTGTCTCGCTAGCTTGCCCTGCGCTCAGTGAATCTGTGTTCGACTACTCCGCCTAGGCTGCACTGTCGAGCGCAGATCCACTGAGCGCTCAACACAGACAGCATCATCAGAAGGAAAGTTGATAAAATAAATTAAAAATGTTGTATCGTTCGATACATATGCGTACCGAACCGAAAGCACTGTATCGAACGGTTCGATATCGATACGAGTATCGTTGCACCCCTATTAGGTAGTTATGGCTATGGATTGAAAATACCCCCCCACACCCCACCCCTAACGGCTGCACCTCCCGAAGAATTTTGTCTGGGCTCTTATTTCACTTTTTTATTTCAAACAATCAACAGAAAATTTCACAGACATAGTTTTATGTAAGGTTTTTAAGGCTGTGGTGTTAATTTTTAACTAACATGAGCCCAGCGGCAGCAGCAACGCTAGGCTAACACTAACTAGCTAGCAAGATTATAAACCTGGTGCTAAACTAAGAGAAGCCACAAAATCAGTTTGAATAAGAGTAAACATTTACTCACCAAGTCAGTGTATCAGGTAAAGATCCACAGCAATGAACACAATAATATCCTGAGCTGACGCTTTTCCAGGTTTGCTCAACATATTCCATAACAAATGCTGGCACCATGAACATGCGGACTGATCCGAGAGGGAGGAGGACAGTAGTGACAGGGCATTTTCAAAACACATCTTTCATCCTTCCGCACTGAGAAGCAAAACTTCCAGCTTACTTAGTTTCTCTAAGTTAAGACAACTCGAATAAATTGAGTTTATCAGCATTTTTGCATAAAAAGTACTGGTAACTTATTTAAATCGAGTTCTGATAACAAATTGATAAAAACTGAGTTCAGCCTATTTAATATTTTTAATTAAACACAATATTACATTTTACAGTGTTTAGATGCAGTCTATGCCCAAGATCCGCTAAGACAGTCAATGTTAGCTCAAATAAAACAAATCCAAACAAAGTCAGTGTAAGTCAAGTCAATGCTAGTTACGTAAACTTGACCCAACAATAAAACATTACAGTTTTTCTGAATTGCTAAAAGACTAAACCCCACTGTAAAACCTAAACTGTCAACTATGAGAACTCTTTCATCAAATCAATCCCACAGTTGCCAAAATCTTAAACACTATTCATCTGGTTAGGACACCATTTTCAAATCTGAATCTCCCATTTACCAAAACTCTAAACATATTTCTAACACAAAACACATTTAGCAGTGTGGTGCGCTTGTACCCAGAATGTTGCACTGAGGATTATCCTCATCATCCTGATCACACCACCACTTATAGACCTCTAAGGCACATCTTTGGCTGCTGGGTGCTGAAATGCATCCTGCCTACAAAGGTCTGGAAGCCAGTACTGCTCAGAGGCCCAGTCTCATGGAGCCTCACATGACTCCTGTGAAATGTTTCAGTACTGAGTGTGTAGCGAGTGTGACGTAAAAACATCTTGAGTTAATGTTAATTAGCTGGTTGGAAAATGTGTGATATTATGTGTGATGCTCTCCTGCGACGGCCCGAGGTGGAGATAATTAAGACATGGTCCCTCAGGTTGTCTGCTAACCTTTCCCTCTGAACAGACTGCTCTCTATGTCTTTTACTATTTACAACAACGGCACACAAGAGAGATTGTATCCAGTGTGCCTGTTAGTGGCATCGTTTGTTCATATTTGAACCTCAGTAAAACACACACCCCGGCTGCTCACAAAAGTAACAAAGACTATCAGTCAGGAGCGAGTGGTGGGCAGAGAAGTCATGCGCTGCGTGTCTTTGTAGTCAGCTGATACTAGTGAGTATATGTGTGTGTGTACGTGTGGGTGCAAATGAGCTTTTGTGAGTGTAGATGCTGGGAAGGAAAATGAATATCCTAATATGCCGACAGATGGTTGGAAAGTGCTGATAGCTGCAGCAGAAACTGGCCTTGATAAATAAATATGTCGCTTCTATCAGTCGTGTCTTCTATTTTTAATCACAGTGAACAGATAGGAAATTAGAAGGGATGGAGATGAGAGATAAAACTTCCATTTAATCAGTGGGAGTGGAAGGTATACGTGCGAGAAAAGAAACACACAGCTGCCCCCTTCTGATCACAGTTTGCAGTGCTTTCCATTTTTAAATTGTCTCTGTCACAGTGTGATTTTTTTTTTAAAATTACCTGATAAATTTTTTTTTTTTTTTACTTAAAATAGAAATGTATTTACATTTAAAATAGAAATGTATTTACTTTTACTTTTTATGAAAAAAATCAATACGAATTTCTGGTTTTACATCTCTGTAACGTTAAATAACGTTAAACCTGTTCCCCCCCGCCCTTCCTACAGCTTTTGTTTTATATTAAATGAATAAATATCACATTAGAAACTGCAGCCAACATGTTGTTTCACTGCTGCTGCCTGAGTCAAAGGCAGGTCAGAGGTGTTTAACTGACAAATAACTGGCCATTAGTTTCTCTCTGTGAGATTCCACACAAAGTAAAGACAAACAGACACTTGATGTTAAACAGGTGACTGTCTACACGTGTCCCTCAAAAACTTTCTGCCACTGGTGCACATTTACTCTTAGTTTATTTTATATTTTTATCTTTATCTAAATGTTTCTGAAGACTAACAGGACTGCACAGGACAGTAAGGAGCATACAAGGAGTCCACAAAGGCATCAACCAAACCTACCTCAGGACTCCATGAGCGGTGCCCTGTCCAGACTTTGATTAAGACCTACACAATATTAGCCAGTAGAGCTTGGAGTAGAGAAGCTATCTGTCTTGAGCCATCCATCGTATTAATTTACTTTGCTTCCAAGGAGCCAGACTTTTGAGGTGGTTTTAAATAATAGTTCTCCAGACTTTCTGATGATCTTTTAAAGTTTATATGATCTTTACATGATCATTTTCAGAAGTTTTTTTTGTTTCAAGCATAAAAAGACACCTAGCTAAAGGGATGAAGCAGTGTTGTGTCTACACAAAACAGACAATTTTCCAAAGAAACAGTTTTAAAGTGCATCTTCAGATGCTTTACTTTGTGCATGCCACAAAAACGAATACAAAACTTCCATGTCTTTAGTTACACAAATTGTCAAAAATACCACAGTTTGGCAAGCATTAAATAGTATTTCTGCACCAACTAAATGATTCAGCTCTTGGCCAAACAAATCTACCATACCTCAGCAATGTGTGTATTGTTTTATTTATTTATTTATTTTGAGGAAACTAGATATTTGGAGAACAAAAGAAGTAGCATGTCACTTAAAAAATAGGAAAAGAAATCCGCAAAGACTGATCCAGGGCTTGAGACCTTTCGCTGAACAGTGACGGTCTCAGTGGAAGTGAAGTCATTCTTAAGAAAAGAAAACAGGGAGAAAGCTGAAGTATGTCAAACTGCACAAGAACTGGACTGAAAATGAATGGCACTTAGTCTTGTGGAGTATGAATACAACTTTGAAATACAATGTGTGTCTACACTCACTGTAAAACATGATAGAGGCTCTGTCGTGGTTTTGGGCTTCATTGTGCAGTTCAGAGTCCTTTCAAAATTGATGGAGTAATAAATGCAGAAAAGTAGTGTGAGATTTTAATCCACTAAGTTACAATCATCTTTTTAATCATTGTTAAAAAGATGCCTGCCTGTCCTTCATCTCAGGACTTCACACCTCTCAGCTTCACACCTCCCAGCTCGAAGTCATTACACCCACCCCCGGCTTCTGGGGACTCCAACATACACACCCCTCCCCAAAATCCACTCTTTCTATCTCAGCACTTCAAGTGAGGAATGAGCTTTGGTGCGGAAGGCTGCGGGTCCACATGGCGTCAGCTCCAGGCTCCTGAGATGCTGTGCAGATGAACTGTGTGGCATCCTAGGTTATCTGTTCAACCTGAGCCTGTCACTGGGGAAAGTACCACAGCTGTGGAAGACCTCCTGTGTGGTACCGGTACCAAAGACCTCCCATCCCAAGGACCTCAGCAGCTACAGGCCGGTAGCCCTGACATCGCATCTGATGAAGACCCTCAAGAGGTTGGTTCTAAACCATCTGCGCCACCTGGTGAGGTCTTCATTGGATCCGCTGCAGTTTGCTTACCAGCCTGGCATTGGGGTGGAGGACGCCATCATCTGATCAGCATCAACCGATGCTAATGCTAACTCGGCCATGGAGGAGCTGCACAAGACAATAAGCAACCAGCAGAACTCCCATCCAAACGCAGTGCACATTATAGCTGGGGACTTCAACCATGCTGATTTAAGGTCAGTATTCCCCAGATTTGAACAGCATATTACATGTGCAACGAGGGGGAAAAACACACTGGATAAAGCCTACAGCAACATCCAAAAAGGCTACAGAGCAACCCCTCTACCACATCTAGGTTTGTCAGACCACATGTCCATGCTGCTGATCCCTGCATACACTCCCATTAGGAGAAGAGCCCCCCCAGTCACAAAAACTGTGAAAACCTGGCCAGAAGGTGCATCACATCAGCTGCAGGACTGTTTTGAAAACACGGACTGGAGCGTGTTCGAACATCAGGACCTTGAAGAGCACACAACATCAGTGCTCTCATATATTAATTTCTGTGTCAACAGTGTCACTGTGGACAAACGTCTCCGGGTGTATTCCAACCAGAAACCCTGGATGACTAAAGAGGTCCAGGTCCTGCTGAAGCAACGTGACGCCGCTTTTAGATCCGGTGATGGTATGCAGTACAGTGCAGCCAGATCTGAGTTGAAAAGAGGCATCAGAGAGGCCAAGGCAGCGTACAAGAGAAAGATCGAAGACCACTTCAGCACCAACAACTCACGACAGGTATGGCAGGGGGTTCAGCACTTAACCAACTACAAACCTTGCAATACCACGTTGACTGAGGGTAACGCGGAGCTTGCGGAGGAGCTGAACCACTTCTTCGCACGCTTTGAGGTGAAGGGACCAGAGGCAGCAGCAGCAAAAACATCGGACAGCAGCAGCAGCCCAAGCCTCATAGTGCAGGAATATGAGGTGAGGCGCACACTGAGGGCAGTGAACCCCAGGAAGGCCGCCAGACCAGATGGGGTAACCGCAAGGGTCCTAAAAGAGTGTGCAGACCAGCTGGCTGGGGTCTTCACTAAGATCTTCAACTCTTCACTGTTCCAGTCCTGCATCCCGCCGTGCCTAAAGTCAGCCACAATTGTCCCACTGCCAAAGCGTACTAACATTAGCAGCCTCAATGACTACCGACCAGTTGCTCTAACACCTGTTATAATGAAGTGCTTTGAGAAACTGGTCCGACGTCACATCATGTCCTGGCTGCCACCCACACTCGACCCGCTCCAGTTTGCATACAGAGCTAACAGATCAACTGAAGATGCCATTGCTACAACGCTCCACACCACCATCTCTCACCTGGAAGTGCAGGGCCGTTACGCCAGGCTGCTCTTTGTTGACTTTAGCTCTGCTTTCAACACGATACTCCCGGACAAACTAATAGTTAAACTGCTGGAAATCGGACTTCCTTCTACCACCTGCCGCTGGATCAGAGACTTCCTCTCAGACCGTGTACAGAGAGTTAGAGTGGGGCCTCATCTTTCCTCAGCCCTCAGCCTCAACACCGGCTCTCCACAAGGCTGTGTACTGAGTCCCCTACTCTACACTCTGTACACACGACTGTGTTAGTTCCCACCCAGACAACACAGTCATCAAGTTTGCAGATGATACCACCGTGGTGGGGCTCATCTCTGGGGGAGATGAGACGGCGTACAGAGCTGAAGTTCAGAGGCTGTCAGATTGGTGTGTAGATAACAACCTGGACCTTAATACCACCAAGACAAAAGAACTGGTAGTTGACTTCAGAAGGAGGAAGTCCGAGCTGCAGCCTGTCAGCATCAACGGGGAGTGCGTGGAAAGGGTCACCAGTTTCAAGTTTCTGGGTGTGCACATAGACACAGACATCCAATGGAGCTCTAAGATCTCTGCGGTTTTAAAGAAGGCCCAACAGCGTCTCCACTTTCTGAGAATCCTCAGAAAAATGGACCTGAAGAAGGAGCTGCTGACCGTCTTCTACCGCTGCTCCATTGAAAGTGTGCTGACGTATTGCATCGGTGTGTGGTTCTCCAGCTGCACCACAGCACACAGAAAGGCACTCCAGAGGGTCATCAATATGGCCCAAAAAATCATTGGACATCCTCTTCCCTCCCTGAAGGACCTCTACAGCACTCGCTGTCTCAAGAGGGCACGCAGCATCCTACGGGACGGTACACACCCAGGACACCGGGTGTTTAAGCTGCTGCCGTCCGGCAGGAGGTTCAGGCTGCTGAGGTCCCGGACAAATAGACTCAAGGACAGCTTTTACAACAGGGCAATAGCCCTGATCAATGCAAATAGCTGACCTGATTGGCTACCTCCCTGGACTTTTTTTAGGGGGGAGGTAACAATGTTTAAAACAATAATAATATTTATATTTATAACAAGGTGCAATAATAATTAATGTGCAATAATAACAGTGTGCAATACAAATACACTTATTCTTCTTTTTTATTACTAAGTTATTATACTGTGTTGTGTTGTTTGTGTTGCGTTGTGATGTGTCATATCGTGTCGTGTTGTGTTATATGCAGTGCCGACGTAGGACAGTTTTCCAATCTCATTGTACTATTGTACTATGTATGACTGTGCAATGACAATAAAGAGTTATCTATTATCTCTTATCTCTATCTTCCTTCCTGCACTGAGCTCTGACTCACCTGGAGAAACCTGGAAGCACTGTGAGGATCATGTTCTTTGATTTCTCCAGTGCTTTTAACACCATCCAGCCACGACTTCTGAGGGACAAGCTGGAGCTATCAAGAGTGGACCACCACATGTCCCAGTGGATACTGGACTACCTCACAGAACGTCCACAGTATGTGAGGACACAGGGCTGTGTCTCTGACACGCTGGTCTGCAGTACGGGGGCCCCACAGGGAACTGTGCTGGCACCGTTCCTCTTCACCCTCTACACTGCAGACTTCTCCATCAACTCCCCACGCTGCCACCTACAGAAGTTCTCTGACGACTCTGCCATAGTCGGCCTCATCACAGGTGAGGACGACTCGGAGTACAGACAGTGGACTCTGGATTTTGTTGACTGGTGTCAGCAGAACCACCTGCTGATCAACGCCGGGAAAACGAAGGAGTTGGTGGTGGACTTCCGGAGACGCAGACCCACCACACTGACACCGGTGAACATCCAGGGAGTGGACATTGAGATAGTGGACTCTTATAGGTACCTGGGTGTTCACCTGAATAATAAACTGGACTGGAGCCACAACACTGATGCTCTTTACAGGAAGGGTCAGAGCAGACTCTACCTGCTGAGGCGGCTGAGGTCATTTGGAGTCCAGGGAGCGCTTTTAAAGACCTTCTATGACTCTGTGGTGGCATCTGTCATTTTTTTACAGTGTGGTATGTTGGAGCAGCAGTTTATCGGCAGCTGAGAGGAAGAGGTTGGATAAACTCATCAGGAAGGCCAGCTCTGTTCTGGGATGCACCCTGGACCCAGTGCAGGTGGTGGGAGACAGAAGGACTCTGGCCAAAATAACATCTCTGATTGACAGAGTCTCCCACCCCATGCATGTAGATGTTGCTGAACTGCAGAGCTCCTTCAGTGACAGACTGCTGCATCCTAGATGCATGAAGGAGCGTTTCCGCAGGTCCTTCCTCCCTGCAGCTGTCAGACTGTACAATCTGAACTGCTCCCAACAAACATAGATGTTTACATCAATGCTGTAACTGCAATAAGTTAGTTAATTAACCAATTCTCACTACAACCTGGTTTGCCTCTTACCTGTAATTATTTTTATTTAATTTAATAACTGTACAGTACTCTCTGTTTATAGTAACCATTTTCCTTAATGTAAATATGTAAGAAAAAATTGTGTATGTTTCTGTTCCGTGTCCTGTCTACTGTTTGTTTGTATATTTGTCTTTTTGGCTGCTGTTACAACCAAATTTCCCCCTTGTGGGACAATTAAAGGATTATTCTATTCTATTCTATTCTATTACTAACCATTACAGTGGTTGTTAGATATTAAATGTGGAATTTCAACCATAGATAAATCTTTGCATCAAACATGTTTAAATGACTGCATTTCTGTTATTGTTACAGACTTGATACTCATTAAACAGGTCCCCTCCATGCAGTAAACTTAATAAGGGTCCATAGCTCTTTATCAATAACAAAAAAAACCCCTAAACTTTTGTCACTGCTACCAAATGAAATAATAGCTAGGATTTCTGGAGCTTTCTGGTGTAGAATAAATTTAATTTAAATAAATTAAATGTATACATCATTAAATAATTAATTACATGTGTCTTTCATTCATTAAAATGGAGATAATTCATTAAATATACAAATAATTAATAAAATGCCAATTAATTTCATTTTAAGCGTTTGATATGTTACTTATTAATGAATTAATTAAACATTTAATAAATTAATTAGTGTCACATTTCATTATTTATTTAATGACGCGTTTATTTGATTCACTTTGGCAGGGAATGAGCGCTTTATCGGTTATGTAGTCCTCCTCCGCGACTGAGGGCGCTGTTACATCCCAGCAACGTGCTGACGTCAGGTTTGTTGCCGGAAGTACCTCTCAGTTGTCAGAGGAAAAGCATCGATTCCGGCGTGAGAGGCTGTTTTGGCTTCCATGTGGCACTGAAGTCAAAAGAACTGAAGATTTTACGAGTAATTGTCCGCTTATAGAGCAGCCATGGGGAAAAAAGGCAAGAAGGAGAAGAAGGTTAAGGGAGCCGAGAAGACAGCTGCCAAAATGGAGAAAAAGGTTTCAAAAAGGTCCAAACGAGAAGAGGTAACAATTAAATCAAAGTAAAATAGGATGAATCGGAAAGCCCTGTAACTCCTGATGCAAACCTTTTACGTTTCGCAGATTATTTATTTATTCTATTTATGTATTGAATCAAATTATCTTTAATATGAGGTGAGCACATAAAGGCGTTTTTGATTTCTTCTCCTTTTAACCTTTTCTGCCTGCAGGATGATTTGGAGGCTCTGATAGCGGAGTTTCAGAGTCTGGACGCAAAGAAAACCCAGGTTGTCGAGACGACGTGTCCGCCTCCATCACCGAGGTGAAAAACATAGAGTCAGGCTCAATATTTGGAAAATATAAATAAAATTCAGTGTCATAAGCAACATCACAGTAACCCACAAACAAAGATGCAAAACAAGAGATGCAAATTAACATAAATAGCACCTAAAAATCACCAAAATAAGGCAAAAACAAACAAAAACAAACAAAAAACGTGCGTAAAGAGATGAATGAATCAAAGATACAGAGTGACTAAAGAGAGAAGCAAAACATCAACAAGGAATGCAGTGACAAAAATTCACAAGAAATAATGCAAAAGAAAGTGTGTAGAGGGATAGAAAACAACCACAGATCCCAACCTTTGATTTTTTTTTAAAATATATAATTTTCTATAATTTTGTATTTGTTATCGTGGTTTTGACATAGTTTTGTGGTCAAAACCACAAAAAAACTTAAAGAGTTTTGGATTTTATATTATTCACTCAAACGACTTACAGTGTAGACAAGAGAAATGCCAACTCAGTCTTTTTGCCCTGTCATGAATGAACAAATCCATTATTTATTAAATTAAATGAACTGAAATTAAAAGATTTAGTACATTATAACATTATTCCAATGTTATAAAAAGTACAGTTTGGAGGATTTGCTCCTGTTTAGCACCAGTGAGGACATTTTTCTGCCTCTTTCCACTTGTTTTCATTTATTACCAGTGCTTTCTACACCATCATAAGTCTTCTGCACAGTACAAAGGATGTGCTAGTCAGCTGTGCACGTAGTCTGCAGTAAAAAAGCAAAAAGTTTAATTAATTAATTAATTAATTTTGATGCCGGTCCAAAAGTAGAACTTCAGGGATCAATAAAAAAGGATGTGAATCATCCGTTGACGGAGTCGTTAATGAGTGCACTGAGTGCAATTTCACCAGAGTCCATCCAGTATAAGTTCAGAGATTGTATTCAAAACAACACATTTCAGCCAGACTGTGGTGCTAAAGAAAAGACTCGGGGACTATTGAAGTGAACAGGAAGCAGAATCGCTTGATGATTTACCTCCTCATGCTTTTTAGATTGAATGGATCCCTCTCTGCGCATCCTGAGAAAGATGAACTCATCCTGTTTGGAGGAGAATTCTTCAATGGAAAGAAGGTAGCAGATTAGTCCAATAAATGATATTGTGCATTAGTGCTCAGTCGTGTGTACCAACCTTCAGTATATGTCTCCTAGTGTGAATGAGCAGCTAATTTCACAGCGAAACAGTTCATCTAACACTCTTTTCACAGAACCTGATATGTTTTTTCCTTGCAGTGTTGGTTTGTTATTTATTTGGTATTTTTTGTAGTCCACTTTTGCACCTTTTCTATGTATTTTTCTCCCTGTTGCATGGGCTGCACTTTATTATTTTTATTACAACATCATCAAATGTCATCACACCGACCTGTGTCACTAAAGAACGAGTATGGGCCATCATGTGTTCAAAGGCTGCTGCACCTGTCAGGACAGCCAATGCTAGTTTGAGCCTGCTGTGTGTTTCAACTGACCCTAGCAACCAATCAGAGTAGAGACTGAACATTTTCAACAGAAGTTACCAAGGTGATTTTCGCAGGTTAAGAGAGAGCGTCTTTGTGATGCTCAAAGCTCAGGCTTTAGCTCAGCAGACCTCACTCACCGGTTATTTTTACTTCATAGTACAACCCTCTGCTTTCTGATTGGATTTTTCTCACAGTGTGTTGATTTAGAATTAAAAAATGTTATAATTATTTGCAAGCGTCACACGCTTAAATCTCTCTAGCCTATGGTTAACATGAGCCTAAGGCTTCCGTGGCTGATTTTGTGTGGACAGTTTCAAATCCCTGCTGTTGTTTTCTGTTTTTGCAGACGTACCTGTACAACGATCTGTTCTTCTACAACATCAGGAAGAATACCTGGGTTAAATCAGAAATCCCCAACCCTCCTCCACCACGCTGTTCTCATCAGGTACACAACATCCCAGATGAAGACTCTTAAGTGTCTTTTGGTGCACAGTTTACAACTAAACATCTCCGGGGTTTCTTAGCATTTGATAAACCAGCAAACACCATACTTTTTCACCACGCAGCCAGTACCTGGGTCAAATTTGTGCTGTCATAGTGTTGTGATTTATCATTTCAGCCACAAGGGGGCAGTCTGCTGTAGCACAGATCAGAGGGCAACTTTAAAACTTATCACCAATCGCACATCATCACAGCAAGACAGCCTTTTACAAGCGAACCAGTTAAATCTGAGGACATCAAACTGTCTTATCTCGTGCTGTTTTTGCAGCCGTCTTCTTCCCCCCCGCCTCACTCCTCCCCCTCTCCTTTCTTTCCTCCACTCAGGCGGTGGTAGTTCCTCAGGGCGGGGGACAGCTCTGGGTGTTTGGTGGAGAGTTTGCCTCTCCAAATGGGGAACAGTTCTATCACTACAAGGACCTTTGGGTACTGCACCTTGCTACACACACCTGGGAGAACATCAAGTGCGTACAAAGGCTGCTAAGCATAGATGCAGTGATTGGAAGTGGTTGCTGATAGATGGATTGTGTAAATACAGAGTCTCAAGTCCAGCTGCTGTACAGATGTTATGTTGGTTTTTACTTTTCAGGGCACCGGGCGGTCCATCGGGCCGCAGTGGACATCGGATGGTCCTGAGCAAGAAGCAGCTGCTGGTGTTTGGAGGTTTCCACGAGAGCACCAGGTAAACAGGCTCACTGAACAGGTGTCACGGTGGTCACGGTCTGCTTGATATCAGCAATGGATGAAGTGACAAAGAAACTGAATCCACTGAAAATCAGTAATTTATTATTTGAAATTAAATGCAAAAAATCAAATTAATTTGTCAAGACGTGTGTAAGAGATTGCATATATACCATTCACAGCAATCTGAGGACATCAAGCCTCCTTATCTCACTCTGTTTATGCAGACATCTCTTATAATGGAAGTTTAATCAGGCTGCGAAATGTTGGCCGGCTCAAAACTGTGTCTGAATTTGATTCGTCGACCGTGGGGACTGGTAAATGAAAATCACTTCAAGCATGAATACAACTCAGAATATATTGCTCTTAAAGTTCTACTGCGTTCCTTTACTATTAAATAAATAGATAAGGAGCATGACAGTAAATTAGAAGATTGTGTCGACATTTGGACATTGCTGGACTCTTCTTGTAACATATTAACACTTTTTGTGGACAGAAATTTTAATTTTGTTAAGGAGATTTTATGTTTTGGACATACAATCTTGTGAAAAACTAAGTACACCTTTACTCCTTCCAGTCAAATGCCTTTGATTAACTGATAATCAGCACCTCTATAAAAGCAAAGGTTTTGTAGGTCTGGAGAATCCAGGTGTTTAACACATTGCCAAACTCTTCCCAGCAAATTAACCCCAATTTCAGTCTGCAATGGTAAAGGAAATTGCAAAAAACCCGAGAGCAACATCTCAGACTCATCCTAAGTTAGCATGTTAAATGTTACATTTCATGACATGACAATAAGAATGGGAATGTACAAGAGTGGTTTGTTTGGAGGGGTTAGCAGGAGAAAGCTTCTTCTCCCCAAAAAGGGCATGACAGCAAATTGCATCTAAACAAATCACAAGATTTCTGGAATAATGTACTTTTGACCGACAAGACCAAAGTATAGAGCTATTTAGACTATGCTTAGCGCCGTTTGGAGAAAACTAAAGATGGCATACCTGCGCAATTCGACCATGAACTGCTTCTAGATTCAGATGTCAGGCCATCAGTCTGACAGCTAAAGCTTAGATGAAACTGGGTCGTGCAAAAGGACAATGATCCTGAGCACTGCAGCAAATCTGCTACTGAATAACTTCGATAGAAAAGAATCGAGGTGCTGCAATGACCCAGTCAAAGACGGGCATTAAGAGAGGGCCTCTATCTATAAACACATTCCCACAAACCTCAATAAACTGAAGCAATGTTGCAGAGACGAGTGGGCCAGAATTCCTCCACAGTGATGTGAGAGATCGATAAAGTCATACAGAAAATAGTTCAAATTGTTGCTGCCCAGGGTGGCTCCACAAGCTATTTCATTAAACATCCACCGCTGCTGACGACAGTAGTGACACTGTAGCAGCCCAGTGTCTACCCTAGAGCAGTTTCAGCTCCTCATGCTCCCGCCTCTGCCTCCTCACCCTGCAGGGATTTTATCTACTACAATGATGTCTACTCTTTCTCCCTGGACACCTTTTCTTGGTCACGCCTCTCTCCATCAGGCTCCGCCCCCTCCCCGCGCTCTGCCTGTCAGATGACCTCCACTCCAGACGGCATGGGCGTCATCATCTATGGGGGATACTCCAAAGTGGTGCGTGTGTCGTCTGACGGCCTCCCCCGTATTGTTGTCATTTTTTGTTGTGCAGCCTGATTAAACTGCGTGTGCGTTCATGCAGAGGGTCAAGAAGGATGTCGAGAAGGGGACCATCCACTCTGACATGTTCCTTTTGAAGCGAGAGGGTAAAGATGGTCAAGGTACACAACACTCAGATGTTAACGACAAAATCATTCAAGTCTAACGATGTTGCGTCTGTCCTCGTGGTATATGTTGTGACTTTTCCTCTGTCCTGCAGAGAAGTGGTCGTGGTCCAGACTGAACCCTTCTGGCAATAAGCCCCCTCCTCGCTCTGGTTTCTCCTTGGCGGTGGGCCCAGCTGGGCGGGCGGTGCTGTTTGGTGGGGTTTGTGACGAGGAAGAGGAAGAGTCGCTGGAGGGCGACTTCTACAATGACCTGTACTTGTATGACACAGTGAAAAACCGCTGGTTCCCCGGTGTGCTCAGGGTAAGCTACCATCTATGTCTGCCCTGATGAGATTGGTCCCTTCCAGGATTAAATTACCTCCATCTATAGATCTGAGTGGTTTGAGTGTGGAAACTCTGTGACTGATACACTGTGGTGTCATTCATAATTGCTGTGTGTGCATAAAACAAGGAGTACCCCACTTCCCCTGGAAAATTGAGATCTATAAAAGCAAAGGCTCTGAATTATAGCTCAGCATAAGCAATACGTCGAGCCACAGTTTCATACTTTCCTTCTAGATCCACTTTATCACAAACATTCAGCAGCTTTCAGCTCATCTGGTCCATAGTTTGTATTACATATATGTAGCCCCCCTCTGAAGTGCAGAGGAGGGGGTCTGATGGCGTGCTGCTGTGTGTTCAGTTATAAAGCATCGCTGCTGATGCAATGCAGAATTTAGAAGGTAGGAAAAAAGAGGAATAAAGAAATGCAGACTGTATCGGGTCAGGATGACGGTGCAGTGTTCAGCTGTCACAGCAGGAAGGAGTTCAAACCTGCCAGCCAGCTGGGATCTTTCTGTGTGGAGTTTGCATGTTCTCCCTCTCTGTGTGGGTTCTCTGTAGGTACTCTGTCTTCCTCCCACAGTCCACATGCATGCTTTACATGCATTGTGCATATGTAGCTCAAAATCACAACAACATTTGCCTCAAGGCGGCCATCCACCGCGACCAGTTGGGGCTGAGGGGGGTGGAAGACGGGAGAAAAAGCAGCCTGTGGAAGAGAGCAGAGATTAGTAATAACTAATGACTCCCTGTGCATTGTTAGATCCAAACCCAACCCAACTCGGTGGATGAATTTGGCCTGATGTGTTAGTGTTCTTATCACTTCACCAGCTGTAGTGCAACATCTGTCTTCAATGGACATTTGGAGATTTTACAGGATTTACGTCACATCTGACACTTGCTGCTCCGACATACGTTATCTCCATGAAACAGAAGTTTAAAAGAAAGAGCAATGATATGATGGGAAGGTTGGTGGTTCGATCCCTGGCTCCTCCAGTCTGCATGTTGCTCTCCGATGCATCCATCGGAGTCTGATTGTTGTCAGGAAAAAGCACTCAGTTTAGAGACAGCGCTTGTGAGAATGGGTGCGATTGGTTGAATGTGGCGTGTTGTATACAGCGCTTTGAGTACTCTGGGAGAGAAGAAAAACGCTATATAAGAATCTGTCCATTTATCATTACCATTTACTTTCTGTGTGCTCAGTTTTATTTGATTTCTTCTTTGTGTGTCTGTCCAGGGAAACAAGACAGAGAAGAAGAAACGGCGGAGGGTGAAAAAGGGTGGGGCAGAGGGGGAGGAAGTGGAGAGGCAGGAAGAGGAGGCAGCGGCACCTCAAGGACCCACTGAGATCATCAAAGAGATCGTCACTGAGGACGGAACAGTGATGACCATTAAGGAAGTGATTCCTGGTCCTCAGGTGGAGGAGGAGGAGGAGGAAGAGGAAGAGGAGGAGGAAGATGGCAAGATTACACACACTCATGCTAAACTAAAGGAAAGAAGTTCTCAGTATCTTTGTTTACCTAACTTCAGGGTCTTTTTTTTGTTTTGTTTTGTTTTTATCGTGATTAGGCTCAGCCACGGGCCCGCTCATCGAGCCTTGCCCGAGGTCCAGCGCCATGGCAACAGTGCGACAAGGCAAGCTCTACCTGTACGGGGGGATGTTTGAGGTGGGCGACCGCCAGTTCACCCTGAACGACTTCTACTGTCTGGACCTGCACAAGATGGACCAGTGGGAGGTTCTGGTCGAAATGGACCCAAGTGAGTCAGCCGGACAATAAAAGTCCAAAAGTGACAACAAAGAGGCCTTAAACGACATCCGTCAGCTCAGCGCGCTAAATTAAAGCAGCCAGTGTGTGTGTGTGTGCGCGTGTGTGTGTGTGTGTGCATGCATGTGTGCGCTAACGTCTGAATATCCTCTGACGCAGGAGAGAGGCGCTGTTAAAATGGGAGTCAGGGGCGTGAGGTTTCATTTGGATTTATGATTGTCTCTCCACAGAGACACAGGAGTGGCTGGAAGAGTCTGAGTCAGAGGACGATGAAGAGGAGGAGGAGGAGGTGAAGGGAGCAGAGGGGGAGGAAGAGGAGTCCGAAGAGGAAAGCGAGGACGAGGAAGGCAAGAGATTATTCAGGTTCTTCGATGGCCGACACTTATGTGCGCTCTTTATTTATAATGAGCAACAAGTGCAGAGTCTCATTCAGGATGTGCATGACATCTGTTTATATTGTACACCGCCAGTTTATAAGGTACAGGCATAAAACATAATGCAGTCTAATACAGCAGCTTCATAAAGGTGTTAATATTCAGTTTCCATTAAGATGCTCTCAGGGGTTCATTTAACACTTCAGTAAAATGTTTTAATATTTTTCCCTGCTCATGTTTTCAAATGAGCATCGAGATCGTGTTTCTTCATCTTGAACTTTACTTTGCATACGTTTGTTTTTTTCCTCTTTTGTTTTAAGGACACACTGCAGGCCGTGCTGAGAGATGCCTCGTTTTCAGCTAATAGCTTTTTGTAAATCATGTTGTTGCGAAACTGTCAAACTGTTTTACAGACACAACTTGACACAAAGTGCGTAAAGATGCACTTAAAATTGATTCTTAAGTTGTCTGTTATGTAGAGGCAGGACTGAAAAGGAGCCAATATCGAAGGAAAGACTTCCAGAAAGCCTGGAGAACTGTTGCTTAAAAAATGACAAGAAAGTTCCTCCTGAGACATTTTTACACAGTACCGTATTGTACGTTATTTCATAATTGAGTTTCTCACCCACCACATCTGCTTTTAATCTTATTATTCTTGGTCTGTCGCACACACACAGCAGCGTGTCACGACATTCATACTAACAGTGCAGTATCAGGCAGTTTAGAGCATTTTTTGAATGTTTAAAATTCTCCTGTGCATTTTTACTGGCCTAGGAAAGACAATGTCTGTTACTTTATATACTGTTAGTCATATTGATTTATATGTATATTAATAATCTTAATCTATAAAATAATGAGCAATGACCATTGTTGGATAAATATAGCGCAAAGAACAATAATTGCCTTAAAAATAAAATGTAGGTAGGAGTAGGAAGTAGGTATGGTTTCAGTGTTTGAGTCAATGGACATGTTTATATTCCATTATTGGTCCTACCTATGCTCCCATCCAATCGTGTCGGGCATTGAGAGCACACAAGGCCGATGGCGCTGGGCTGGAGTGTGTTCGTCACAATCTGAGAAGTTAACCTGCAGCCACGTTTACAGCAATGTCCCAGATTTGAAGAACCATGACTAGAGTCTCTAGTGTACACGCCAGTTTTTAATTACTCACACGACTGCTGTTACGTTTTCAGCCTTGATGCTGAGATAATGTAACAGAAGCTGTTGGGCTGAATTTAATTGAAATGAGTTCAGAAACCCAACTTCCCACATTCCCACGTTTGAATTAGGATTTCTGAGCTGATGCGGGGATTCCAGGAAGTTAGAGAGCTGTGTTTCAACCTATGCTTCTTGACATTTTTCGGTCTTTCCACAGCTATACTCAACACGAAGATATTAATTCTGAGAGAGAGCATCTGAACACGTGCAGCCTTAGTGTCTCCCTTTCTCTCTGTTATGGACAGGTTTCTTTTGCTTTGCTTTTGCAGTTGGCTGTTCTAAACAGCTCAACAACGCAAGCATATGCACGTGTGCAAATGGGATATTTATTTTGGCACCCAGGTGTAAATAACTCTGGATTAGTTCAGATTTCAGCTTTGTCCCTACATCTGTTTAATTTTTAAATTCTCGAGTTATCAGTCTCACAGATTGGGCTTTGGTGGAGCAATAATCCTTGTACTCTCTAGCTCCAAAGACATCAGCTCTGACATTTCTGGTAATGCTTCCAATGTTGTATTTACAGATGCTAAAGAGATTTTTGTTAATAAACTACAGCTCTGGCTACTTAAGAGGAGATGCAACTGTGTTGTGGCTGCATCTGCTCAGTAACTTTAGCGTCTCTATTATGCAGGGCGATCCCTCGTCTAACATCTACACCTGACTGTGTGTTTCCAGATGAAGAGGAGCACCCCGCAGTGCAGGAGGGGGAGACGGTAACGGATTACCAGAACCATACAGAGCAGTACTGGATAGGACTGGCACGTGCCAACATGGGCTCTGACGCCAAGGACAAGAAAGTTGCCAAGGTCGCCCTCGCCATGGCTAAAGTCTTCTATGAAGACCAGTAGCAGGATACGCAGATGTGTGTGTGTGTGTGTGTGTGTGTGTGTGTGTGTGTGTGTGTGTGTGTGTAAAAAACGTTTTTCTTTGTAATGGGTAAATTTTTATATAACGTTCAAAAATGCCTTTTGAACAGTCTGGGGAAAATAATTCAGTCATGAAACGATTACATTCACTTTTCACAACGAAAACAGTAACAAATACAAATGACTGATGGTTTGCAAAGGTCAAAATTTTCATTCATTTGAAATAAAATCACTTTATTCATTAATTTCACCAAAGCATATTTAATGCTGACATGTTTCACACACTGCTGCCGACATGTTCTCGTGTCTTTGAGTGTAGCTGAGCAAGTGAGCAAATGCAAGCCGCCTTGCAACCCACCTCCAACTCAGTTGTACTTGGAATTAGAATAACTTTATTTTCCACAGTAGAAAAAAAATTGTCTTTGGTTCACAAATCAATTCACAATAAAAATGCTGATAATAATCAGCACACATTCATGCATGCACACACATAAAGCCTCAATAAAACTATAGAAATATAACAAAGCATCCTGTCACTTGGTATGCTAATTACATTTGGCACAAATGACCCCTTTTACGCCTTTTTAGTAGCTAGAGGCATCCTATGACATCATCCTCAGGGTGTTCAGTATCAGAATAAAGATGGTGTTCTTGGTCAACAATGATAGACCGAGTTTTCCCTAAAACGGCAGTGTGATCCGACTCATCTAATGTGGTTTTTTGTTTACCAATGATTGTTCCAGCAGCTCCGACAGTCCTGTCCATGTTGTTTCTTTTTGCCAGAGTCAGGAAAATAGGAACAAACATAATCAGTGTCATAGCTGTTACTGATGACTTGTGTTTTCTGTGCTGGGTCTCTTTCTGCCGTACTGGCCATGCATGCGTGGAAAGGCAGGGAGGATGCAGAATAAAGCCACGCTGCAAAAATATGAAAATCAATATACTGACTAAACCTAGATTGTTGTGTTTATCCTGGTAACAAACAGTGGCTTCAGCTAACAAATCCAGCGTACAGGAAGAAAATTAACATCAGTTTGGGGGTCATGTTTAGCTAGCAGATGGAATAAATTATGATAGTGAAAAACAAAATAAGGGCTAAAGGACATTAAAAACTCTGTAGGCGTATGGGCGGACTGCAAAGTTGAGTTATAATTCTCAATGTGGCACCACACAGAAAAAACTCCTACAAACTACTGTCGTGTGATGTGTGGTTAATGTAAATTTAAAAAAAAAAAATCATCTTTAAATACACTGCATCATTTATTTTGTGTTTCACTTGCTGGGACCACGTCCTCATGTAGGTTTGCCATTTCTAGTTGATGATGACAATGGACTGAGCATGAAATGAAGCTGCTGTTTGGAGAAGGCCTCAGAGGGGAAAGGTGGCGGTTCCCGGGATGGGCAGATCCCCATGTACTAATGAGAAGTGAATGAACTGAGAGAGGGAGGGGTAAGAAAACGGGAACAAACGGCTTATAGTGTGTGTTCTGTGGGGAGTTCTGTATGGACAGGGAAGTGGTGAGTATGAGGTGTGGTCCCACTCTTGAATGTCAGATAAATGGGCTCCAATTTATTTTCCTCTTGCGAGTCCTCAGTGTTTGTTCAGTTTTTAATAAATGGGAGCCTGCTTTGAAAACAGAAGAGATTTCAAGTTAACTTGAACAAATGCGTGTTCCTCTGTAAATGGCCTGTATTTGTATAGCGCTTTTCTAGTCCCTAAGGACCCCAAAGCACTTTACACAACCTGTCACACACCCATTCACACACTGGTGATGGCAAGCTACATTGTAGCCACAGCCACCCTGGGGCGCACTGACAGAGGTGAGGCTGCCGGACACTGGCGCCACCGGGCCTCTCACCACCACCAGTAGGCAACGGGTGAAGTATCTTGCCCAAGGACACAATGACCGAGACTGTCTAAGCTGGGGCTCGAACCGGCAACCTTCCGATTACAAGGCGAACTCCCAACTCTTGAGCCACGATCGCCACGATCTGTACCACTCTATCATGTGCTTGTGCGTTTCTTGGATTTGATCCCATCTGGTGGACATCTGCGTCAGTGCAGTCAGTGAAACAGGTGGAGAACATTATTTGCATTATAATATTTATAAGGTTTTTGTTGTTTAGGTTTTTTTTTTATTTAAGAAAAACAAAAAACATAAACTAGAACATCAAGCTTGAGATATAAAGAGGCTTTTTGTGCCATTTCCATGGACTTTCACGCAGCATCATTCATTCCTTTTATTCCAAAGTCATAATTAGGTTGGTGTGCCCTCTGCAGATGGCTGTTGGCATCAAATTTTCTTTCTCTCGCTTTGACTGGGAAAAGCAAACAAGCTCAGCTGAGCCGGGGAATGACTGCATTTGAGGAGGAGGAGCAGGGAAAGGTGGAGAGAAAGCCGGAGTGTTTTACAGGAAGATGGCAAAAGGAAAGAGGAGTGAGGCATGCAGGGAAGGATGAGAGGGCAAGTGCACGATGTCAGGAAAGACATCAGTCACCGTGTGAGCACCAGCCTATCCCTGGGTGACCTATTTTATCCTCCGTCAGCATAGCAAACAAGGGATGAGAAGAGGCTGATGAATAATAGAGGAGGAGATGGCTGCCTTCCTCTCGTTCACCCTCTCCCCTAGTGCGACCCCACCTCCCCACCCACCCCTCTTTTTTTATTTCAACTGCGGTACAAAAAAAGATTTTATAAATAACTTAGGAGATTTTTTTTGGGGTGTGCTGCTGACGTGGGGGGCACGTAGCGTGCAGTCGTCAGAGATACGTCAGCCGTGAGTGTGCGCGAGAAAGACAGAAACTTGTAGAATGTGAGTGCATCAGTTCGAGGCAGAGGGATATTTCTGGATATTTCTGTCCTCGCTGTGCATTAAATTGCAAAAATAGACGTGCAGGGTTTTCATTCAGTCGTTTCAAAAATGCACACTTGTGTAATGATTGACCACGCAGAGGAGCACTCTTATTGATTGCTTGGAGATATCACCCACTGTTTGTACCGAGCAGATTGTGAGCAAACAGTGAGCTGCTGGATGAGGCTGCCTAACAGCGAGGAGAAACAGGTTTAGAGACAGATGTGGGTTTCTTTACTTTGCCATCAATGTCTGAGCCAGTATGGAGGAACTGGCCTCTGACATTCCTAATGGCTGACATTTATATCCCTGGAGCATTTAAGGAGTCATAATTCACACTATAACTCTGACACACATGAGTGAAACCATGCTCACCAAAGCCGTTTTCATACAGGCGCTGCAACTGCACACTGACTGCAACAGATTTTCTTAAAAACTGTAATTTGTTGAGGTTTGCTTCTTTTGAAGCTACAAATTGAATTTACACAATTCTCCAAATTATGTTTTAGATTATTAAGGCTTCACAGTTTTAAATAATAAGGTCAGCTAGTTTTTCTATTCTTGAATCTTTATGGTGTCAGTGACAACAGATATCCCTAATATGGCCATCTGAGCACAGAAGCTCCACCCACCTGCTATTAAACCCTTCTGATTGTGAGGAGCAGCCAATCACAACAAAGCTGGCTTAAATCTGGGGTGTTATCTTGAATCCCGAGTCTTGCTAAGGTAGAATAAAAATAATGAGTTGGAAATAAATAAAATGAGAACTTTAAATGTGGCTGGAGCTAGAGTGACCAGATGTCCTCCTTTGTGTGGGACTCCACACCATTTGTGTTCCTTCTCCTCTGTCCCACATTATCCTGAGGTAATGTCCCACATTATGAATGGTTATGCAGCACAAGCTCTTTTCTAAAATCTGGCTTTTAACCAGTGAGTATGGAAGGAAGGCATTTATTATTAGGAAGAGGAAGGTTAACCTGTCTAATCACATACTCAGGTAACGTTACAAGCTTTGCAGATTTAGTTAAATATGATGGAAAGTACCACAAAGAAAGATAAGCGGCAGTATATTCGGGGAGAAAGTTTTTGCCTTTTTTGCAGTTTTGCACAGATGGAAAATATGGTGTTTAGTATATTTGTATCATAACTGCATAAAAATTTGTAAAATTGTCAGATATGGCTGAACAAAGGTGTGACAGTCTGTGGATACACTCCTGGATAAACTATTATTTAACATAAAAATTTAAGATTACCGCTCAGCATCGCTGACATTTCCCACTTTGTCCCACATTTTTTTAAATGAGTGAATTAGCTGGTGGGGCCTTGTGGACTTAGCTAAATTATCCTTACATCAACCTGCATATAAAGATAACAAAATATGAATATCTGCTGTCTTGCTTTGATTAATTAATTTGCAGTTAATGTGAACCCTGTTTGTACTCCAAGTTTGGAGTTGAAGTGGCCAATCTCCACCCATCACCGTCTGAGTGCCACTTTTATTCAGGGCTCCTCTTCATTCACTCAGTCTTCCTCCTCTCCTCACCCAATGACATTATCCATGATTAAGCCAGTGCTGTAATTGAATCTGTTCAAATGATGTCAAGGATTTGTGAACCTTCGTTATTCTTTTGCTTCCAACTTCTCTAAATCCTAATCCGTTTGTTGTGGTCAGGAAATCACACTAACCCAGTCTCACTCTGTTGCCTGCTCACCTGCTCACCTTCAGCCTTCCCCCACCTTTGTCTCTCTGCCTGCTGTGTTTAGAGGCCTAAGTCTTAATCCCTACCCTCGGTGATTTTATTACCATAATCTGGGTTAGAGTTGGCTTAGCTCTCATAGACACTGCCATGCGGAAGGACAAAGACAACAACAGCAAAAGGACAGCAGTGTGAAGAAAGTGAATGGGAAAGGAGGACGCGATAAGTCTTGTTGGAGAAAGTGAGAGACACAGGAGGTGTGAATGTATTATGTTTTGCATCACACATTGAAAATGAGCCACACTGGCATTAAACATTACATCCACTTGGAGGTGATAAGTTCGCTGAGGTACAGGGCAGAAAGAACAGCGCTTCAAACCCCGGCCAGCATAGTGGACGAGTCAGCAAAAAAGCCAGCAAAGAACAATTTTTACATGGTTTGTTAGAACTGAATCTAAAGTAGAAAAAGCTCTGTAGTGTCTGCCAGTGTTTTATGGTTTTCAAAGAAAGTTTTTGAGAGCAGCTCCTCTACCTGCAGCCTTTCAGATGTCAGCAGGTTCAGTGGTTCATACCTCTTGCCTCGTGAGCTGCTTATGCTCCATTGAAATCGCTTTCCTCACCCTGAGTGTGATGTTATGTAACAAGTGACACAAAGACATGGCCAAGTGGAGCGTAGCCCCAGCTGTCTTGGCTGCAACATCACAGAGAAGAAGTTGAATCCCGCTGGAACCAAACTCGGAGACGCAACTCTATGGCGTTATTTTTGTGACACTATTCTGAGCGCACGTAAAAAAAAATTGAGCGCACGTAAAAAGAAAATTAGCAGCATTTTGAGGAGAAATTTGTTTTGAGCGAAGAAAAGCTAAATTTGAGTGAACAAAATTCATTGCTGCGTGCAAAAAATGTATTTCATTGTTTGCTATTATCCATACACACACACAATAGCACAATAGGATATTGCGTTTCGTCATTTCGAGCTGGTTGGAGACCAAAACAGCCAATCAGATTTTTTTGCATCCAGATCTGTGATTGGCTGGTTTTGTGGTTGAGTGCGCACAGGCAGAAATGTTGAGAGCGAAAGCAACACATTGCGAGCGAGCGCAAATGCAAAAACTGAGCAAGAGGGGCTGAAATTGTGTGTGTATGGATAATAGCAAACACGGACATACATTTTTTGCACGCAGCAATGAATTTTGTTCACTCAAATTGAGCTTTTCTTCGCTCAAAATAAATGCAACACTTGCACCTGCAAATTTCTTTTACGTGCGCTCAATTTTTTTACGTGCGCTCAGAATAGTGTCACAAAAATAACGCCATACAACTTTTTGGAGTGGCCAAAGTTGGTACAGCACTTCATGCAAGGCACCCATAAATATTACAGATTACTGAGAAGCAAAAAGTAATGCTTTTCTTGGTACTTTACATGCCATTGCACACAAACATCTCATATTTTTAGCATTTAATATACCCCCGCCCAAAAACACAAGAAAGAAAACAAACAAAAGGTAAAACCACATCTTTAGTCCATCCTGCAGTAGTTAGCTTAGCCTCAGTGAAGACCACGAGAAAACCACAGGAACTGAGGAAATTAAGCCAAAAATGAAATAACCCAAAGTGTATTCCTCTAGTTTTATTTATAGCTCATCCACCTGGATATTGGGTCTTAGTTATGGGTATCCCAATAGTGAGAGCTGTAGTCAATCTGCTCTGCTATTTAGCTAGCCATCAATCTGCCTTTATGCTGTGCTTGTGCTACTGGTGTCTTTTGGAGGATTTCTAACGGCCTGTTGTGTGGTCCAGTCTGTCCAAGGACATTGTGCTTCAGTTTTAGTGAGTAAAATTAAACTATTTCATTAGTTTTTTGAGTATCAATAATTAGCAGATATGAGTGTCTTGTGTGTTTGCTAACTGAGCTAACTAGTATTAGTGTATAACTTAGCACTCCACTCTTTCAGCAATACACATGGTTACTTCTGGCTCCAGGAAATTAACAGCTATAATGATGTTGAAAGCTTATAGCTCCAAAACCAATCAATGGCCACATCCATGTTTTATATATGCAAGCAGTACATTGAAGTTCTTCAGAAGCTCTAGCTTCAACTGCAGGTCCACACACGTTTGCATATCAGAGACTAGGAAAAGCACTCTAGCGAAGCACACAATGCTTAAATGAAATAATTAAATGACACTGTGTTTCACATTAATTAGTCTGTGTCTCCCTCCTGCTACAGAGTAAACCGGATTCTTCTGAACCCAGCATGAAGCCTCTGTAGGTGCTAGTGAGCATTACTGATATTATTAAGGGTAGATTAATCGAATTCCATCATTTTAAATTGGAATCGTTTTTTAAGAAAAAGGTAATAACTGTAATGCATCACTGAGTTATTCATTACTTCAAGAGATTGCATTATGATAGATTTGATTAGATGTTGCTTTATGATGATAAACATATGAGCAAAATGAGAGCCTGAAATTGCTTACTCCTCTGCAGATTTCCAGATTTCTTAAGGAATTATAAATTTGGCCTCTTTATGCTGACATCTGCAACAGAAATGGAGCAGAAACTGAAATCAATTATAGAATACATACACATCCCTGGCTTTTTTTTTCTATGCCTAGGCACTTTTTAACCTAACCTTCACACACTCACACTCTGATGGATGCATCCAGGGCATCTCAGGGTTTGGCATCTTCAGAGATACTTCAACATCTAGATTGAAGGAGCCAGAGCTTGGACTACCCTCTTTCTTAACAGTAGACACCCACCCTCTTCCTCCTGAGCCACAACCGCCTTTAAAGGCACATAGAAGACAGGATATGCAGCATATTGCAAGTTTGGCACACGGCTCAGGCAGCATCGAGAGATTACTGCCGACCTGTCTGTAAAAATAAAGAAAAGGCAGGAAATTAAAATGACAAAAATGAAAAATGCTAATAATAGAAAACAATAATGGGATGCTCCCAGCGCTCCCATTGAAACAGATTACCTTCCAGCTTAGTGACAGATCCAACCACCAAGGCAATATTCAAAGGGCTGAACATAATCATGCAGTATACAGAAGCATCACGGAAGACGTGGTGGACATGTGAGGAATAAAAAGAGTCTGCCGATTTATTCAAACATGGAACAAGACAGCTTTAATTTCTCATTAAGCCCACAGAGAAACACTTTTCCTGGGTGAAATCCCCAGTGATGGCACCATCATCTTAACGCTTCACACCTGTGCATCTTTATGCCAACAACCACACAACACATCCAAATCCACCTGGTTGTGTTTTTACAGTTAACTTTGAATAGACTTTAAGTCCATGTGACAGCATTTGTATTGGTAGTGACGACAAATTTACTTGAAATCTGTTTTCAAATCTCTAGCGCATTTCTTAGAAGCGCAACTTGTTGCTGGTACGCTAGCTTCCTCTCACCCAAAGGTTTGCGGTTTAAGTTAAATGACAAATTGGCTGCATGTGTAAGCCTGAGAGTGTGGAGTCGTATGTCTTTGTGTTAGCCCAGCTACGGATCATAACCTGTACAGGATGTACACCAACCTTAGCCCTATGATAAGTGGGAATTACCATTGGTAATTGTGGGTAGTTGAAAGTTGATTAAAACTGTGAACCAAAACATGTGGCTCAATATTTAAGGTCTGACTCTCATTATCCACTAATTATGTGTCATTAAAAAAAACTGCAACACTGAGCAAACACTGTCCCCAAAGACACAGTTGCCAAGGAAGCAGAAGAACATCATATCATAGATGATCTGGGTAAATTTGGTTATCCCAGCTGAGCATTTGTCAAAGTAGAGAAGACACCTAAAGAAAGCTCCAGGCGATCCAAGACAGAAGAAAAAGGAAAAAAACTGCCTGAGTGAAAACCATATCTGTGATCCTGTATCTGTCAGCTGGGTGTATTTTTAAAAGGCTCGATCTCTGTGGTTTATAAGCCCCAAAACATGCTACACCAGAGATTAGTCCGCCCCAGGGCAAGCAGGCCGTTTATGTAATAAGCGAACAATCATCTTTGAATTGAAGAGTGGACCTAAGAGTACATCTTTGAACATCTAACTATGCTTTGATTGCAGCCATTCATCAATTCTCTTTGTATAGCGCACATGGCCAGTGATTAATGGCAATGACAACTTTGCATATCAGTGATCTTGAATCTGATCTCATGACTTATTGCTATGCAGGGGTGCTGGTGTTGATCATTAGGGAGCTATGCGTTTTTATAAGGTTGTGGAATCTGCTGTCAAGTGAGACTGAACTCGTGTCCAGTTGAACTGAATGAAACTTCTGGGATTAGCTGTGATAGGCTCCAGCCCACGTAACTATATGTTCAATAAGGAGAGATCCTTAGAAGAAGCTGAAATTTTATTGATATACAGACAATGCTATTTGGCTATAAGCCTCTGATGGCCCATCACAGCAGAACACAATCGCAGCAGTGATCGGAATCAGGGAAGGATAATCAGAGTCTAGGTACCGGTGGGGAAGAAGATAAGATGGAGGCTTGGATGGAGCACTGAGTGACTTGTGTTTAGGCGGAGGTGGGTTGCGCCACAAGTGAGAATCAAAGCTGAGCAGTATGATTTAAAGTATGCAGAGTGGAGGCTGATTGGCTTGAAGAACCAGGGCAGAAAGAGAGCGATAATGTCAGAATTGAGTTCTGCTGTGTAAATGGTAAATGGCATGTATTTGTATAGCGCTTAACTAGTCCCTAAGGACCCCAAAGTGCTTTACACATTCAGTCATCCACCCATTGGCAAGCTACATTTTAGCCACATCCACCCTGGGGTGCACTGACAGAGGCGAGGCTGCCAGGCCCTCTGACCACCACCAGAAGGCAACGGGTGAAGTGTCTTGCCCAAGAACACAAGGACCGAGACTGTCCAAGCAGGGGCTCGAACCGGCAACCTTCCGATTACAAGATAAACACCCAACTCTTGAGCCACGAGCCCTGTAGGTCTTTGATCCACTGCATCCATAAGTGGTTTATCCTCTGCGTGGGCTGCCTTCAGATTGCCTCTTTGATGAAATACCATCCATCTCTACAGTGTAGAGAAGTGGAAGTGATGTAAAGAACAGACTAGCAACCAAACACCCTAAAAAGCAGACAGATTAGTAAATACAAAACTTTCTTATTGCACTTAAGCATAAGCTTCATTTGGATAAACAGTTAAGAAAATCGATGGATTAATGATTATTTCTTCAAGGCTATATTCTACAGAGCCTGCAGTGTTAGAGAGAAAACCCCAACAATCTAATCCCCTTTGAGCGATTACTTGGCAACAGTGGGAAGGAAGAGCTCCCATTTAACAGGAAGAGCACTGAGATCAGGGAGGGGGATTAATTTTGGCATGAATCTTTGGGGGATGAAAGAGAGACCACAAAGGACAAACAAGGCAAACAGAAACTACACAGTAGACAAAAAGTGCCACATGGAATAAACCATCCTCAGGACTTTTAGAATCAGTATCATCATCCAGCCCTTGTGTATTCAGGCCAATTAAATTAGAGATAAGCCGAGATAATGATAAACGGTCTAAAAAATAAAGCTACAGATGAGGATGGCAATAGAAAGTTGTGTGTGGCGTTTCTATCTCTTTAAGAACTGGATTGTGCTATTGAGCAGGGAAGGAGGGGGGTTGTGGCTGCATTGGAACAGTCCTCTCTAATGAGCAGATTTTCTGAGAGAGAGAGAGAGAGCTACAGAGATTCAGCCGTAGGAGGAGAAGAGATTGTAAGACCAAGGCAGCAGGCAGGCTGTGCGTCAGCCGGCACTCCATAGGGAAACATGGAGACGAGCAGGCGATGCTGAAGAGGACAGAGCACACCTTAACAGGATCATATAGATGGATGGAATTTCATCAAACAGGCAATCTGAAGGCAGCCCACGCAGAGGATAAACCACTTATGGACGCAGTGGATTAAAGACCTACAGACAGACTGAGAGAGAGAGGAAGACGGGGAATAGAAGAAGAGAAATTAATCAGTTCAGTTATTTATTTTCATTGTCTGTGTGTGCGCACTTTCTGTCAGAAGGAGTGTGTGTGCATATGTGTGTGTGCCTGCATATAGCGTATGCGTGCATAAGGCAGGAGACTGCATTGCCGCTCTCCGGCACCACAGGACAGACGAAACAGGCAGCCGAGCAGATTACATTCTGTTTTTCCCATTATTTCTGTCTCTCTCCCTCTCTCTATGCATGTGTGCGATCCCTGGCTGTGCAGCAAAGCGCAGTATATGTGTGTGTGTTAAAGCTGAGAATGAAGTCTGGCGTGAGCCACAGAGTCTCACTTTAAATATTTTTGTCTGATCGTCAACAACAGACTTGGAGAAAAAGAAAAATCTGAGGAGGAGAATCTTTTTTTTCCTTTTTGTTTATTTTTCTTTTGTCAGTTATCATGTCACCGCTCCAGCTGAAGCCTCTGTGCTGATCAGGGTGGCGTCTATGCTGGAGGCTCGGAGGTTTGAAGGGCTGCCACCAGGGAAACTTCTCGGCTCTACACCCCAGAGAGGTGGAGGCATCATCAGGTAGGAGGTGGCGGATTGAGTGGGCCTGAGCGGAAAGCAGGCGAGAGAGTAGGAGGAAGAGTTCTGCGTTTGTGCCGTAGACTGTGTAGGCAGGCCGATGGCAGGCCGGTGGAGCTGCCTCATGGATTAAACTTCTGCTGAGGGAGAATAATGGCAGCTCTGGCCCTACTCTCCTCCTCTCTCACCTGGAAAGGCCACAGAGAAGCTGGAAAGTGCTAGCCAAAGCTACAAAGAGCCCACCAAGAGGATGGAGTGAACGGCAACCTGCTACCTTTCCCCAACAGGCTGGGAGAGCCCTGACACAGCTGTGAGGGGCCACGTTTTTTTTTGTTTTGTTTTTTTTTAGTCCACCTTATTTCCACTTCTTCCACACCAAGCTAGTGGGAAACTGAAAGTGGCCTATCTTGATTTGTGTGGGAGTTCACTCCCTCCCACTCCCTCCTTCACCTCCTTACCCCTACCCTCACCAACCTCCAAACTCCGCTCCATGGATTGGTTCTAGCACCAACCTGTCCTTTTTCCTTCCTTCTTTTTTCTTTTCTTTTCTTTTTCTTTTTGTCGAGGCTTCAGGGGAATTGCCAAGACCTGTTTCATGCATGTCCACTGGCGGCAGGTTCAACTTTGACGATGGGGGGTCATACTGCGGAGGGTGGGAGGAGGGCAAGGCGCACGGTCACGGGATCTGCACTGGACCCAAAGGCCAGGGCGAGTACTGCGGCTCCTGGGCCCATGGGTTTGAACTGCTGGGTGTCTACACTTGGCCCAGCGGGAACACCTACCAGGGCACCTGGGCTCAGGGCAAGAGACACGGTGTGGGCGTTGAGAATAAAGGCCGCTGGGTGTACAAAGGCGAGTGGACGAATGGCTTTAAAGGACGCTATGGCGTGCGGGAGAGCACGGGGACAAGCGGGAAGTACGAAGGGACGTGGAACAACGGCCTGCAGGACGGATACGGAACAGAGACGTACTCGGATGGAGGTAAGAACTATAGGAGATACAGAAGGACAGATGCATTGTGGGTGTTTTGGGAGTTGGTTTGTGTGTAGCAGAAGGCGCACCACTCAGTTCCTGTCAATGAGCGATATTTGACAACTGTCCTCTGTGAAAACAGCCTCTTACTGGTTGATGATTGACAGGCTGAGAGCAGATGCACAGTAGGAGGAACTTCTCTAAAGGTTTTCTAGGGTCATCCTTTCTTCTATCACGCCTTGTTAACACACACACACGCTCATGCTGAGGGAAGAGGTTGCTCCAGGACAGCTTTTGAAAATGTACTTGCTCTCATTTTCTGTCTGTTTTCTGATTCCTCCTTTCTCTGTCTTTCTCCTCCTCTTCCTCGTGTCCTCCCAACCCTCAACTTTCAATTCAGCTGCTTGAGGACACTCTGTGTATTTAGAGTCCTTCAATTCAGGCCACACAGTCTTAAGGGATGAGTGAAAGGTTAGAGGGATGGAAGAGGACATCAGCTCCCAAGTAACAAGCCCCAAAAACATTGCTGAACAGAGGACAGACATTGCATTTATGCACTTTTTCATAATTTCCTAGTTACCTAAAATTTGAACTAGTTTGTATAGGACAGAAGTTTTTAATCCATCTTGCACTTGACCTGGCTGCAGTATTTGCTTTTATAGGGAGGGATATTTTCTCTACTTGTATTAATGGGCTTGGATTGCTGGAGGAAAGTGCTATCAGAAAAGATAGATTGCTAATGCATGTTTTTCTGTTATACTAGATGCACCAAAACTACTCGTAAGTCTTATATTTTTAGTGTTTCTTTTCAGGAGATTAAGCAAGCTTTTAAAAGGTCTTATTTTCAGACGTTTTAAGGCTTAATTTTACCCCTGAAGCCAGAAAAAAGTCCCAAAAAAATACATGAAATCTTTCCCACTGTTCTTTTTTTTTCTGTTTCAGGACCACGGACAGTGAATAATGTTTATCCAGGAAAAGTAACAATCAGAAAGTAAATTAAAAGTTGGGAACTGGTTGTAGGTCAGTCTTGTGATTTCCAAATGGTGTGCAGTTACCACACAGCCTTGGTGGCAGCAGCGTTCCAGACTGAGAATCGTTGGTTAGCACAAAAATAAACCGACTGTTCATCAGTGTGCACGTTATTAGTATTCCAGTCCCGCTGGTGCTTTCCCCCCTCCACTTTAAGCCATTACAGTAATTTCCCCTGCTTATTAAAACTGGCCCTACGCATCTACAGTCACGTTAGTCAGTCACATGCTGCAATAAATACGAAAGTCAGCATCCTGATATCTTTATGACAAGGGAAATGTAACGTTTATATTGTTCATCATTCTTTATTAGCATGTTAACATGCTATAATTTACTGATTAGAAATAAACCCAGTGGCATATGGCTTATCTACCCCCAGTTTGACCAGAATAACGATATTAAAATACTTTTTAATTGGAATTTTGATCCAAGGAATAAAAACTATCATAGTAAATCTGTGGAGCCCATAAATACATTCACAGTTCGATGCTATTCCATCCAATAGATGTCGAAATATTGAATTTTATGATAAAATGATAATCATAAGAGCCACTAGCAGGACTACAAATACAGCCAATATCAGCACACTATTTGTGCCGAACACCCAAAACATCCATCAATCTGCTAGGGACACCAGATGCAATGTTGGGCACTTAAATGCATGAAATATGTCTGTGTTTGTCATCTGACTATGTTGAAAAAGCAAAACATGTAATTATACATTTGATTCTTCTTCTTTCATTTGTAAAGTCTTGCAAATCTGCATCACAATTGCCTAGAAAATGAATTCAGTTGCATGTTGAGTCTCTTAGGCTATGACTTAATTCAGTCGCTGTGGGTGCGACTGCGCATGCATACACTACATTGCATGCATGTGCAAAAACTGCACAGCCATGAAATCTGGTAGTATGTGTGTAAGTATGGAGCTGACAGTAGCATACGTGCCGCTAAAGCCTTGTTACATAACTCTACAACTACCAGGCCGCATTACGCTGCTCTTCACGACACACAAACACACACAGTCCTGAGCAGCCCGATAAAATCCGCAGACCAGACTGGTTTTAGGGGTTGATTCGGTACAAAGGAGAATAATTCGGCTTGATAGATGACCAGACAGATGGACGGACTGACAGAGGGAGGCATTGATGATTCAACAGATGTACAGATTAATGGATGAATGGATCACTTATATGATGAACAGATAACTGAGCGATGGCTCACTCGGTGGATAGATGATTATCGTGATTGTTATGAGAGATACTCTCTAATCAGGAAGCGAGTGAGATCATTAAAGAAAGAAAGAGAAAGACAAAAATGGGCCTTTCAGATATGTTGGAGTGTAACTGTATCATTTGAACCCACATACAGTAAATGCAGCAGAGATTGGCCTAGTTACGCGTGGTTATCTAGCTCCAACAGTACACAGTGTCCTTATTATAACAACATGCATCTGTCCTTTTTATAGATCTGCGAGGTAATAAAACTAATATGTTTTAATAGAGGAAGTAACCATTGATGCTGGTGCAGAATTTAAGAAACAGAAAACAATAACCAGAAAAAGATAAATAGTTCAGTAACCAAAGAAGAAATGCGAACATGAATCTTGCCTTGCTGCGGCCGAATGTGTTCCTGACTTTACTTGTAATTATAAACCTGCATCAGCGCCTCCATAGTGTAGTGATGAACACATTCGCCTCACACACAAAAAGTTCAAAACTGGGAGGGGACAAAATCCCAGCCTCAGGGGGTCACACGCTAGTATGACTCCTAGGGTTCCTCCCAAGCCTGGATAAATGTGAACGTCAACTAAGAAGAAGCTGGTGGAGCCCAAAAGTTGTTTGCACCAAAAAACGATATTTTCTAGCTGTCCGGTCTGTGTGTGAAGAGAAATGTGAGCTTTTCCTACTTGCGTTCTATCCTTTTCCTATTTTCTAATTTGTGCTAATGCAAACTTATATTGACATGTGTAAATTACTTCTTCGAATGCAAATGCTGCCTAAATAATGTGTAAAAATGAGTTGTTTTATCATCACTTTGGAAGAAGACATGCAGCACAGTTCAGTCCGTTTTTTCCATTATCCAAGTTGCACAATCACTTGGATAAGTGATTGTGCAACAGGTATTTTCTCGGCAAATCAAAGATACAGTAGAGGCTATTCAGAGAACATGAAAGCTATCAGAAAATAAAGTGCAGCTCAATATACAGACAGTATTCACAGAAGCAGCAAAGTTAATCTGTTCATCAGGTTTTTCTCCTTTCATTCGAGCGGCAGTTGAAGGCTACGTCCTGAACTGACATCACAGTGTCCGTGTCATGAATAGGGAGAGTAGTCAAAAAGTAAATCTCCAAGGAAATTACTAGCAATCGTGATATATATAATCTGCTATATATCAAATAAGGTTTTTGTTAACACTTATCCTGAGAAACTGCTGGTTGACGAGGCGTCACTGCTTTCAGGGCTGAGTGAAAGGGGCCTGAATGACTTGACCCTACACTGTCACAATTATTGTGACATGTCTAAAATATCGGACAAGTTAACGTCACATAGTTAGTAGTCATGTGACTGCAAAACTTTAATAAAGTCTAAAAAAGAACATGAATCTTATACAGTGTCAGAAAACCTGGGACTTGTCAGTCCTTTTTGCCCCTCAGCCATAAAAGGGTTATTGGTGTCACGTGGACGCCCAAGTTTGTGAAGAAGATATAGGAGTTTAAAATTAATACCATAGCTGTTAATTTCCACTAAAAAACCTGGATGTCTTTGAAAGTTTTCTGAAAATCTTATGAATAACAATAGAGGTTTGAAATTGATACCACAGGTGTGTCTACTAGTAGGCTGAGGGGCAGCGCTGGTGGTCACAAGCATTTATGTTTCTAAATGAAGCATGAACGTGAGCTTAAACTACGCCAGGTCTAACTGTTGTTGCTTATTAAAACAGCTTAAATGTGATTTTAAATGTTTAGCTTAAAGCTGAAATAATCATTTTCCTTCATTGGTTTTCTGATACGGTCCAGTGCAGAGTGCTTCACAGTAAAATCTGCCTTACAGACTCACAGCTCAGTCATCTCCAGAGCAATATGAGCCAGAAGCCACAGCATTCAAAGATGCTCTGCTGCCTACATACTTTTGAAACACACTGTGCAATTTGAGTCAGCTACACTTCCCCTCCAACTCCACCTGATGCCAAATTTCTAGGAAACACTCCTCCTCCGTCTCTACCGCTGCTGTTTAGTTTTTCTCTTCGTTACTCTCCCACGTCTGCCAGCATCCCTCTCTCCTCTCCTCCCACCTCTCTCCTCCCTCCCTCACTTTGCTGCATTTCCACTGAGCCGCGCTGTACAGTAGGGTTTCCATAGCAATGCTCACTGACATGCAGCAGGTCACTGTGTCACGAGGGACTTGATGTTCCTCGCTGCTATTGGCCGCCCAGCCGGCTCTGCCGAGCCTGGATTGGCTGGTTTGGCCTTCCGGGCTAATGTTGTTTACTGAGATGAAGAGCTAAGCTGACTGATTACCAACCACATAGAGAGAGAAGGAGAGAGGGAGTGGAGTAGAAAAATGAAAAGAGAGCAGTAGACGGATTCAGTAATCACTTTAGTGAGAGTTGAAGTCACAAAGAGAGATTACAGCTGTCACTGTGTACAACAGTGCTAACTGCTAGAGATTACAGCAGTAGTGGTGAATATGCTATTGTCAGAGATGTACAAACTGACCTAAAAATTCCCCTTATGTGAATATGAAATGTCAAAAAGACAAGAAAAAGCACGAGAGCATTCATATCATGGCAGATGCTCAACAACACGAGGTGTGCGACCGCTCACAAGTATCCCTGAACCTCCCTCATGTCCTCCAGCTGTTGGTAAATATGCTAAATCTGAATTATAATTGTTCTAAATTAACACACCCTGCTAGCCTGCTAAAAGCCGCTATCACTGCTGTAATTATTCTCGCTCTGGCCGTGTTATGTAAGCATAATAAATCCGCATAATAAATAATAAATCCACTTATCTTGTTTTAAACTCACCCTGCAACGATAGGTGAGCCAAATGAGATCAAAAACCTGTTTCCTTTGGCTCGCTGATTAGTGAGACATGCGTTTGGAAGGAAAAATAACAAGCATGTGTAAAAGAATATATTTGAGAGAATATATTTGCAGTGTGTGTGGGAGGAATCACTTCGGCCAGAAGTGCCTCTCTGCTTTCTATCACCCAGTCGGCCATGTAGTTAGTTAGCTCATGCCCTGTAGCAACGCATACAACCAGCATATAATGGACTTATTACACAGAATTATCTTAGACATGGCCAAGATAATGCTCGAGGTCTCAGATAACCCTAACAGGCTTACAACCGTGAGCACAGCTGAAGTCTTCTGAGCATTGTCTCAGTCCCCGTCAGCTTCAGGACTGCTGTTTGCAGGAAAACCTTCACTTCAGAAGAGAGGAAGGGAAAAGCAATTTACAAACAATTTGAACTCTTATTTGAGACTATGACAAGTCACAAGTAGGAATTACATATTCAGACAGCCCTTTCCTCTCATTTGACTCAACTTAGTTTCATGTATTCTGTCCTTCTATGTCTATGTTTATGATTAGTTTATTTAAAAAAAAAAAAAGTTTTGTAAAATCTCATCAAAAAGAGAAATATTGAAATTTCCCAAATTCTGAGGCTTATCCTGTTGATTATTTTAGCCTTGAAAGAAAGTAAATTCAAAGGAAGTGTCATGCAAATCAGGTGAATCCAGTATTTTACCTGCAATTCTTAGACTGTCCATTTGGATGAAGAAACATTTGAAACCAGCAGATGTTATGCATTTTGGTTTAAAACATTATAAGGAATTATTAAAGCTGTTTACAGATGAATAAATATTGCAATCATGTTATTTTGATGTCATTATCGAGGTAGGTTTGCTGTTAGCAAAGTTGCTGATGTTGGTTTGCTAGTAGTAGTTTTTAATAGCATTAGTTAACTTGTTAACTGAATGCTATTGAATGTGATTGGCCATCTCCTTTCATTTTTGCCTTCAGCATTTCTAGCAGCTATAGATTGTTTTTGACATGCTCACCTTTATTTATGTAAACTAGGGCTGCCACAAACGATTATTTTCATAGTCGACTAGTCACCGATTATTTTTGCGATTAGTCGACTAATCAGATCATGCATCCATTAGATGTAAAACTTACAGCTTATTGCACCAGCATGTATCTGCTCTTATATAACTATCATTAGCTTACAGCTTTAAGTGTTTAAGGTATGTGCTAACTAAGAATAAAGACAAGATGATAGTTTATTAAATTTTAATGAAATTTGCAGATTGTTTTGGTGGAGTTTAATAAACTCCTTGCTATCTAAAATATAACGGGACACTCGAGCATCTCACACTTCTGATAATCAGTTGTCTGCTTGACGTTTATTCAGCTGTGTAAAAACTATAACTTTAATCTCAGCCAAACCGATTTACTCAGGAACAAATAAAATACTAAAAAAAGCCAAACAATAACATTTTGAAGTTATCTAAGTGACTTATGTATGTTTAACCTGAGTAGCGAAAGATGGCAGTGGGTTTGAAAACGATTTGCCGGGAGTCCGGTGTTCTCACGGGCTCTAGTGAGCCTTGCCCCCGGCTAGCTATCGAGCTGGTGGGTAACAGACGTCTCCGAAAACGTCAGAGCGCTTTTGAAAATATGAGGTGTCTTGATAAACTGAGCAGATATTTGAGGTTTACACAGCTACATTCTCGCTTGAAAATATGTTAAACATTTATTTTGTGACCCAGAAAGAATAATAAGAGTAATATTAAAACTAACTAGCTGCCGCCATTGTTGGAAACTGAGCTGGGCTGCGCTATGAATTCTGGGACAGAGCTTCTTCTTCTTCTTCGGGGTTTAACGGCAGCTGGCATGCTTGTACATGCAGCGCTGCCATCTTCTGTTTCAGTCCATTCTTTTGTGATCTTACAAAGCTTCAAATGACGCATCGACTATTAAATCAGTCGTCGACGATTTTGATAGTCGACGTAATCGTGACTAGTCGACTAATCATGGCAGGCCTAATGTAAACTGTATTTCTGTAAAAGCAGAAATTCCTGGGAGGTCTGCAATATGATAGAAGGTTATAAGTCAAAGCAAAGCATGTTATTTTCAAAATAAAAGCCCTAAAGTTGTGAGACACCTTTCTTATTTATTTATTTTTCAGTTGTTCTTTTGCAGTGCACAGTATTGATATCCTTTGTTATTTTATTTCCTCTTTTTAGAGAGAATATCTAAAAAATCCAAACAAGGTCACGAGAGGGTTAGTGATGATATATGCTTTGTCCCATGTGATTTTTAGAATGTTGAGTTTTGTTTCAAGATGTTGTGTGGCACCATTGTTGTTTCCTTTTATTTTTCATTTTCATATTCACACACTCTTTGATTAGTTCTGGGTACCAAAACTACTTGGTTAGATTAGAAAAAACATTATATAAGTCACAAAGCTCAATTGTCCATCTGGCAAAGCTGTTAAAAGGATTAATCCTGGCTCAACAATGCAACAAAAAAACATGTAGGTATCTCACCATTTTACAGCCTTTACTGTAATATTACTACATTTATGGCTGAGGCCAAATGTAAAGTTAGGTCCATAGGGTTTTTTCACAGGGAAACTTTGTTTGGTTTTGTTATTTTGTTGTAATTGCGGTCTTTTTAAAGTGGATTTTAAATAAAACAATCAAGTGAATGAATTACTGACTTTAATTGCTTTCATTTAATTTCAGCTCCTGGGCATAGTCCCTATTTCCAGAAGTTTAAAAAGTTAAAAAAGTAATTGGACAAACTAACATAATTAAAATTATGTTATGCAAGTCTAGAAGTCACAGACGTCAGCAAATGCTGAATTTCTTCCATTGTGATGCCAGGCCTTTACTTGCTGCTTGTTCGTGGGTCTCTCCTTCCAGTTTAGTCTTCAGTAACTGTAAAGCGTGCTGTATTGGTTTGAGATTATGTGACTGTCTTGGCCATTGAGGAATATCCAATTTCTTTGCCTTGAGAAACTCTTGGGTTGCTCTAGCAGTATTCTTTGAGTCAGGAAGTCAACCAACTGCTAAAAGCATTCAAATGTCTATTGTTGCTGTATTTGCTAAAGGGCGACCCAAGTACTGCTAAACGGGATATGTTGACTGAAAAAACTGTATTGGCAGTAACCTTATTACTATTAATCTGTATTAGTTATAGTTAGCTCCATATATCTTTGGGAAATATTAGCTTTTTTGTATTTTTAAATCCAACAAGATGTGATTATGATTAAGGGAATTAACTAAAATATTACATTAACTAATCAGGAATTATTTAGCAGAAACTAACGCCACTTTAAGTATAAAGATTGTTTTCAACGCTTGGATGAAAATATTTTGCAGTAGTGCCTGTTTGAAATTTAGAACTCATCAACAAATGCTGTGTTTCATCCCTTGAGATGCTCTACCAGGCATTTACTGCAGCCGGCTTCAGCGTCTGCTTGTTTGTCTGCATCCAGTTTTATCTCCAGTGTTGGCTTGAGAACAAGTGACTGTGAAAGATCTCATTTCTTCGCCTTAGGAAACTCTCGGGTTGCTCTCGCGGTATACTTTGGGTCATTAATCATTTGCTCTGTGGAGCACTGTCTGATCAGTTTTGCAGTATTTGGCTGAATCTGAGCAGAGTATATAGCACAGTTACATCATCAATAAACACTGCTGACCTGCTTCCACTGGTAGCCATAGATGCCCATGCCATAACAATACTTACCCCCATATTTGACAGATAATATGGTATGCACTGGATCGTGAGCTGTTGCTCTCCCTCTCCATATTTTTGTCTTTCTATTATTTGGGTACAAGTTCATCTTGGTTGTGCAGCTATTTTAGATGTTTTCTGGTAATGTCTAATCTGGCCTTGTTGTTGAGTGTCACCAGTAATTTTCACCTTGTTGTAAACTCTCTATGTTTACATTCATAAAAGTGTGTACCTTGGAAAAGAGATGCCTGCCTCCTAAAATGTGTCCCTGACTTGGTTATCTGTTTTGAAGTTGTTTTTCTTAACCATGTAAATCATTCTGTGCTGTCTTATATCTAACTGTAGCTATTAAGGAAAGGGATCTCACCATGCTTAGTTAAGGTTTGCAACGCATCATTTCCAGGAAGTATTTATATTTGTACTGATCAATGGTTTTCAGTACCTATCATCTTCTTGTATGGACCAGTTGACAGGGAAAACTTAGGAGGAAAAACGAAAGAGAACATGAAATTACTATATTCTCATCTGTTGATAGGTATTGTACTGTAATGCCCGGTCACCTTAATAGTACTGGCTGACAAGTTATCCAAATAATTGACAGCGTCTTCTTTGGACACGTTTTTGAGCTGCCTTTCATGACAAATACTTTAAATTGTACAGCAGAAAGCTGTCGTCCATTCTTGCTCGGCGGTCACACAGTATCTCGGTTAGTACAGGATCTATTCTCTGAGAAGCCCAGTGGAGCTGAATGATGACTAATTCCTTTATTCTGTGCAAGATGATCCTGTTAAGCACTTTGCCTGGTATGGATAGGATTGTAATCCCACGGTAGTTTGCACAGTTGATGAGGTCACCCATTTGCTGTATTGACGTAAAAGGAAAAGCATCTTCCCCGTGTTGCTGCCAGGTCATGATCCCTTTCCGGATTCCTTTTTTGAGTTATTTATGATCTTTGCTGCTTATCCCCTTCAGTATTTCTTCTTCCACTGGTTTTCAGGAATCTTTTACTTGTCTGGTAAGAGCGCCGTCATGCTGCTAGTTTATTTATGAATGCCAGGCCACTGTGCTTTTCTTTTTTCATGCTCTTTCTCAATGAGCCGTTGACATCATGCATTTTCTTCTTTGCCATTTCTTTCTGAAAGTAAAGCGTGTTCTGTTGGTAAGAAAGATGCACATACGTATACGACATTGAAAACTTAGCACAGGATTGTGGAACTCCATTTGATTAAGGGTTGCACAAGAAAACGGGAGGTAATTTATACACATGCATTTATAAAAAAAAATATGTAGCCAATTTGATCCACACGAAGGTCTCAACAAATGAATAAATGCAACAAAAAAGCAAAGTGATCCTGAAGTCTTACAAAATTCCACTGATTCCACTGTTTCACAGCCCTGAACATCCAACTCAGCGAGACTGAAATGGGGAACAAAAGAGCACCAGTTGACGAACATGGATGCAAACAATGAGAATGTTAAACAGACTAAATGTCTTATGGGGAACAAAGAAATCTGACTGACTGAGGTTAAGGACACATGACGGTATTTGTTTTTTTTCATAAGTGCCAAACCATTCATAGTTGGATAAACTATTATCACCAAAACACTGGTTACAAAATGACAGAAAATTGTAGGCATTTTTTCGATGTGCAGGTCATCAGAATGTCATCGCGTTATCACGAGCCTTTTTTATGAAATTTCTGAGCAGATGAATAATCCTCAAATTGCAATCTGAAAGACTCAGACAGAAAAAAGGGGCCCAAGCAAAATCCCTTAAACGGATAATAGTCCCACACAGCGATTTAGGCAGGAAGAGGTTTAGCTTTGAACAGACTTTCCTTGCTTTCAGTGTTCAGTGATTTGACCAGTTTAGTGTGTTTGTCTGCATGCCTGCACAGCCTGACTGTACTGCCCTTTTTTTTGGCTTGTTGCCTGTCGTTTTTCTTGTCTACCTGTCTTTAGTTACCATCTGTCTTTCCTTCTGTTTGTGTAGTTGCTGTTTTTCTCCCCCAGCCGATGTGTCTGTGCACCGTCCTCAGGGCTCTCTCTCCCTTTGCCTCTCTTCAGTAGTTTTTCTCACTACAGACTGCTCCACTTTATAGCATAATAATAATAAGAATAAGAATAATATAAATCTAAAATTATTTAGGAGGATTGATGCATAAGATTTAATTCTCCGTGTTAAACTAAAACATTTTATTTTCAGTGAAAAACGCCCATAAAAAAATACGTTTTCAGTAACTTGTTGTTTATCTTTTTTTTTTCTAGGGTCATTACTATTATGTGCCTTCTATAAAGCCAAAACAACAACCCATCTGCAGGCTTTAGCTTATGTAACGGGAGAAGTTTTATGTTTGCAGTGAGGATTAATGGTGCTGACTAAATCATGAAACTCTAAATATCTGTCTTGGAAGTCTGCCCCGCACTGTTGTTGATGCGTTACTAACTGCGTAGATGGAGTTTGCCCGAGAAGCACTTGGGATGGTGTAGTGTTATATGAACAGCAACTGCCTGGGCTGGAAGCATCATGATCCTCCTTCATGATATATAAGCTATAAGGGGTTGAACCGTTACAGTACTGACCCATGTAAGTTTCATTAAAGCTTATACGTATGCATTATTAGGGGAATAGCCAGCACAGGGGGCTGTTAGCCACTGTCTGCTAGACTTCAGCTAGTGTGAATAAAACTTCAGTCACACAGATCTAGAGACATGTTGGAGACCACTTGGCAAACTCCATGGTTGTCTGTAGTTTGGAAGATGCCAATGTGTCTGAAAACACTCTCCAGTTCATTATCCAAGTTGTAGTGAAACTTAAAAAAGTGCATCGCAAGTGGAGACAGATCACCTTCAATGTAAAACATCCTGATTTTATCATGTTTACTTTATTTCACCCGTTCTGTTCAGGTATAGCAACTCAGGAATGTAGCTCTCACAAACTCTCTCAGTTTGTCTCTGAAAGATGTAAATCCATACTCAATATCTTAGAAAACAATCCACCTTGTCAAATAGCCGTTTCCAGCCTCTCCCACACTGTAGCCAAACTGAGGGAAAGCTCTTGTCACTGAATCTTGGAAGACCACTGCTGAGCAGGACCTCAAATCTTGTATGGTCAGACATATTGAGTTATCTTGTGAAGATGTTTGATGAGAGGGTTTCAAGTGCTATGGAAGGCCTAAATATATTGAAAAAACTTTTCATGTATGACATATCGGGTCTGTTACCAGAGTCAGACTTGTCATATCCTTTTCTTAAGTGGTAAAAATGTGGTGCACGCTGTCATGTCCTGTAGCTTGACAGCTTCATGTGGCAAACTGATCCTTAACCTACTGACTAGTGCAGTCTAAGGGATCTGCTGGAGGGGAGAGGTTTCCACTCATGCGTCCCCCTTCTGTTTGGCTTGCTACAGCCTCATAGATGTTGGCTTCAGCGAGTTCTGCCTCTGCATCACATTGCCGATGAAGCGCTTCTAACGTGTTTCTTCCTTGCTTAGCTCTCATTTCCATTCATTTCCTTCTGAGTGAATTCTGCTCTTGTTTTTGCAGTTTCTGCCTTTAGCAACCACTGACTGCAGCCAGCTTGCTGATGGCTTACTGGAAGTCTTCGATGATTTAGAAATCCATATAGATGTAGTTTATCTGTAGCGTATCTGTCCACCTGAGATTTATTACTGTAGATGCAATTTCCCTTTTTATTGTTCTGCCGTTACTGACCTAAGCAGATTGAGAGGTTTTCAAAAAGCCACAGGTGTTATGTGTTTTTTTAAGACGTTCCCTTCAGCATGCTAAACAGAAACAATGTGTTAATTTCTGAAAGAAATGAACAATAATATTTTTAAAATGGGTGTATAACCAGTATCAAACACACATACAGTAAATTATGTAAAAGAAAGGCTGCTAAATAATTGCTGCCAAGCCATGCATTAGACATGAAGAGTGTTATATAACTTCACAAAACAAGTGTAGATGAGCAGTTTTCACAAGCACAGTATAGCTGCACATCTGAAACACTCACAGAAAACACAGCAGATAGAACATAATAAAACTTACAGCTGCATAGCCACTATATACAAGTGTTTGTTCATATAAAACACCTTCAATAATAAATCAAAAACATACTAAAGCCCCCAAAATGATGACTGAAATTATTTTAACAACTTTGCAAGCAACAGAGAGGCTAAACGACAAAGACTTCAAGCTTTTCAACTTTCCACTATGAGAGCACATGTGAGTTGCTGCCTGTTTCTCGCTTTGCTAAGTCCAGATTTACTCCTGCAACACATAAAATATGAAGACAGAAAACAACGTCCCCACCGGCTGGTGAGATTTAATCTCTGCCACCACAGCTTACATTCTGCACGTTTTGCTGTTTTACCCTGTTCGCCGACAAGTCAGCATCTTCCATGCAAACTGCTGGTCACCACGGCAACCTACTAGATCCCAAAGCAATGGGTTTTTGGTGCAGTCGTAAAGCTCTTTGTGACCAGTTTCACTCCAACGACCACAAGCAACAACCCGCCATTTGTACCGAGTGTCTGCAACATAAAGGAGAAAAAGTGTTTGATAAACTCGGCCTTGTCTTGTCTTATGTTTTTCTCCCTCCCCATCTCTCTCATATGCACAAGGGCAAGTGCTGACGTGGTAAAACAACACATTTATAATTCATATAATAACCAGTTTGAGCTCCTTCCAGCTTGTCTTGCTCCATGTTTTTTCTTTGCAAGTGCTGTGCATCACAAATCAATACTTTGAGTTGTAAAGTAGTCTGCTATGCAATAATGTGAACACACAAGAACCACAGACTAAGAATCACAGACACCTAGCCGTGTAATCAAATTGTTTTGTGTGTGTGTACAGTCCAGTAATACTTTAAAGATTTCTGTTTGCTGTGAATGAAATACAGACCCTACAATGCAGAGGGTTTTTAACCTAGAAACAGAGGACAGACACGCGCATTTGTTAAAGAGACAATTATGAATTCAGCCTGGGGGTTGGCGCGTGATCAGATCGCTGTGACTCTGTGATGTTTCCGCAGCTTTGATCTCGCCGTGTTAACTCTTTCCGCGCAGCTGCCTTGTCCTTGCTGCTGTAGTTGCAATGAGAGTCCACTTTGCTTGCGCCTCCCGTTGGCTTCCAGGCAGAATCGGTGAAATTTTGTTGGCGTGGGAGCTGTGGAGCAGATTCTCCTTGCGACTGTACTCTTGAGGTTGAGGCGTTGACATCCCAACAGTGTTTGTTTTGTCAGTGCAGCCACGGCAGGATAATCCAATCCAGTGTATCATCTGTCAGAAAACTCCTGTACAGTTACCCCACTGCACTTGCTTTCAGTTAAGACTCTGTAAGGTGCGATATTGCAGTGAAATCACTGCCAGCTGCCTTACGCTGTATTTTTCAGCACCACGGAGAGCGACAGGCAGACTGAGGGTGGTATACGCTTCCAAGAAGTCATGAAAAAGCTCAAACCCACATACTGCTTCACATATATTTATTCATTTACACACTCACTTGCCATTTTCTTTGGTGAACCCAGCTGCAGTTAACACAGCCTTCAATAACTCCTACATGCTCGAAGGTTTCAATGTTTCACTGTTTGTGTTAGTGCTATAGAGAGGTGCTGATTCAATGTAGCAGGTATTTTTAAAGTTGCTGATATCTTGTATTGTGCTATACTGCTTTTTTCAGTATTTACAGAAATATTAGCTGATTTAAGTCTATGAATCACAGAGTTAAGTAATAATCTAGATGTAATTTAGCTAATAATAATCCAGTAGTGGAAGGACAATGTAAAACATTTACACGTTCTTCTGGGTTCCTGTAGTCATCGAACACACTGAGCTTAGCAGAACGGTGCTGAAGCGGTTACTTCGTGGTTCAATTATTATTTCACAGTTTAGCTTGTTAGCTATTTTAAATATTTATCTGTTATAATAACTGGACTGTAAACAGCAGCGCTGTTAACAATGATCCGCACACAGAGACACTAGTACACTAGTAGCTCAGAAACAAGCTGTCCAGCACAGTGAATGGGCCCTCAGAGTGTACTACATACTACCTATAGTACACTGTGTATACATAAGAAATCCTCCTATTTGGAGGTTTTACTGTAACAGCAAATGAAACAATCCTTGTCCCGTTTTTCACATTTTACTCATACAGTTAATTTAAAGGGATAGGTCATTATTATGGGAAGTGTACTCATTTATTGTCATATTTGTATGGTTAATGCAAAACTACAGTCAACTTTGCCAGACTATAAAAAATTCAGTAGTTCAAAAGCTGACAATTGAAGTATGAAACATTAAATTGTTGCCTTCTATTTAAAGGGTTGTTAGTAAAAGGCTTGGCCCTGATTTTTTCTTTTTCTTTTAGAAATATCTTCAAGTGGATTGGTAATAAATGAAAGTGTTGTTATGATGAGTTTTTAAGTACCTGTGGGTGAAGCCGACAACTTCATATTCTAATTTTATTTTTAACCGTGAGCAGTTACTCCTTTACATTTTGTACATTTGTGTACAGGAGCAGCATTATGAAAAATCAGTGTAATAGTCGTACTTTTAAAAAATGTATTTTGTATGTTTTTTCCTTTTTGGATGCGGCTGGTGCTTCTTTTTTTTTAAAAATAATTTACACAACTGCCTTTTTAAATGAACGTGACCTGTTGTAGCGGCGGGTTATTTCCGTTCTGCTCTGTCAGCACAAACACGCACTCGCAGGTGATGCTCGCTCTTCTTGCGCCGGCCTTGGAGCATTCTGGCGGCCATTTGATGAAATGGTGATCTCGTCAAGCTGCTGCGCAGGTGCTCGTTTGTGCGTGTGTGTGCGAGTGTTCTTTGATCCGCCTTTCATATGGTCGTACAGCTGTGTGCTGATGTGATTACAAAGGCCTTGCCAGATGTGCTCGCCAGCTGTCTGTGACACAGCCTCTGTTTGTTTTTGTGTGTGTGTCTGTGTGTGTGGAGGGGGGGTGAGTGGTGGTATGAGGCAACACTTCGTGGGGGCAGGTTCAGATTTAACACCACCGCTCACACGGGCTTTTTTGAAAGCGGCGTCTGGGTGCTTGTTGTGCCCGTGTGCTCATGTTCTCATGTGTCCTGGAATACGATTGGCTTATAATATTGTCTTCATTCAGCACTTCCCATTTCACCGACACTTTAGCCCACTAGGGAAACGTTTGTGTGTGTTTGTGATGGAGACAAAGAATGTGGTTGCAGTCCTTATATGGTCATGTAGTTTGGTTTTGAGCGAGTGCGTTCGCTACAGAATGAATCAGAGTGCTGTTACATCAGAGGTATGGGCAGGCGGGATGGATTACTTGGCCTCCTATTGGAACACACACTTCCGTGGAGAGTGAGAGAGAGAAAGAGGAATGATGCATATGCATACTCAGATGCCCTACTTTTCAGCAACACAGAGATATCGGGACTGTTATGTAGCAAGGGATGCGGACAGTGCAGATTTATGGTGTGAATGAATGGGAGTGACAAAAGGAAGCCACTCCCCTGTACTGCTTCCCAACACCGTAGCACAGAGAACACAAAAAAGAGGAACTAGTGAAATCTACAAATGCTTGGTAATGAATGAAGTGCAGAATGAATTACACCAAACTGCGGGTTGCTAGGGGGCTGGAGCCTATCCCAGCCACCACTGGGCGAGAGGTACACCGTGGACAGGTCGCCAATCTGACGCAGGGCCAACACAGAGAGACAATCATTCGCACTCACAGTTAATTAGTTAAATTAAATACCAGCGAGTACAAAAAACCAGTACTTTGCAGCAAGTGGTGTAAGTGTTCATTACTCACAGATGAACTAAACATCACTGGATTAAATCTGTTCTCCAGTAAATTTTCATTATCATCTGTATAACGATTAATTGAGTCATTCAGGAACTCCTCATTAATGATGCTTTATTGGTCATGTCTGTATTGCCTTTATTGAGAAATAAAACCAGAAGCAGATGCTTTCATTTTCAAATGTTGCCGGGAAACTATTGTAGTTTTGGTGTTTTTATATTGTTATTTCAGGTCTTTAGTTTGACTTTGAAATGTGGATTTTTTGGGTTAAGTGAACTAAGTAGTCCAGAGACCATAGAATAGAAGTTTTTAATAGATAAATACTAATATTTGGTATGAGTAAGTCAAGCTGAGCTATGGAGCCTAGGAGTTTTTTTTACTGACCTCAGGAAACTTCTTTGCTCCGAAACCGACGTCCCTCTCTCTTCAGTAGTCTTCTGCTAAATCAAATGGTTCTCTCGGGGTCACAGTACCCGTTGGTTAGTGCACGTACCACATAACTGCAGCACCCACTGTGTTAATGTCACAAACACCTCACTGCTCTTTACGCCTCCTCTCCTTCAATATCAAAAACAAGAGCGCGCGATGGTGAAGATACCAGCAGAGCAAAGCAGAAAGAAGAGAAGCTAGCCCAGCCAGACAGCTAGCAGGATGAAAGCTATGATGTTGTTTTCTGAGTTAGTGCATGCTGATAGCTATTATTTACTGGTAAAAAAAAAAAAAACCTTCCCACCTATGGGTGGTTTTTGCCAGGCTTGCAGTGCTTTTTTAAATTCTTCATTTTGTATTTGGTGGTGAGTCTAAAAAATTCCCACACAGATACAAATTTTGATTATATATATTTATTTAGATTCCCGGGCTCTCTGTCCTGGTCGTTGTGTCCTTGGGCAAGACACTTCACCTACCGCCTACTGGTGTTGGCCAGAGGGGCCGATGGTGCGATATGGCAGCCTCGGTTCTGTCAGTCTGCCCCAGGGCAGCTGTGGCTACAACTGTAGCTGCCTCCACCAGTGTGTGAATGCGAGGGTGAATGAATAGTGGCATTGTAAAGCGCTTTGGGTGCCTTGAAAAGTGCTATATAAATCCAATCCATTATATATATATATATCTATATATATATATATATATCTATATATATATATATATATATATATATATATATATATATATATATATATATATATATATATATATCTAGCTATAGATATATATATAGATAGATATAGATATATAAATCTTAAACATATAGATATTCATAATTGCTGTATGTGTGACGGTGTTCAAGTTTCATTCCAACAATTTCTTAAGGAGACAATCGGGTAAATACAGGCAAATATAATGAGAAATTATTAATACATTTGAGTCTACATGCAGTATATGCTGTAGGTTTTGGAAATATTTCACACTGTATACAAAAGATGGCCTCTCCTGGGAGAGCATGTTGTGGCTTTTTGGATTGTTTCATTGAAACCTCCATCGCGATCTCGTTTTGTTTGTTTGTTTATTTTTGTTTGTTAACGTATTTGTAAAGGGGGTACACCTGCTAATGTTAGCACTGGCTTGCCAGCAATTAATTGACAGCAGTGTTAACTTACAGTCTATTATTTACTAATTGACTTTAGTTGAGTTCCACTGTTATCAGCAGATATATTAACATTAGAGACCAAAACCTAAACATGTTTATTTCTGATGATGGGTATTGTTAGATCCCAGTTACACCTGTACACAAAGTCTGGACCTGCTCTTCTTGTAAAGGGTCTGAGTGGCTGATCCTGTGGGTCTTACTTATCTTCCTGTATATTGTGACCGTTTTACAGAAAGACTTCCTGTTCGTGCACGTCTGTCATTCAGACTCATTACAGAATAATTATTTTCACTTATTTTGTTCAATTTATAATGCTGCATTTCAAGTTAAATCACCATTAGTGCAATCACATCCGTATATATCTCTGAACTCCATATTTAGGGACAGATATTAACCTTTAAAGCCTGAATTGTGAAATTGTTGCCAGAAAATTTAAAGTTAAATTTAAAGTTTTTGAAAATTGAGCATTTATTCAGGCAATTTAATAAAAAAAATCAATTAAATATTAATGTGCTTAAATTAGTTTACTTTTTTTTTTTTTATCATATTTGCTACATCCCACATATTTTGCAATGTATTGATTAAAATGTATCGTTTATGTAAGTTTGACTCACAAAAACTAGGCGTTAAGGGGTTAAATCCCTTATTTAGACAGTCTCAGGTGGATAAGGCCTCGGGGATCTCAGTCTCAGACATGTTAACAACAAACTCCATGGGGATTTAACTTGAGCTGCCCTACACCCATATAACAACTGCACTTTAACCCTTTTGTGTTGACGACAGGTATTTCTAGGCAGCACCTTTTGGCACATTTTAATTAATGCGACTGTAAATATTTTGTGTAACAGCTGACTGAAATGATCACTTGTGAAATCCCTCATTTAACCCATAAAGAAATCCCATTTTTGAATTCATTATGTATCCGATTCTGTAGCTGTGGGATCTATAGTGTCAGTCGACACAGTAAAAGTGTACAAATTAATCATTATGTGCAAATTATTATCACTTTATGACTTTCATTAATGCCATAAAGCACTGATTGTTGTCAGTGGTTGGGATTTTGTTGTTTGTTTATGCATCTCCATGGGATCTTGATCAGGTCTAATCAGTGTTTTCTTCTTTCCCCCTCAGGAACATTTCAGGGTCAGTGGGTTGGCGGGATGCGTCATGGCTACGGAGTTCGTCAGAGCGTCCCTTACGGTATGGCAGCCGTTATCCGCTCCCCGCTTCGTACCTCCATAAACTCTCTCCGCTCCGGTTCAGAGCACAGCAATGGGACAGCTCTGCTGGACCGGACTGGGGCAGTGGTTCCTGGACCTCCCCCCCTTCCCGGCACGCTGACCACCAGCGTCTCCATGTGCAGCACAGGCAGCAGCGGCAGCAGCCCCGCGGTGTCTCGGGGAGGTTTTGTGCTGACGGCGCACAGCGAGGCTGAGCTGCTGAAGGGGAAAAGGAAGGGCGGGCTTTTTCGAAGATCCATCCTGTCAGGTCTCAAGCTGAGGAAGTCAGAGTCCAGGAGCTCTTTGGCCTCCCAGAGGTCTAAACAGAGCTCATTCAGGAGTGAAGCTGGCATGAGTACCGTGTCCTCTGCTGCATCTGATATCAACTCTACCATCAGGTAATGGCACGTGGACAATAGAGGTGGTAGGTTTGGGCTGCTGCAGGATACCAGATATAAAAGACCCACAAAGACTTTTTTGCACATATAGTTTTCATCTAAATTTGGGGCAATCTGCCAAACCTTTTGTTCTCAAACATAATTTTTCATTAGTTTGAAGCCTGTTTCACGCTGTATACTAGAGCACCAGTTTAGCTCACTGGCTGAGCAGGTATGCATATGCCTTATGACTAGAACGCAGCAGACTGGGTTCAAGTCTAACCTCTTTCCTGTCTACTCCACACTGTTTAACTATCAAATGAAGGCAAAAAGCCCCAAAATAAACCTTAGAAATCCAGCATACTGTGTTGGTTAACTAAAACTGATCCTTCCTTGACCAGTTCCACAGTAATCATACTGATACCCATCATCGTTGTCGTGTTTTAGTTATGCAATCGAATATATTTATCCCTGAAAAGTTCAAATGTACTGTAAAAGTCAGACGTTTAACACTCACACAGAAATTCTGGCAGGATTTTAACTCAACAGCAATGTTTACTTGAAAAGTATGTCAATCAAACATGAGTCTATCCACCCCAAAACATACAAATAACACCACCTACTGTGGTCTCATTTCTTAATTCACGCAAGAGGAAGTCTAGCTTTGAAAGACTGTGACTGGAATGACTTTGGAACGTGGTTAGTCCAACGTGGTGAGTCAGATATCAACTCTGTCGCAGGGTAGTGGAATGACGTACTATGAAGTGACCTGTCCTTCATTTGGAGGACAGGGATTCAAGGAAAAAACAAACACCTGTTCTTCTTAAGTGCCTTTAAATGGATTGGCATGCATTCCAAAGGAGACTATAGATCAAAGGTCAGTATGCTGGTCCACTGGACCGGTGCCTGAGGAGACGTTTAATGCCGATTTCATTCATTGCGTGAACTTCAGCTTCTTAATCTGACTTAGATGTTACATGGAAGTGCTTGGCGTCAAACTCCAGGTATGCTGGATTGAGGCGGCTTATTTTGAGTTGAGTCGCCACCTCGTAACCTAATGGCTGGCAGTAGTAGTTATAGTCACCGTGGCACAGAAGTCTGGCTCTGGCTGTTTCATGTGACCTTTTGTTGGACCATGAATAAAAATTGATTAAGAACCCGCATGCATCCGCTGTTCGGATCTTTTGTTTGTGAGGTGCAGCAGCTCAACAGAAAGTAAAGCTATTGATCTGTGTATGGTAAAAAGCCTAATGATATCCTTTAAATACGTATGGGGATTGATTAAATTAATCATTAGTTGTTTCCTTAACAACTTTTTAATAGACGTTTGTGAACTCTAGCCAACACCTAACATGACATCTTCCCAGTGACTAATAGCAGCTGGGAGTTAAACTTATATATAACTTATTTACAAAGCAACATTTTTTGATCCTTCCATGATTGATTATTTACTATTTTAATGTAACCTTTCATCTTTTCCAGCCTTGGAGATGCAGACACAGAGCTGACAGTCGCTGAAGACGATGTGGACGCCACAGCAACAGAGACCTACTGCGGGGAGTGGAAGAACGACAAGCGGACCGGATTCGGCGTGAGCCGGCGGTCCGACGGGCTGCAGTACGAAGGGGAGTGGCTCAGCAACAAGCGGCACGGCTATGGCTGCACCACGTTTCCTGATGGCACAAAAGAGGAAGGGAAGTACAAGCAGAACATCCTGGTGAGCGGCAAGAGGAAGAACCTGATCCCCCTCCGAGCCAGTAAGATCAGGGAGAAGGTGGACCGAGCCGTGGAGGGAGCGCAGAAGGCAGCAGATATCGCCCGGCAAAAGGCTGAGATTGCTCTTTCCAGGTAGGGAATTATAGGCGCGGTACCTTTTAATGAAGTCATGTTCCAGGTCCTGGTTAATTTAAAATTCAAGTGGTTTGAAGCTGGCACAGTTCATCTGAAAAAAGTGCTTTTAAATTCATTTTTTATGTTATACACCAATCAGAATTTAATGATACTTGAATCAACAGATGACGCCAGGTGTGGGGTTGCTTTAAGGCCACTGCTAATCAAATCTCACCCACACAGCCCTGATCAGGCAATTTCTCTAAGTGTTAATAAAAATATAGTAAATAATAGATAAATAAATAGTCATTAAGGGAAATTCCCCCCTAACTTTATAATTTGTCGTTTACTGTTATAGAGCAAATGCCAAGAGCCTGAGATTGTAATTTGCTTTGCTTTTCTGACCTTCCTCATATTTACAGCTCTGCAGTAATCATCAGCAGTAAGGCTAATAGCATATTTGTTGAAATGTTAGCATATTTACTAAAAATGTTGTTGTGAATTTTTTCTTATCTAAAGGCAAAGAAAACTATTATCTGTTATACTATGCTGCATTTCTATTAGCAGAGGATGCTAACCAAAAATCAGAGAATTTCGTACCACTCTTCTTCACAATGTTGCTTCAATTCATTGAAATTTGTTGTTGTTCGTTTATGCACAGCATAAGGTTGAGGTCTGGACTTTGACTGGGTCATTACAGCGACTTGATTCTTTTTTCCTTTTCAGTCATTGTGTTGTAGATTTGCTGCTGCGCTTGGATGTTGCGTGATGCAGTTTTGGCTAACATAGATTAACAACAGATTAGAATACTTTGAAGACAGAGGAGTTGGTGGCTGCAAGACGAAGTCCAAATCATCAGCCCTCCACCACCGTGCTGACAGCTGGTGTGAGGAGTTTGTTCAGATAAGCTGTGTTGGGTTTGTGCCAAATGTTGTGCTGTGCATTATGGTCAGACGTCTCCACAGAAGTCTTGATGCAACTTTGCAAGCCTGAGCTGTGCTGCCGTGTTCTTTTCAGAGAGAAGAGGCTTTCTTCTGGGAGCTCTTCCAAACAAGCTGTATTTGTTCAGTCTTTTTCTTATTTTCCTGTCACAAACTTCAAAATTTCACATGGTAACTGGGCCTGTAGACTGTAAGATGTAGCTCTTGGGGTTTTTGTTGTTTATCTGAATATTGCATGGTCTGAAGTTGTTGTGATGACCATAACTGGAAAGATTTTGTAATTGTGTTAAAACACACCTGAACTGAATGCTCGGGACCAGCAAACTGCCAAAATTTCTGCTTTTACAGAGTTGCTCACAGTTTCTGATGATCAGTTATTTAAATGAATCTGATTAGCAGCACCTGGCTGCTACTTACTCTCTCTTGAATCCTTTAGAACACAGGTGTCGAACTCCAGGCCTCGAGGGCCGGTGTCCTGCAGGTCTTAGATGTGTCCTTGATCCAACACAGCTGATTTAAAGGCTAAATGACCTCCTCAACATGTCCTGAAGTTCTCCAGAAGCCTGTTAGTGAACTAATCATTTGATTCAGGTGTGTTGACCCAGAGTGAGATCTAAAACCTGCAGGACACCGGCCCTCGAGGCCTGGAGTTCGACATCCCTGCTTTAGAAGTAGTAAACTCGCACCTCACAGGATGTGTAATGTTTAAAATGATTAATATGATACTATTGTAAAATGGTTCCCATAGTTTAAACAACTTGTTCATTATATTGCCTCAATGACTTTTATTCTCTTTATTAAGTCAGCTTACTAGGTACATCAATTTAAACATGTTCATAGCAAAACTGTGTTTCCAGGTTCTGGCATAATAAATGAACAAGTCTTACCTTGGGTGAGTCAGAACCCCCAAGCAAGATGGCAGTGCCAGGGCTGCATCTCAAAAGCCCAGGCATCAACATGTTTATATCCACGGGGTGCTGTTATGTGTTAATCCATCTTAAAACAGCTGTTTTTCGTCTTTCACCTGTCCATCCTCTGCTTAAAAACAATTGCTGATGGCTTTGTTTTACCATGTAATTGAGATCAGTGACATATTAAAAATAAGATTCAGGAGCTGGCTCCAGAGAAAAGAGGTTAAAAATATTTAACCAACTCAAAAAACTACAGGCAGATGTTGTCCTTTTACAAGAGACCCACAGACCTCTTAGAGGTTCGAATGAACTTAAAACACCTGAGTTTCCTAATGTGTTCTCAGCCTGTTATAATTCTAGACAAAGGGGAGTAGCAATTTTAATTCATAAAAAAATTAATTTCACAGTACTCGATACAGTTATAGATCCAGAGGGCAGATTCTTAATCATTAAACTATCTATACTTGATAAAAAGCTATGTATTGTAAGTGTATATGGTCCAAATGTTGATGATCCCTCATTCTTTCACGGTTTTTTCAGTGCACTCTCTGAACACTTAGATGGCACACTTGTGCTTGGAGGCGACCTCAACCTTGGACTGAATGAAGAAATGGATAGGCTCAATACAGCAGGAACTCAGCGTAATTGGCAGTCCACAAATATAATCAAACAGTATATGAGCGACTTTGGTCTTTGCGATGCATGGCGCTCCCTTCACCCCACCAGTAAGGAATATACTTTTTTTTCACATGTTTATCACTCCTACTCTCGTCTAGATTATTTTTTGGTCAGCAGCTCACTGCTGAGTGACGTTTCAGACACTGAGATTCACCCTATAGTTGTCAGCGATCATGCTCCTGTATCTTTAACACTAATGCACAAGAATAATACTATGCCAAGTAAAAACTGGAGATTTAATACATCACTGCTTAAAGATGAAGACTTTATTAAATATTTTAAAAAAGAGTGGACTTCATATTTAGACTTTAATGACACTCCCGGAACATCAGCTTCTGTTTTATGGGAAGCAGGGAAAGCTGTGATGAGAGGTAAAATAATTTCTTTCTCATCACATAAAAAGAAAAAAGAAAACAAAAATATTCAGGAATTAGAAAAAAACATCAAATCACTAGAAGAAGCCTACACGTCCCACCAAGATCAGGAAACATTGAACAAAATACGCAAAACAAAACTAGAATTAAATGAGATAATTGATAGAAAAACAAAATTCTTAGTACAAAGACTACGCTTACAAAATTATGAACATAGTAATAAATCCGGTAAATTTCTAGCAAACCAGTTAAAAATAAATAAAGAAAAAACAACTATATGTGCTGTTCAAGATTCATCTGGGAACACAATATATGAACCGAAACAAATAAACAACATTTTCAGGGATTTCTATAAAACGTTGTATTCACCACAAATAAACCCATCTAAAAAGGAAATTGATCAATTTTTAGACAACATAACTCTCCCAAAATTATTAGACTCTCAAGCAATGGCACTGGATTCGCCACTGACATCAGGTGAACTCCAGGAAGCCCTGATAAATATGTCCAATAATAAGGCTCCAGGTCCAGACGGCTTTCCTGCAGAATTCTACAAAGAATTCTGGACGATTCTAGCACCAGTTTTTTACAGAACGTTGTTAGAATTCAAAGAAAAGGGCAGACTTCCATCAAATATGAATTCTGCAAACATTAATCTCCTGCTAAAACCAGGCAAAGACCCAGTATATCCCTCAAGCTATCGTCCAATATCCCTTATTAATGTAGACCTCAAAATAATCTGCAAAGCTCTCTCGAAGAGACTAGAGAAAATAACCCCCCTCTTAATTCATCCTGACCAAACTGGTTTCATAAAAGGTAGGCACTCATCAACAAATACACGTAGATTACTTAATTTGATAGACTACTCATACAGTAAAAACCTTGAAACTACAATATTTTCCTTAGATGCAGAAAAAGCGTTTGACAGAGTTAACTGGAAATTTCTATTTGCAACTTTACACAAATTTGGTTTTGGATCTTCTTTCATCAACTGGTTAAAAATATTATATAATTCCCCAACAGCTTGTGTCAGAACAAATGACCAGACATCCTCCAGCTTATGTCTCCTGAGGGGCACCAGGCAGGGATGCCCACTCTCCCCTTCACTGTTTGCAATTTTTATCGAACCACTAGCAGCAGCAATTAGACAGAATTCAGCAATTAAGGGCATAAAATGCAAGAACGTAGAACATAAAATCAGCCTTTATGCTGATGATGTGTTACTCTTTCTCCAAAATTCACAAACCAATATCTCTGGGGTGATTGAATTGATAAACTCTTTTGCAAGAATATCAGATTACTCAATTAACTGGTCAAAATCTACAGTCCTTCCTATTAATTGCTGCTTCCATAATTCCTCTTCTACTCCACTGCAATCGGGAAATATAAAATATTTAGGTATTAATGTTTCTCCCAAGCTTGCAGATCTAACTAAATTAAACCATACCCCACTTTTAAAGAAAGTAGAAGGTGATCTGGCTAGATGGAAATGTCTACCCATATCACTCATGGGAAGGGTTGCTGCTATAAAAATGATGGTATTACCAAAAATAAATTATTTATTCTCAATGATCCCAACTAAACCGCCGCAAGATTGGTTCAGATCTCTAGATTCATATATGTCCAAATTCCTTTGGAAAAATAAGCCCCCACGTATAAGCTTAAAAACACTACAAAAAACCAAGGATAAAGGAGGATTAGAACTACCGAACTTTCAGCACTACTTCTTAGCCAACAGGCTTCAGTTTATCTCAGGATGGCTAAAACATACCCTCTTAGATGAACCTTGGCTAAATGTAGAACAAGCACTTTGCAATAATCTAGAGATTTCAGATCTACCATTTATCAGCTCAAACATCCAACGACATGAATGCTTCAAAAGCATCAACATCAGCTCTTCTCTGACAGCATGGTGGGAGTTTCTAAAATTGACGGAGTCTTCATTAATCCCATGCAAACGTACACCTATCTGGAACAACCCTGACATATTACAAAACAATAATATGATAAACTTTTCAGATTGGAATGGTAAAGGAATCAAATATGTAGAACATATACTAGAAGGAACAGAATTTATTTCATTTGACAGACTAGTTACACAATATGGGATCAACAAGAAAAGATTTTTAGAATATCAACAAATTAAATCCATAATAAAAAAGAAATTTAAACTGGGTCAAGTTGAACTACAAACACCACCAAGTGTGGTTCAATTTTTTACTCTTAAAACCCCCAAATTACTATCCAAAATGTACAGAATGCTTTCTAAAACAGATGAATCAATATCACTTCCTATTGCAAAATGGGAAGCGGATTTATCAGTTAACTTAGACCAAAACTTCTGGTCTCAGATTTGCTTAAAAACCTTTCATCTAATCAGAAATCCCAGTCTTCAATTAATTCAATACAAAATACTACATAGAGTGCACTATACAGGTCATCGGATGTTCAAGATGGGCTTTGCATCTACCAACAACTGCTCACACTGCCAAACCAATTCACCGGACAATTATATCCACGCTCTTTGGTTCTGTCCACCAGTTCAGAAGTTTTGGCGCGAGATATGTGAAGACTTATCAAAGTGTCTGAAATGTAACATTCCAACTTCCCCCTTAGTGTGTTTGTTGGGCAGCTTAGATAATGTCACTTCAGAAAAGAATATAGCCCATATGGTTTTCACTGCCCTATGCATAGCCAAGAAAACAGTCCTCATGAACTGGAAAAATAAAAACAATCTTAATTCTAACCAATATAGAAATTATCTATTAGATTACATTAGTCTTGATACAGCCTCTGCCACCACATCAGATCAATTGCTCTGGACTCCTTTGATCACCTCCATCACCTAGTGGGGGTGGGGGGTCATATTTTGGTCTCGCCTTCACTGTTGTGATTGGTGTGGGGGTAGGGTCGGGCTTAGGGCGTCAGGCGGTTCCCCGGGAGCATCTTCCTTGGGGGGCTCAACCCGGGGTAGCGGTCATGGCCAATTAGGGGCTCTGTTGGCTCTTAGGTGACGGCTTCCTCGTGGCTACGTGCAGCGGGGCTAGGGGAGGGTCTGTGCTGACGGACGGGGGTTACTGACCTGGTAGCCTGGCTGCCCCTGGGTGGGTCCGGGACGGGCGTGAGGTTCTGGGGGCGCTCCGGCTCTGGCCTGGGGCCCTGGCCGGGCCTCGGGGGCCTGGGTCCTGGTTGGTGTGTTGCCGGGGTTGTGGGCCGGTGGGTATATGGGGGCCCGCCACTGGCGCAGGGTGCCGCCGGTGCGCCGAGCCACCTGGGGGGCTCTTCAACTGGTGGGGGGGGGGTTGTCACATCTTGCAGGAGCTTTCCTCTCTCAGGAACTCTCTCTGCAAGAGGGGGAGATACAGGAGAGGTGGAGGAAGATCTCAGCCTGGGCGTCTATTGTCTTATGTAGTCTGGAAGATGAGTGGATGATGGGGTGGGTGTAGTTTTCTCTGTTGTGGGGTTGGGTGGACTGCCCCGGGCTCTGTGGGGCCGGGCGGCGCCGCTGCACTGGTCCCCGGTTCGGATGGGCCTGGGCCCCCCTTCCCTGGCGGGTCGCGGAGTATGGGGGTGCCTACTGGGGTCAGCGGGGGAGCTGGCCCCAGGGAGGGGTCACTTGCCCCTCCCTTCCTTCCCTCCCCATCTCCAGCTGCCTCCCTCTTCCCGCTCCACCACAACCACCCACACATGCAGGGCCTTGGAGTAGGGGTGTGTCACCAGGGTGCAGAGGAGGTAACCCCCCCCCCCCCCCCTCTGTCCCCTTCTGGCTGCCTCTGCCTCAATTTTATCCCGCAACTTAGACATTCACATTACTCACACTCTCATTACACATACATATAGGATCTTGGGGGTGGGCACGCTACACGGAATCCCAATTACCATCAGGGTGTACACCTCACCCCCGGCGTCGTTGCCCACCTCTCAATTTTAAATACACGTAGACATTGAGGGCTAGCAGGAGGGACTATGCGCTTACCTGCTGCTCTCTGGCAGGTAGCTCCATGCCCTCCTGGGTTTTAAATGCACCTTAGAACACACATACATCAACACTACAATGAGCGGGTGGAGGGAGGTTAGGAGTCTTCTCTCACCCTCGTTCTCTGCTTCCTGCTGGAGCAGGGGGGCTAGGAGGAGGAGTTGGCCGTCCGACTGGGATCCGGAATGTGGGGCCTCCCTGCTGCTGCGGAGTCGGGGCGGTCTGCTTCTCCCCACCGCAGGGAAAAGGGTAACACAACCTGGGTCTGGGTGCAGTTCCCCCCTCCAGGGGCAAGGGTACCTAGACCCGGTTCGTAGAGTACGCTTGGGGAGTGTGATTGTGTGTACAGCGTCTCTTTATGTCTGTCTCCACGTTGGTTGAGTGTGGAGTAAGTGCATATGAGAGCATGAGGGTGGGAATGGATGTTTGTATCTGTGTGTGCCTGTATGTCTGTGTCTATATGTCAGGTTGGGTATCAGATGCCACCTCTCTGAGGACAGCTCAGGCCCTCCAAGGTTTGGAGGCCTATCTCCCCCCACCACTTCCCCTGCCGGGGGCGGACTCCCTCAGACATCGGTGCGTTGGTGGTTCTTTGTGTCCGGGGGTGGGCGTCCGGGTACACACCGGCTCACTCCTTGGCGGCTGCTTATCGGGGCCTGGAGCCTGGGGCTCGCTTGGGCCACCTCGGAGGTGGGGTGCCCCCGGCCTCTCGGCCTGGGGCTCGGTCACTCAGGCACAGCTGGCTGCCGGCGGAGCTCACGGGCACGTCACTGCAGCCCCCCCTGGCTTCTGCTCCGTGGCTGCTGGGTGACCCCTCATCTGGGACTCTCCTCGGCTCTTTCTGGGACAGTGGCGCGGCTGCCCCTCTGTTGGTCTTCCTTGGTCTCTTGTGTTCTGGGGGCCTCTGGATGTCTGGAGTTTTGATCTCCTCCATACCTGCTTCATGCCCTGGAGGACGGGGCAGTGGCCCCCCACACCCTCTAGCAGATCATTACATGAGGGAACCTTTTAAGAAAACAAGCGCGTCCATGCTCACAGGTGTACACACGGGTGATCACACACACAAACTACACCCTTTTTGGCTCCTACCTCAATGCACACTGTGCTGTCGATCTTACGTGCTGCACAATAATGTTTAATATTTAGTAGTTACTGTCATATTCCCATATATCATTGTGATGTGGTTTATTGTATTACTCTCGTTTTCTTCTGCTTGTTTTCTTTTTTCTTTCTCAACAGGTGATCCAGGTGATCGATATATGTATTTATTTTTTTATTTATTTATTTTTTTTCTTCTGCTTATTCTGTTGGTTTTTGTTTTTTGCCCTTCTCCCCCGTCCCTCTTCTCAACTGTCTTTCTTTCCCTCTTTCTTTCTCCCTTTTCTTTCCCCCAGTCAAATCTGTCCCGTATTCAGCAAGTGAAAATAAAATAAAGAATAAAAGGTGAATCAAATGGACCATTACGGCAAAGCTGGGATGGTCAATTTGGTAAAGAAAAACCGTTGGGCATCTTTCTTCGCCTTTAGACAATAATTCTGATGGCAAAAGAGCCAAACGGGACAGGCAAAAAAAAAAAAAAAAAAAAAAAAAAAAAAAAAAAAAAAAAAAAAAAAAAAAAAAAAAAAATAAGATTCAGGTTAAGGTGAAATTAGGGTTACAGAAAGATTGAAATTGGCAAGCCAAACAAGCCCATCTGGAGCTGTTAAGACTCTGATAAAGCTGTTCTGCTGAATGGAGATGAGGGCTGATTCTCATTAAAACGGAGTTCATTCAGCTAAAACAACGAGAGCAGTCTGTCTGATGATGTTAACGGGCTTGCCCTGACCTTCTTTACAGCTGCAAGAAACTTTTGGATAGCAATATAGAACCATTTTTGTTTTTTTCTTTGTTTTGTTTTGTTTTTTTTTTTTACAGCGAAGGACTCAAAACAGAAAGTAATTAGCTGTCCTGGGACCTGAAGCCACAGATACACATTGATACTCTTGTCAAGTGGGGATTCATCAGAAGTAGGCCCATGGCCTAGTTTGTGTCCAGACCTTGTTGTTTCAAGGATCCAGGGTATGGCTACAGTACCTCTGGTGGTGACAAAGCTGCTGCTGTTAAACTCTTTCTGTAGAGCTTAGACAGGAAGGAAATAACAGGTATCAAGAAAAACAACTGGAATAAATTAAAAAAAAAAAAAAAAAGCCATTACAAGATGAAACGCTTTGAATTCTTTTAAAAAAAACATGACGTTTTTAATTCCTGATCAGGCAACTCAAACTAAAACTATCTCCATGTAGAACTCTTGCCACCTGTAGCATCTATGTTATGAAAAGTCCTGCTGTGATTTTGGAGTTTTTGTTATGTGAAGGCTGTGTGCAGGCAGGAGTGGTAGTAGGTGGACCCAAGGTGCAGACACTCAGAGGCAAAACTTGAACTCAAAAACAGCTTTAATGCTAAACTCAAATGTAACATAACTGGATATATCAAAATAAACTTACACGAGAAGACTAACAGAGCACACAGCAAGATAAGGGTAGATCGCGACACAGACACAGAGAAACACAGGGCTTAAATACACAGAGGGAGCAATCAGAGACTGGGTAACAGGCAGCTGGGGCAAATCAGGCCTAACGAGACAAGGGGAAGCGAAACCAGATACATTAACATCAGACAAGGACCTTCAAAATAAAACAGGAAACATGACACAGACTGAACTAAAGACACAGACTAGCACGCACTGCAACAGAGGGAACAGAGACGTGGGACCAGGGCAGACACAGACACTGACTGGACACGGGGATATAGCAGACAGGGGAGACAGCAAGTAAGGATTACACAGAGACAAACCATAAGACATAACTCTAACAAAGAAACCAAAGAATAGAAATGATAAATAATATATAAACTCAAAACCCTGGGTCAACGACCCAGGCATCCTAACAGTTTTAGCATCGACTTGGTACCAAAGTGTGACATCCCATGTAAAGAGAGAGAGGGGTTCTGCATCTGTGTATTTACGCACATATATCAAAGTGACATAAATTTTGTCAGCTGGCTAAGTATGTGCTGTCTTTCGCGAACTCCATGAAATCCACATGCAGAATTGGACACTGCACGGACAGCCTGCACAGCAATAGGCGCCGTTATTTGTGTAACAGATTTCACACCCTTCGTACTGTTTCTGATTTGTTCACACTGTTTTCTTTTTGATTTTTTTTCATGTCATTGAGCCAAACACAGAAAAGCAAACTAGCTCTTGTTCTTGCGGCCAGAAGTTGCCTTCATGCTTTCTGGAGCACATGGTCGAAACGCTTGGACGTATTAGAGAGGAGCGGACCCAAAGATGGCACCCAAAATAAACACATGAGTCCCTATATAAATGTGTCTGATCTTCTGGCCTCACTCACATTAACCTGCCTAACATTGTGATGACTTAAGGCTCAGTTTGTAGGTTTTGTGTTTGTTTATTTATTATAAAATGACATGCATTAAAGTGCTTTGGAGGACTACTGGTAAAACTTAAAGCATAGCTTATAGATTTAAAGGCTTAGCCAGATTCTGCTCTATATCTGTGAGATAAGTGTTTAGTGTGTGCAAGTTGACTATTTTGAGTTAAGATATTTTTCCTAACACAAGAACACAGGAGCAGTGAATTGGCTAAAAAGAATGTCTGAATCTTCCTGGATTTTAAAGCTAGTAATCAGTTATAACATCCTCCAACTTCTGTTTCTAAACTTAAAGGTTTGAATGTGGGTCATAAAATAATTTATATATAATCCATACATGTCCTCTCTCAGTTTTGGTTGTGCTTCAGCCAAATATGAAGATCTGAACTTTTGGCTTTGTTTGTGACTTTGTGTTTACATGCTTTGTTGTCATGTTAGTATCGTATAGCTACAAATGCCTTTTCTTCTGTACAACAGATACTGAAAAGTGTGATTAGAAACAGTCGGCTGCAGAGTGACAACAGTGTCAGTCAGCGTGTGAAGCAGCTGTCTGAGCTGTTTTTTTTTTTCTGATTAGCAGTTGACCTTGGAGCAGATCAATAATGCAGTAATGTTTTGCACTCTGTTAATGATGTACAGCATATAAGTTTAGGAGCAGATCGCCAATTTTCCGCAAGATGTCAAGTTGCTTTCTGAGATGGATGAGCTCGTTAAAATGAAAATATTAAAACACCAGAGGGTGTCAAAGAAATGATGTGAGGTGGGATGAAGAGAAAAAGGCATAATAAAGTGAGAGAAAAAACCCATTAAAAGTGAGGGCAGATTTCCGCATTATGCCAACAACACTGGCAGAGCGCCTGAAAGAGCAGAGAGGCTGAATTACTCTCTCACAGACTAACCTGCTCTTGCTTATAAGCTTACCTGCGTAGATCGTGAATGAAGCTGCTGAACATATCTGTGTTTGTAGAGTGCATGCACGAGGAGCTGAATAAGTCAAGATCCGATCCTATTAGTCCTGCTGACGGTCTTCCGCTGAGGGCAGTGTGACCACAGCGAGCTACAGCTGCTCAACTAATTCCTCTCACGCTGTTGAGAAGTCACGTACATAGAAGAAGGAAAAACAAATTAAAGGTAGCAAACACATCAGCCGCTCGGTTTCTTATATTATGATGACAATATATTTGCATTCGTAGTGATTTGTAGGCTTTTTACAGCACAGGCCAAAACACCATACTGTAGGTTGGCTCACATAGTTTCCATGGTTTCATCTTTCTTGTGGGAACTACTTTATGAATTTAACTGCGCTTAAATGCTCAACGTGACAGAGACCTTTTTTTTAAAATTAAAAATGCATTCGTTTGCTGTAGTAGCTAGTTGAGTTATGGGTGAGTAATTTTGCTTCCAGTTTACCTGTCGATGCTAAATTAGGCTTCAGATTGTGGACCTTTCTCTGGACACAGACTGATACATCTGGGTCACTCTTTTGGTTTTAAAGGCATAAAAATGTCTTCAGTTCACTAAACAGTCATATTAGTTATTGACGTTCAAATAAACAAAGTTTATTCATCTAATATTCAGTGTTTATCTCAGTCACCGTATTTAAAATATATCTAGAATATATTTATTTAAAACGTTATTTTAAATTTCATAAAATATCTGCCACACAGAATGACGTCAGTGGTGCGACTTTTACTTTGAAATAATGAAGTTTTTCTCGCTTTCAGAGGTCATTATATTCCAATTTTAAGCCTAGTGTCTTCCTTCATTTTAATAAAATGCCGACTTATTTAACAATTTAACCTAAATTTCATTATTGGTGTAATTCGTTTCATACCCGCAGGGTTTCCTGGTTTATATCTGTTCTTTCCTCATCACCATTTAATTCTGTGTTTTGCATCAGTTTCATGTTTACTCTTTCTGAACTCTTTTTAAAAATATATATTCTAGGCCGCATATTCTGTTCTTTGTTGCAGTCATACCTCAGTTTGCATATGTTTATCCAAAATACAACCTAAAATCTTATCCTAAGTCTCTAATATAACATAAAATGTAGCTGTGTGGTTGGAAACGATGCTTTGCAGCTTGATCTTGCAGGTCTAAGACATAAAATATGGAATAAAGACTAATGCCGTAAAGGTTAAGCTAATGTATGCTGAGTTAAATTGTGCTTGAATATTTGGAGGGCAAGAGCTCATGCACAAGTGGGTAGGCCTGAATTATTTTTGAGGAGGGACGGAGTGTCCTTGTTTAAAGTAGGGTGCCACTCTATGCATGCTTAAAGCAGATAAACCCAGATCTTGACACAAACAATATTTAAATGAACTTTTTGCATGATAGCAGTCGGAGCAAAACCGAAACTAGGCATCCGTATCAATATAAATAGTTTTGCAAGGTGTGCTGGGATTTTGAGTTAAATGCAAACTACGATATTGCAGGCGTTTGGGCATATCTTTACTTAAAATTCGATTAATGGTAGTGGCCAGTCTGTAGCTTGTGTCATGGTTGTGTTTAAGAAACAAACTGGTAGAGTGTTTCTGAGCTGCAACTGTCTTCTTAGACACATCTTCATGTAGCTTTAATCTGTGCTGTGTTGTGTTTGAAGCCCAAGTGTGACCACAAAACTAGCAATCTATGTGGCGCCCGTGGACAACTGCTTTTGTTTTTCCAACATTCTGCAGATTTTTGCTGTCTCTTGCTGTTGGGTTTCATCTATTAAAACTGCTACGTAGGACACCTGTGTGTGAACTTAAACACGGATGTCTAACTGACAGCAATTTGTATAAAAGGAAAGCATTTATTCCACTGAGAACTCCAACTTAGGGACCTCATTGGACGTTTGTTTCAACTACGGTATCTGAAAAAACTCATGTAAGGTCTTCTGAATGGGTTTCATCAGATAGGGCATCTGGCATAAAAAAAAAAAATCAAAAATGCGGAGCTACTTGCTGTGGTGACCCCCAGCTGAAAGTAGCTTTACTACCGCATTAGCAAAAATAATGTTTGTAGACTGTGGGACGATTGGCGATCCCATTGCCTTTGAAATGGTTGCTTCAAAGGAGCCAGGTCTGTGACCTCTTGCAGTCAATTGCTGCCTTCAAAATGACTTTGATGTATCAAGATAGCAATAACAAGTCAAGAAGAAGGAAAACGTCTGCTAACAGTTTGGAATTGAATGGACTGAAGTTGGCAATAAACTGTGATAAATTTGTGAAAATCATAAATCGGTTGCTTCTAGATTCACAGAAATGCTTATTAACTGAGTCCAGTCTGAGCTGTAACAATACAATACAATTTTATTCATATAGCACATTTAAAACCAAAGGTATACCTAAGTGCTTCACAATAATGCAATAAGAATGGCTCCATAATGTAGTGATTTACGCATTGACATGGCTTTTAAAGGGTTTCTTGTTTAAGTTCAGCTGGAGATGATCTCAGGGTTGCATCACCGTGGCAACCCCTTAGAATCTCATAGATTTTATACGGGAATTCAAAGATTCCTCCACAAATTGGGACGTAGTTTCATCAGGATGACAATGTAACTGCAAAATGGCACTGGCACTTTATATTCAATTTAATTCATTTTAATTGATGTATCTGCCACCAAATCACAACAGGAGTAACCTCTACAGCTACAATAGCAGAGAGAAAACTCCAACAATCAAACCACCCCCTTTGAGCAAGCACTTGGCAACAGTGGGAAGGAAAAACTCCCTTTTAACAGAAAGAAACCGCTGGCAGAACCAAGCTCAGCGAGGGGCAGCTATGTGCTATGAACAGATAGGGATCGTGGGGGAAAGTATATATAAATGAATATAGGAGTGTAATGAGAGTATAATCAGTTGAGTCAAGCAGTCATTCTGAGTCGAAGGACTGTTTGACTGCCTTGAGATCAAAAACAGTTGATGCAAATACTTGTAATTGGACTGCAAAATAAATCCAATGCAATCACTGGGCAACAACCGATTTTTCCTAGTCATAAGGAGGTTGTTGTTCTATTTTTACTCTAGCGTGATTGAGTGTTTCCGCTGTTACAAAGCCCACAGTCCACAATAGGAAGGGCAGTGTTGGCACAAACACACCTGAAATCCCAGACTCATCTGGAACCAGTTTTTTACCTTTAGGTTTCGCTTTCTGATTACTTTCATTCTTACTCACAGTTTGGTTATGTTTAGCCCAGGAAATTACACAGAGAGGTAAACATGTGTATGAAAGAACCATTTTCTAGTAAACATGTAGAAGTTTATACAAGTAAGGCATTTTAAAATCACTTACTCACACATAACTGGCACATAGGTGCATAACTGTGGGGTCGAAACCTGGGGGGGGGGGTTTGATTTGTTGTCAAAGCTGTGGGCAAGATGTGCCAGCTCAAGGGCATTAAGGGGCAACAATATGACAATAAACCCCTCTGAAAGCATGGATTTGTAAACATATCATCCTGAGTTGGGTCATTAAAAGATCATGATGTCAATTGATTGAGTTGTTAGTGAATGCTCCAACCTAATTCAGGATGTGTTAAGCATTTAATGTTGTTTCCACAGAAGCATAGATAGATATATATTTATGCTTATGTGGAAACAAAATGGTAATGTCCAATTTATTAGTATAGTACATTTATTTTGGCTTGTTTTTCATCATTTAACATCAGGGTTCTGAAACTGGAGCATGAAGTTGTCGGCATATTGCTGAGGTAACATGCAGATTTTAATAATCTGATGAGTAACAAAGTGGTGATGCTTTAAATATTTGCTCAGAGCAGGTTGCTGATTTAGGATAACGGCACAACTTTACTTGCCCAGAATAACCTAACTGTACGTACAGTTTTAGACTGGCCTAGCTCTCCGCTCTCCTACACACACACATACACACATAGAAATGTCTAACCCAGATTTGGGCAGCAATGTAGCACAGCACAGAACAGTCTCTCTGTATGTGTGTGTATGCGTCCCAGAACAGAACAGCAGGGTATTTCCTTGTGGAACACCAGGAGAAACCCTGAGAGGTGAAACAGTCACAGGATAATTGCTGCAGTTCTCTTTGAGCAAAATGAAAGCACAATGTGTGAGGATTTGTGGCCCTTTTTCGTCGATTTCTTGCTGTGTGTATGTGCTTCTAAAATTGTCCATAGGCTGAGTTTGAATGTACATCCTACTTGTTCCTAAAGGCAGGGCAGCAAGCAGTGAGGTCAGGGGTCGGGTTTATCTCCTGAAGAGAATCCAACAGCTGGTAGAAATTCAGGGTCAGCTGTCCACGTGCCTGATGTTACAGTAAATCCCAGATTTGTTTATATGTGTGAGTGTGTGTGTGCGATTGTGCGATACCAAGCTCATGTGCCCTGATTACTGCTGTCACATGTGCTGATGTAACTGATTTCTCATCAGGCTACCTGTGATTAGTCAGTACCAGATAAACACACCAGTGACTCACTGTGTCACAGGACTCCAGTCGTTGAAGTTCTGTGACCTCGTTTCATTGGTAAGCCTAAAGTTCAGCACAGAGGCACACACACACACACACACACACACACATTGAGTTTCTCTCACTTCACAGGTCGTTACACTGACTTACATTCATTTTCCGGTGATTTATTCTAACTTTAATCCAAAGCTGTATTTCATACTGTGTACTCCAGTATTTACACTTACTATTGTGAGCATGATTATATGAACAAGTACTGGGGCTTTGCAGTCACACGACAGCTAACCGCATGAGTTAAGGCAAGGCAAGGCAAGGCAAGTTTATTTGTATAGCACAATTCAACAACAAGGTGATTCAAAGTGCTTTACAGAGACATTAGAAACAAAAACAAATAAAAAGCATGATTTAAAATTGATTAAAACAAGCAAACAAACAAACAACCTAATTAACAAACAAACAAACAAACAAAACAGTATATAAAATCAAAACAGATAGATTTAGCCTCTCTCTACCAATTTGGATGTATGACAATATAGAGTCAAATAAATAAGGCCTAGACACTGCCTGTGACTACTCGGCAAGCACCAGTCACAAGGGAATAATGCGCATTTCCTGACCAGCTGGCAAGTCGTTGCTGAAGGCTGATAAGAGCTGCTTTGAAACAGTCACACAGGCCTAGAGACGAGTGACCCCCTGGAAACCACTGGTGTCTGTTTCTGGTTGGCGTGTTTTAAGGCTTTTAAAGCTGTTTTACTCCAGCTCAGCTAGTAGCTAGCAAGCATTTGCAGACAAGTTGACATCTTCTGTGCAAAATGTGGAAATCCCAATGCCATAAAAGCATGCCTGGATAGAAAACCCCCACAGTGGAACACTAACAGTTATGGATTGGCCTCCATACGTGGAAGTTTAGGAACAGAAATATCCCAACTGAGACACAGCGGAAGTGTCCATGCTGAAATTGACAGATTTACCTTATGGGGGCTTGTTTTTGTTGGAGTCCCGGCACTGTTTAGACAGATTTATATCCCCACAACATGAGTAATACAGACACACACACACACATACACTATTAGCAGTGATGCAAACCGGAAAGCTTTGTGAGATATGAATCATCCTCATCATCATCAACTGGTTCAGAGCGATGACAGAGATGATGGAGGAGCTTAGAGCGTGAGCCCCGGATTAGACTTTCTCTTCCTGTCTCTTTCCTAACCTCATCTCATTGCACTTTGTTGTCTTCCTCCGTATCTCCTACATCGCTCTGTTTTCATTCTCCTCATGTCCCCTCTCTTATTATTTCGCCCGTCCTTTTGGCCTTGATCTCCCTGCTCATTTAGTGTCCTCTGAATGTGTCACGTTTTAAGCATCAATGCGGCTTTCTCAAAGTGTGGCGTCAGTCAAGGAACGTTTAGACGGTGTCTCCGAGATGTAAGTTAGATGTGGGGGTGGGGATTGTATTAATATACAATATTTTATTAAGCCTTATTTCTTTCTTTTAGGGATCTATTTTAGCACTACTGTGCACAGCAGGTGCTCTACATAACCTCTGTGGTGCAGATGCTGTATCTGTAGTAGCCATCATACGTTTTGAGAAACTTGCTTTTTTGTTCCCTAGCAACAGCCCCAAACCCAAAGATTTGCTGTCTGGCATTAAGTTAGGCCACCGGTTTGTTTCAGATCATAGACTGTATACAAATGATGAATGTAGACAGGTTTAGACAGGTCCACGTTTACAAAGTGAAGCCGATGCTGAAATGGCTTTTTAACACCAGCAGGGGGCGACTCCTCCGGCTGCAACAAGAAGTTTATTTATATAGACGTGTATTAGGAAATATATCTACTTCCCATGCAATATGTGACCTCAGTAAAAACTTTCTTGATTAATTATTGTCTCAAATGCTAATTTGAAGTCTTACAGTATGATGTTAAATAGGTGATATATGAGGATAAGCTTTCAGGCTGGCCTCTGTTGTGATTGTCACTAACATGTGAGCACAGTTTTCCTTGCTTTCTCAGCAGAGTTATTGTCAGTTTTGTTGTTGCTGTGTTTTATTAACACATTGTTTGTTCATCCATTTTATTCCACTTATCCAATTCAGCCTACAGGGTGGAGTGCTGGAACCTATCACAACTTTCAAAAGCTGAAAGGCAGAGTACACCCTGAACAGATCACCAGTCTATTGTAGGGTTAACACACAGAGACAGACAGTCATTCACACTCACATTTACACATACTACAAGTTTATGGCAAGCTGCCCCTAATTATTTTTCATTGTATTTATTTTTTTATGTGGTGTTTGCATGTTCTCCCTGTTCTTGTGCAGACAGCTTCCACCTACAGTCCAAAGACATGCATGGATTGGGTTAACTGACAATTCTGAATGGGCCACAGGTATGAATGGGAGTGTGAATGATTGTCCGACTTGCTCATTTTGGTCATCCTTTTATTTTGATATCTCAAATTTTACTTTGAAATCTGGAACTGCGGTCAGCTACATTTCCCAACAGCACAACAAAACCTTTGGTATCCTATATTTCCTATTATATATATTTTCTATTATATATATTATCCTATTTTCTTAACTGAGCTTTGAATATGATAAGACTATGATAGTCCTAAAATCCAGGCCTGCATAAAAATATAGCAGCAACAGTGCTAGCTTGTTTCTTCCTGTCCACTCCTGCCATGAATAGGATACCACTGGTTATCCTCCTTCCCACAATTAACCCGACAGTGATTTGGTAACGTCGAATATATAACGTCTTTTAATTCAATCTTTCTTTCAGTCTTACACCAATCTTCTTCACTCTCCATCCTCACACTGTACCTGTCCTTTGTCCTCCTTCCCTCCTCCTCATCACCTCCCTCCAGCTCTGCTTCCTCTCCTCTCCTCTTCCTGCCCTCCATCTGTAGCTCTTTTTTCCCCGTCTTCTCTTGGACAGGATGCTGTGTTGTATAATCGAGCCCTCTTTGAACAGGCAGCTCCTTTCTCTCCAGGCAGTTGATTCATCCAGAAACAGGTTGTTCCCTGGGAAGACGGGAGCAGGACAGGAAGTTGTGGAGGAAAGGATGACACAGAATTAGACAGAGAGACTTTTTTAAGAGTGGGTTTGTGTGTTCGTGACATTTAAACCACATGAAGATTTTTTTTATGTATTAAAAAAGCACTATCCTTGATTATGCTGTGTAAATTAAGGAAACAGTCTTTTCCCTTTCTTTATACCTCACCTCCCTTATAACCAGGAGGCGTGCACTCACATGGTGGTGTTGTGTATGCTGTGAGCCTGACACAGTGGATGCTGGCAGAGAGTCCACAGAGGGGAAAAGAGAAACAGAGAGGCCGAGAAGAAAAAATCAATAGCCATCGACATGCAACACTGCATCAAGACTGTTACTGCCCAGAGAGGGAAAAGGGACGGATGGAGAGGCTTTTGTAGACCAGTGGAGAGCCCTTGGATAGACAGAGGAAGATAGGTGAATGGAAATAGAGAGATGATGGGGAGAGGAGGGTTGTAATTGAGAGAAAAGATCTATTTGATATTACCAGCGAGAAAGAAAAGAGGGTGGGACAAGAGGTACATGAAAAGGGGTTTGTTATAAAGAAGGCAGGGGCAATTAGAGAGAGGCAAAAAGAAAAATGAGAAATAACAGAAAGAGTGAGAGAGTGGTTTTAAAAAGGAGACTGAAAAAGAGGCTGTTAGTGAGATGAAGGGGATGTGAAAAGCCTGACAGCCTGAGAGGCAGTGAGATGAATTATTTTGTGATAGTAAACACATTTTCAAGCAGAAGATTACAGCGCCTGTAAACAGATGAATGCATGCTATCTCATCATATTGTGGCTCTGTAGTAATTGTCCCTCAGCAGCTTCTGTTTGAGGTATCATGTAATATGCTGATGCCTGTGCGTGTTTGTCACCTTCTGGCTCAGGTGTCTTTTATGAAAGAGATTCCATATAAACACAGGATGAATGATGCCCGTTCTGTTAATAAGAATACCCCAGAATAAATGCTTTATATGGGCACAGCAGTGATGTGATTGATGTAGGTGTGTTATTCAAGCTTCCATAATGACAGGAAAATTATTATTATACAACCAAAGCATTATGACCTTTAATCCAGTTGTTGTTGTTTTTTTGGGGGGGCATTCATCAATTTTCTCCTACTTAGACATCATTTCTGCACAGAGTAAAAATGACAAAAATCACCTGCTTGGCTCTGAGCTCTATTATGCTCATTTACACCTCAGTTTATTTATTTATTTATTTAATTCTTGGACTTTACTAGAGGTGCTGTGCATGATTCACATCTCAAAAAATAATCCTTGATTGTCTTATACTGCAGCACTTCAGTTCATTCACTCTCTAAAATTAATCGTTTTAGCTTCTCTTCTTTAAAGCGCAGCCTTTAAGCCTGCTTTCTTCTGATTGGCAGCCCCTGCAAAGCAAATTGTTTTAATAGCAGGTGGGTGGAGCTTCTGTGGTTATAGCTGATGCCAACAGTAGGAAAATAAACTGCCTGGAACTGAATATTTGGCTCAGAGAGATACTTGTACATACACTGACCTCACTTTCTAAACTTTATCCATGTTTAATATGAACATTTGTTGCCTTGGAAACCCAGAGAACCCCCCTTCTCTGGGGGAAAATACCCATACAGCCAAGGTATGCAGAAGAGCATTTCTTTTAATGCACGATATGTCAAAGTAGCAGAAGCACTGTGACTACAGAGGGCAAGGTCTTACTGAATGGTTTGTTGAATATGAAAAACGTATCAGTCTTGTGCTGTGACTTTCTTAGTTATCAGATTTCAAACCACTCAAATAGTTATAGTAGGTTTTGGACCTGCGTGTCAGACAGCGCTTTCTGCCATTTAAAGCACTAAATGAAGTTCTTTTTTTTTCTTTTAAAGAGTGGTGTAAATCCCTCCATTGGATTTCCAGGAAGGTACAGAATCAGTAAAAATGTGCTGTGATGCCCAATATGACTGCTGTTGGCTTTTTCTGCTAGTTTGAGAAACAGTCAGCCAAAAAGGTTGCTCACAGTGTCTTCGCTTTTTATATAATAAGCTAGATACTTAGCAATATTTATATAAAAGAAATCTATTAAAGGGAGTCCCTGTTTGGAATAATTGTGACAATAAACATATTTTAACCTTCCTTTTAACTATGCAAGTGTTCAAGCTACTACAGTACGACATCACCCCTTGGGCTACAAACACTGGGATCTAATTAATGGAGCAAAGTCGGTGTATTCTGTAGGTGCTGTGTGAATAAGCCGGGGCTCAGCCACAAATACCCCTGTATCAGTGAAAAACTGAAACACTGTGGAGCATTGTTGGCACTTTTATTGTTCAAAAGGTCAGTTTCTAATGACTTTTTTTAAAATTACAGTATTTTTGGACAGTGGTTTTTCTTTTATTCTATTCTTTTCCTTATCTCCCTCTAATGTACTGCACTGTTTGTTCTTAAAAGCATTATATTCCCTATTTTTAGACATATATAGCTAAAAACTCCTACTTTACACTGTTCTACAAACTTTTTATAAAATAAAAGAATTACAGCCTCAACTGTGTCTACTTGTACGCACAGTTGAAGCCATAAGTGCAAAAGCCCCACCCACTCTCTGGTCAAACCTTCTTCTTGCAATGGTCCGCCAATCATAATATGGTTGCTAGAAGGAAGGGGAAAGGAGACAAAATTGCTTATTCCAGCTAGTGGATGAACTGAGGAGATGCACCAGATGATCAAGGATTATTTTTGTGGCTCGATTTCCTCAGTGTGTTTTTTTGTCCCGTCTCTTTCCCCTAACCCCCAACTGGTTGTGGCAGATGGCCATTCCTCCCTGAGCCTGGTTCTGTCTGAGCTTTCTTCCTGTTGAAAGGGAGTTTTTCCTTCCTGCTGTCACCAAGTGCTTGTTCAAAGGAGGTGGTTTGATTGTTGGGGTTTCACTGTATTGTTGTAGGGTCTTTACCGTCCAATATAAAGTACCTTGAGGTGACTGCTGTTGTGATTTGGTGCTATATAAAAATAGAACTGAATTAAACTGAAATTTTGAGCTGTAGTTCATGCAAATGTGCTCTAGTATTGTCCAAGCATGAAAACGTGAAACTGGAAATGAGCAGAATAGGTCCCCCTTAAAGATTAAAGTTAAAGTTGGCCTTTTGTGCTGTATGCATTTATTTTAAACTGGTATGTTTTAAAATAGATTTTAAGATTTTATTGACTGACTTTAAAGGGTTTTCATGATTTTTCACTTAGCTTTATCTCTGACCGCTTAGCACCATATACATCAGAATGTAGTAAAGGGAACAATGGTTACAGTCAGGGCTGAGTCGGTTACTATATTTAGAGAGAAAAACATTCCTGATTTTTTTAAATACATTTCCCAAACATGTAATTTTAGAGATTTCTTAATCTCCTCCATCTCATCCTCGGAGACTGTGCCTTTCTTTGGTGGCATTTTGTAGGCGGCTTAAATAAGATGCAAACACACCTGTTTAGTTGTTGATGCCTGGTGGTGGATCCTGGGCCTGGTGCCTGGTGGTGGATCCTGGGCCTAGAGGCTGCTGGGGGATCCTGGGCCTGGTGGCTGATGGCGGATCCTGGGCCTGGTGGCTGATGGTGGCTCCTGGGCCTGGTAGCTGTTTGAGGCTCCTGAGCCTGGTGGCTGATGGCGGATCCTGGGCCTGGTAGCTGTTTGAGGCTCCTGGGCCTGGTGGCTAATGGCGGATCCTGGGCCTGGTAGCTGTTTGAGGCTCCTGGGCCTGGTGGCTAATGGCGGATCCTGAGCCTGGTGGCTGATGGATCTGCAGCCAAACAGTTTCTCTCCCTCTTTTACTTTTACTATGGTTTAGCTGTCCTCATATGCGTTTTTTTTTTCCCCCAAATGTTTGCTTCATTTAGTTGCTGCTGTCAAAATGCTCAGCAACAGAAAATTTGCTCAGAAAATTTGTAATATGTTATAAATTAAAGTTATTATTTTTACTATTCTGTGTTTCAGGACGGCTCACGCACAGGGTAAAGCTGAGGCGGCGGTAGCAGCAGCTCAGAAGGCCCAGGAAGAGAGTCGCATCGCGAGGGTCACTGCCAAGCAGTTCTCCCCTTCTTTCCAGCACCCAGGAAATGGTGGGCAACCATACATGCACTGATTAAAAATTTTATATATAGCACATGTTCATATCCGTCTCTATAGAGATCCAGAAACCAAGCCGAGCAGGCAGCAATACGTAAGCATATACCCCGAACACACAAAACACATCAAGAGCTGTGTGTGTGGTAAAGGTCAACGCCAACCACCCTCCAGCTTCGCGGTTCTGCCACTGTCGCTCATACCTGTAGAACGCTGCAGGTAGCCAACACAGTCCAACATGCAGCGTGACACACACGCACACAGTGACTTCATGCCATGCGCTGTACACACACACACAGAGCGGAGATGACAGTGATTGTTCTTTTGCCGTCAATTCCGCTCGTCTGCTTCTTCGCACGGCTAAAAAAACCTCACGCACACAGAGTTGTGAGAGCATCTTTGTCAACAAGCATCAGTGCTGACATTTTGCAGGATGTTTGTTTTGATAACCTGTTTCGATAATCATCATCTACCTTACTGTTGCCGCCTCTTCTGCTTTCTGACAAAAAATAAAGGACTGTATGGAAAGATGTAAAGGTGGAATGGATGAGAAGATCGATTATTGAAGGATCTTTACACTTCTTCTCCTCCCAGTTTAATTTTTGTAAATGTTTTTTTAAACAGACTTCTAAAAAATCAGTGAGTTTTGTGTGTTTTTATACTTGACATATTTTTTTTTATTTGGAAGGCATTGCCAGGCAACTTTGGCGCCATGTAGCTGATTTGTTAATGTTAATCAAGTGGACTTTGAGTGGAGGGAAACTGCTGCAGTGCACAAGTCCTTCAGCAGGCACAGAACTCCCTACTGTGCTTTGTTCACTGTTTACGTAACAGTTTCAGAAAAACATGGAGAGTAGCTAGAATATTCACAATTTACCGTGTGATATTTTTTAAAGTCAGACATTGAAGATGTATTTTATTTAAATGACCCTCAGCTGTTACTCAACAGAAGAGAAACCTGACCCTTTAAAGTCTGAACCATCAAATAATTGCCAGAAAATTCAAATTTTTGTGAAAATTCAATGTTTATTGAGCCATCTGACATTTTTTATTAATTTGGATTTGTGTATATGACTTTTAATTTGCATTATATTTGGTACATCCGTCATGTTTTTAGTAATTTACTGTTTCAAAATGCATTGTGCAATTTATTTATTTATTTTTCTATTTTTGTAAAAGTCTCAAAAACTCACAAAAACTGTATGTATCAAATGTGATACACTAGCCATGAACCCGGCATGCTTGTGCGTGGCTTGTCCGTAGTTGCTGTGCCCATGTTGTAGCTATTTACTGTCAGAAGGGGGCAGTGTCCTGGTTGGCCCGTCACTTAGGGGCTGCTATGAAGAAAACATAAGTCATAATTTACAAAAAATACTTATCAAATACTGCAACCATTGTTTGCACTTTCCACAAATGCTTTTTGAAAAATTTTTGTACAGTTTTTACTGCTCGCAGAGATCTTGACATCAACTCTTTTCTGTTCAAGCCAGCTTTTTAATCAGTCAGCATTTGACCAAATAGTCATCAAAAAGGAACCTGACAAACCAGTGCGTGACATCTACCTACAACCATCTCTTATACTGTGTGATTGGGCTACACACTGCTAGCTTTTTGGTGTTTTTGTGTTGTTAAATTCCCACAATCCCAAAGATCTGCACAAACAGAGACTTACTTAATAATGCTTTTTTACTACAAGCCAAAGTTTCACATTTTACACAAACATTTATTCATTTATTCTGGGCTTTTGAGCGCTTATCCTCTGTCACATATACACTGAAACTCTAATGAATGCACTGAATCGGGGGAATTTGGGGTTCAGTATTTTGCCCAACAATACTTCAACATGCTGACTGGAGCAGCTGGAGGTTGCTGTACCATAAATGCTACAGTCATCTGATGACTTCCCTTCTCTTCTTCTTCTGTCTCCTCTCCTATGTGCTCTGTGCTCTGTCTACCCCACATTGCACATGCACAGCTAAATTAATTAAATCAAATGAATTATCTTTGCTTTAATCATTATGTTTTCCTCTTTGGCTTCTTGGTGATGTGGGAGAAATGAGAGTTCTGTTGGCCCAGTGGCTTTAATCCTGTAAGCAGATGGAGTAGGGAAAACACTGCAAACATAATGTCTAAAGAAAATTGGATTGTTTTCTTGACAGTGTTAAATTCAGCCCCCACTCTAACCCAGTCATTTTTACACATGTAACGAGATTTTATGCAGTGTTGTCAAACTGTGGGATTATTTTCTGTGGGTGTTGTCACACTTACTCACCAGCCTAAAACAGTTGCATGTGATAATTGGAATTGCAATGATATATTTTATGTAAATGTAAGATTTAACCCCATCATGTTTTTACAACAGCCCCTTACTTTTTATTTATATACGTTTTATGTTATTTTGTTTCTACAGTGATACTGGTGTATCAGTTAGAAACCCAGATTGGGTAATTCCAACAAGTAAAACTCCTTCATAACTCCTTCTCGTCCTGAATGCCTTTCTGATGTCTTCTGCAGGTATGGAAGTGCAGCGTCCCAAACGTCAAGTGTCCAGCGAAGTGGAGGGCGAGGGTTTGTCGAGTAGCGCTGGTACGGCCGACAGTCCTGACCTGTATGTGAAGAGCGCAGCCTCTGACGACCCCTCTAACGACGCTGCAACCCCTGATCTCAGCCCACCTTCGTCTTCGCCACCCCACACCCCGCCGCCACCTGCCCGGCCGACGCAACGCACCAAGAGTGCCCGTTTCCACCGGCAGAGCGCAGTGGACCATGGGGACAGGGGAAGGGAGGGGGGAGAAAGAGGTGAGAAAGGTGTGGTGGGGGAGCAGACAGAAATTCAGGTGTTGATGGAGGGAGGCAGTGTGGGAGGTGAAGGTGTTGGAGGTGGAGGAGGGAAGGGGGAGTATCCACGGGCCAACAACTGGAGTGAAGACAAAAGAAGGGGAATGTTGTCAAAAGGAGGTGGGGTCAGTGGGCGAGGCACTAGCCGGACCAACGGACACAAACACAGCTCCTCTAATCACAAGTCGCGGGAGCACAGCTCTTCCAATCACAGACAGGCCAGGTGGACAGAGTCATCCTCATCTGCCTCTTGGACGTCCAGCCACAGGGGCGTGCACGGCAGGGGAGGCCGGCTGCTGGAGCAGGACGAGGAGAAAATTAGCAACTACGAGATGGAGATGAAGCCTTTACAGCCCAGAGACTCAACCACCCACAAGCCCCATGGGCACGGGGAGGAGAGGCACGGTCACGGAGAGGGGCGTTCACACGCCGTACAGCGACAGAGGCATAAGAACCGAGATGGGAGGGAGGGAAGGGAAGGGAAAGAGGGGAGGGAAGGGGGAAAGGACTCAGCGCACAAGCTGGACAGACAGGGGGAGAAGCTGGACTCACGGCCTCTGCGCCGGGACCTCACCCTCTCCCCCCCTCTGAAATCCTCCCCCATCACACCGACGCAGAAGGACCACAGCCTCACACAGAGCAAAGGCAATTCGGTAAGACCGTCTTATTCTCTTACACGCCGACACTTTACCAGCTCTAAAAGACGAGGTTAAAACGGCACAAGGGATTTTTTTTCCCCACACAGTTGTTGATTTCTGGCACTTAACGTCTAAATCATCACTTACACTTCACTAGCCACTGGAATATAACAGCTGACCGCTATAATGTTAGATTAATGATTCTTCAGACCATGTTTTCAGCTTTAAATCTTAGGTTGCAATCAGACCTGAAAGTTAAACTGTTACAACACAAATACCTCTGATGGCACAAAACTCAGCTCTTATGTTCCTTGCCTTGAAAACAACAATAAGGAGTTTTCTTGGGGTACTGTGTGTGTGGTTGCATTGCATGAGAGAGGACACAAGCAGCTATATGCAATATCCATCCATCCATCCATCCATCCATCCAGGGGAGGGGGGGGGGACTGGAACCATTCCCAGGCACAGGGGCTAAGAGGAAGGGTACACCCTGGACAGGTCACCAGTCTGTCACAGGGCTTTTATGCAAGAGTTTTATAAATTTTTATGATTTGGGCTTCAGTTAAGATTAGATAAACCTCTTAGCTCCCAGAAATCCTGCCTATGCCAAACTTGCTCAATAGTACACCACTCTGGTTTCTGTACTTTTTGTGGTCATATACTGTGCCTGATGCACATTGACCGTGATGAGCTCTCTCATTTATTATCACGCTTTGTGCTGATAAATTTGTGCTGAAAGCATTTTTATTATTCTCAGGGACAAACAGCTGCAGGGCAGATTGGCAGAGTCAGCAATTTCTTTAATTAGTTTGATTTGTTTTACTGAACGGTAACACAAACTTTTCTTCTTGTTTGGATCCGTCTTAATAAATACTGTCGTATTCCTGTGGATGTGGCCATGTGAAAGAAACATACAGACCTGTTTCAGTAATGATATACTGTATCTGTGGAAGCACTTCCTCCACTAGCGTCTGTTTGGGAGAATTGCCTTAATGTGCTTAAGCTTAACTTCATATAATACTGTGTTTAAACCTGTCGGAAGGATTCTGCAGCCCTGTCTCAACAAAGTCACGACATAAATCATGACTTAAACAAACCTATTTAAAAAAACACAACATCTGGAAAGGCTGCACTCAAAAAAAGAATTCATTGGATGAATGTAATTTTATCTTGCCACTTATATTCCATCTAAACAAATCATGTTATATTAATCCATCTTGGTTGTGTTGTGTCAACACGATATATGTGTGTAGGTTTAACATAATATTAACATTAACATTCAATTAATTAGACTTTTGTTCAATCAACATGTTTGTACCACGTTAGTCTAATTAGATTTATTTAAATTCATCTTATATTGTTTAAACACTTTGGCACATCAAAAGTCAGTCTTGTTACATGAACTAGTAAAATATTTGTTTGTTACACCAATGATAATTTTGTTGAATGAATGAAATGTAACTTATGTCTGTAGTACATGTTGTATTCATATAAATAATGTCCAACAAAACGGATTTACAGCAACTTCCAATCCACCCATCTTCTTATCTTTATCTGGGCTGTGGAAGTGATAGGGTAACAGGGGCAGGTCGTTAGTCTATCATACAGAGACAAACAACCATTTGCACTTCAACACCTTTGGGTAATTTAGAATAACCAGTTACCCTTACAACTGCATGACTTTTAACTGTGGAGGAAACCAGAGTACACAGAGTACCACTGCAAACTTCGCCACATTGTGGATTTGAACCCAGGATCTTCTTGCTCTGAGGCAACAGCACAAACCACCATGGCATTAATCTGTCAACACAGACTTAACAAAAGTAGGAAAGCTATGTTTGATGATGCTTTATGTTGTTGTCCTTGACAAGTTAAACCATAAGAAATAGTAACAGCATACACGTGGTGTGGTTGTCTGCCTCTTGTAACCCCAGTGATTTTCCTGTGGTTTGACAGCTAATGTGATCTTGTGAATTTCGTGAGTGGACTCAAAAAATGAAATTGGGTGGTTGCTACATGCACAAGATCCAAACTTGTAATTTGAACTAAATAATTCCATGTTTCTATGGTGAACGTAATTAAATCATGTAGCATCTGCATGAAATTCAGCAATTTAATTTGTTCTTGTTGAGATGACGTGATACAATCCAGTAAGAGTGGCTGGAGGGTGTCATCACCCTTAAAGGTGTTTGTGTCACCCGTTATCTGCAGTATTGTACGCCACAGTACTCTTCTTTCATTTATCACTCAACTAGTTGTGCCACTTTTTGTGTGTACTAGCCAAAAAAGAACCATGAGTGTTTCCCCAGTGAGACTTTCTGAAAATGTGTGCTAAATGCCATCACATCCCCATCAGTGCTTTAATGACAACCAGCTTTTCACGCTGCCTTCCAGTGTGGCTGTTCAGATCAAGTGGAGACCAAAAAAGAGTAAATGTGAGGGACCAAAATGCCCATCTTAACCACACCAATTAAGATTATGGAGAGGTTAATGTCCACCTGTTTAGTAGCATTTCCAGTTTTTCTGGTCATTTTGGAGCAATGAATATAAATAAATAATATATGTAGTGTCTATATATGAAGTCTCTGCAGATAATTTTTCCTTTACGGTAACTGTATGGGGTTGAATTTTTCTAAGAACACATGCATGTAAACCTATTAAAGTTAAAGGTTGCTGAAATTAGATTATTTTTATGTTATGCTACTGAGATACACATCAATTCAATTCAATTCAATTCTATTTATATAGCGCCAAATCACAACAAAAGTCGCCTCAAGGCGCTTCATAATTGGCGCATCATCATCAGGACACATCATTGGCGTTTTGAAATTTTAATCAATATAATATATGTCTGACCAGGGCTGTGCGATATGACCATAATCTCATATCCCGATATAAGAATTCTATCGTCGATAACGATATAAATCACAAAAATGTAACATTTTCTGTAAATTCTGTGAATTTACAGAAAATGTTACATGTTCAAAGTCAGAGAGAGTCAATATGACTTAAGGGGAACAGATTTCTTTAAAAAAAACAAGATAAGGACAAATATAAAGCAGAGATGTGTTTCTGTTAGAGGAGTTAACCTGTGGAATAGTTATGACAGTGATTTAAAAAGGTGTAGTTCATTTTCCTTGTTTAAAAATATGTTTAAAAATAGAGTATTAGAAAAATATATATATCAAAAATGAAAAGAGCAAAAAAAAACAAAAACAAAAAACAAAAAAACCTCTTGATTCTTTTGCTTTGATGTAGTTACTTACTAAGGTGGAAAGTTTTTTGTTTTTTTGTTTTTTCTTGTTTGTTTGTTTGTTTGTTTTGTTTTTGCTTTGTTTGCCTTCTCTCACCCCAACCGGTCGCAGCAGATGGCCGCCCCTCCCTGAGCCGGGTTCTGCCGGAGGTTTCTTCCTGTTAAAAGGGAGTTTTTCCTTCCCACTGTCGCCAAAGTGCTTGCTCATAGGGGGTCATATGATTGTTGGGCTTTTCTCTGTATCTATGAAGCGCCTTGAGGCGACATTTGTTGTGATTTGGCGCTATATAAATGAAATTGAATTGAATTGAATTTTATTATTTGCTTCGAGCCCTGTGTACAGGAGCTGCATGCTAAAAGATCTTTTGTTAAAAGGGTTGGCGTAATAAGCAAATGCTTCAGCCAATACCTTTTGATTAGCCTTGTCTCATGCTTTCTTGCTTTGTGGTAAATCTTTGTTCTGTCTTCACTGAGATATTTGAATGCTAATCAATAAAAACATATCACTTCAATCTCGGGCAGCTCGTCTTGCGGGAAGTGTTTCCAGCTGCGCGTCGTGTACCTGGAGTCGAGTGTTTTAACCGATGCATGAAACGATACATTTTTAGACATAAGGGTGGCTGTGGCTACAATGTAGCTTGCCATCACCAGTGTGTGAATGTGTGCGTGAATGGGTGGATGACTGGATGTGTAAAGCGCTTTGGGGTCCTTAGGGACTAGTAAAGCGCTATATAAATACAGGCCATTTACCATTTATAAGTTGTAACGCCGCCGTTTTCTTTGTGAGTATTTATTACACGGCGTGCTGCGGGGAAAAGCCTGTTCTAACGTTTGAGTCTAAGGTTTATTTTTTAGCACCTGGCGGCTCTTTTTTTAATTCTCATCTGTAAATAATCTGCACTTTCACGTGATTCAGTTTATTTTGAAAAGTCTCAACAGGATCTTGAGCTTTATTGTGAAAAGCTTATGTGGAACATAAACAAGCGGACACGCGATGCTGTTACCGTCATTGTTGCTAACCACAACGCATAAAAACAGGCGCTTGTCCTTCCGTAGTGTGGTTATATTAAATATAAGAGAAAGAGAGAACTTTAAGAAATTAATATAGCCACTACAGTGACCATCAAAACGATGAAAAAATATTGCCGTAAACAGTTTATTTTGCGACACCACCAAACAAACGATAGCGTAAAATGAAACCATAGACGTTTTTATATTGTCATCCGATATATCGAACAGCCCTATGTCTGACACTATGGCTGAAATTTTCCTGGCAAAATTGTTTTGAGGTGTTTTATTCAGCGATGCATTAAAGCATGTTTCTGTCTATTTAGCTCAAAATTAAATGTGGTCAGTGCGCTTAAAGATGTTTGAGGTACTGAGTATTTTTGTAGCCACCCATCATGCTCAAATTAAATTTTCCCTTACATCAGTTTTCTATCACTTTCGTATCTTGATTAAATCTTTCCCCACGCTCATCGCTGTCATCCAGATTTAGTGGGAAAAAGTCAACAAGAGAATGTAAAAACTGCCTCTTCAGTGACAGTCTGGCATTCATTAGCTGATATGATTTCAGCATGTTATCCACAAGCTCAACATAATTCTCTGCTCTGTGATTGCCAAGAAAATTCTGGACAACTTGCACGGATCCGTCCTATGCTGCTGATGTAGTTTTTGGGTTTTTTTGCAGTTTTCTTTTGAACTTGTTATGCATCACGCATCAGTTCATGAATTTCAGAATCCACAAAGACCAAACCTGGAGACCAAATGTAACTCTTAAATGCTAAAATGCATCAGCATTCCTACCTGCTCATCCTAGTTATCCAATTACTAGAAGATCAGAACAACAACAACAAAAAAGATGGGTTTTTTTTTTTAATGCTAGATAAAAACAGTTGTCAGATTTGGGGTCACCAAGTAAAATTTGTAAAAGCACAAGTAGAAAAATGCTTGTTGACCAGTGTAGCATTTGCTGATAATGTAGCACTTCACCTTCTTGTGTTAATGACTGCTAGCTGCATAAAAGCCAAGATGATATTCTCCATAAGAGCAGCTTTAAGTGATGCCACAGTGCCCAAGTCCATCTTTTATGTACAGTCTGTGGTTCAGGGCCTTTATGAACACATTCAGACAGCATGTCTTAATAACTCTGCGATGAGAGACTGTAACGAAGTTCTGATATCATCAGGAACACTCATTCTCTTACAGTTACAGGACTTGTAGTAAGTTAGTGACTCATGGACCTGCCATATTTACAAAAATAACCATTTTTTCTGGAAATTGTATCTGTCTTTTTCATAAAAAGCATGTAGAAAATAAACATTATTCTGGTTTTAGATTGTTTTGATACCTTATTTGTCTTTATAGCCTTTTAGCTCCCTTCACTTCTATTCACTGAGGACTATCTTCCTAGCACCCTCTACTGTCCTCGAGTCTGAACTGAATCTAGTTTCTGAACCGTAAAGAAAGTGGAATGGTGGCTCTGAGTTCACCAGCTGTTCATTAACTTTGCCTGCAATTTAGTGCTGGGCAAGTAAAGAGAGATTTTATCAAACTTTTATTTCCTGGAAACACTCTGCTGGTCAAACACGTTTTATGCAAGTAAGTATGAAGCCAAAAGGCACTGAACAACTCTGGGTTTAACATAAATGACCCATTACACTTTACATTAAGCAATTTGACTTCATATAAAGTTGTTTACATAAAATTATAAGTTATTACTCGGAATTTTAGCATGAAATTCTCCACTTGGCTTCAGTATCAGTGGACAGCAGCTGAATGGAGCGTTTTTCATATCTGTCATGTCACTGCCACACATTGATTTGACTAAAAGGATTTGTTGCCCACTGTCATGAGGATACATCCCATCCCCAGTGACATAACACAATGTTATCCCACATATTAAGATAATCCGGGTGAAGAGGCACAAGGTTTAACCTTATGAAATAAAGAAAGATTTTTTGTACTGTGAGCGAGCGGGGAGGGATTATGCTGCTGTAATATAATTTTTTGGCTTCATCTTGACTTAGGCTGGTGGATGGCCCCATCCACGCTAATCCTGGGTGATAATATGGTCGCGGCATTAGCTAATGAAAGCAACAGGAAAATCAGCAAGTGAAAACCACACATCGTACGCCGCAGACGTTCACTGAGCACATAAGGACACACCCCATTTCTCCCTCTCGCACTCTCACTTTGCTTGTGTGTAAACTGCTAAATACAGTTCCTCGCTCCTCAAACAACTTGCTCACTTTAATCAGAATTTTTCTGCAGCAGTGTAATGGCTTTAGTGGCTGAGGCCGGTTGCTCATCAGTTCAGTGTGTGCTGCTACCTGCTACATGCAAACACAAAGCCTTAGACACATGGACACACACACTGATAGAGATACACAGAACCCCAGCAATCCTCTCTGCACCTTAGTAACAGCAGACTGGCAAACTAGCCCCATCCTCACAGACGGCCCCCTATTGGTTAACCAGCGCTCTGTTGCTAGGGAACAGCGTATGCCTTGCTCCAACGGCGCCAATCAGTGGGCGCGTGTCAGTGACAAGGGGTGGGGGGTGGGGGGGTGGAGGTAGGGTGCTTGTGTGCGTGTTTGTGTGTTTGCAGCCGCAGAGAAGCAAGTGAGATTTGTGTAAGACAGGTTCACAGCATGCACAGATACTATCACACTCAGATAAATACACAGCGAGAACGCCATGGGAATGGACACCGGGGCCACTTCCGCATGCAGATGTGCAGCAGCACAAACACAGGCCCTCAAAATCAATCAGTCGATTGATCACTTACATCCGTCCATGAAGCGTTCGTACAAGTTTGCAACAGAAAGATGCATACAATAAAATTACTTTAAAAAAGATGTGTTTTCTTTACCGTGTCTGCGCTAACATGAATACTCTGGACTGAAATAGTCACTCAAGAACATCAACTCAGCATCATGGAACACAGAAGCCAACCTCTGTGCATCCCATAGGCTCATATTTACATGAAGCTGCATCCCCACGGCCCATGTCCTACAACAACCATTAGTAACTCGATGACGAAGATATCTAAAAAGTAAACAACTAAAGTTACATTTAAAAATAAAAAGCGGATACATCTGAGACAAGCGCTGAAAATATCTTTAAGATTAGCTGCCTCTGGAGGATCCCAGACAATAAAACCTGTTTCTTTATTAGTCTTAGTTGTAGATTGTGGAGGAGCAGGTGAAAAGCCCAAGACAGATGAAAGAAGAATTAGCAGGAATGTGTAATAAAAAGCATAAATAGACGTGTAATCAGTCACTAAAGTAAACTAGAAGCAGAAAAAGACAAATCTACTACAGACAATAATCTGTCCTCTCCTGCTAATCCTGGTCAGCACACCTGCTGCATTTTGGCTTCTCTGCAGTTCATCCAAATCTTCCTTGGTATAGGCCACAAAAGAAACCATTACAGTACAGTTGTCAACCCCTGTAAGTGATAAAAGCACCAACAGGTCTCTCTGTATCTGCGTGGGAGAGATATGGCTGTGCTTTTGCAGCATTTCTTAAGATGATAAAAAGGCAGTTTTTTGTCTGTGCACTTCAAAATTCAGATGAGGATCAAAACGCACACCAAGGTTACTAGCTTGGGGCGTATGTTGCGTGCTTGTGTTAAGGATTTTTTCAAAGTCACCTCAAAACTGAATCACTGCTTTAATTATCAGAACCTCTGTCTTTGATGCCGTGTAGGACAGTTTGACGGATAAAAACAGTCGTAATGTGACTTGTTGCGTCTACCAACAAGCGAGTGCCTTTAATGCAGACTTTTATAGCTATATGAATACTAATTAAAAACATTAATTTAATTGTTGTGTCCTCCAGTGTTAATATTTCAGGTCTGAAAAACACATTTTTTCAGGCTGGGCATCGTAAAAGTAAATATTAACAGGATAGTAGTAACAGAATTACAGGTATGATTGGACATCAAGTGGTTCAGAAAACTTCATTGAACAGTGCAACTTCCTAATTATGGACCTATTAAGCTTTTCTTTATTTTCTGTCCTGTGTCGCATGCTCATCTTAAATCTAAAAATTCAATTAATGACATCAGGATACATATAAGATATCCCTGTGAACTAAACGCTCAGGCTTCAGACTGCTCTTAATACCCACTTTCAGGCAGTTTGTTTTTTAGTCTTAGCTCTGCATTAAGTGCTTCTGTCCCTAATATGATGATCATAAGCACAAATTTCTAGCTGCAACTCCATCCGACTGCCATTCAGACCCTTTGTTTGCAAGGGGAAGGGAATCAGAAAAAAGTTGTCTTAAAAGAAGGGGGAAGGGAGCTAAAATCATCTGTTTTAGACTGTGGAAGCCTTGAGCAGCTGCATTAAGGTAGTTATGAGGTCCCCCAAAATAGAATTGGAAATGAGCAAAGATCGCAAAAATGCAATGCAACTATTACCATAAGAATTGTCAATAATTGTTAATAGTTTAATTAAATATGAACAATTTGAGTTGTACCTGTTTTAAAGCGTGTTTAGGCGGGCTGCTGGTGGTGATGGTGTAAATAACAAGACTTCAAACAAAAGTCCAGTTCTTTCTTTTTTTTATTGAGGGTAAATTTGGAATGCACCATGCATACTGATGCTAAATTTTTACTACCAAAACATATTGTAATTTAGATACGCTAGCTGGTGTTTTCAGTGCACAGGTAGTACAGCTGCATCAATCTTCTAACTCTCAGCATGATAGCAAGTAATTGTGTTTTCCACAAAGTGCAGCTATTCATTTGAGAGGCACACAGCATCCAGCTCAGTCCCAATTCACTTCCGTTTTATTTATACTGGACCAGTCCACAATAAAAGGCATATCAATGTGCTTTATGTTGGAAGGAAAAACTCCCTTTGAACAGGAAGAAACTTCCAAGCAAACCAGGCTCTGGGAGCAAACAGGTTCAGGGGAGAAAACACGAACTATGGGAGAGCACAGGTAAAAGTTAAGTGGGATGTAAACATGCTAGGAGTCAGTGCAGCATGAGAAGTCCCTCAGAAGGCTGAGCCCACAGTAGCATAAATAAGACATGGCTGATGGTCATCTGATCTAGTATTATTTTGAGCTTAGAGAGAGTTTCTCTCTCCTGAAACCCAACCAGGAGCTAGTTCCACAGAAGAGGGATCTAATAGCGGAAAACTCTGCCTCCCATTCTACTTAGAGTACAAAACAGTCTGTAGTGTAAGAGCAAAGGCCTCTGTTGGGATAACATGATACTATGAGATCTTTAAGACATGATGGGCCTAAATTTTTTAGGCCCATCATTTTTTTTTCTTTGTTAGGAGAAGGATTTTAAATTTAACAGGGAGCCAATGAAGAAAACCCAATGTGGGATAAATATGCTCTGTCTCTTTTGGGTACCCGTTAGTCTTTTCACTGCAGCATTTTGGATCAGCTGAGGTTTGTGTAGGGAGCTGTTAGAGCAGCCTGATAATTAGAAACTAGAATAGTCCAACCACTTAAAGACTCCTTCGACCTGAAAGTCACAAGTGATTCATATATTCAATGTTAAGAAAACCACTTTTGTACTCATTTTTACAGACTATTTATTATTATTAGTGCATGAAATTTCTAATTTTAGCAATATTGTGCGGATGAAGATATATGTTTGTGGTGTGTGTTCCATATATTTTACTAATTGAAAATACTAGTTACAAATAAACGTTCTCCAGAACCAATGAAGGAATTAGACTTAAGGCCAATCTATTATATAATCAAGTACCCACTTTTTAAAAAGGGTGCTCTTAGAAGTTGGGTGTCAATATGGAAGTCATTAGTATTAAGTGGTGTGATAACGCAAATAAGGACCTCATTTTTAAAATAAATTAGGTTAAAAAAAACAAAAAAAAAAAACAGGCCATCAGATGAATCATCCACTTGTGGTCTGGTAATCATTTATGACACAGATCTGTGATAAGCCTATCGCTGTGTTGATCAGCACAAACCTTGTTTGCAGCCTCTGGATGGATTCATTTACAACTGTGTTGCACTAATGCAGCTTAATAAGTGTGTGTAAAGGTTCACGGAGTCCTATTTTCCCTCTCCCACTGCAGCGATTGTTAAAATTATTTCAGAGGTAGACTTAATTAAAACCATAGGTCTTCTGCAGGTCCTCCTCTTTCGGTAAATCTTTTATTAAGAGTAAAAATCCGCTCTGTGTGTGCTAATGGCAGTGCAGTGCGTTATTTTGCAAAAGACAAAAAGTGGTGGTGTCAGTGGATATACTCGTTTTACTTGCACAAAATTACCCACAGCGTACAGGTGGTCAGAAAGACTGGCCTTCACCCACATGACCCAGGTTGTCAGCAAGCATCTGCTGAAGTGTCACTGAGCAAGACACCACAGCGACACCAGTTCAAGGCTTCTGTAGTGCAGCCAAGCTTCACCTCTGACCTCACTCTCTCAGAGAATTTAGGCTTCCTTGTTCGATAAAGGCAGAAATGGAGTATTTATGTTCACGTGCAGTTTTCTCCTTCGATCTTATTCCTGTTTGTGTTTATTGAAAGTCTTTAACAAGAAGACAGGTAACACAATGCAAGGCAACAAAGAGATCACAACAATTTCTGGTAGGCTTAAAACAGTTAACAGAAGCTATGTAAGTAAAACCCAATAGCTATCTTTGGATTTTTACATGCATCACCACTCCTGCTGGACTTTTCTCAAGTACTGCTGGTCAAAAAGGCAACTTGACCCTTTTAAATAGTTTCTTTTCTGTGACATTTATTTTAGGTTACATATTTTAGGGTGCAATGGTTAGCACTGTTGCCTCAAAGCAAGAAGGTCTTGGGTTTAACTCCATCAACTCTAGCTTCCTCCCACAGTCCAAAGACATGCAGTTAGTGGCATTAGGTTAATTGGTGACTCTAAATTACCCATGAGTGTGAATGGTTTTCTGTCTGTGTGTATTAGCCCTGCAGCAGACTGGCAATCTGTCCGGGGTGTACTGGCCTCTTGCCCTATGACAGCCAGTGTTGGGCAAGTTACATTGAAAAAGTAATTAATTATAGTTACTAATTACTTCTTCAAAAAAGTAACTGAGTTAGTAACTGAGTTACAAGATTCTAAAAGTAATTAATTACTTGAAAAGTAACTATTGCGTTACTTTAAAAAAAAAAACACCTTTTAACCATGGGGTCCAGGGTAGAATTGGCCATTTTTAACTACTTTTGATGTTTCCTCTACATTTCACCTTTAAAAACTATTAACTTTGCCATGTTTGGTATCATTCTGTTCAGCACAACCTCACGTGTCTGAATTTACAGTTGTGTTTTCATGTTGACATACCGTGTTAACACAAGTGATCTAAAATCAGACAAAAAAAACATAAAATCCGAGTAAAATACTGTAACAATCACAAACATGTTTAATGAATCATATTTCATAAATTTAAATGCAAATATAAATTGTCAATTTTAAAAATCATATGCACAAGTTTTGCAAACAACAAAGTTATTTGCAGCTATTTACCTTTTACCCTTTTTTTTAAAATAACCATTTCAAACTATTTACAGAACAATCAGCTGTTCTGCATTCAATAAGATGCCACACAAATTATTTGTGCCACTCCAAAAAAATAATTTCTGTCCACTATAAAGGAGAACATCACAGCCTGATACCTGCAGGTCTGACAGCAGCAGGTGTATCACTCCTCCTGTTTTCATTCAGCAGTCACCTCATTGTTCTGACACACAACACAAAACTATCCACAACACTACACACTAACTACACAAGACAACACATTAACTGCACAATCCAAACACGCTAAACGTCGCAAATTTCTCACATCTCAAAACTCGCTCTCTCTCTTTTTCTGCTGTCTTTCTTTCTGTCTCTCTCTCTCTCTCTCGCCGTCACTCCTAAAACTTCCCCCTCTTCCTAAACAACCAAATCTCATGTTGCCATATAATTTTTGATTGGTCGACATGTTACATTTTTCCATCAACACGAACAGGCTGATTTTTGTTTTGTTTCTTGTTTTTTGGTCATAAGCAGAGAGTGCTCGCTGCGCTGTCCTTAGACAGTAAACGTGACAAAACTATTGAGGAAAAACGCCGCGTATATTGTTTATCATGACTCTGGTTTTACGAGGCCTATCGACACAATTTAAAAACTGGTATATATCACCTTGTTGCTTTGTCATCTTGAAGTGGTCGTGTGATTGGCTTACCACGACAACTTTATTCTTCCTCAGTCAAACAGCAGCACTCATGCGATTGTTTTGCCCCCTTAGCTCCAGGTGTTGTGCCAAAAAGTTGCTGCCTGCGGGAGCGCGCAGCTGCTAAACGCTGTAGCGCCTAGATTACTTACGTAGACAGCTTCTTCAGTGGAACTGATATAAGATGCGATAAGCTGAACACAGCTTCAACCATCTGTTTGTTGAAAAATAGTAACGCAACCGCACCGCATTTTCTTGTTAGTAACAGTAACGGCATTGTAACGATAGAAATAGCAATTAGTTAGATTACTCGTTACTGACAAAAGAAATGCCGCTACTTGTAACGCCGTTATTCCCGTCACTGATGACAGCTGAGATATGCTCAGCCCCCCTGTGACCCTGATAATGACAGAAGAAAAGAATGGATGGATATTTTAGATGACATATTATTTTGTGTGTCATGTTTTCCAGTATCACCTCCACTGTAAATCAAATAACAAGAATGAAAAGTAATAATATCGTATTAGTTGGTGTGTGTGTGTATTATTCTTCTGTAAACAATATATTCTGAGCTTAGAGATGGATACAAAAATGACCTTAAAATACTTTTTTTTAAGACTTTTATTACAACATCATAAAAATAGCAAATTAACAGCAGTTTTAAATATATTTTAGAGGAAAACAGAATAGTATAAAAAACAAAATACTCACATTTGTTTAAAGAGCTCCATGATCTGATATTGAAATTTTGTCTTTGAGAGAAATGCTTAAATTAAGAAACCAACATGTATTGCATATTTTAAGTCAGTATCCTAAGCTCACTTTAACTGGGAGTTGTTTACTGTGCCAGTCCAACATACCTTAACGAATATGGTAACTTACCGTAACTAACTAGGGGCTTTTATTGTGAAAAGCAGAGATATTCCAAGTTCCTTCTATTGTCCTGGAGAGATTTAGGACTAGGTCTTCAAAAATGTCACAACACTGTATTTAACTTGACACCTGTGTGTTCAAGATGATCTGTACTGAAAAGCCGAGAACTACAGGATTTGTAAACTAGTAAAACGCCACAGATGAAATACCAGAATTCATCTGACAGCGGCAGTTATGCAGTGAGCAGTGCAATAACACAGTTTCCAAAAAGAACAAGAATAAATTAGATAAGAAAATGAATGAATGGATAAACAGAAGAATAATGAATACTGTTTTGTTTAAGACGATCACGTGTGAGAACTAAAAATATGGCAATAATGAAAACAGGATCTCCACTATAGCCTCCAAAGGGTTTGCACTGTTAAGAAAAGGTTTTCCAGTTCAACCAAGCCTTAGAGTATTTTAGCTGATGCCAGGAATTCTCATTTTCTTGTTGACCAAAGTCACGCTTTCTGTCATATTGGCTGAAGCTGAACTAAACCTGCCATATCCTGCTGGGGAGTGAGTTTAGGGCACCACTGTAAATTCAGCTCAATTGAGTTCTGTTTATATAACGTCAAATCACAACAACAATCATATATATATATATGATTGGGTATTTATATATATATATATATATATGTATATAAATATATATATATATATATATGTATATATATATATATATATATATATATATATATATTTGAGGAGATAAAAGGATGAATATAAATGTGAGTGGTTTTCAGGTTGAATGTACTGAAAACAGCCTCTATTGTCAGCTCTGTCTGTGTGTGTGTGTGTGTGTGTGTGTGTGTGTGTCTTTATTATTGACACTTTCTCTCTTTTCTCTCTTTCTCTCCCACGCAGGCATACAGCTCCATCCTGGTTGTCATGGTGATTCTGCTCAACATTGGAGTGGCTATTTTGTTTATCCACTTTTTTATTTAAAGACAGCACCGCTTTCAGAGTCAGGCTACCTATGCTACAACAACTATAAATTCATATGAGTATTACGGCGAATCTGCTGCCCCTTCGTGTTCCTGGTGAGATTGCTGCAACCAGCTGGGACCAAGGAGGGCTCCACCCTCATTTGGGCTAAAGGTGGCTAACCCAAACTAAGCAGAGCTTGGTCCGGCCGTCCTGGAAGAAATGCTGAAGTGCAGAGCCCAAAGGGGTGGACAAAGGAGGGGTAAAGCAGTCCAGATGACTGGACTGCAGTGAGATAATATAGTCCAGAAACTGGACTTAAGTGAGCTTCAGAGGTTCACGTCAAGACTCGAGTGGGCTGCCTGATTCTCAAGCACGAAAGCTGCAGCTGGCATTTACAGCAAGTGCACAGACAGGACTGACCAGACAGACTTTTTCATCTTCAAATCATAGTTTTCAACAGATTTGTAACTTAAAATTTATTTATTAACATTTTCTCTCATGTACAATACATTGATGGATATGTTCTTTATTTTGTAACCCTCCTCCCCTTCTTTCTAAAACTCCTGCCTTTTGGTTCTTCCGCCTGCCCCGGTGTTGTTACTGATGGTTGTGTGCTTATGTTCCATTGTGTTGGCTGAGACACACTCAAGAGCTGCAGAGTGTGTATGCGCTCTCCACACAAACACACATGCACACACACACACACTCATTGCTTTTACCCCATCCTTCTTCTTCTTTATCTGGTTAATTTTTATCGCATACTATGTGTGAGGAGCAGCGTGCTTGGATATCATGTTCACAGTGAAATGCGAGTTTCTATCAAGCTTGGATGTTTTTGCCATCACAGTATATGCCTGTGTGTGTAGGCGTGAGGGTGTGTGTGTGTTTGTGTGTGTGGTCTCAAAATTGCACAGTGGCCTTTCATGCTGTTTATGAACTTTACAAGAGCATCTCACGAGGACAAAGTCGCCGCACAGCAACATCTAGCCGACTAGCATCGGCTGACAGCTGCACTCGCGCCATCTCTCTCCCTCCCACTCAACCCCACCTCCACACACACCGGTCAAAGGATGGAACTTCCTCTGAGTTGGTGGACATTCACAGCACAGCGTATTGGCAGAGCCCTGCGCCTGCTGTACCACCAGCTGAGGTATTTAAAGGAAAATACCGCTTCCATCGAAGCCTCACAAATACGGCTTTCCGACTGCTTCTGTTAAAACCTAACCTGAAGATAATGACAACATCTTTTATACTATACTTGCAAGATGTCTGAAAAAAATCCTAGTCGCCCAACTGCATTGCTTTTGTAGAGCAAATTGATCCAAGTACAACAATGCATGCATATGTGCTGTAATATCTTAGTTGTGCGTTGAATCTGGAAGCTTCAGAAGCTTCAGAAGCAAGGTTAGGTTTTGACAGGAGCACAGTTTGGAGAGCGGCCTCTTTCTCATTGATTTTACTCAACTAAGCGACACAGATTAAAGTCCCTAGTTGGAGCTAGGTGATGCAATGCTGTTGTAGTAAGCAGTAGCCAGCGCCAAGTGAGGATTAATCCTTTCCATTCCTTAACTTCTCCTTTGCTGAGCAAGACTCTTACTGACACGCAAGACTGTCACAGACAGCTGTCGTGCTTTTTAATCAACTGGATTTCTCTCAAACCGCCCAGTACAATCCCTCTGTTTCTTTCCATGTGTGCACATGACTGCTCAAAGAGTATATGAACATCTGTGTGTGTGTGTGTGTGTGTGTCTGCTCGTCCTTCTCCTTCTTCATGATTGGATGGCTGAAACCCTCACCATCAGTAACAACTTCCAGGAGGGGCAGAGAGGTTTGCTGTTGCTTTTCTGTCCGACAGCATTTCTCAGGCTGTAGGCTCATTTCTGGCGTTTCCCCATGTTCTGACAACACCTCGGTCTAGAAGCTCTGCTGTATGTCATCAGCCTGGTGACGATGCCCTGCACCACCCTGTTAGTCTGCAGCATGCTACAGCATGCCAAGCTCTCTCTCTCTCTCTCTCTCTCTATAGTTTCACTCTCCTCTTTCTTTCTTTCTTTCTTTCTTTCCGTTTCTGGGAGTTACTCTGTTTTTCAGTTGTGTGGAGAAAAATAATGAAAGTGTTTGAAAGAAAACGACTTGGCTCCTGTATTTTTGGTCTCTCTCTCTCTCTTTCTTTGCGTTGCGTTGTGTTTTCATACTTTCTGTGTGTGCAGTTTTTGCAGCATCCCTGATGCAGAGAGGGAGTGGTACAGAACCTGCTTGGGAGGGAGGGGTATGGTTACTATAGCAACCTTAGACCTTTCCTCCGTCAGCAGAGGGCGGGGTCTTTGTTTATGGGCGGGGCTTACCTATAGAGACTAATGTGCTGAAACAGTCGAGACGATGGAGCAAGGGAGAACTGCAGGTGGAGAAGAAAGAAGATTAGAACTACATTGTAGGGCGAGGTAAGGGGACACAGTCCACTAGAGTTAGCGCATTTTATTATTACGTAAATCAGAATTTAAGCAGCACTTTTAGGGTGTGTGTACATTTTTTATCATCTGTGAGGAGGCAAATATTACGCTGGACACAACACCACGTCCGTCGGCAATGTGCCGCTGCAGCAGGCATCAGCATAGCCATCTGCTGCCATCTTCTGGACCTATATATGAACTACACCAAAAAGGCTGTAAAGTTTAAATATATACACAGTTCCGCCACAACAGTTAAAAGGAAAAAAGGAACCCAGACATGAAGTGGAAAACCTGATTTATCCTATTATAAGCCTTGGGTCCTGACATTCACACTAAGAGGACCAGATCCCCGAATCACTTAGCTAAGTTGGATAAGTAGTTAAGTGATAGTTATCCCAGCTAAAACTGGGCGAAAGTCAGGGGGGAAACGCTGGACACATTACCGGTTCAAAACAGCATGACCAGATCCTAATATACTAAAATAAATAAATAAAAATGTTTTTGTGGGACATGAATTTACGGACGGGTCACAAGGGATAAAAACATGGTGCATTCCCAAAGATTAATGCCAGTTCAAGCGCCATACACTTAAATTGCACTCCCTGACGACTGCAGCCTCATTAAGAAGAACACCAAACTGTCCACATCTTTAACTCAGGTCTTACTCCCAGCACACGACTTTAAAGGCACATGAAGTAGTATCAAACTCTGAACACACATCATTCTGCTCAGAGGTACTTAAAGATCAGTAACTATTAGCAAAACTCACCTCTAAGTGGAGGGGAAATGTAAAATACTGTGCCAGAACTTCCTCAAAAGTGACAGTTTATAAGTCATGATATGCATTTTTAAATACACTGATGATACCATACTGAAATAAATAACTAAATAAACGACTAAAGGGAACTTTACCAAAAAAAAAAAAAAAAAAAAAAAATCATCCCCGAATTTACCAAAAAAAAAAAAAAAAGTGAACCAGTACTGACAGAAAACTACTCTTCTGCATATTCTCCTCCGTGGAGATTATTGATTCGATATTGGAATAAAGACAACTGTTGCAGTTCTCTTTATTCCATGAAGCTGAAACTGCCTTGGAAGCATCAGTTGAGCGTGTGTCTGGCACTTTAAATACCTAATAACTAAGCGGAGTATGAACGCATGAGAAAAAGATGTGGAATAAAAGGGCAACGGATATCGCTCTGAACCAATCGCAGGAGGAGCCTCGATTAAAGACAGCTCTCGCAGCCAATCAGAGAAGACCGTTCTCTGTGGTAGGTTTGTCTTGTTACCAGAGTTGGGATAATGTTATATACAGCTGTTTTTTCTCGCTTCCAAGATTCATGGCAGAATGAGAAGAACCTAGAAGTAAAATGTGCACCAAATTCCTTCATGGCTTCTTTAAAAAACGCCTCCAGAGTCGTCAGTGAGATTTCTTTTTAATCCACAGCTGCTTTTGATGAGGTAATGTCTAAGAAATGTTATCGTGGTATTTCCACTGGTAACCAGCAGTAGCTTCGGGATCTACTAGTTGTGTTTACAAACTTTAAATCCGGCACAGTCTTTGGCTGGTGCCCGCGGCTCCTCGTACAAGTTTTGGGAAGCCATGAGGACGGTGGAGCAACTCTACAGGAAGGGCTTGTTGTTGTGCCTTTTGGCTTGGCGGCTCGGATCAAAAAGTCTCGGTGTGCTTGAGGGTATCATTGAATGGGGCGGTGTGTTTTGATCTCGCCTGCCTTTGTGCAACAACTGTTTCTGAGCCGTCAGGGGGTCCGCGGTCCGACCGGCGGAGGGGGACACGGCGGAGGGACTCTGGGCTGCCGTGCTCCGTGGTGAATGCAGACCAGTCCACTTTGGCTGCACGTGAGACGACTTTGGGGAGATTCTGGTTCGGGAAGGCCTGCTTAGGTGTCGTCTCTGCTCCGGCAACAAAGGAAACGACTGTTGCTTGTTAAATTTCACTCCTGCGGCCGCTCTCAGACAAACACCGAGAACGTTGAGGTGGCAAACAGCCGCCAACCTAAGTTGGTAAATTAGGACTGAGTTTGCCAACGACGCCTGCGCAATTTGTGCGCACACCCGAGCGCGCGCGCGCTCCCTTCAAGTCGTTTTTAATAATTTTAAAGTGATTCTGTAGTTACTGTACCGGTCCACATACAGTGTGAGTGCGTGTGTGAGGATGGTGGAGAGCCAGAGCTGTGTTCACAGAGAGGGGATGTACCGCTGGTTCTCCTCTCTCAACTCAGCCCAGAGGGCAGAGTTCCTGTGCGGCCTGCTGGACCTTTGCGTCCCCATCGAGCTCCGTTTCCTCGGCTCGTGCTTGGAGGACTTGGCTCGCAAGGACTACCACTCTCTACGGGATGCGGAGATCAAAGCCAACAACCCCGTCGACCTGTCGGGCCTTACCAACATCACAGATGAGGTGGTGCGCAGCAAGCTGCTGGTGTCCCTCGCACTGCTCGGTTCAGACAACCGGGAGGCTGCGGGGGTCCTGTACCGGACCCTGACCCACATAGACACGGTGATCAATAACTACGGCCTGGCGCTGAACGATGGGAGGACAGAGGAGCAGTTTCTGCTGCTGTTCACCATGGCATCCAACCACCCCGCCTTCAGCTTCCACCAGAAGCAGGTGCTGAGGCAGCAGCTCAGCCAGATCCAGGACATCCTGCAGGTGAGAAAGTGCACCTATAACTCCTTCAGAGGGAGAGAAATTAGTTGGGGAGGGGGATTCACACTTTATTTGTTTACAAGAGCCGTATTTATTGGTAGACGTGTCAGAGGAAGTTCTGGCTTGATTGGCAGATGGTGCATTAAAACAGCACAGAGTGTGATATGAAATCGTGTGCCAACTTTTTTGGCAGACTGAGAACTGGATCAAGAAACGTTGGCAAGACATGCTGGGATCTAACTTCTGGAGGGAAAATGCACATTTATCAGACAGGAAATGAGGCTATTTCACTTTAATTCTCCCACTTAGGTGCTGACACAGCTGTTCAGGAGGTTCAGTTTATGTATCAGATGGAAGAAGCCTGCACAGAGGAAGAGACTTTCAGTGAGATTTTTCTGTGGTTACTCAAAAAGAGGAAGTGAAAGGCACTTCAGAAAACAGTACCAAGCTTGAATGATATAACCCAAATACATAACGAGTGTAAGTCCAGTTGAGGGATTTACTAAGATCCTGTGATTATCCACTGCAAAAATAGTTAAACAAGATGAAAATGGAAATTCAGATCACCTCAGCTTCGCCATCCAGGGTTATTACTGGTGCGTGGCCAGAGGTGAGGGTTTCTCTTCTGGTCAGAAAAGAAAGTGTGATTACAGCAAGTGAAACACCAGCTGGTTACAGGTGTGCAGCACATTCATGTTACCTATACAGCAAATTACAGGTTAGATACTGTAAATGACAGGCTGCCTGTGAATGCCACAGACCTTGGTCTGTGCTGTTCAGTACTGAACAAGGTAAATAACATGGTTGTAGGTGAAAGCAACAAGTGGTGGGTTATCAGTGCTGAATAGATTGAAGAGGAGCTACCTGTGCTTATTTCAAGCTCAATATTTTCTTTCTTTCTTTCTTTCTTTCTTTCTTTCTTTCTTTCTTTCTTTCTTTTACTTTGCTTCATTTAAAATTGAAGATAATCCTTAATCATCTGAAATGAGCCGTTTAAAATCTCTTTAAGCTATCTCTGCTGGGATTGGCTGTCCCTTGCAAACTGAAGGTTTGAGGAGCAGGAATTAGTTTATCGTTTTTAGTGATAACAATGTTATTCTCTCAGAAAAATCTCACAGTTAAACATCTCCTCCCAGAAAAACTCTTATATGTGACTAAAATTAAATTAAATTACTTCCGTTATGATGGAAAAACTCCTACAAATAAGCAGGAGGGTAGTTCCACATTTCTGTTTTGTGTCCCGTGTAGACCAGAGATGAATAGATAAATGGATCGCGCTGTCACTCAGCATGTTGCAGGTAGTCATATTTGTGCTCTTCACCCTCGTACTGTGTGTGTTTGTTGTTCCAGGCAAGCAGTGGTGGAGGAGGAGGAGGAGAAACTCAAGCTGCAGGGCAGAGCGGTGAACGAGCTGCCATCTGTTACGCTCAGCCGCATCACCACTATCACCGTCAGTCGGTGTCCCTGCCTCTGTCCCCCCTGTCTCCCACTGCCTGCTCCCTGCCTGATGCCAGCGCTGCCTACCTGCCTCTGTCTGCCTGCCAAGCCTGCCTCACACACTGCACCTGCTGGCACAAGGTAGGAATAGTTTAACACTACACCAAGCTTCAGTTCAAACACAAAATGTAGTGATTTGAGTTTGTTTTTTTTTTTTTTTGGGGGGGGGGGGGGGGTTGCCTCCAACCGTGAACTTGTCCTTGTGAACGCCTACTTATCTATAACTTTCCATCCATTCACTTCCGGATGGCGGATTTACGCCCTGGACAGGTCGCTAGCCTGTCGCAGGGCTAACTAATTAATAATAAATGTTCTTTTTATAAGCACAATATCAATCAGATTTATATCAACTTGTTAAAGTTTAAACATTCAGCAAATATTTATTTATTAACTTCAGCAATTGGAAATAAATATAACAGTCTTATTAAATACAGCTTCAGGGTTCATCACAGGAATGTTATTATTTCGATGCTCAAGGCATAAAATACATCTTTCATGTTGAGACCAGTCGAGCTAATCCTAGCTCGTTTTCTTTGGCTTGATGTGCCGGGCTGTACACATCAACCCTCATACACACTGTGAGCTGAACAAAGAGGGTGAAAGCTGTGAAAGAACACGTTACAATATACAGTTTCTTAATATTGTGCTAGAAAAATGGCAAATAGGTCCAGTGAAATACAGTATATAAGTCAAAAGCAGAGTTTGTATAATTTTAACAGGTTGTTTGATATGATCACATTTATTCTTTAACACAGACTGAAGTTGGCTGCCTTTATGTTGAATTCTCGATGATCCCACACTGCTTCATTAATGTTGTAGCCCGGGCTCTGAGGAGGCCAGTCTGACTCACCGTTGTGTTTTTTTGTACTTTTACTGCGTTTTTTTGAAGCTGCAGATGCTTTCCACATGGTATTGCATGGTGGATCAAAATCTGACTGTCCCGTCTTCCTCCCCTTACCCCCAAACTGGTTGCAGCAGACGGTCGCCCCTCCTTAAGCCTGGTTTTGCTGGAGGCTTCTTCCTGTTAAAAAGGAGTTTTTCCTTCCCACTGTCACCAAAGCGCTTGCTCATAGTGGGTCATTTGATCATTGGGGTTTTCTGTCTTCTCTGTGTTATTGTAGGGTCGTTATCTTGCAATACACAGTATCTTGAGGGAACTGTTGTTGTGATTTGGCGATATATAAATTGAATTGAAGAATGGCTTCGTCACAGCCACCCTTCACTGAGAACATTTCTGATGCTTGTCAAACAGCTGAAGGGCCAGATGCATCTCTTAGGTCTTGTGTGAGGTCTTTCCTGGATTTTTTTTCCCCAGTTTTTTAAGGACATGACTTTCAGATACTGTTCGTCTGGTGTAGATGGCTTTTTTTAGGCCTGCTACTTATTTTGTCCTCCACCTGTCCAGGTTGCTCAGATTTTCTGAGGACACATAGCACACCATGCTGAGACATGTCATGTTTTCCACTAGTAGCTCTCACCTTGTTTGTGAAAAAATATTGTTTTATGCCCATCAAACTCTGTTTTCTTTGGCATTTTTTTATAGAGTCAACTAAGTAAATGGGAACAAATAACGTGAAAGCCTGGAGAAATACTGTTCAACATCACTTTAAAACATGACAAGACCGTCTAGCTCCTTGGAAGCAAAATATAAAGAGATGAGGGGTGGCTTGAGACTTTTTGCATAGTAATTTAAGGAAATCAAACACATGTGTTATCAATTTTCAGCAGGACAAGGAGTTTGAACCATCAACCTGGCTTTTGAGGATGGACCAAACCCCATCCAGTGACAAATGATTAGAAACTGGAAAAGTGCACTTTGTGTAAAACAAACAGTATCTCTTAACAACACTCATAAAGCCATAAATATTGTATATTGGTGCTAAAATGATTACAAGCATGTGGTCTGTCAGCTTGGATGTGTTGCAATGAAAGGTGGAGTCTGTTGGAGATTTCCCAAAATGGTTCATTAACCAGCTGATACAGTAACAACTGAGATCGTGTTGCAGAGATTTGAGGGATTATTTCGAAATGAATCATAAATGTGTAGTTTTGGGTACTTTGTTTCTTTCTTTCACACATGCACACACACACGCGCGCACACACACACACACACACACACACACACACACACACACACACACACACACACACACACACACACACACACACACACACACACACACACACACACACAGTATACGCTCTCTCAAGCAGGCAGACACTCTGTTTTAAACATGTGTGAGCACTGAAGGGAAAGTACCCAGCTCAGAGAGGAGCGTTTGTATTTAGTGTTTTGTTGCCCTTGGCTCTTGCTTAGTGCAGGTCAGCACATTTCTCTATGCTGAAATCAACCCTCTGTGGTGTGTGTGTGTATATGTGTGTGTGTGTGTGTGTGTGTGTGCTTCTCCAGTGAATCCCCAGGAAGTTATAAATGCTCTCTCCCTCTCTCTCTCCCTCCTCTTTTCTGTTTCTCTCTCTGTCTGTCTTTCCTTTTCTTGGCGCTCTGAAGCGAATGACAGCGTTTTATGTGCATTATCTACATTATAGCAGCTTTTCAGCTGAGCCTGCTGCTGCCTTGTATGGATTGCCACGTGTGACACAATAGCTGAAAGCAGGGTTTATGCTAGCCACGATGCTAGGAGCACAAAAACACGTAACCACTACCAAATTTCCACATAATCAGTGGTGTGGGAAAATGCACAAAACCTTAACTTAAAGCTCTGATCTGCACTAATATGAGTTTTCATTAAGAATTTATTAATATGTAAAGGTCATGGCTCTAATATACTTTGGTAACTCAATAACCCCCCCCCCCAAAAAAAAACAAAAAAAACAATACTGCCTATTAATACAGCTGCTGTACACTCATAATTAATACAACAAAACTATTAAAGCCAGTTCTGTACTTTCAGTTTTACAACTGCACAGCATAAGACTGCCGTTCTCTGTCTTTATATCTATACTAAACAGAGACTTAATATGTTGTGTGTTCCACCTGGTGGGTGGTTTATTGATTGATGCAGTGTTAACATAGATGTTGCAGGTTATTGCTGCATAGGAAGACTAATATAGTGAATGCTGTGCACAGATTTAATAAGAACTGCACTGTGTCTGCTGAGCTTTTGAAGCTAAGCCTGCCAGCATGCTCTTGGGCTTTTGTTGTCACATGACCATTAGCCATGTGACGTTAACCTGTCAGCCATTTTTGGGCACCACAGTGTAGGGTTCAAGTGATTAAGGCCCCAGTAGCAAAGGGCTAGAGACCAACTGGCAACCGCTGGTCGCTAGGGAAAAATGTGCATTTTTCTGCAGACTGCATGGAAGATGCAGACTCTTCTGCAAACTACTCTCTAAATTGTGGTGAAACTGAAATGTGCGACACATATAAAGATGGAGATTGTTTGCCTTCAAAGTAAGAGTAGTGCCTTTTGAAGGCGACCCGTCTCCATTTTCAGTTTACATCACAAGTTTTCAATTACTACTGCGCTGCTAGCAAACTAGCTAGTGCTAGTGGGTGTATTCCATTCAAACTGGAGGCAAATCGTGGCAGTCTGCTAGCAAGCACAAGGAAGCTTTTGGTGCAGCACCTTTACTCCAATGATCGTGTGTTCCAAAACCCATTTTGTTTTTATTTATTCTTTTAGCTCTCATCAACTTTACTTCCACAGGCAGAATTATTTGAAATAAAAAAGACATTTTAAACCAATGCATGCTACAGTTCTTTGGTGTGCTTGACATCAAACTTCAAATACATAATTAACCACTAGTTGGTGAACCTGAAAGTCCAAACCATGATTATTTATTCATTTATTTATTGTTACACTGTATAGATTTTATCCTTGTAGTTTTGGTTCAAAGAGCTTATGTGAGCAAACTGAAGGACTTTACATGACCTACCTCTGCTGCCATGGCTCATTTCTTTTCTTTTAGTGCTGATGACAGCCCCTTTTTCTTCTTCCTGTCATTGGTCCAAAATTCCGAACCATCCAAGAGTGTTTTGACACTGGAAACAAACTAAACCCTGGTTCAGTTTGATCCAGCTCTTTGTCAGTCTCAGGTTTGGCTGTTTGGTGCCTGATGGTCTGTGGTAAGTTTCACACCTATAATTTTCAGTTCATGCCAAAGAAAATTCCACACTAAGTGAGTTAGGTGTGAAAGGGCTCAAAGTGCAGCTTTTATCATCTACAGAGAATGAAGCTAACATGACTCAGATTGTTTGCAATCATCAGGTAACTAACTTGTCGCTCTTTTGTTTACAACTTGATCTACTGCCCCCAAGTGGCCAAAAATGAATGAAGCTTTAAAAACAGGATTGAATTTAATGAATGTTTGTTGGGAAATTCACAGATTGCACAGAAAAACTGTTATTAGTGAGATTAACAGCATTTCTGCTTTTCTCAACTACACATAGGACAGACCTAGGTGCCACTCCAGTATTTTCCTCCTCCAGGATTTAAAGCCAACTTTCATGATCTCGTTTTAACACAAAGCAGCTGGATTCTGAGCAACTCCGGGGAGGGGGCAGTGGTCGGGAATTTGATTTTCTCCAGCAGGATCCAGCTATTGCTCATTGGTATAAACAGCAAATGCAGTATGCTGCCCACATCTGGTGGTCCTGCACAGACCTGAATAATTGCCTCATTATATGAGAGCTTTATACGTCTATAAAAACAAAGCTAGTGTCAGAATTAACAGCAGAGTCAAGCTGGTTTCTGAATGCAGGGGGTGGAGGGGCAGCTGTCAGCTCCCAGTCTGAGTTTTACAATTTTCAGGAGTTTTTGTTTTTTGTGCTACTTGCAGCTTTTTTGAATTACCTGGAAGGTCTCTTTCCACACTCCTTGTTTTTCTGCTTTCCTGCCTCGTAATGTTGTTTATTCTTGTTGTTCTCGTGAGTGCTGCTTTTGCTTCTTGTACCTCCAGTCTGAGTTTCCGTCCCCTCACTTGCAGTCTGCAGATGGAGCAGAAGTTGGCTGTGTAGCATGCGGATGTGGCAGTAGCACACTTAATTGTTTTCAGATCTACCGCCTGTTTGATTTTAGGCTATAGTACGTTTTGGCTTTTCCTTTTGAAGAATCATCAGAGCATATCAGCTGAAGTCTCGTAACACTAATCTTTTTGTGTTTCATTTTATGACTCAGCATTATAAGGGGAATTTCCGAGGAACCGGGCGACATAACAGCAGTTAAAGAGCTGATGCTTCCCACTGTTTTTTTTCCCACATTACTGTACTTCTCATGCTAATTTCCAGTTTCACATTTTTATTCTGGGATTCTATCACGGTAGCTTTGCATGATTCACAGTTCAAAGTAATCCTTATTTACCTCACACTGGAACCTCAGTTCATCCTCCGTGCGAAACCAGAACACACCCTCCCTCTGATTGGTTTGAACAGGATGTGGGTAGGGCCCGAGATGACCATGTTGTAGATAGCCCATCTAACTGACATCATCCAGATCCAATACTAGAAAAAAACAGTTTAGGGAACTCAGAGGCCTGAACAGCGATTACTGGTTGCCTGTAGTTTTTCATGTTTGTCTGCAAATATTCGCTAACTATTAGTCGGGCAATAATAAATCTGCAGCCAACATGTTTCATAAGGGACAGCTTTTACTTTGAAGGTGAAACGTCTTCATATCCAGTTTCACTGCAGCTTGCAGAGTAGCTGGACAGTGTTTGTGGACACGTCTGTCACTCCCAATCAAAATGCAACTGCAGCAATATGCTAGTGACCAAAGGAATCACAAGGAGGTTTCTGCCACCCATTTGGGGAATATGTCGTTTTCCTTAGCAACAGGTGGTTGCCAGATCATTAACTTGATCCTACATTGTCACTATGATTGTCTCATGTCCAAAAATGGTGGTCAAGTTAATGTTGCATGGTTTGTGGCTGCAAAACCTCAAAATGACAATTCATGGGGAAGTTTTTTTATACAATTCTATACAAAGGGATTGATTCTCTGAATCAATTCATTAGCCATTAGCATTAGCTGCAGCCTGTAGTAAACTAGGTAAACACTCTATGAAAGTATAGAACAATCACTGGGACCATTTTTCTTTTGAGTACTTCTCCTTTTAGTGCATTAATACATTTCCTGGTCATACTTAAGAAAAAAAAAACTTTAATTGTAACCTTATTTACCAAATAGGACTTGACCTTAATAAGGGCTACAGTGTTATCCTATTAAATGGATTTGGATGGTTCTCAGGGCATTTTTATTGAATTAAGTTGGTTAAGTGAAAAGTCCAATGGGTGTTTGATCATCCCGTCAATTCAGACTTGAAAATACTCCTCCTTGGCCTTAAGTGCAGGACCTTAAAATAAAGGCGAGTGTGAGGGTGTTAACTGGTTTGTTACTACACAATAACTTATTTTACTGGCAAGAACGACTTAACAATAGCCTCAAGTCTGGTGATTGAACTTCTGTGACTCAGTTATCTTCAGCAGCTGTGAGTTCCCTGCTTTGTGTACACAAAAGAATAACGTAGTTCTCCAGCTAAACACGTAAACAGTGCATTATCCTGACAGACTGCAGAGCTGGTTTTGGGCTGGGGTAATATTTCATAACCGCGAGGGTTCGGCTGTGATTCACAAACTGTGTTGTTTGTGTTCGAGGTTGACAGTTTGTAGTGCAGGAATGGCGCATGTTAAAGTTCTGCTTTCACCAAAGCATGCGTTAACGTCACCTTATAAACAGCAGACTTGGTGAGGATCTCTTGTAATCATAGAAATGTTTTTCCTCTCTTTTTCCATAAACTTGTAGGCAACCTCCAAAGCTAAGCTGTAAACCCATCATTAATTTGTTATCACTTTCTAACTAGCTTGTTAGCACAAATTTGCCTGTTTTCACGTCCAGCAGATGACATTAGCATGAACATCAAAGGCCATGTGATGAAGGCATGTCTAATATTTATTCTGTTTATGGGGGTTGCGTTGGTGTTAACCAAGTGCAGCCACTTGTGTTGAAGAAAATGACATGGAAATGCCAGAACTGCTGTTCTCATAAACACTCATAATTTAGCCTCAGTTCCCTGTGATGGAGCCTTAAAGCTGCTCGTAATTAGCGTCGCACAGGTTTCATCTCGTTCAGCTTTGGTTATGCTAAGAGACACTGTTCAAAATTTGTATGCTAAGTTTTGCTAGTAACTACATTGTGTTTTAAGCCTGTTTTTTCTTTTTCGGTAGCCTAAAATAGCATCCCCTCTAGGGATGGGTATTGATAAGATTTTCACGATTCCAATTCCAATTTCGATTCTGTTTAACGATTCGATTCTTTATCGATTCTCTTATTGATTCTTATTTTTTAAAAAAGGAGAACACTAAGGTCGATTAGCTTAGAACTTTGTTTTATATCTTCTCTTTGAACAAGATAGAAATTTAGGAGTAACATGGCCTTACAAACCCAACAGTGAGATCTTAAGAGATCCACAGCCTACGGCTCTTCAATGGGGTGTCACAGGGTCCCCAGGAAAAAAATTTGTAAATGTAAAATAATAAAATAAATATTCTTCTGTAGCAATAACAAAGTATAACATAAATTATTCTGTAGCAATTACACAAGAATATCCAGTAATGTTCCTGCCTACAATTAAACACATTCACTTACCAAAGTGAAATCGGGGGCATCTGCTGTGGCAAACGGGTGCAAGCCTTTGACCACAAACTTAGTCACTGCTCGGTGACATTCGTCTATCCTGGCCTGAAAGGAGACGCTAACGGTAGACTGCAGCAAGAACTGCCAGCATCTGAGCCAGACTCTGTCTGTCTCTCTCATCATGGTCACCTAAATGCACAGTAATGGCAGGTTTTGTAATAAGGCAGATCGCACTAACATAATATGCACTGTTAGTTGATTATTTACCTGCCGCATTAACGGGAGAGGACGTGCAAACGTTACCACTGCTGCTGGGTTGAGATTCACGAGTCCGGAGCGGAATTAAAATCACGACATTTATTTAAGGTCATCGTGTGTTTTGTGAGCAAATGCTTTTGCATATTCGTAGTGTTTCCTCCCTTAAATGAAATATCTACTTTGCAAGTATTGCAAGTTGCCCTGTTGTCATCCGTTCTCGTAAAGTATAACTAAACTTTTGAGCATTTGAGCCGCTTAGGCACCGTGTTTCCTGCCAGGTAAGCGACGCTCCGCAACGTGGTGACGTCATTCGGGGCGACTGGAATTGAAAAGGGAATCGTTTGCAAAAACGGCAAAGAATTCCAAGGAATTGAAACAGTGGGAACCGGTTCTCAACGAGAACCGGGTTCTGATACCCATCCCTAATCCCCTCCCCCTTGCTAGCCAATGCTACCGTTAGCTAATAACCCTCCAACTCTATGGTCTCTTACAGATATTGTCACCTTAGACTTGAAAAGCAAATATGTTGATGGGCACAGACTAAACTCAAGGCTTGTAGTACACAAACAAGTGGCATCGGCCATTATTTATATACAGTCTTAATATATCTGAAGCAGCTCCTGAGGCGAACGTTACACTCTTTAAACTTCTTTGTCCTCCCTGCTATTTGTTTGCAGATTCTTAGCTGAAAATGGCTTCCTTTCATCCCTGTAAACTACTTCAAAATACTTTAGAGTTGGGTATTAAGTCTCTTAGGCTTTCCCACTTAAGACAAGCCCTTTGATGTCAGACACAATCACTTCATCTGAAGTATTTATCGTTGTTAATTAAAGTGGCTTTAACGAGTCTTAACTTAGTTGACAGTCTTGGCTTGCATTGTGGACTTTGTTCTGAGGCATTCAGGACATAAAGGTAACTAAACATAACTGAAATGACTTTTACCAGAAAGACTGTTTTCATAATAACTTAATAATCCATATGTGGCCAACATGCAATAGTGTGCATGTTGCGGAGTAGCTTAGCAAGCTTTGTTTGGGCGTCTCTCGTCATAGCAGTCGTAGCAGCCGCTCAGCCAGCAGCTCCAGTTTAAGTAGATGTTTGGATGTCAGCTCTTCCTCCCTACTACTGCCCCTCGAGGGCATTGCTATAAATAAGAGCTCCCTCTCATTCAACGGGCCTCGTTAAATATTGGTTTGCTTGGCGCTGCCAGATCTTTCTCCTCACTTGGTTTTAGCATCGTGCCAGCCGCTGGAGAGAGAGCATCGCTCAGAGTGTGTTTGCGCGGCGACAGCACAGAGTTTTAAGCGTCGAACGTCGTGTGTTTTGTGAGCCTGTGAAGGCGACAGCTCAAGGGAGGGGGAGTTGTGAGGAAGCTGATTCACTGTTTGCTTTTTCAAACTTCTAATTTGTCAGTTGAACTCTGTTTTATTTCGCCGTGTATTGTCTGAAAGAAAATATATATAAAGAAAAAAAGCTACGAGCTTCATTAAATAAGACCGAAAATGTGTGGGCTGAAGAGTCATTTGACAGTGAGTCATGTACTTTCTTTGGTAGTAAATTATTGTCATGCTTCAGTGTGGTTACCAACCCTGGCTAAAGCTGAGGAGTAAATATTTACCCGAACTGTAACTGCTTCCCTCTGATCTTCGCTCTGTGGTCGTGACCTCCCACCTCTGCCCCTCCAGAGCCAGACCAGAGAGACCGGCACAGTATTAGGAGCTGCTTTGGGACAAGGAGACCAAACAGTCAGCCAGGACCTGACTTCTCCCCACCAAGAACTCCGTCCTCCACCACCACCTCCTCCTCCCCCTCCTCCACCACCTCCTCTGCCGCCCCCTCATCTGCCTTCTTCTCCACCTGCTGGGCAAAGTCAGGATGCGGCAACTAAGAGCCAGCAGGGGAATTCTGGAAAAGGTGAGCCGGCATTAATAAAAAGTTGTGTTTTACATTTCTAAATTGCCCCATTTCTGACCCACTGCATGGATTTAAGAATATGTATGAATATATTGCCCCCGGGTTTAACTGGGTGTCACGCTATACACCCACTTAAACCCAGCCAAACAAGACGTGACATGCTGGCACATCTAAACACCTCGACTGCACTGAAAGAATGCTGCCCTAAGGCTCAGGTGTGTGTAGGCTGCAGTGGAGATGCACCTGGTTTCAGGCTCGGGTGGGGGGTACTATCGCCAAACGGGTAGAAAAAAACATTTATATTGTAGTAAAACCCAGCGATATATCCTTCTTGCACATCCTCTCCCACAAATATGTTTATAAAGATGCAAATAAACACACACTTCTTGCTGTGAGGAAATGACCATAATGATGCTCCATGCGCTCCACATCACATCCAGCTGTTTGGAAACACTGCTGTAGAAATAATTTCACTATTTTCTGTTTTTTGCTGACTTGTTTTATGTTGTACAGACTGCATATGTTAACTGTTTTAAGCAGCTGTGAGGAGAGCGAAGCAGATATGATTAGGTGTAAGAGACTGTGCACGCTCACAGGTTAGCAGCTTGTCAGTCACGTTGGGCATGCCCTCCTTTATGGTGCTTTTTCCCTCTAGTGGGGACTCTAATTTAAAATGTTTATGTCATGTTGTCTTGAATAAGACCTTGAAATACCGACTGAGACCATAAAATAATCAGGAAAGTGTTTCAGAGGAAGCTGGGGGAGCAAAGAGCTGTCGTACAGTTTTGTGTTTTTTTGGTGTAGTAGGGTAAGTAAGTAGCAAATCTGGCTTTCGGATGAGAAATATTAATCCAGCCATTAAAATCTAGCTGTAATGTAAAAGGACAGTGGAAAGAATGCCAGTTTGTGTATGCCCGCACGGTCATGTAGGAAGTTGAGATGGCACGATACCACCTTTTTATGTCCGATACCGATATCATAAATTTGGATATCTGCCAATACCGATATGAATCCGATATAGTGTGTTTTTTAATCAATAAAACAGGATTTTTTTTATATCTTGCTGCATTTTGTATAAGTTCATACTCAAGTTTAAATAAACAACAACAACAATAAAGCTATTCTGTTATACCTGTATGTAAAAAAATTGTTCAGTTTCGCAATACTGATCAATCTAATAAACTTAAAGCTGCACCATCCTCCCTATTCTGGTATTTTAAAGAGTAAGCAACCTAACTAATAGGGTCCCAACTCCCAGCAACAAAAAATAAATAAATTAATTAATTAAAAAAAATTGGGAACCATCCCTCACGCTCCACCTCATGATGCTTAATCGACATAATCAACCTTAATTTGATGCAGTGTGGGGGGAAAATGCACAGAAATCTATTATTTTTCAAGAATAATTAAATAGATTCAACATCTTTCTTCAACAGAATTGCAGAATTCACAGATGGTACCTTCCCAAAGGAAAAAGTAGTATAGCTTACTAGGGTATATTAGACTTAATAGTTACTATATACAGTAATGGATTTCTATTACATCATATTAAAACTTTGGGTGTAAGATTCGGATAATTATTTATTAAAAGCGAGACTTTTTAAATGAGAATAAGAAAGAAAAGTATGTCTTTGTGCCCCCTTTTCCCTGTTCATGCCCTATCGGCCCCCCTGGCTAAACTTTGCTAGATCCGCCCCTGCACAGTTAGCAGCCGTCAGCTGCATAGAAAAAGATCCTGGTGTACAAAGTAATATTAAATAAATTCTAACAACAGCTTATCAAGGTTAAACGTGCTGCTGTTGTTCAGCCGCTGGTTTCCTCTTTCTGGTGCGAAGTGGGCCAAAAACAAACAAGAGTGAAAAGCCGATCAGCTGATCATTAATCAGTTTCACGATTGAAGTAGCAACAGGAGAGAGAGAGAGAGAGAGGCAGTCACTCCATATATCGGTTGTTAAGCTTAACGCTGGAATGCTTTACAAACATTCAGAGATGAACTTACACACTCGCTTTACTTCTCTCTGGGATAACTTTGTCGGAGATGAAATGCCGGGTTGTTAGCGAGGCTCCAAATGCTTAACCAGACCACCGACAGTTCTTGCACGCCACAGCCGCTCTATCACGTGATGCATACTGCTCCAACGTGCTAACGTTATGAGGCGAGTTACGGCGTGTCGCAAGTTTTGTGAGGTGCTTTCGTGATATTTAATGGATCGGATTACACTTTTTATTTCTCTCCGATATCCGATCCAGTAATTTAGGTCAGTATCGGACCGATACCGATACGTAATATCGGATCGGTCCATCTCTAGTAGGAAGTCTAATCAGTAACCTCCTCACAGATTAAAACTGTTAACTTTCTACTTATTGAACAGAAAAAGCTGCCACCACGGCCTTACTCTCCCTCTCAGGTAACCATCTTTGGCTTACTAAAGCCACATTGTCACCCAGTGAGCAGCTGGTGTGTCGGGGTGTACGGTGCGGCTTAAGGTGGGATGAATCTCTACAGGGCGGGTGCTCGCCTCTGTCCGTAACACAATACTCAACTATCTCTCTACATCATGCTCACACCACATAGCTGTCACCAGCAGAAAACGTGCACGCACACACACCTAGCATACACATACTGTGTGTGTTCAGTATACTTGCAGAGAACTGTGCATATTTCCACACACAGTGAAACCTTCCCTGTTATTTTCCCTCTGCATTTTTTCCACTTCTAGCCAGACGGAGTAAGCCACGTGTTGGTTTGCAGCATGTTTTCTGGCTTGTGCAAAAAAGAAATCCTGCAACTGTAAAGTAATAAAGACCGAGAGGCCACATGAAGGATATTTATCTGTGCCATGTCTCCTCAGTGGATAAATGAGACTCTTCATCGGGACGTTGACACTGCTGGGTTTCATAGTTTGTGCTGCGTGTGTGTGTGTGTGTGGCAGCCCAGATTAGTTTGAATGGCAGGCCTTCCACAGCTGCTTGCCAACTCACTCCCGACAGAGCGATGAGAGATGTGCAACTCCTTTATCTCTGTGTTTATTGCTCATGTCTCCTCCTTCCTCGCTGCTTGTCTCTGCACGTAGGTGCAGTTTCAAATTGTCCTAAATCAATACCTGAAGGCCTGGCACGTAGAGACACACACACACACACACACCTCAATGTCTTTTTCAACTTTTTCAACCCAATTCCGATCTAACAGCGGTGGAGCAGCTCTAACCTGCCACTGTGCCTGAGGCGTGTATCCACAACAAAAAGAAGACCAAAAAAACCCAACATGTGTGCACATATGCAAATATTCAAAGCATTATCACAGAGTTTGCCACATTTTGAATTTACTTGGAGAGGCCGACCAAGATTATCTTTTTTCTTTACCCCTCAGCTGTAAAAGGTTGGTGGGGTATTGTTGTCACCCTCCTAGTGGGAGGTCAGCGTGGACACCCAAGTTTGTGAATGCGATAAATCGTGAACAACGCAGCGTGAGAGTTTCAAATTGATAGCATGGGTGTATCTGCTAAAATATGTGTGTCTAATGTGTGTTTACTAGGAGCTCGCCAGTAATTTAAACATTTTAATTTCACATGAGAAAATGACACATAGCTAATCAGCTAGCCTGAGGCCATTTCAGTGTTGTGTTCTCCTGCTGGATATAGTCCTCGATATTATACAGCTTCCTCTCCAGAGATGTAAATATCATCATCAGATGGAGAGTTCAAGTGTGTGTGCAGATGTCCACATGTCTGCCAGTTTTTTTCCAGGACCAAACAGACTCGTCTGCAGAGACTTTACATTACAATGAAGCGAGTCCCCAGGCGATGGGCTTCAAGTGGTCTTCAAAGAAGTATAACAGGAATAACTGCTTGGCTGTTTTATCTCCAGCTGTCTGTATCCACAACAGAGTATAATCAGGTGGAGAACTGGTTCGTGTGGTGCTGCATCAGCTCACCAAGCCTGCAAAGCACAACAAGGACTACTGTCGCCACCTGCAGTCCAACAGCATGGAGTTACAGTTCCTCTGCACGATGAGAAACTCACCGGAGAGTCAGCTGCTTATATAATCTGTTATCTGTTATTTATTTGTCAAGTAGTTCATTATTAAAGCATTTGCGGGGGAAGCTCTTATAAACGGGGAGTTTTTCCTTCCCACTGTCGCCAAGTGATTGCTCAAAGGGGGTCGTATGATTGTTGGGGTTTTCTCTGTATTATTGTAAGGTCTTTACATTACAATATAAAGGACCTTGAGACCTTATTATGATTTGGTGCTTCAAAAATTGAATTGAACCATATTCTATGAAAATTGAAAAAATTGCGCTGTCGACCTTAGTAGTATAGTTCTGCACAATAATGTTTAATATTTAGTATTTACTGTTATATTCCCATATATCATCGTGATGTTGTTTATTGTATTGCTCTCATTTTCTTCTGCTTGTTTTCTTTTTTCTTTCTCAACAGGTGATCCAGGTGATTGATATGTTTTTTTTTTGTCTGCTTATTTAGTTGGTTTTTTTTTTTGTTTTTTTGCCCTTTATCCCCGTCCCTCTTCTCTGCTGTTTTTTCCCCCTCTTCCTTTCTCCCTTTTCTTTTCCTCATTCAAGTCTGTCCTGTATCTAGCAAGTGAAAATAAAAAAATAAATAAAATAAAATAAACAATAAAAGGTGAATCAAATAGACCATTATGGCAAGGCTGTGATGGTCAATTTGGTAAAGTAAATCTGTTGGACATCTTTCTTTGCCTTTAGACAATAATTCTGATGGCAAAAGAACCAAACGGGACAGGCAAAAAAAAAAAAAAAAAAAAGAAATTGAAAAAAATTAAGACAGTATTCATAGTTTATACCTAATTTATGGATAAAATGAGTAGAGTTATATTTATTATTTTATAGGGGTCAGGAATGACCCCAATTTTCTGATAAAGAAAAGCAGGAATCAGCCTAAATCAGCCTTAATCAAAATTAAGCTCAATTTCATGATCGAGGGTTAATATCAATAAGCAAATATTGGACTTTTATTAAGGGGTATTTGGTGGCTCCACGTTCACATTTAACATGCAAATGGTCCCCGGTTCAGTCCCAAGTGGAGCAAACAAATCCCTTTTAGATTGTGTCAGTAAGAGCATCCAGTGTAAAAACCTACCAAATAAAAACATGCAGAGCTTCCTTTGTGACACTGTAACTGCACAATGAACAAAATTTACAAAATGCACTTAACTTTTTATGCAGTATGACCCAAAACGAGTGAATGATTGAGCCTCTAGTGACCCTTAAAAAGACGTTTACGTTTCAGAACCAGAAGTGACGTCCAGCTTTTATACTCTCTATGACTAGTATTATCACTGATGCCAGCTTTACTGTTTTTTGTGTCAGTGTTTTTTAATGCAGACAGCATGTGGTTAGCATTTTTGCCTCACAGCAGGAAGGTCCTGAGCTCGAATCCACCAACTGGCCTTTCTGTAAGGAGTTTGCATGTTCTCCCCACGGGTTCTCTCTGAGTACTCCGGCTTCCTCCCACAGTCAAAAGACTTGCAGTTAGTGGGTTTAGATTAACCGGTGATTCTAAATTGCCCATAGGTGTGAATGGTCGTCTGTCTCTGTGTGTTAGCCTTGCAATAGACTGGCAGCCTGTTCAAGGTGTACTTATGACTGCTGGGATAGGCTCAACCCTGATAAGGGGAAGAGGATGGATGGATGTTTTCAATGCTGATGTGAGGCAATAAGATTTACTTACTGTTTAATTGCAGTATTTTTGTAAGCATTTATCTTGTTTATAGTAAAACCAGCATCATTCTTGTGGTTTTACTTTAAAAGTCTTTATTGTCCACCTCTAACTGGGAGTTTGTTTAGCTTATGTGGAGTGAAAAATGGAATTTGGATTTGATCCCCTGATTGACGCATGAACAAGGTCTTAGAGCAGCGGTCCCCAACCCCCGGGCCTCGGACCGGTACCGGGCCGCGAGAGTTGAGGATCAGGTGTGAAATGTATGGTTTTCAGGGTTTTTATCAGTTTTCAGCGTTATTTTGTTATCGTTTTTATTGTTTACTCTGTTTTCCTTGGTCTTTTCACGTGTGTTATGAATAAATCTTCTTTTTTTCGGTACCGGTACTGGTTTTATTTTGTTGTATTTATCCGCGACACCTAAAAGGCCGGTCTGTGAAAATATTGTCGGGCATAAACCGGTCCGTGGCGCAAAAAAGGTTGGGGACCGCTGATTTAGAGTATTCACTGGATGTTAAATTAGAGCCCCAGATTCTAAAATCTAAGAACAAATGGGACCAAAACCGAAAACCAGTAAACAGTTCGTAGGACTCACCGTCAGAAAAGCCAGGCCTGTTGTCTTATTCTTCTTTCTGTCTGAGACATCTTAGCCAAGGAGTGTGGTTTCTTAAATGGAGAAAATTTAAGTGGTTGCCTCCAGCTCAACGCTCGGGACCGCACGCTGTCATCTCACATTTACAATGGAAGGTTTCTCTTTACAACTGTGGGATAACAACTTAATTCTCTGTAAATAATGGGGTTGTTACACCCTGGTATCTTTTAATAGGAAATAGTTTTTTGGTGCTAGTGTAATGAAAGCATTTTCTGTATAAAGCCTCTGATATTCCACAGTGCCAGCATCTGTGTTGCATATTTGATTTGATGCTTGGACTCTGGTCGATTCAGTTATTCTTCACATAACGCAGCAAATATATTCATTTTCTAATTATACAAATTAAAAAAAAAAGAAAGAAAGAAACTCTTCACATTTAGAAAGAGAAGAAATGTTTGCTGTTTTTGATTTAATTAAGCCTCGCTGACAATAACTGTTGATTAAATTCTTGTGAGGTAGTCTTTCACCACTAAGTTTCTGAGTATTAGTTTCAGTTTTTTGAACTTTCATAAACTGGACTAAAATCTAAAGTAGCTACAAACCTTCCTATAAAGAGATGATGACACTTATTGTACAGCGTTTTACTTTGTTTTTAAGCATTTAACACGCACATTGTTGCAGGAGGATAATCTCTTTTACAACTTCATACAAAGAGAGCTAAAAGAAAGTAGTCGCAGAGATTTCTCAGCAATCTTATGCTAAACTTCTCGCTACAACATTCACCCCAACCCTTGACCTTTGACTTTTCTGCTGAGACAATGTAGTTAACAGGCCAAGTGACACCATAGTACTCGAAACCGCTTCACCTCTAGCTTGTCATTCTGTCCTTTTCTGATTCATCATGTTGCGAGAGTAAGCTCTGTTTAAATTCCTCTAGGCCATTGAAACCTACAGTATCAACCCCGAGTGAGTGATGTGTTGAAGCAGCTGTCTCAGATATGTGACATGTGGTTAATCATCTGCGGAACGATCTGTGCTTCTTTCAGCGGTGATTGAAAGGGTGGTGCTGAAAGTTCCTCACAAGCCTGAAGACTCCAGCGAGTATAGTTTTGAGGTGGGTACCTTATAAATATGAGTACATGCCGGCATGTATTGTTTGACTCCTAACTTTTTTTAGACTTAAATATTTTTTCCCCCTCATTTCCCTACTCCTTCACTGCCTTCTTCCCATTCCTTTCCTCTCCTCCTCCAGGTTAGCTGGTCCGATGGGTTGGTAGTATCTGTTGTAAGAACTCAGCAGGAGGTAGCAGAGCTGCTGTCTCAGGTCAGGACCAACATTTCAACACACAAATGAAAATGAACCCGAGTTACATTCAGGCACTTTTTATTGCACAGTAAAACTAATATGTGTCTCAAAGTGAGTAGGAGATAGAGCTGCTTTGTTTGAAATCTGATTTTTAACCAAATTCTATTGGAAAACCAATATTTTATGATAAAACATGTTTTATGTTTTATCATTAAACATGATAAATATCGTATTTTGGTAAATGGACTAAATGGCCTGTATTTGTATAGCTCTTTTCTAGTCCCTAACCCTACACAATCAGTCACCCACCCATTCACACACTGGTGATGGTAAGCTACATTGTAGCCACAGCCACCCTGGGGCGCACTGACAGAGGCGAGGCTGCCGGACACTGGCGCCACCGGGCCCTCTGACCACTACCAGTAGGGAACGGGTGAAGTGTCTCGCCCAAGGACACAACGACCGAGACTGTCCAAGCCGGGGCTCGAACCGGCAACCTTCCGATTACAAGGCGAACTCCCAACCACGATCGCCCCTTTATCCTCACAAATCTTTTTGTGATGTTTTTGTGTTTTTGAGGTGTACATTAAACCTCATGAGCCTGACCTTTTCCAACTGTGCCTATAAATTAATGATCAGCTGTGATTGAACAGTCAGGCATTGCTTGGTATCATCAGCATAGCAGTGTAATGACACAAAGAGCTCTATTTACTTTGTTTTTATAAAAACAAACAAAAAAATGTTTCTCACTTAGCTGTCACGAGCATTTCCTGATGGAGTGGAGAAGTTCCCGCCTCAGTCCATGGAACTGGATCCCAGGTTAGTCCCAGAACCCCCATCCTTTTGAGGTGGTGTTTTGTTTGTTTCAGGCCGTGTCCACACTAACACATTTTAGTTTGAAAACGCATCTTTTTCTCTCCGTTTTGGCCTTCCGTCCACGCTGAGATGGCATTTTTGGTCAAGGAAAACTGAGCTTTTTGAAAACGCTCTCCAAAGTGATACTTTTGAAAACACAGTTTTCGCGTCGCAGTGTAGACTGCATAAACGGAGGCTTCCGGAAACAGTGATGCATTTTAGTCATATGATGCAGTCATGTGACCGATCAAACAAAGATAGCGGAGGGCATTATACAGCAGTTGTTTTGTTTGCTCTCAGTTTTGACAGCCCTATTAAAGATTAATATCAGTCTGTACATGCTCCAGATAGCTTTTCTTCAAATTCTTTAACTCTCACTCACTTTTGCAACTTTGTACTTTTGTGTTACTCGCAGCAACGACTCCACCTCATTGTCAGTCCATTTAAAGAACTGCTTTTCCTCGACATTTTGCGGCAGACAGAAATGACACAGGTCGAATAGTCTTACGTTTCACGCATGCACAATACAGGAACGTAAGCGTTTTCAGTCGTGTCAGTGTGGATGAACAACTGTTCGAAAACGACAGTGTGGATGCGGAGCGTTTTTAGACAAGAACGCCGTTTTCAAATTTATCAGAGGTAGCCTCAGCTTACAGTCTGTGAGAAAAAGTGTGATAATTCTTATCAGCTTCAGAAGTTACAGTGAGAAATTCCACACTTTAGTGTAATCCAGCTCTTTAAAAGACCTTCAGAAGCCTGGAGAGCTATTACCCAAGACCGCTTAAAACACAATTACAAGAAAGCTTGGCTCCTTGGAAGCAAGATATAAAGAAATGAGGGTTAGCTCAGGACTTTTGCACAGTATCTTACTTTGGTTAGCAAAGCTACTCGTGTTAAATTAACCTTAATGTTATTAGAAGTACTCTTACAGTATAATCCATCACTATGCTAGCCTAAACAAGTCTTGTGTGAAGCATTGCTATGTAAACTATAGTTTTCCCAATTCACATAAAATACTGACAGCACTTCAGGATGTTAGCATATTGTTAATAGACGATAAGTGAACGTCTAAGCATATCAACTTGAAATCCTTGTACACATCCAAATGTTTTGCATTCTGGCTTTTTATTGCCTGGCTCAGTGCTTTTTTAAAACTCAGTCTATTGTTGCACCTGCGCTTGGAAGCCCCATCAAGTTATAAAGTTTTGTCCTCTGCTTGTTCTTCGTCTCACTCTTTCCTGGCAAAACTGCTTTAAAGGCACCTTGTGGCTTTTTCTTATAAACAGACCAGAGATGCGTTTAGATTAGAAATGTTAGGTCTGTCTGTTGAAATATAGATTTTATGTTAAAGTTCCTTCCTATTGCAGTTAGATATATGCGTTTGTTTAAATCTGACAGCAGAGCATCTATTCCTTTAGTTTTTAATCTACTTCCCACTTCCTTTTCTTTCTGTTGTCCCACTCAGGTGTCTAACAGCCCTGCCCTGCCATGTCCTCCAGCACCAAAGTGTCCAGCTGTTCTTTACCTCCACCAGGCCTCTCTCACCCAACTGTCCCTCCTCACCCCTCTCCTCCCCACTTGCATCCTCACTACCAACCTCTCCTATAGCCCCATCCTGCCCGTTCACCTCCAGCTCCAGTAAGTCATTATTTCATTGCAAAAAAATTATAGCAAGCAACAGAGATATAAAGGAGGAGACATTCTTATTCATAGACGATGATGAAAGATCAAAGGCAAGAACGGCAAGATAAAAGATATTATGCCCGTGTTCGGTTTTTGGGGATGAGAAAGGAATGAGAGGTAATGGAAAGGACAAGGCTGCAAGTCTGAGCCCTGGTTGGTTGTAGTGAGGAGGTGAGACTGCAGGCAGGATTTTCAGTGTGTGTCTCTGAGGTGTTGGAGGGCGCGGACGCAGTCTATTTTAGTCCGGTGTGGGAATTCAGCATGGCATGTTTGTGTTGGGAAGCCTAGAGTGTGGTGACCTCATGTTGCTGTGTGTGTGTGTGTGTGTGTGTGCTCGATCTATTAGTGTGACTTCATCCCAGAGGGTATTTATAGCCACCAGTGCAGTGTGTTTCTATGTGTGGTTGTACTTTGTGCATGTGTTTATTCCTCTGTGAGTGGGTATCAGACTCACAGGAGAAGCAAGGCTAAAATGAATGTGTCCGGTTTTGCTCCACAAACACACCCATCAGTGAATTCTGCACAGACTGCAACAGTTGGAATTAGCTATAAGGACATGTTTTCACAGCATTTGTAACATTTTGCCTACATATATATTTAGTCCATTCAGGTGCAATCAGAAATGTACCTGTACTCGTCAGGGCATGAATGTTACGGTAACGTTGGAGCTTTTAATGATTCCTTTGAACTGTTCTGCTTCCATGTTTGAATTTATTCTGGATTTTTCTCTAATACACAGGCTCAAATATAAGCATACACTTGTATTTGCTTAAATATCCTTTGTCAAGTTGCACCTTGACCTTTGGTAGTCATCAGCAAGCTTCTGGTATTATTCTGGCTGCACATTTGAATATTCTTCTTGGTAGAATTGGTTTGATGTTCGCCTGCTTGATCCATTCCAAAACCAGTCTCGGTGAGTGTTTGGGATTACTGTCCTATTCGAACACCCACTTGTGTCCAAGTTGCAGTTGTTTTGCTGTTGAGAATTTGGAGGAGGCACTCCATTGTTCCATCCACTTTGTCCCAGTATCACTGGCAAAACAGCCTCATAGCATGATGCTACCACCACCATGCTTTTAAATAATGTTCTTAAGTTTATAAGTCTTACTTTTACTCCTTTAAACATACTTCATCATTGTGATATTTGCTATTTTTTACTGAATTCAGTGAGTCATTTTAATTCAGCTTTATCATTATGGCTGTTTGTGCATATAATACTGATTGTTCTCATTGTCAAGTGTTCTGTCTGTGAGGTTCCCACACTTGAAAAAGACCAGACTTTGAATTTCACTCAAATATATTTTGACCAGCTAGTTTGATAGGTAGGTGAAAAACCTTTCAACCCAAAAAATAAAGAACATTTCATTAATCATTCAGGTAAATTAAATGCATTATACAGAATACAAATGAAATAAAAATATATACACTTCAGTAAAGCCATTTAACACAGCTAAAACTAAATACTTTTGTCTAGACTATCATTTAACCCAGTTTAAGTTAGTTTTACATTCATTGGTTTTTAATCACAGAGCTGAGTAATTTCAAACAACGAAGATGAAATAAACTGTGGTTCTTAAATACACAAAATGTGTCTACCTTGCATTTTACACTTTTTATAAACAATTAAATTTTCAAAGTATACATTTTAGTTTGCAAAATTTAATAGAAACTTTAACCAAGGATTTTCTTTTACAAAGAATTCTTTTCCTTAAAATTAACCCAAACATATTTACACTAGTTCTAAGATTTAACCAAGGATTTGGGGTAACTATTTTTGGTATTAATTAACATAAATATGTGGGAAACACTATCTGCATAAATAATAAACAATTTATTCAAAACAACATAATTTATTCAAACTTAAACATTCATTTTAATATCAATATAATTTTATAAACTTAAATGCAGTAACCATTTCCCAAAGCATAAATAAATTTCCACAATTGAGCTTCCATAGTTCCCAACCGTATAAGTAGTGATGTGTCCTGTGTGTCGAAGCGTCGAATCGTGTGTCGAGTAATCTCGGGGGCGTTTCTGTGAAGCGCGTATCGAGGCTTGCTTTGATTACGTATGCAGTGACGTTCGAGGCCTCGCGGGCAGTCCGTACCACGTGACTGATTCAGGGACTGGTTCACCGGTTCGCGCCAGATTCGAAATAAAATGGGCAGAAAAACACAGCTGATTTCCCATCACACTGTTGTGGGATTGGATTACGTACGTGTTACATAGTTACTTGAGCATTTCTTCTTCGATGGAACCAGGAAGGAAGAGATTTTTATTTTATTTTATCTCTCCTAATAAAGTATGCACACAGTAATAAATATCACAAATGATAAGCACCATAATATAAATAAACAACACTACAGATCCTATAATCTGATTTCTGTCTTTGAGTTTATTAAAAAGTGAAGCGCCAAATACTAGTTTGTGTCATTATCCAGATGTACATAAGCATGATTACACAGGTATTAGCGGGTTTTGATTATTGATTAAAATCGATTCTAGCTTGGATAACGTGATATCGATTCATTAAAATCCTGAATCGATTTTTAATATAAATATTACTACATTTCAACCACCACCAAACAGCTAAAACAGTAAATGAGAGCAGGTACACTGATTCTGCACAAAGACGTAAACACAAAGCGCTGACGCATCAGAATAAATGAGATGTCGCCTTTCTCACCAGACAGCGTGGACACGGTCGGGGCTGAAAGCCGACAGCTCACTGATTCTAATCTAAGGCATCTGCTGTGATGCTTACACATTAGATAAAGTCTCGAAAGTGTCAGCTTTCTTTTTTTTTTTAGTTATAAAAATATGCAAATGTACTGATCTATGATCTGAATTATACTATTGACTGACTGTCTGAGGCTAACAGTTACACAATCATACCAAAACTCTGTCCTGATAGTTTCCACTTTCTCTTTTGTATCACACACACTGAGACAATATTCGGGATAAATAACCAAGAAAACAATTTATTTATTCAGTTTAGAGGTTTACACATCATTATAATCACAGAGCCCGCTTCACTTGAATTGTCCACTTGATGGCGCAGTAGAGCAAATGAATCATCTCAATGCTTCGAATCATGAGTCGACCAATTGGGTGGAAAGCTTCAGTTCATCATGAGGCTTCATCTCACCATCACTACGTATAAGCAGCAAATATGAGTCCAAGAGCTTACCAATAGCCCGTCTAGCTCAAAGTCTTCCTCTCAGTGGAAAGTGGATTGTGCTTGTTTGCTGTCCTCTCAGTATGTCGCACTCGGGTCAAATGACTGCTGCATGCATTTTAAGGTCTACTAGGCACGCCAGCCCTTGATTGCTCTAATTCAGCTCACCTGGCGGAGCGGCGCGCACCAGGCCGCGCTTAGTTGTAGATTGCACAAGGTCTAATCAGCGGCCATGCACAAGCAGCAGCACAGAGCAGGTAGTGGGCAGGAGGAGGAAGAGAAGAGTAACAGCCACACCTACTAGGTCAGCGCGACACTCATCGTTCTCTAATTTAATTTAATTTTATTGACCTGCATATCCGCTAGCTCTTATTGAAGATATTTGTTGTAAGTATCTTATGCTTAATATTTTTCTGCTGTAACAAGTGAATATAACTATCTTGGGATAAATAAAATAAATCTTATATATTTACTACTTAAATGTTCGCCCAGCTGACTTACATTTCAGATTTTTGTGGACTGTTAGCCTCGTGTTGTGTGACTATCGCCTGATGGTGATGATGGTTTTTATTGTGAATCTGTTGCACAGATCTTGGCTGTATGATGCAGTACAAAGGAGGTAACAGGTACGAGTTTTGCCCCTCTTTGACCTCGCTGCATTAAAACACATGTACAGTCTTAGAAGTGCACTTGTACCAACGTCGCTCATTGGCTCTTGCTGTCTCTCAGGGTGGTGTACAGAGTGGCCAGCGTCCAGCCCGTCATCAGCACCCACAACTCCATCTTGACTCGCTCCACTCCTCACTTGTCCTCCCTTTCCTCCCCTCCTCTTCCGACTCCGGCTCTCCTACCCTCCATTCCTCCTCCCCAGCACTCCCCACAGCTCTCCTCTCTCCCTCCCCCCGTGCCAGCTCTGCCAGCACGTGGCTCTGCAGGAAGCGGGGCTGACAGCTCCTCCCAACCGCATCCTCAGCATGGTCAGCTTCATTTATACCCACAGCCCTCCCAGCACCACCTTCATGCACAAACCAACAACCAGCCCAGTACGCAGCCTCAGACTCTGCACCTGTCCCATTCCCAACCATTGTCCCATTCACAGTCCCGCTCCCAGTCCCATAATCAATCGCTCTCCCAGTCTCAGCCCAATACGCCAGAGCAGAACGGCATCCTCGATTGGCTCCGCAGGCTCCGCCTCCATAAGTATTACCCCGTCTTCAAACAGCTCACCATGGAGGAGGTGGGTACATCTTTAGATTACATCACGTTGTGTGTATAAAACGTCGTACTCGTGTGCATGTATTTGCATATTTCTTGTTCAACATTTTGATTCTTTGTAAGCTTCTGAATTTGTTCCTCTGTATAAATTGCAGTTTTTAGCTCTGACAGAGGAGGACCTGAACAAGTACGACCTCACCCAAGGAGCAAAGAAGAAACTGAAGACCCAACTAGAACTCCAAAAGTCTGCAGAGTAAGGGCAGATAACAAAAATTGAGTTTTTTTCTCTAAAAAAACAAAAACAAACTGAAAATATTTGAGAAATCACTCAGATTTGTCACAAACTTGTCTCTCTACCATCTCCAATATTAGTATAGAGACCGAAGTTGGTTTATGTGCTTGTGGCACTGATAGTTTTGATTCTGCAGTTCAGCTGTTTTCCAAAATCACCTCTTTGACTTTAAGAAGTGCTGTGTTTGGCTGATGCCTTACCCTGTTTAACAACTGGCAAACAGACTGACCCGCTGCTGCTCTCCCCGGTAAACATCCTGCACCAATGGTCCGTACAGCATCAATGGTTAACCAGCTGAGGATGGGCCGGAGAGATAAGATGTGTTTTACGTGCAGAAACACAAAAACACAGGCTCTGATTTAAGTACACAAGCGTCTGAACTTGCGCACCCCCGGATGCACACGCACACCTGAGCGTGAACTTGTTTTCTCTCAGCTGTGTTTCCATTCCCAGAATCAACAGGTTCCCATTAGGCAGGTGATTTGTGCATTTGCGTGCGTACGTGCTTGAACAAGACTGGAAAAGTTCCTGTGGTGATTTTCCAAAGAGATAGTTGTGTTTGTAGAGGTGCAGCTCAGATCCGAGGAGCACGTTAAGTGGGTAATGTCTCCCCCATGTGGTCAGTAAAAGACACTAGTTGTTTTTGTAGCACAGAAATTGCCTGCAGTTCAGCTGGGCACAACAGGGGGCGCTTGTGAGACAGTCCTTAATAAATAGGAGTGAATGAAGATCTATGATTACAATAAGTGTACCTACTTCTTTTCAAATATTCAGCTTTTATTTTTGTTTTGTCGAATAGAGCACAGATAACAGAATTTAAGCTGGAGTCCTTTATATTTTCTTTCAGTGAAGCTTAGTTAAACAACAGCTGAAACTTGTGTGTAAGAAGCAGCTAGCTGGGCTATCAGGAAGTTGCTGCTCTCTACTGTTCATGGCTGAAATACTGATTCAAGATGCACACAAGTGGCTCAAGTTGTTATGATGTCCCTAATGCTCACAGAAAGAAAATTCCATTTTTGGTGTGGGAACATGATGGAAAGAATTTCTGGTCAAAAAGAGCTATCTAAAAGAAGTACACATGGGAAGCTGCATGCTTCCTTTGTTTAAGGATCTCAGAAAATACTTCACTTAGTCTACTTATGATGGCACAGAGCCAATGAGTCAGTTGGCTTTTCCTCAACTGAGTCTTGTTAGACTGTTACCGCCTGGGTGTCTAGTTAGCCACCGTATGTGCCCGTTTCATTGACCTTTAATAAACACAGTATAGTACATACTTATTTTAAGTATTCGCTCTACTTGATAAAGACTGTGTTTCTGACTCGAATGCTTGCGTATTCCCAGCAGGGAGATGAAGATGGAGAAGCGGCCGTGCAGTGGCATTGCCAGGGTGACGCCTTCCAGTCACATGGGACCCTCAGCTCACCCCACCTCCAGTGCAGGTAAGAGAGCAGGGTTGTTTCCAAGAATGGCCAAATCACTGTGAGCCAACGCTCAGGCTTCAGATTGCTTTAAATGTTTCCCTTTTGCGTCTTTATGATGTCATAGTGAGGGAGTGTAATAATATGGTCATCACGAGCTGCCCACCTGCTCTTCTCTCCAAGAAAATTTGGTTTCAAATTCAAATCGGTTTCATAAACGTGCTCCAGAACTATGAGGTTCCGTTAGACATGTACTAGATATAGATAATGAAGCAGACTCACTTCACTGGACCCAGGAAGGGTTACAACAGTTCAGAACTGAACTGTATTCAAATGTTTTGCAGGAGAACTGCGAGTGGAGGTGGACGCCGTGCCGCACCACCACCCTGTCTCCACAGACAGCAGCTCGTCCTCGGGCTACTCCAGCTCTTCCTGCTCCCCTCACACCCCACACAGTTGCGACTCCACCTTTGACAGGACCAGAGACATTCACAGACGTACGTTTTTATCTCACGACTGCAGAATTAATTCAAACCGCGTCAGCACGATTTCCGAAGAACAGTTCTTAAAGTCTAGATTGACGTTAAGGAGAAGCAGGTCAACGAAATTAGAAATAGAAGTTTGTTAAAACGATAAGATCAATGACGCAAAACTAGAGACTTTTGCTTTTTCCGTACCGTTTATATCCAAATATATATGCAAATGTTATATAAACACAAATCTCTTGCAGGTGTGTTGGCTCCAGATACAGCAGGAAGTGGTCCAGAGAAGGATCGGCCCTGCATGTTCATTCTGAACTCGACAGGCTCCAGTCGCCCCACAGCCCAGGTCCTGCCCGTCCAAACCGATCCAGCTCCTCCTCTCCCTCCCACATGCTCCTCCCACCTCCCCTTCGGCCTCCCGCAATCTGCTTATCACCCACAGGGCGGTTACCCACAGACGCTGCTCTCCCCGGTCTCAAACCCAGCACGCATCCTCACCTCCCCTCGCAAGCCCAGGCCCCCTCCGCTGGCCACAGAGGACCGGACTAAGCCGTTGGGCTCGAGCCTTCCTGTGGCCGGTGCAAGCTTCAGTTCAGGGCTCGGGGTGGGGGCTGGGGTGGGGGTAAGACGGGAAAACCTGTTCTCCAGGGTCAACATGGATGGCTCGTCTGGACTCCAGGACTCTGTGGTTTGTCGTGGTCTTGCGGGAGGTGGTGTTAGTCTGATGGTAGAAACCAGCTGCGCTCTGACCTCCACCTCCAACAGCCACCACCACGTTTCCCACCCCCCTGTCCACTTCCACCTCTCATCCTCTTCCTCCCCTTCTCCATCTGGATTTTACTCTTACCCCCCTGTATCCTCATCCTCCTTCGCCTCTTTCTCCGCTTCCTCGTCCTGCACCTCCTCAAAATCCGCCTCTCAGACTGGCAGCTCCAGTGGTGGAGGTAGCTATGTTCCCATGGCAACAGCAAGCACAGTTCCTGTGGCTGCAGTCCCGGGCAACACTTACTACCCACCCCAGCATACCTCCAGCCCCTCTCCTTCGCCCTCCTCTGCTCCTTCATTGGATCAAAGTTCTGGTCACAGTCCTTCCGTATGTGTTTGCAGTTCTTGCGGTTGTCGAGGGAACTGCGGCGCCTACGGGGCGTTGCCTGGATACGCCGCAGCCAGCTACCTGCAGCCGTTCTCGGCCGGGCCCTCACTCTTTACCCTGGGTCCTCTGCTCCATCTCAGCCCCCTGATAGCGTCGTCCAGCACCGCCGGCACAGGCGCTGCACCATTCTCCTACCCAATGATGGTACCGCCGCCCCTCTACCGCCACAGTCCGCTGTCACATGACCAGCAGCAGGGGTTCGGCTTTTACCAGCCCCATGGCATCGTGGGAAACGGTGGGCAGAAAAGGACAGCAGGGAACCTGTCATGTTATAACTGCGGTGCCCACGGACACAGAGCCGAGGACTGCAAACAGCCACCCATGGATGCGACACAGCAAGGTGAGTCAGTGAGTACGGAGTGTGAAAAATACCAGATTTTAATGTGTGATATACATTTATAAATGCAGTTGGCTTTAAGGACAGTACATTGAGAATATAATAACTGATAATTCTACTTGTTCATTTTGTATTTAAATATAAAATGTTTGTTTCTAACAAATTTTACTTCAGTTTTCAGTCGTTTTCTTCACACGATTTAGTTTGCAAACTGTGCCCAAACGCACAAAAGTATAACAATTATGGAGGAATTAAAATGGTGAATTTGTAAAATGAATTTACAGGTATTACAGTATTTCGGTATTACGAAATTTAATTTGAATGTGTAATTGGATTAACTGAAATGATGATGTGTAATATACAAAAGTAAAACTTGACCTGTTTAGTGAGATGGAGTTCTTTATTTCAGTATAATTTAATATTTCAAAACAGATTTTGATGTTACTAAAAATTAAAATCTGTTTTGAATAAATTTACCTCAGTCATTACTTAAAATTTTTAAGAGTCTAAAAACATATTTGTGACTTCATTTACATATTTTACCCACTTTCTTCATAATGTCATGTGTCCGTTATATAATTTTGAACCCTTTGGGATGCCATAGATTGGGGCATCACTTTAACAACTCTGCTGTGTTTCTCAGGGACATTTCGCTTGAAGTACACACCTCACTCTGACAGCAAGGACTCAGGAGACTAAGCAGCAGAGGCGGCTTTGGATTTGAACTCCAGACTAAACTGTACCTCATGGTCCTGCTGAAGCCAACAAAAAACACAAAAGGGACAGGAGACAAAAAGCCTGCTCCTTTAGTGCGGAGGTTCACTGTTAGTCTGTTCAAAGACTGCCGAGTTGAATCATTGGTATTCTTTCTTTTTTAAGCCAAAGCTTGCAAAGAGATTAGAGGAGGAGGAAGAAGATTTTTAGGCACAAGTAAAAGTGGACATTTATAAACTCTACCATGCTTGATCTCAGAGATGTAGCTCAAAGTCTTCCTCAGAGAAAACACTACAGACTGACAATCAGTCACATGACCTGAAAAGAAGCTTCCCAGTCAAATGATGGGGCATTCACCATGACAACCACAGCACTCCAGATGTGGTCTTCCAGAACACGCAGCCTAATCAAGTACCAGTGTTATCCCTCCTTTCACAGGATCTACTGGTGCACAACGTCTCACAGTACCACAGCTAATCGTTTGAGTGTTGGCTCGTTGCTCCTCACGGTTGGCATGTCCACACAAAGATTCCACTTTAATTTACTATTTCTAAAACTGGCACCTTATGTTCAGATGGCTGAAAGTTCCAGAGTTAATCCTGACCAAATCCTGAGTCACAGTATTCACATATTCACCTGGATTTAAGCTCTGTTTGATTTCAAAACAGCCTCAATCTACCAGTTACATATTCAGAGGTTTATTCATTTGCTTTGTTTCTGGTTATCAACAAGCAGGAGTCAAATGTCTGGTTTGGTGCTTTACATCTCGTGCACCAGCCTTTATACAGGTGTGCACAGAGCTGTCGGCCACATTTAAACTGGAACACCGTATTTAAATGTGCTAACAGTTGAATGAATGAATTCTAACTGGCACACAGACTGCATGAACTGGAAACCACCTTCAACAACTGGAGATCTAAGAGGAAAACTGGTGTCTGTTGTGCATCTTCAGCCCGAGTCTGTATGTAAAGATGGAAAATCTGATGGTTGATGTAATGTGCAACCAAAGTAAGAACCAGGGGATGAACATGTGGTATTGAGTGCATGCCTTTTTCTCAGCACTGCTGGCTAAACATTATCACACAGCACTTTATCCAAGACTACCAAAATAGTTTCTTTGAAGCGTATCTTATCACGGTAATGTTTGAGTGTTCATTTTTCCAATTGCTCAGTTTGTTTTGATTTTTTTAATTAGTTTCTGAGCCACCTGTTGGCCACTGTTCAGGAAATGTACACAGGAACTTTCTGCACGAATATTCTAACACGTCTTGAGGGACTTTGGCATTTTTTTTCAGGAAGTTAAGTTTGTGTTAAACGGGTGATTCGAATGCTATAGCTGGTAAGCAAATGACCCAACCAGTGTAGAAGAAGGGCAGTTCAGATTCTGCTGCAGTAAAGTTGCACAATGGAGGTGGTGGTTGCTGGGCTACGTCAGAGCAGATCTAGAGGGAACAGCTTCACTTCCTGCAAACCCAGGGGAGCTAAAAAGGTAAAATAATTATTTTCACCTGCTTCTATACAAAGAAGAACATGCTTTATTTCAGTTTTCACAAATGCAGCATTAATAATATGCCTGATTGAAGTAAACTGCCAGTTATGTCCTCTAGTTTTTTGTTTGTTTGTTTTTTACAACGCTGTTGTTTTTACCCATAAAATGCTAGCACTCTGCTAATGCATGCTGATTGGTTGACTGAGGACTCTCCTAAAAGAAAGTGTTGCTAAATAACTTCTTCTCCACTGCTGGCTTGCCTTAAATCAAAATGATGAACGCCAAAAAGTGGCTCAAAGTGTGGGAAGAAAGGGATTTTACTAATAATTAAACCCATATATACAAAACAGAAAATGGAACAATATCTAAGGTTTCAAACTGTTTTATGAAAAACATGGTGGAAACATGTTTACCCCTCATATGTAACATTTTTGGGTCTGTAGGCTGCTGTGAATTCTGGACTTCCTGAATTCTGGTTGCTTGATGTTTAAGAGCACTGTGCGTAGACCTCAATACCATGTCTCCACCCTTGATGGGTACTGCACAGACTCTGGTTGCAGATAACATCACCATCACTCAAACTCCGTGTTAGTTGGGCTTTTATGCAGTGGCATGCATTTGGGACCTGTCAGCCATTTTTATTCACTTCTTGGCGATCTGCAGCCTTTCTACCTCTGAGCATGCCAGAGGGCGAAATGGCCCTCTGTGCACAAATACAGCAACGACAGTCAGAGAATATCATGTGGTTTACATCAGGACGAACATTCAAAGTGCCAATTTTCTCTTTTCATAATTGTGGTGTAAGCGGGAGTTGTTCTTTTGTACTTTGTTTGTACAGGTCTAAGAATGTCGAGCATGTTGGAATTTTAAGAAAGCAATAGGAAGTGCTTCTGTGTTCGGGTCTTTGACCCGGTGGGGTTGGGCGGGTGGGAAGCTGCTGAGCTGGACCCAGAGCTGCACAGACACAAGGACAGCTGGTCCTTCAGATGAAAAACTCTTTGTACCCCTGGAGGGCACAGCACAGGGATGTGTGGGGTGTTTATTTAAAATAAGAAAATCCGAACATTAAGTATGTACGCGTTTGTTTGAGGTATCGGCAATTTGCTTTCATAATGTAAAATAAATTGTTCTGTATTTTATTCCATTAGTTACGTAGATGAGGGAAATTTACATTGCTAGTTTATCCTGTCATTGTTTTCTATAGATTATACCAAAGAACAGATGGTTTGTAGACAGGAAAAGTTCCACTTTTGTAGGTTTTACTTACTCTTTAAGGATGTTGGTAACTTGATGCATGCATGTTCCAAAATCTTTGTTTGAATATGCTTTTAAAATATTTGTGTGTTTTGAAAGTTTGGACTTAATTACCCAGTTCTTTGTTGGTAAGATTTTTTTTATGGCTTAAAATTAAATAATTTTGGATTCTCCCTTTTATCACAGTGCCTGTGTGGCTTATTTATTATGGGACCGGCTGCTCCGAGGATCCTTAAAAGGTTGAAGGTGAATGTTTATGTACAATACAATGTGTAAAGTAAAAGAAAAAAAAAAAAAAAAGGCGGAGCTTCAAGCTGAAAGTTTTTATTGCCGTCATTTTAGCTTTTCGAAACATGACGATGACACAGTGGACACGCTCCACGGTAATTGGCTAAGCGACTGTCAAAGACATGCATCGGCATTTATATGCAGTCAAAGGTATGAGTCACTTTCACATCTTTTTCCATTGTCCTCTGAATATCTGCACTGGCTGTTTTTTGTTTGTTGGGGGGGGGGGGGGGTTTAGCGTTGTCTGTTCCTTGTTTTATCAGGAAGTACAAAATCTTGTTTTTCTAGTTGTTTGAAGGATTTAACTAAGCTGAATAGCATGCTCTTTAACCAGATACTAACTCTGCATGGCATTACTTCAGTAACACTGTGAGGAACATTGGGAGCCAGTTTTGACCAGAATATGTCCTTCAAGGCAAATATTATACAAATATGCAGGACTGCTTTCTTCCATTTGTGGAATATCTGTAAAATTGGAAACATCCTGTCTCAGAGTGATGCTGAAAAGCTAGTTTATACAGTTATTACTTCTAGGCTGGATTACTTTTATGCAGTTATTATCGGGATGTCCTAAAAACTCCCTGAAAGGCCTTCAGTTGATCCAAACTGCTGCAGCAAGAGTCCTGACGGGGACTAGAAAGAGAGAGCATACTTCTTCATTGGCTTCCCGTTAAATCCAAAATCAAATATAAAATGCCTCCCCTCACATACAAGGTCTTGAATAATCAGGCCCCATATTATCTCGTAATACTGTATCACTATGTTAGGACACTTTACTCTAAGGCTTTAGGCTTATTTGTGATTCCTATTTGTGGTATTTAAAAGTAAAATGGGAGGCGGAGCCTTCAGCTTTCAGGCTCGTCTTCTGTGGAACCAGCTTTCGGTTTGGATTTTGAGACGGATACTATCTCCACTTTTAAGATTAGGCTTCAAACTTTCCTTTTTGATAAAGCATACAGTTCGGGCTGGATCAGGTGACCCTGAATCCTCCCCTGGTTATGCTGCAATAGACATAGACTGCTCAGTGTTTCCCATGGGGCACCGAGTGTTTCTTTTTCAGTCACTGTGTGCATGTCTTGTCCGGTCACACAGATAGCCGCCCCTCCCTGTGTCTGGTTCTCCTGAAACTTTCTTCCTGTAAATGGAATTTTTCCTTTCCCACTGTCTGATTGTTTTCTGTATTATTGTCTTAAATCTCCTACTTAAAGGAGGAATAGTTTGACCCTGTCCTTTTTTTCCCCACTAATAAGATTTATTAAATTATTTCTAGATGCTTTCGGCCTAAGAAATAGTGATTGCAGCGCTAGTTTCCACTGTTGTTGCAATTCTCTAAACTGCCTAACGTTTGGCGTTTTTGCTGTGTTACTGCTATGATCCTGTCTGCTCTGGTTCAATCTAATTGATTTTCAGTGTAAAGAACTCAGAAGAGGGTTGCCCTTCAGCACTAAAACAAGCAACAGACAAGGTGATTAGTCAGTCGGGCAATCGCGTATTTTATGTGCATCTTTTATACAAATAGGTGATCAGCTGTTGGACATGTAAGCACAGACGTCATTATATGGCATTCTATTGTTTAAACTACAGCATCACCTTTTAATGCTGTCTTTTCACATATGTAGCAGTAATGAAGTCAATTTAGGGTTTAATGGTCAGGAAAACAAAACAAAACACAGGAACCTTTTTTTCCCTCCTTTTATTGTTTACAAAATACCAACATAAATACATAAAGGAGGCTGTGTGATATTGCTGCATGTGGATGTGTGTGAAACAGAGGAGCAGGCGGAAAGGACAATGCACACACCCACACACACAGATGCTCCACCCCTCTGTTACAAACACACAGTAGCTTAAACTATTTGTACTGCAGACAGCGAATAGTCGCAACACACCGTACAGTCAAAAAAAAACCTATTAAATAAAGGAACCAAAAAGATAAAAAATACTGTGATATAAAGCAGCTAAAACTCAAATCTGTGAAAGAGTGCCGCCCTTTAAAAACCTACTGGGCAGGTGTAAATTCCTAAATTCCCCTGCAGTGACAGTGCTTGTTGTAATTCAGTGAAGTGAAACTGAACAGCAGTGACAGCTCTGGGAAAAATCAGCCCTGTGGGTTAAAGGGAAAAAAAAGCCCACAGCCAGACACGATGCTCGTGAACCTGCCTGTGCTTTGCTTTCTCCAATCATCGTTTCTGCAAAACAAAAATATGAATTAAGAAAAAAAAAGGATGAGGACATGGCAAACTCCTCCCCTTATCTGCTTTTTTTTTCCTTCCAGCAACACCATCAATCCTCCAGTCAGTCGTGCAATCAGACCACGCTCCTTATAGTGTGTCCAAAAATCAACTTGGTTACACTCACATCGGAACTCCTTTTATATTCAAAGTCAACAATATCTGTACACCAACAAACGAGGCATCTTTTTTTTCCTTTTTCTCTTTTCGGTGGACTACAATCATCTGTTTCAAGAGCAAAGCAGTTTCCTAACATCATACAGCGAGGATGCTTCAGACTACAAAATGCAGGGAGGTGTAAAAACGGCAAAGGAGGAGGACCGTGAAGGGAATGTGATGACACGTGACGCTTAAGGATCTTCTCTTCTTAATTTTCAAATCTCTCTGGCAAAAGAAATCCCCAAGCTTTATCTTCTAACTGCAACAGAAGGCTGGCTTTGTTCATTGTCTAATGTATATATAGAGACACAGATAAGTGGTGAGCCTCACCACCTTTTTATGTAACATCACTACCTGAAATTTATATATACATTAACATACATACAGCCTAGGAGACGTGTAGCCACAACACTGGAAACTGAAAATGTCATCAACACGTAAATGCCAGAGGACAGGATTTATCCAGAGAGGACAACAACAGAGAGGAAAGACTCTTATTGGCCTGAGTCGGTTACATTTTAGGTGGGGTGGGGATTTCTCTACCTAAACTCTGCTGTTTCTGGTCACCCCTTGTGGCTTTATGCTACAGGCTGAGAGTGGCGGCACACAGACAAATAACCAGGACCAAAATGAGCTGACAGACGATCAGATGCTGTGTTTAGATTTAGCAGTTTGTGTCTGTGTTTTAGTTCTTACAGTTAATACTCAAAAGAATGTGACGAGAGACATGAAAGGGGGGGACGGGGAAACTAAAAACTACAACTGTCCAGTCGCCGGGTCCAGTGGAAGAAGAAACGGAGGGATGAAGGAAGGTTGTTCACTGGGCAGTCGTGGCAGCGCCGAAGGTTTCCTGGGAGGCGTATACCATGTAGAGGAAGCCATCTTGGTCACGCTCTCGCTCGTACACCTCAGAGATGGCGGCCGACACAGACACCATACTGTGACCGTTAACCAGCAGGAAGAAAGCCTGGTTGGAGTTTAGCTGGAGGCGCCTCCTGGTGGGGAATGAAAGACATGACAAGAGTGAGAAAAAGGGGAGACAATAGAAGAAAGTGAGAGGGAAACAATATCCGAAGTATAAAGCATGGATAGGAGAGGAAGAAAATCAAGAAGTGGAAAAGAACTTGTGAAAGGAAATGAAAGAAGGGGAAGGAGAGTGAATAGGAGATTGAATGAAAGAAAGAAAGAAAAGGAAACGTATGGAAAAAATATGGCATCCATCTGTTTATCCCTTCCTCCCTCAATACATCCATATGTTTGTTGCACTTTTCTGAGCTAGCAAAGGTTTGGTATATTGAGGTCATGAAAAATACAGAACATGGAATGAGTAAGTAAGAAGAATATATATGCAGATATGTTTTGTATGAAACAAATATGCAAAACAGATGAAAGAAAGAAGAAAGGAAATTTGATGCCAGGAAAAGGGATGAAGATGTTTAAAAAAACGGAAAAGGGAAAGCCAAAGAAAGAGGAGATGAAAGGAGATTAAAAGAAGTGAAAGTGAAGGAAAAGACACAGACAAAGAGGAGTCAGAGACATTTAAGAAAAGCAAACAAAACTGAAGAGAAAATGATGAATGTAAAGGAAAGACTGTGAGGAGGGAGAAGAGATCAGCGTCTACCTGATGATCTTGATGAGTTCACTCATGTTGACATGGTCTGGCACCAGGAACTTGGTCTTGTCCAGTACGGGGAGCTGCTTTTCTCCTTTATATCTCTCAATGATCACCTGCAGGAGGCAAAAACTTTATCAGCAATTCATTTCTCCTCTTTTTCTTCTTTTAGCTGGTCAGCTTCCATGAATGGTGCATTTCCTGTGCCCTTTGTGTGTCTGAGACCAGTGAGATGTAATAAGGAAGCTTGAGCTGCCGATATCAGATGGAGAGGTTAAATAAAAGAACACAGCTCTCTGCCTCACAGTCGGGTCTCTGTGAATCTAAATCCACATCTACTAGATCAAGATTTGTGTTAGACTTGAAAGGGAATGCAAATGTTTTACTAAGATATGTAAGATGGGTTTCAAACCCACAGGATTAAACTCCACTTCAGAAAGAATCACAATCAGACTGTATTAAAGGCTGGCAAAACCCAATTTAACTCACAGTGATGTGCTGGTTAAACAAAGGCTGTCAGCCTCTACTTAATGCTCTGAAGCGGCCTATAAGTTCAACGAATCAAAGCTTCTCTTAACAAAAAACAACCAATCACTGTCAGTCAGGCCGCACTCACAATCTTTGTTTCCAATCACGTTTTGTCTTAATTAGCTGTTTTAACTGATGGAGCGCAACTACAAGGGAAAACAAGAATGCAAATCCAGCCCAGTTCGGGTGACAATGATGATGAATGACTGGATAGCTGTGGAGAACTAATATAGCAGTGGGGTTGTGTTTTTTTTAGCACAACTTTCCTTGTTTGTTAGGCAAATATTTAAGATACTTCTCTGTGTTTAACGTGTCTTATTCAAAATGTAGACACTGTTCTTTCTTTTTTTAGAGCCTGCCTAGCAGCAGGCATTACTCCCTCTTTCCACTTTAGGAAAGCAGCTAATTCTAACATGTCTCAGCTGTGAGCAGAACACAAACAATGTTCTGTTGTCGGCTGCAGGAGTGAACAAGATGTTTCATGCACTCGCGTTTCAGGAAATGAAAAACCAATATTATGCTGTGATTGTGTGTTATTGTTCAGTGTTGCTTAAATGGACCGAGGCAACACCGCACTCTCTGATGGTACATGGTTTAAAACCATAAATAGTCCAGTGCAAATCTTCTTGTGTTGGATTCTGATTGAAACCTGGTTGAACTTCTGGTTTTTGTTACAAACCAACAGCTCTCACGAGGTTAAGGCTATACTGGAGCTTATATAGTTAAGGTTATAGTACATAACCAACTTTGCCATATTTCTCCTGGGTCAGCTAACCAATCAGAGCGAATGTATTTGCGAAGGAAAACCCTTCAAAAAGTCACAGGAGCTTTAAAAAAGTAGACCCTCAAAATTAAAGTTATGGCATTTTATAATGATCACATGGGTCTAATGAAGCCATGCACCACAGCACTGAAGGTTTGTAGACTCTACCCCGCGGAGGTCCCTGTGACAACGCAAACATCTGATGAACTGCGACCAGACATTACACAACATTAGCGGACTGTGTGATAGCACAGGCGTCAGCTACACAAAATTCTTGCAACTGAGTGAGTGTCCTACATGCTCGACCCACCCAGTGGAACCCACAGAAGTCCGTGAGCGTGTGAGAGGCTGCCTGGGTCTGAGTGACCTACATTTTGTCATCACATGAACACAAATTGTGCGAATGCTTCGATAAGTTGTGATTGTGCAGACGCTGCACTACAAGGGCACCAAGTGCAAACTGGAAAACAGTCTAATGAGAACAATTACTTGTCTGTATGCATGTCCACAAGTGAGTATAATACCAGCATGATGATCACCTGTTGACAAAGGGAAACTTCAGATTTACAGTCCAGACCACAGTCCTAAGGGGTTCTAGCACTAATCCAGTGAGACCTGCTGACCCAGAGCTTCCTCAGCTTTCGCTTGGCATGCTAATGCATTTCATCTGGGCAGAAAAGCAGCAGCCTCAATAAACCTCTTCGCTATTTCTGCTGAATGTGTCACAAGACAATGGCAAGGCTGCTTTCACAGGCCAGTGATGTGTAGACTGACTTTACTGTTTGAATTAAGTTAAAAGGTTAGAGCAGCTGTTTAGTTCAGAAATCCTCATTTTATATTTTATTAGTAAGTACAAGATGAAGACATTCTAATATTTAAGCCTCACAGATGAGAAAATGTACTGCTTTTCTTTCTCCAGACTTTCAGTATTGTCGTGTTAGGGGCTGTTTATCAAGCAATGCAAGTGAAAATAAAGCTGCAATCAGTTTTGAACATTGGAAATTGGTTTGCTGTTTTGTTTCAAAGTAATTGGTTCATATATTATTTCAGATAACAAAAGACTATTTGTCTGCTTCCACACTGACCATGAATATTTGATAGTTTTTAAAGAATATTACATTATTATTTGATTGATTTACTAATGTACAACTTCTTCAGTCTTTAAAAGTTTACCGTGCGTTGGCTGATTGGCCAGAGCTCATTCGGTTGCTTTCCCAGAGAGGATTTCATCCCACAGTTGAACCTGCTCCTGCTTGCACAAAGTACCTGGCAATTCAAATATTTGCACAGAAGAAACTTATAATTTAAAATTGTCTGCAGGCAGCATGTCTGTGTGGGCTCTCAATCACCCAGGTCGTGGCAGTTTCAAGTGCTTGAAAAGAAGATAAGTGGGTTCTTTATGTTTATGAAGACATTTTACATTTTTTTCAATTTAATTCAACTTTTATTTAGCGCCAAATCACAACAGCAGTTGCCTCAAGGCACTTTATATTGCATGGTAAAGATCCTACAATAACACAGAGGAAACCTCGGCAATCAGATAAGCTCCTATAAGCAAGCAATTGATAGTGGAAAGTAAAAACTCCCTTTTAACAGGGCGAAACCTCAACATGCGCAGGGAGGAGCAAAGTCCAAAAAGCACCTTCAGTTCTAAAATAACCAAACCCAACAATCACTCCACAAATGCATGACACAGAGCAGGTAGGAGGCCACCTCAACAGGATAGCACTCTGCTGTGCACCTGCACCTGAAAGGACACTCTTTTGAGGATCCCAAAAGTCATATCTTGGACTGAAAAGACAGATGGGACTCAGTAGAATTCTACACTCTGTTTCCCATTTCCACGTATGTTTGCACATTTCTATAAATCACTGAACACATTTCCCGTTTCCCAGCAAAACATAAAGAAATGTGGCGAAAGAGTGATGCGAGACTACTATATCACCTGAAGTATTTAGACATGTGCTGACCCTTGTGTATTGTGAAAGCAGGATACTACTGAGTCTGACCCTAATGTGAAAGCTATGAGCAGTCTGCCTCTCGACGTCCTTCAGGCTCTGCTGTGGCTGTCTGGGTGGAGTTACATTACAGTGACACAGCACATCTGCCTCTGGTCTCATACTTACTGTGACACGGCAGTTTATAACCCCGGGGAGGACACAGGAAGCGTGCACAAACACACAGACGAGACAAGCCCTTACATGAAACGACAGGTGCAAAGCTGTGCTGATACTCTATCTCACTTATAAAATGAGCAGGTGAAACACGAGGTGTGCGTTTGTTTATTGGTGGTTGCTAAGAGGTGCTGGCCACTTACATGGTAATGCAGCTGCACCCACTTTTAACACAACATTCCAGAAAGAAAAAAAAAAAAAAACAGCTGCTACATCACAACTGCTAAAATGATAAATGCATCTCCAACAGAGTTGACTGGAAAATCCCATCGAGGAACAGAAAGCTCTTTCAGACAAAAGACCTTTAATCAGTCGCTGTGAGCTACAACCAGGAAATATGCGGTAACGTTTTCTACTGCGGAAAGTTCCTGTGTGCTGCTTTGCACATCACACTTGTCCACAACCACACCAACATCACCATCAGCTTCAGACATTTCAAACATGTACTTCAACTCACAGGTATCTTGTTGGGGTGCTGCTCCCGGATCAGTCTGACATCTTCTACTCGCTGTTCTGTGGAGCAGAAAAAAGGTCAGTGGGCATCAACCAGAATGAGCTGATAAAAGACAAACACGGTCAATGACAAATAAGGCAAAAAGAAGAAAAAAGCTGGCAGCAAATCCTATCCTATTTGCATGCTGTTTGTTTTACATATCCCGATCTGCACGGTAATATCGTTGGTTCTCATATCAGGTGACTGTGACTGTTTTTACAACCTGTGGTTCAACAGGTTTGCGAGGTGATGCACATCAGACCAAACAATGTCACAGCTGTAAGTGGCTGCCTACTAATTTCTGAAACATGCTTTATGTACTAGACAGATCTATAGTTTAGAATATGTCTTCTCTCGCTTGGTACAAGCTGTTTTAGGAATCCTTATTGGCTGTCCTAAACAAAGACGGCAGCAGGTGGGTGCTGTTGCTGAGCATATTATCTGATACCTGCTCTTACTGACATCATACATAGCCAAGAGCAGAAAAAAATGTCTGAATGAGAGTGTGTTTTCAGAGCACAGGGATCACTTGTACACACGTGCCTCAATGTTTGAAAGTTTAGTCACGTTCAGTATGAGCAACCACAGTTTTAACAGTGCGTACATGTAAGAACATAAGAAAAACCATAATAGGTCCAATTCAATTAAAAAGAAAAAGTAGGATTAGAGACATGGAGCATATGAAGCACAGAATCACACGGGAACAAACTGCTTACTGGGGTAAAGCGCTCGAGTGAAAACAAGATGGGCTTTTCTAAAATCCACTCATGGTGCAACAGCATTGTTCTGCAGTGATTAGCAGATCATTAGGCAAAAATTATGATCCACTTATTATCTATTCAAAGTCTGCACTGATTACTGGGATTGCAAATCTTGTGTGCGTTTCTCGGACATGTGCATTCTAGTTCCTTGGAAATCTTGGCTGAAAGCAGAACTAATAATTGGGGTTTTTCTCCACAGTGATAACACAAAGACTGGATTGAAATTCTACTATTATTTGGTCTGTTTATTAGCAATGGTTAGCAGATATGCATGTCATTGCACTGCACCTGTACAGCTTATAGATACAGCTGCTAACCAAGCTTGTTGGCATCAGCTGGTCATCTAATGCTTTTGACTCCAGAAAACAGGGATAAAAATTAGTCCAAAACCAACAGGTGGCAACATAATTTTTGTACACACAGTCTACAACCAGCACATATGACCAACAATATCACCTTCTATTTGCTGCAGTCTGAGCTGACAACAGCAGCACTGCCTACTTGAACTAAACATCAGATTTTGGACCTTGAATTACCTGAATGGAGTCGAGTAGAGACAATTAAAAGAAAAACTGAAGCTCTGAGTCTCTGGTGTCCCTGTGACCCACCGCTAAAAGAAGTGGTTGTTCAGAAAACTGTGCGGCCACTGTAAGACTGTCTAACTAAATTAACTGATTAACATGCTGCGGCCAAAACACAAATATTTATTTTCATGCTAAAACTGAAAATAAAATTCTATTATTACATTTTTCCATAACTGCGTTTCAATCAAAAACAAGGAAGTTCTGCATGCGTCAGTCTCTCATGACCAGACCATGACGGGTGAGAGAAAAACCAACTAAATGGGAAGCAAATGACTTTGAGGTTAAAAGGATGTGCTTTTTAAATACATCTTTGTTGTGTAATATTGGGAATTAGTCAGTTACCTCAAGGGGACACTGGAAAACTCCCTTTAAGTTCCTGAGTCATTCTATGACAAGCCTAGTAACTACGTAATGGATCATTTATTTAAAAAAAACAAAAACTAAACACGTGGGGCTAGATTATTCTGTCCACAGAGGACAGTAACACAAAGATTAGATAAAAGGCAACATGACTACCAGCTAGTGACCCTTATCACTGAGTAAACATTCATGTATACACACAAAACTCTTTCTGAAATGGCAATATTACAAAAATTTTCACATGACCACATTAACCAGCAGTTTTTGGACCAGACTTGTTGGACCGTCACAGCTTCATGCCAACTTTAACATCCTCATATGTACAAATAACACGTTTGTCAGAGCAGGCTGGAACTCACACGCTTTGTTTGTGTATATTTAGACCAATAACATGAAGCTCATATATGTTTAGTCATGCTGGGAAACATACTTCTGACGTTGAAGGCAGCAAGTACACATCTTTGTTTATTAGGTAGTAATTATGATACGGACATAAGTTAAAAAGTTATCTACTTATATAACGTCACTCTTTGGCATCATTATTATTTTATTTAAATATTAAATACATTCATCCAAATTTCATCTTTCTATAGAGATAAAAATGCTATTTTTAAATCAAATTTGAATAATTCGTATGATTTGCAAGGATGTTCATAATTCTAGCAGCAAAACTTAACTACACCAAACTAAAACGACAACACTTAAAAAAAGTTCCATATTTTTAAGTTCTGGCCATCAAGTCTGTTGAACTCAGTTCATGATTTTCATCGTTTCGTTACAAGCAGCAAACCCAATAAACAGGATAAGAATGTTAAATAATCGTTGCGTTATGGAAACTTGGCAGTGAGTTTGGAGGCCTTACATTTAGCTCTGTTGGCTGGGAAACATAAGTGAAAGTATCCTCTGCATCGAAGCTATATGGCCTGTGCACCAAAACCAAAAACCAAAACAGAAAAAAGAAAAACAGGAAGAAAGAAAATAAAGAAGGACACGTAAACTCCACGTGTTCAGGTACAGTTTAACATTTTCTCCTCTTTTAAACTCTTTTCTTCTCCTCCACAAACTGTCCCATCCCCCAATCCTGCAGCTCTCTCTGCCCTGCATTTCGACACCACTTTGTTTTCCTCGCACTGCTCTCGCACAAGTAAACATTTCAGAGACACGAGCCAGCAGCTCACAGCCTCCTCATGTTCGTCTACATCTAAAGCTCAAAGTCCACGAGTGGGAGCAACTGTCTTTCATCTATAAGTTAAAAGGAGCACATGCCCAACGAGGAGGCTGACTCTGCTAATCAGCAGCAGCAGCAGAAAGTAGAAGCAGCCTGACAAAATGTAGGCTGATACTCGGCACGGGGATAACAACTAACCCCCACCTGGCCTGTGCACACCAACGCTGTGATTCACTTTTGGGCAGTTCAGAGGACAATTCGGGGCACAACCGAAAACCCACGACCCGAGGCGGAAAAACAGAGCGAGACATGTTAAAATTAAGCATCCGTAAGACCTACCGAATGTCCTTCTTTGTTTGAAGGTTTTTTCTGAAGGCATGTTGCACCAAAGTCGGTCAGCTGGCAGTAGGTGAAAGCGGAGGTAGTGTTTGTTTCGAAGCAGCGATATAAAAGCTAAAAACAACGTATTAAACTATCCGTGTCCGCGGTGCTGGCAGCTTCTTAGCGACACACTAACGCATAGAGATGAGCTCCTAGCTGGTTTGACGTCGTCGCTTCCTTCCTCTGCCTCTGTTTTTGTCAGCGCGAGCTGGAGCAAGCAAAACAAACCAGTCACATGACCCATGACGTCACGCACCGCCCCTCTGCTCTGCCTCCTCTTTTTAATTTATTTTTTCTTCCCCCTAGCGGCCACTGTCTCCACACGGACGATATTTAAAATTGAACCAACCTATTAAAAAAATACGTATGATTTAATTAAAAAAATACGCTTATTTTATCAACAAAAAAATAATTAAATGTTTATGGAGAGAAAACATTGTTAAAATGGCCACAAATTTAATTTGTATCTCAACAATTTAGTAAGTTTATCTTCAGTTTCAGAACTCTGACAATTTTAACATAATAATAATAATAATAATAAGAAGAAGAAGAAGAAGAAGAAGAAGATTTTTAACAGGGGGCAGCCCATCGGAAGAAAGCTGGATTAGGGGGCTAAAACAGCCCCATTCAGACAATTGACGACCTTTCTTTTATATTGGGCTCAAGGGCCCAATATAAAAGAAAAAGAATGCAAGTGTGAACGCTACTCCAATGGAGTATAGAGCAGGCAATGAGCAGAATAGGTCCTCTTTATCTGGTGTTAATGAGCATACTCCGTGAACACTTCTGCTCTGTGAAGCATCCTTCACAATGATGCCATTCTAGTACACACACCTCAGCAGGTCCAAATATTTGCATACCAAAAGCTTGAAGTGCTGTAGAATTGACTTTTGAAGGACTTCATAACATTGTACATAAAAGCCACTGAAGTTACTGAGAGTTGTGGGGACTTCTTAAGCATGGATCTTTTTCAGCCTAAGAGAGAGGTCAAAAACATGGAACTGTATAGGAAAGCTGGATTTGATGAGTATATGGCATATAGAGGAGCAGTCTATAAAAGGAACATAGGAGAAATGAGTGGAGGTGCCCTCCTGCTTCTGGGAAGTATTTCAGTGTTGTTGTTGAGGGACTGGGGGAGTGTTGGTGAGAGGAGACAGCCATTCATGCCCTTGTAGTGCTGGAGAAAGGTATTCTAAGAAGGGACACTAGAAACCACAAGGCTGGTTCAGTCTTTTAACAACCCTGTTGAAAAACTGGTTTAGCTGCTGCTGCTCCTTTGTTTCTCATACCAGTAATGCTTTCAAGTAGTTGATCCATAGCATTTATTTAAAAGAATTAAGGGAGCACGTGCTGATTTATAAGTGAAAAAAAAGAATACCTCTTTAGAAAAATCACCATAACATTAACTGATGAATCGTATGTATCCCTGCCACATGCATGCAATGTTATCATCTCAGTCAGCAGCTGCACCTCTGCAGCCTTTCCTTTGGTACTGTACACTAACAAGCATGTTGTAACTGTGGAGGAGCCAAAATAGGAGAAAGTCAAACATTAGGAATTTTTCAGAAAGTGTTACATTTTTTGGTTCCATGTTACACAAAAGGAACGAGTGCAAACAGACGTAATGGAGTTTTTACTTATTGTAAAGACTACAAATAGATTTTCCACCACTGCTTTAATAGCCACAATATTTAGTGCCATCTTGTGGTTAAAACACATCAAATCAGCCAAATCATATGAACAACAAAAGTCTGATTCAAGTAAAATTTCCAACACATATAATACTTTATTCAGTTGTTGTAGTGATGGTGTATTATTATGTATCTGTTGTGTTATAAACCCACAGCCCCTGTAAAAAGTGTGTACTAAACTGACACCATACTACAGACTGAAGAGCGAGCATAACCATAAAAGATTTTGAAAACTAAATATAAGGAAGAGACAGCATGAGTAGAGGTCTCTTTTTTTCCTCTTGTACTTTCCCGATGTTGTGTACATTCAGTGTTTTTTTTTCTGTAACGCTACCGATCTCCGACTTGTATCCCCATGTAATGTCTGTGTTATGTGTGTAAGGTCGGGGGGTTGGTGGGGGTGGTCCCATTTCACTGCAGGGCAACCTGCATGTGGTGAATAAAGCTTTGATTGATTGATTGATTGATTGAGAAAATGTGATTGCTACAGGCATAAAATCAGATATGAAAAAACAACAAGGAGACAAAACAAAATCATAAAGGCACAAAAATAATTCAGTCAATCACTTTTCAGTTGAAAACGTCCCTAAATATCTTTGATTGATGGGTTTTCCTGATGAGGCCACATGTCTGTGCCCAGAGGCCAATTACCTGATTGTCACTGTTAGTATACATTGATGCTGAGAAATGCTGGTCACCTCGTGGTGTCAAACCTATCCTGGATGATGAAGCCATTATGTTAAGGTTACATTTTCAGCCTCTAGCAGTAGGATCGTGTTTAGCTGTTTTTGTGGGTTTTACAAAAGCTGGTGCCACAATTGTGAGACGAGGACATACATAAAGATACACGAAGATGTCAGATCCACGAAGTAACAACAGGTCATTTTGCGTGCAGTGAAGTGATTTGACAGTTAATGTTAGGAGCGCCTATAAATGCAGTGCTTGGGTAAAAGTACCCGATTACTTACCCGAGGAGGACAAGAAGAAGCTGCAGGTGTTATTTTTGTCCAGCAGGTGGAGAACTCTGATCACCTGTTGCTGATTGTAACGTGAAAGCGAACAGCGCTGGATTCAAGGATATCGACGCTCTGTATTTCCAGCTGAATCTGAAGTGAATACACTCAGTTTTCCTTTTACTGTAATAATATGAATCTTATATCGGAAGAGCCCTCTGCTATTTTTTATCCCATATTATCACAAGCACGAAGACGTACATATTAAGAGGTTGTTTCTTATCTTTCTTTTCCAGTTCAGAGGATTACAGCTTATCCACAAAGGACCTCCCAGTACTTTATATTTTTAGGTCGACCATGCTGCGAAACCTTCCCTGCGGACTTCCACCTGAAACCCCCCAACCGGTGCTCAGTCAGGTGTGTTTGTGTTATAGGGATGAAGACAAATCAGTGTTTGTGTATGTGCACGTGTTGGCACCCAACTGGGTGTGTCTGGGCCAGAAAAGAAGTCAGTTAGAAATGATCTCCTACAGTCAAGCTGTGTATTTGTCTCAGCAGGGTGCCGGGCCTGAGGACTGTGTGTGAGGCATCCACGTCTCTCTGTGCACGTCAGAGACGGCTGTAGCGCATGAAGGTGTGTGTGAGCACACACCTACGAGCCGGGGGACACCCCGACCCTTCAATCAAGTATTAGCTGTCAATATTTGGACCTCCTTCCTGCTCCCCCCGCTCATTAGGTGGTGGTGGTGTGATTTCATACTTCTCACCAGGAGGCCTTGGCAAAGTCTCAGTCTGCTGTACAGACGGATAAAGTGCTAATTTGTGTGATATGAAATGTTGACACTGTTATAGTGTTATATGTTACAAGGAGGGACAATATGAGTGTGGTCAATAACATGACAGATGAAGGATATGAAAGGTGCAAAGGCAGAAGTTGCGTGGTGGGCTCTAAACCTCATTGATTTACTATATTAATTCAGAAAGATAAGCACAGACAGTAGAGGCAGCCAGTTTCAAGAAGAACCATCCATCCATCTATCCATCTATCTATCTATGATTATTTAGAGAAACCAGAACATTGTTACCACCTTATTTGCAAGTTATAGTTCTTTTTTTTTTTTAAAGAAGCAAAACATGGCTATGTAAGAGACTAAAACAGAGTAATACAGTTGAGAAATGCAGCAGCCATCTGCAGTGTAATAAAACTGTGGCCCTTCTCTCATCATTGGGCATTCAGTCTGCTCTTTATATGTCACAGGATAATGAAATCCCCTCCTGGTAAATCTGTTCTGACCTTTTTTTTCCCCCACTCACCTAGTATCCATATGATTATCTGTTCTTTTCTTCACCAGCCCGCTGATGTTTTTCACCAGTCTGTAGTAAACTTGAGCCCCACGTTCAAGTGGCTGCCTCCTTTGTTTTTTGGCATTCAAGCTTTTCAGTGGAACACAGCATCAGGTAATTCAGTCCAGGTTTCAGACTGGGGACGTGGTCATTAGATATATGGTGTGTGAAACAGAACAAGAGCACTTATATAAATAAAATTAAATGCAAGTTGTGTCATAATCACATCTGATGTTTAAAATTTGAAGTTGAGCTCATTTGAGAGGCTCCATAATTAATCATAAAGAATATTTTATTTTATATTTATATATTTGAAATTGATATCTGTCCACTAATCAATAAAAAAGTAGAGAAAATTATTCCTGTTTGACCCTAAATTACAAAAATTATCTATCTATCTATATTTATTAACTTTAAAATAAATTATCCATAAGACAGAAAATATGATATTTCTTCAGCAGATCTCCAAGCCCATTAAAATATCTATCAGGTTATAGAACATACAAATAATATGAGTCCACTGCGTCCTTCACATTACAAGCTAACTCCTGATCAATTTTCACACAGTCCCTTAAATAACATGTCTAAACGTAAACTTTACAGCCTCTCGCTATTGCTAATTATTAGCCTGTCTATGTGCATCATGGTGACTTTGCTCAGAAAGGTGCAACAAACAGACTTGTACTTCCCACAGTGCTGTTCATATTATAGTTATGACTCAGAAACACTAACAGACTTTGAATGTGCTCAGTAAGTATGTCCTTACTGCGTCTATAGGAATTAAGAGGGTAAATATATTAACTAATTATAAGCAAGTATCACCAACTCTGTAAAAGCAGAACTTTTGGCACTTCTCTGGTCTGGATCATTTAGTTGTGAGCTAACACAATGTCACAACCTGGGAGTGGATGCCCCAGCAAATTCACCTCAACACCAGATTGTTTTTTACACTTTCTGGAAGTATTGCACAAACAAACAACAACAAAAAACATGTAAATTTAAAATTACAGGCCTCAGAACATGTTAAATGTTACTGTTCATGACATTACAATTAAAAAATAAAGGAACAAGGACAGCATGTTTGGAAGGGCTACCAGAAGAAAGCCTCTCTGAAAAGCACTAGTTCGGTTTACAAAGTTGCAACTGAAGAAACCACAAAACGTCTGGAACAATGTCCTTTGGAAAGATGAGAGCAAAGTGGAGATGTTTGGCCCCAGAACATGGTCATCGAGTCATTGCAGTCATTGAGTCGACCATGAACTCCTCTGAATACGAAAAGTATTCCTGAGAAATGTGAAGCAACTTGTCTGACAGCTAAAGTTTGGCCCAAATTGGAGGACAATGATCTCAAGCAATCAGTAGGACTGAAAAGCAAAAGAATCGAGGTGTTGCAATGGCCCAGTTAAAAGTCCAGACTTCAACCTGTTTGAAATGTTGCAGAACCTTAAGAGAGCTGTGCATAAATAAATGCCCACAAACATCAATGAATCGAATCAACGCTGTAAAGAAATTCCCTCACAACCAAGTGAAAGGCTGATAGTAATACAGAAAACAATTACTTCAAGTTATTGCTGTTAAAGGTGGTTCCTCAAGCTACTGAATCATGGTGTGTACTTAGTTTTTCACAGGACTGCATAGAGACCTGTGAAAATTGTATTTTTGACATGCCTGTATGATATGTGCAGTGGGCTATGTTTTCTTTGACTAACAGCCTCCCGCGCTGAAACAGGACCAGACACCATATCCATCTTTTCTCATGCACCAATTATCTCATTCCTCCTCTACATGTCAGTTACATTTTTGCAGTTCTCTAAACCAGCTGTGCATATGTGAAAGTCCCCACACTTGTAGTTCACAGCTTTTTTCCCTGTCCTGTCAAAAAAAGAAGGAAAAAAGAAGAAGAAGAAATCCAGCATCCGATTGCCACTTGTCAGATTTCAGATTTAATCTTTGGAAGTTAAACTAACTCTATCCTTTTAGTTAATTATTTACCATTTAGCCATCAATCTGTCCAATGCTGTATTAATTACTATATGCAAACTATTTGAACCATTTGTTGAAATCTTTTTAGTTTTAACAATGTATCCATTTATTTTTTAAGATAAATATCTCACCATTTATTAATATATTACCTGCTGTTGCTGTTCTCCCCGTTTATCCACCAGTAGTATAGAGATTTAGGGACTGAGTGTGGAAGGAGGTGTACAGTCCTAAAACTTTTAATGAATTGGAAGCACCAATTTTGACAACAAGCAAAGTGGAGAACTTTGTATGACGATTACAAGCATATCTCTGGTTTGGCCTCAAATCTACCTGAGCTATTAACTTCTATTTGCTCTTAGGTGCAACATTTTTAATAGTTATCAAAGTTTGTAAGTTATACTGGGGGCTTACTTTGCATATTGAACTTTGGAATCCGTCGTTGTGTACAGTCAGGCATCTTCAAAATGCGTTTTAAATTTCAAGTTTTCATTCACACTTGAGTCCTGTGAAGACACGAGGCTGGTCCAGTTCAGTTTGAGGTGCAAAACGTGGTTTAAGGGCAGCATCAGGGTTACATCACGAGTTAGAAACAAAAGAAAGAACGTACTCTGGAGTGATGGAAACACATCTCTGTGCATGAATTTCCTAATGCTTTCATAACATCCCGAAGCGCACACAGCTTGAATCATTTCTGCTTTGATGATGAGCTAACAAAATAACATCACCTCGAAACAAAAAAAATGTAGAGAATCTGGTCGTCGTGCATCTGTGACTGCTGTGAACCACACTGAACATGGAGTGAAGGGCTCAAAATAAACAACAGAGTAACGCACAGTGCTGCACCAGCCTGCACATTTTCACTCGGCTCTGCTGTCCGAAACATTAAATGCAGCCGTGTGCGGTTAGATCTGTGAAGACTAGTGCTGCAACAGGAAACACTTAGGATTGTGGCCTTTTCTGGATTACATTGGTTGCTCTGTTGCCTAGACAACAGTAATTAGAAAAGACTAGGTTACCAAGCAGAGAGCGGTTATGTTTCCTTAGCAACCAAGGTCAGGGAGAAGGCTCTGTGTTTACCTGATTCTGAGGAAGGAGACAGATACAACACATCTGTCATTGTAGTAAGTATTGGGAGGCGTCAGATTCATGCAGTCCTCTATTTTCCCTGCTTGCACTGAAGACTGTAACTTTAGCACCACAGTAACCCGACTGCTTTTTAATACATCTGTGCAGAAAATAGAGCATGTGTCAATTTCCAGCCTAACTGTCAGTGCAAGCTTTAAAACACACGGAGAATACGAGGGGAAAGGAATCTGTTAGGAGAGCACACATTGTGTCCTCCTATATGTAGGCCTGTGTGTGCCCGCTGCGTGCTCTTCCTGTAATTAGTTGATTATCACAGCTTGTCGTCACACACAAGCTTACACAAACACGCTATAATGACAATGACATAACACGGCCTCCTTAAGTATCAGTCTACCGTTTTGTCACTCCTCTGCTCACTGCTTCTATCATCCATCTTCCCTTTCCCTCGAAGCCCTTTTAGTCCGCCTGTCAGACAAAGACACACACACACAAGCTTCCCATGTCCACATGTAACCAGAGGCTATGAGAACACTTAATCCCTCAGCACCTGCTTTCCATACTACTGTGACCTCTCCGCAGCTGGCTCGGTGTGTGCCTTGTTGCCTTTACATGTTCATATCAGTGCCAGGAAGGAGGAGGGTGGTGTTAATTAATTTGCATATTTGTAGATTTGTTTGTATCCGTGTTTTTAGAGACACGTTTAAGCTTAAAAACATGGCCAGCGCTGTAGTGCGGAGAACAGATGGAGTGGGTATAACATGGCATCGTTATGATCCCATACAGTGCAGCAGAACAGACTGCAGGGATCAGCTTTTCAAATTAAATATGATGACACTTACACTGTGTCCTGTCTGCTCTCTGTACGCAGGTCCAACCAGTGCCAGCATCACTTCTGGTGCTTTATAAAGCCTCTAAAGACACAGCTAGTTTAAAAAAAAAAAAAAAAAAGTTCAGGTTTAGAGATGAAAAAGGAAAAAAAATATAGAAAATTTCATTTGGAGAAACGATGCAGATTACTTGTTTCTGCACTCTAAAGTGTGTGAATAAATGAATTCATATAGAAGAATCTGAAGCAAAGAATAAACAGGCCAATTATTTATAGCTTAAATCTTCAGGTACACACACATACACACACCTAAAACAGTATCCAAAATGTAGATCATTTTATTGCCATAAAATATATACAAACAGTAGCATGTAAATTAAAAAACAAACAAAATGTAAAACGAATATAAAACAACACGACCTCTTTCCACATCCATGAGAGGAAAAAGAAAGTTTGCTTGACTGCTGCTCACCAACCGGATAAGAAATTCGGACCTAAATGTGCACAGCAGGAAAAAGAAAACACCTTTGGTTCCTTCTAAGAGGTACGGCTACCTACAGCTCCCACCTCAGCTGCACATCAATCACTCTCTACACATCTCCATTTACACTTATTCCACCCTCTCCTCCCTACAGGTCGCTCTTTGTTTGGTGGAGGAAGGGGCAAAGAGAAAGCAAAAGGGAAATGGCAGAATTGCAGCCTTCTCACCGAGGGAGAAGAGGGGCTGAGGTGCAGTGAGTGCTGCGAGTGCTGCGTGATGGCAGGGGAAAGAGGAGAGGAACAGTGGTTTCCATCAGGAGAAGAATGCAGAGAGAGGGCTGCTGATTTCTCTGGAGGAGGAGACGGCGACTAAGAGAACAAAGTGTTTTGTGCCTCCCGATGGAGGACGTGTTTGTTGTATTGTCACCAGTAGCTGCTAACAGAAGCCCAACAGGCCCGCAGTTTATCTCCAAGTGCGAGTCCATTTTTACGCCAGCTCCTCACGCGCACACATGTCTCATGTGGAAGTTGACCACGTACTCTGCGTTGGTGCGCTGGACAGAAATGGCAAAGGGTTCAAAAGGGTGGAAGGTGAAGGCGACCAGGCGACGCACAGCGTGATTAACTGGCCGTCCCAGCAGGCCCGCCTGGATCTTAAACTTCAGCAGGCCGGAGTCACGTGCATAAAATCTGGTGGGTCAGAGATGAGAGACACAGAAGCTGCGTTAAACTCATTTAGTCCAGTCTCTTCTTTTCTAGGACGCTCTATGATGAAAATTCAAAGTACTGTACTTTCATCTTATTTGGGGAGCAAGCGGCTAAGACTATGACTGATTAACCTGTCAATAATTTTGCTAATCAGTTGATAAGCTTAAAAAAAAAAAAAAAAGGTGACAAATGGCCCTAATAATGGGTCAGGCAATCATAGCCTAGCTGTGAAAACAACAGTGTCCATTGCTTATTTTAAATGACTTTAAATTTCAGTGAATGTTTCTTCTACACTTGGCTCCAGTCTTACTAAGAATTGACTGGTGTGACAGCATATCACAGCTCAACATTAAAATCAATTTCAATTGGCTAATTCTCATATTTTTTTGAATCAAAGTGTCTGATCTAACAGCGGTTTTATAACGGCGCGCACATCGCCGCGTCCAGCGCCTCAAAGACACAGAAGCTACAACTGAACTAAGCTGGTTATGAAGGCACCTCTACAACTCTTAGAATTATTGGCCAGAGCGTGCCAGTCTGCTCTCAGCTATTTTTAATCATTTCAGTATAGAGTGCATACGCTGTAAATAATAACAGTCTGTTACATTTTGCTGATAGGTCAGTAAATGGTAAATCTAGAGAAACGATGCAGATGTGATTTTAGCTCTACGTTCTCCACAACAGACATTTTGATGTGTAATGACAGGAAAAGCACAGGTGTTAGTTTGATACTGTTGCCAGCTCTGGTGCTCTCTAACGAATGCCAGGTGAGCTGAACGGTGCTGGTCTGTTAGCACAGGTCCCACTAAAGGACACCAGGCTCTCACTGTGTCCTCATGGAGTTCGTTTCTGACGGTTTGGTCAGACACATGGCACGTGAGCAGTCCGTTTCAGGTTATTATGTAGGGGTCTGGTAGTGCTGCTCCTCGCAGAAAAGAGCAAATACTGGTTTCTGCTGCTGTGTTGATGGCTTTCTATTGCCCCAACAGCTCCCTCTTGTCTCTGTATCCTTGCATTTCTTCCACACTGTTGAGACTATGATAGGAAACAGAGCAAACCATGCCATGCTGGAGGATCTGAACTACCTGTGCAACCTGCGAACCAACAAAAAGCAAAACTGGAGAAAAATCAGTCAGGACGTATAAGGACACCGCAGTAGTCTATGGCCAGCACCTGCAAAGCCATTGCCTTTTTGTGGGTTGCCTGTTTCATATTCTGCAGTGCACCTATTGTCACTTCATTTACTCACACAGGTGAAATGGGCTGACAATGGTTTATGGTTTCTAACCAAACAGATTGAACTCCCTGAGTCATTCCCTTTTTATCTTGAGTAATGTTTTATTTTCACGCCTATGTTTTCATGTTATTACTGGGATATATAAAGATAATGCCAGTGGGAACAAAAAAATGGCCTCAAATTATTATTTTTTTCTAAACTAACAAAAACAGAAAGTTGTCATGTGAGAAGTTTTGTTAAATTTTCTTTCGTATTTTTGTTGTTTTGCATTTTTCCAGAACATTTTATCGAAATTGTTGATGTTTAATTTACAGCTGATTAACCGTTTAGTTAAGCAACAGTATATCCTCCACATCACTACCCAAGTTTCATAGTCAGTAAGGCTGCTGGATTACGGCAAAAAAAAACAAAAAAAAAAAACACCATCACAATTATTTGGTCAAAAAATGTTAATCTCAATTGTTTATCACAATTATTTATTACGTTTATAAACAAAAAAGTGTCCTTTGGCACTGGATTTCTTTAAATATGTAAATGAAAAACAATCATAAATTAAAACAAGATAGTAGTGGAAATCGCAGTCAAGAAGGAGAAAGCCTAATTTCTGGACATTAATTAGCATGAATCGCGTCATGCATTAAGATTACAAAAGGACTGGTCATCCTGATGGAGTCCATACCTGATGGGGTGGTCTCCGCAGGTCTTAGGCCTCTCCATCACTGATACCCACTTGTCATCATAGCTGAAGAGGGAGAGGTCAAGGTAAGGGCTGCTGCTGTAGGACTGTGCGCTGATGGGCAGCTGACCCAGCAGCCGACGCACCGCTTCGGTATGGCCGCCGTATTTGGCATTCACAATAGTGTCCTTAAATCTGAAGCGGCAGACAGACAGCTCAACATTAGCTAACCCCTGTGATCCTGAATTGTCTCGTTTCCACTGCAGCTGGGTTTATGTGCAAATTCTTCATTTATTGAATAGATTTCTATAAATGGCATTTAAAATAAAAAACACTTTTCTGAGTTCTTATAAATTGTAGTCTCCAAACTCTCACTATATATTTCCAGCACTCAGCAGTGACTCTGGGGTCTCACTCCTCCTCTCTCCCTTCACTCTTCTAAGCTCGGGATCCATATTTTTCAGACGTGCTCTCACTTTGTTTCATACTACATTATCTCCAGTCTTACCGGCCTGTCTGTTTCGCTCTACCTGGCTTGTGCTAGACTCTGAACTGGGCTTCACTGCCAGCTAGTTGTAAGTGGTACAAATCGGGTTTGCGGAATGTGCTCACCAGCTTTCAATTTCTCCCCTCCTCCTGTCCAACATCAATTTTCACCACTCTAAAATCCAATTCTGAGCTCTTTTCCTCACTCAAACGATCCTTTATCGTCTCCTCCTTCTCCAGCGCCCCTCCTTGCCACCCCATTCTGCTTTACCCTCCACAGGAGGATTTTGTCACCTATGCTGGCCAGTCAAACCACCAAATTTAATCACAGTTCCTCCAGCCACACTAACCGTCTTAATGTCTTTCTTCTATATCCAGATTAAGTCCTAAAACTCCTTTCCTTCCTCCTTTAGGCGATCGTTGCTGATCTGCTTCACTTCCTGACCACTGTCATAAAATCCTCCCTGACATTTGATGCTGTGTGGCATTAGGAACATTTTCTTCTTTTATTTAGAATCCAACGTGACCGGATCGGTTTTTTGGGTTTTTTTGCATTTTCCATTCATAATCACAGACTGTAAATAAAAGACGGAAAAGCCACCTTGAACATGATGGTAATGTGCTCTGTGTGCTCCGTTTATAGGTTGGGTTTTGAAGACAAACATGAATATATTTGGACTAGTTGTCAGCTAATGCTAGTAAGCTTGGTTAGCAGCAGTGTCCACAGATAGCCACTATCTGTGTTATGTACCCATAATACTGATAGTGGCTAATTAAATAAAAATACAAATAAAAATGTCATGACACGTCCAGAGACCTGATTCACAGCTTTTTAATGCCAACATTAAAAAGTTGTTAATCTTACAGCCTGGAACAAAAAGTGGTTTTGGCCTGTATGAACAGTTTCTTCCTTCATAACAACTGTATGGTGGGTAAATGTCTTATAGACTGACAGAGCGCTGTAGCTAATAGCTCGTAGCTTGGCCTCATCTTCATTAACGTGAGTCACTGAACTGGTCCTCATCATTGTATTTGTACTGTTGGTGCTTTCTGGTATCTTTCTTCTCTTCTTTGATCCCTAGCTGGCATTAGGTCTGGATCGACTCATGCGTTGCTGTGGGTGCCAATGGTCGTCGAATTTCCTTCACAACCCGTTTCATTGGCCTGGTGTCGTCGAGATTTATTCTGCAATCTCTGATGTTATCTTCTGGTATATTATCTACCAAATAATACAGATTACTGCGTGGGGCAGTTGTTACTGTTATCTGTGTCTCTCTGTTAGACCAATGCAATCTGTATTCGCTAACCAGGCACGTTAGAAATAGATGGCAACTTAGCTATCTAATGCTAGATGATCTATCATCATCTTGTCCAAAATATGGTTACTTCTGGTTATAAAAGAAACCAATATGGCAGTGATCAAAATGCTAAAAAAAATAGCTCCAAGAGTCCAAAACTAGATTGTGATGGTATGGTGGCTTATGCCATTTTATATATACAGTCTATGGTAAAGGTAAGAATCTTAATCTTAATTGAAGCCTAATCTGCAAGACTCACTTTGGCAGAAATCTTCAAATGAGATAAAATGTAGTTTTGGCATCATGCATCGACTTTGTTAATCATCACCATGTGGCTACTTTTTCATCATTTCACTTTATTTTTTTAGTCGGTACCTTCTCTGGACCTGCCGTGCGTAGTTATTTGATGAAGCAGAGCAGGGGAACTGGACAGCTTGGCTGTGCAGGGTAGCATTTCTGAACAGGTCGCAGAAATTCTCAAAAAGCTCCAGCAGCTGGTCGGAGGTGTTCTCGAAGACAGCCAGCACCTCCGTGGACACCATGTTGTACACAACAAAGAAGGATGGCTGTGAGAGATCCAAACAGGGGAGTGGAAATTTAGAGAAACACAACAAATCATTCTGTAATTATTTACTTTAATTTAATCTGTAATTAATAGTTTGATGTAGCTATGTTTTTCAAAACCATGATCAAGGCCTTTAATGAAGAGAACAAAAAAAACATAGTCAGACACGAGACATTCATTCTAGCATCATTAAAGCTTTGAAGGCTTCAGCATGTTTACATTACAGGGTCACTGCAAGTTGAATATGGCAATGTTTATAAAGTTTTCAAGGGTAAATTAAAAATGGCTGATTTGCTCAGAAGTCAAATGTGGCATTTCTTGAAAATAAACTGAGCATTAATTAAGTCTATTTGTTGCCACAGTGAATTCAGAACTGAGCAGAACCTGTAGGACAAGCGTATCCTTGGAAACCAGAAAGAGGAATTCCTGTTACACAGCACAAACAACAAAGGACAGAGAGAGAGAGAGAGAGGCTGGGGAAAGCAACAAAGAGAGGAGAGGGAGGAATTCAAACTCAGATCATATTTTCTGTGTGCTCGCTCTACCTGCGAGGGGTCGGTAACTCTGAGCGTGACCACGTCTTCGCTGGTGTATTTGATGAAGAGGTGATGCTCATCCAACAGCTGCATCTTCCACATCCTTAAACGTTTCAGCTGATCAAAAAACTGGAAAAACCTGCAAGAAAAAACCCAAAACAAACAAACAAAAAAGGAAACTTACATGTTGGATGGCCTTTAATTAATCATAGATACACAGTGGACAAAACCATGAAGAGTTTCAGTGCGTCAGCAGTTAATTTACTCACACAGCATCACACAGAAAATAAGATAACACTAAATAAGCTGAGCTGAAAATCCTTGCCAATTACACAAGTCAGAATTTTGCCAAGCAAATTTAATTTAACTTTTAAATATGAATATTTGTCTATTCTTTCTTTCTTTTTTTAATTTAACACCGTCACCATCTTACACTTTATTAGACAGTAAATGTGAAGTGCCAGAAAGGAAATTTTGGGTAGAAAGAGAAGTGGACTGGCATATAGTAAAGGCCCATCTAAATACAAATTAAACAGATACATGGCATGTGTGCCATGTATGTATAAGGCCGCCCCTACTTCTTTTTAAATCTGTCTGGCAATCAGAAAAACATGCATGAATTCAGTGATAGCCTGATTCTGTCTGAGTGTTTTTCCTGTTAAAAGGGAGTTCTTCTTTCCCACTGCCCCCAAGTGCCTGCTCAAAAGACAAATGTCTGATTGTTGAGGTTTTCTCTCTGATATTGTAAGATCTTTGCTATACAATATAAAGCGCCTTGATGCGACTCATTGTGAAGAGGGGTATAAACAAATCACAGGCGCAACGGGGGAGGTGTTCTGGTAGAGCAGGGCGATATGACCAAAAATATTTATCGTGATATACATTTGAAAATTTGCGATAACGATAGAACTGACGACATAATTGTCACTAGACAAAATATTTTACAACTCCACAACTTTATTTAAACAAGCAGCTGTTTTTTTATGTGCATTAAAGTTATATAAAAATTTAACAGTGCAAATGCAAATTCCTCGCTGACAGTTTAACCAAAAGGCATTTCCAGTGGAAATTGGCCGACATATCCTCAGCATAACCATGTTTAATATCCACTGAAGTTAAAAAGAGGTTATACACACAATACGGTAATATTATGTTGAAGCACAGTACGTATCACTCCGCGAGGCTCCTGCCTACGATAGCCGTAATGCTCCGACAATCCATCAAGCGGAGAGGGTTCGCAGCTCAGCAACATTTGACAGATTTTCGAGCGCCGTGTACATAAAATCGTTTCGAGGTCAGTAAACACAACCAGAATTCATACATAAGGCACACAGGATTATAAGGGGCACTGTCGATTTTCAGAAAAATCAAAGGATTGATTTTAAGTGTGCCGTATTTTCCAAAAAACACAGTAATAACGACGGCCCGCTAGCATGCTCTACCAAAAATAGTGCTTTGTTGTGTATCTGACGGACGAAACCCAAACCAGTTCCACACCACTGAAGCTGCAGCATTTTTACAAACCAATTCTGGTTCATCAGTTTCATTCAACGATCTGCTTTCGCCCTTCTCATTCTCTGTCGCCGCCGTGCTTTTTCTGCCATGTGCGTATGTAAACAAAGGCCCTGCGCATGCACGTTTTACCCATATTCTATCGCAATATTTCATTTTCTTATCGTTGCCCAACATTATACCGGTATTACTGTGAACGGTATAATATGGCCCAGCCCTAGTTTCTGGGAATTATAGTACACATCGAGTGTACAATGGCTTTACTTTTCAGATCAGAATCAACATCCATGACTTTGTATAAAATTCAAGATGGAATTGACAAACAGATGAAAATACATGCCAAGAAACCGGAGATAATTGTGTCACTCTGTGACAGCCAAGAGATAAGACGGCGCTGTTTCAGGCTTCAGATTTGAGCTACAGCTGATGATTAGTTTTTCAGTACTGATTACGACTCAAATCAACCACTTGATAAAGTTTAAAAATGCTCATCACAATTCTCCAAAGCCATACATACCATTTGATTTTAACGTTGAACCAAAATTAAAATACCCCCAAAATCTTTACTCCAAGTTAATCTAAGATTAAAGAAATGTTCTCATTAGAGAGCCTGGAAACGATCATAAACATCTATCACAACAAGGCTTTCTTATTCGTCCATACAGGCATAGAGATACAAAATATGGCAACCAATAATCAAGAAAATTGAATTATTTTTCTGATAATGGAATTTGAGTTGATAATTACATCCAATAATGTGGAGCCTCCTCAACATCCGGCTGAGCATCCGATTTTTTTGCCTCTCTCTCCTCTGCCATATTTTGCTGCCCATTTATAGAAGGGCGGAGCGCCTCGCATGCATTGAAGACATAAGTGAGTGAAGAATGGCTGGAGTGAATGACAATCAGGCTCTTTCTCCATATTCAGCAAAATCCAACACTGAGTGATGGCACAAGCAGTTTATCGTTTGAAAAAGAAGAACATAAACACGACGAGTCCTATACTCGCAGCTCCTTCTACATCCACCTTTGGTGTGCTTTCCCAGAAGTAGATGCAGAACCCATAGACAACATACAAGCAAACACACCCATCATGAAAAGTGCGTACATATGTCAGGATGTCAGTGGTGCAGTTTGAGCTTTTGTTGGCAGAGTTAGGACCAAATCTAAGGAGGCAGAGAAATAATTTCAGACAGCCGACTGCCCTGGAGCAGGATCTAGCTGTGTGTCTAAGGTAACATAGGATTATAACAGCGTTATTTTACCATTTCCATATCAATGTATATTCAGTGGCAGTCCGCATTTTGAGTTATAACTGCGCTTGTTGCCAAATGCAGTGGTCTGATTGGTCCGATTGGTTTATTCGCATATTAAAAGGAAAAAAAAAAAAAAGCCACAAATTTGTTCTTTTAAATGATGCAGTTAGTGTGAACAGCTGTATAGGAACAGGTGAGTCTGAAAGATCTTTGTGACACACAAAACATTTGCATGAATTTTTTGTGTCCGTGTTTAAAGGCTCTGTCAGCATATTCAATTCAATTTTATTTATACAGCGCCAAATCACAACAACAGTCACCTCAAGGCGTTTTATATTGTAAGGTAGACCCTACAATAATACATACAGAGAAAAACCATAAACCGAAAACAATCATATGACCCTATGAGCAAGCACCTTGGCGACAGTGGGAAGGAAACAGGAAGAAACCTCCAACACAACCAGGCTCAGGGAGGGGCGGCCATCTGCCACAAATCCACGGCAGCATATCCACATAGATATACATATTTTCCTGTCCACATTTATATGCCATTATTCTCCACAACAAAGGTTATTTTTTATCAGATCTTAAATTATGGAGCGGTCCTTAATATTTGGCTGTTTGGATATAAATTAATTGGGTCTAAATATTGAAGTATATCCAACAGATTGCCCTTGAACTTGAGCTTGACATCCCTTTCACTCAAAAGTGCCTAATCTTGCTCTCCTAGCAGTGCACAGCAGCATTTTCCCCACATACAAACTTAATAATAAATAAGCAAATAGCAAATTACACTTAGCAGAGATTCCACCTCTACTGTCTAGAAAAGCAGCTCACAGTTATTCACCCCCTCTCGACATCTGCTACGAGTTAAACAACCATTTTAACCACAACCAGGTGGAGATCTGATGCCACCACACTCAGCTTATCAAAACTGCAGAACAGGCAATAAAGTTAATAAAGGAGAAGAAGATTATTATCTCTGCAGGAAATGCTGCACAGGAACAGGAAGCTCTCCACCCTAATGTTTTATGTGGCCGAGGATTTAGTTTTAAGTTATAAGTAAGTGAGTACTAGAGATAAATAACTAAAGGGCTTTCTGTCACCATATGCAGTTCATTCAAGTCGACTGATCCAACATGATCACTACCTCCTCTTGGCTGTGGCGCTGCCGTCCTGCTCTGCCCTCCTCCAGAGATAGACCAACAGTCTGTGCTTGAGGGAGTTGATGGTTTTGTCGGTGTACAGACGGGCGAAGCCTGGCTGATTCTCAGCTTGAGTTTCCGTATAAACAGCTGAAAGAGTCAAGAGGTCATCCTCATAACAGAACCGACCGATAGTCCTCACATCCAGAAAAGTTCCGTCTGGAGTCACCTGACACAGCCACAAAAGCAAATCATTAACGCTTTATATCGCAGACTGTCCCATCACTGCAACATGCTATTTAAGTACTCACCTGGAAGACATGGATGGTCTGCTGCTGGACCGACAGCACAGCCAGGATGTTCCTGTAGAGGTAGAGGCCCTGGTTGTGTGACAGGATGATTTTGTCACACTTAAAGGACCTGGTGTCACATAGCCTACCAGTGTGGAGATCGATGATGTGGAGAGAGTAGTCTTCTAAAGGAGACCGGGGGTTGGGAGTCACGGATTCATTGTTGCGGTACACCTGGTGGGAGAAATGTAGATGAAAGGAGCAGCAGGAGAAAAATAAATCATTTATTCATCTTCCTTTTTTAAATTTTCTACTAAGCTGATACCTCAAAGAAGAATGGGGGCGGCTCCTCAGGAACATAAACAGCCGATCCGACAATGACATAGCGGCAGTCGTCTGTAAAGAGGCTGCACTCCCGGTTCAGGTGCTCTCCATTCGAGGCCACATTTGTAACGTGGAGCAAAGAGAAAAAGCGCTCAAACAGGCGTCCTCGTATGTTGAGGGAGCGCTGATCGTTGGTGGTGAGAAGAGTCTCTCCTTCTTGGCCTCTAAGCAGATCCTGAGCTGCCTGGCAGCCTTGGTATTCGTATATCTGTATGATGAACAACAACAATATTTTCTGGTGAATTTCGTATTTCAAAAGACTGTGTGAGTTACACTCTGTACCAGATGGAAGATAAGAATCACACAAGATATTTGGTTTAGGGAACGTGAAATAATAGAGGGTTTGTCTCCTCTTACCTCTAGGGAGGTTTGGTCAGAGGAGAAGGCGATAAAACAGCGTCCATCTGGTGAAAATTTCCTGAGGAAGCAGGGTGGCTTCTCCACGTTAACCACAGTGAAGTTGGGGAACAGGTTCTGGTGGAAACAGCGCACTCGGTACCAGTGAGCTCCAGGTCGACCGGAGCAGATCCTACGCTTCTCAAGACGATGGACCACATTCTGATTTTGGATGCGTCTTGGTTTCAAGGTTGGGAAGTCCTCATCCATAGTTGTCTGACTCTTAAACCCCCTCACAGTAGGCAGTTGGGTTGTTAGCAGCTACAGGTAAGCAGCTACATCACGAGTATAGCCCTGTTACATGTGTGTTTTAAGGGAAAGTGAGAGATGAAAGTGTTAAATGGTTTTGATATCTGTCAAAGTGTCAAAGTTCTAGAGATGGCGAGTTTTACTTTTACATGTGCACCTGCTATTATGACAGAAATACAGACTATAGCAAACTACGCAATTCAAGAACTTGTAAAACCTTTAAATTTTCTTCCTGTCTTCATGTTCAGGCCTGTGAAACAGACTGTATAGATTTGGAGATATATGCCCAAACTAAAACAAGAGTGATTATTTCACTTAAACATCCACATATGGCCCATACCATCAGTAGCTGTCACATTTAGGACAACACAGATGGTTAACAAAAAGCAAACTTAACAAATGGGTCCTAACATTTTAAGACAAACATACGACATGTAAAGAATGGGCTAAGTTAAGTAAACCATCTGTAAGACATAGTTTCTTCTCCTTTTTGCGTCTTCTTTGAGCCTTTAACGTAAATTGCATACCTGGATGTTTGATAAAATGATCAATAAAAATAAACTGTTGAACGTCTAAAAAGAAGCTTTCTGTCTTCTCGAAGTCCAGCAGCTTGTGTTAGCAACAGCGTTAAGTTTGGCTGACGAGATTGAGTTTAACTTACCTCCGAAGCGTTCACAACCAGCCACCAACGTGAGTCTCCTCTTATTCGCATACGCTAAAATAATTTCATTCAGCCCACTGAGTCATTGTAACCTGCCACGTTTCTCCAAATCCCAGAAAGCCCGAGGAGTCTCTGGATCCATGAGCCGCTGTGCTTGTTGTTAGACAGCTTATATGGAAACGTAGAAGAAGACCGCAGACGCCAAAGGGCTGCCATTTAAAACAGCGCCCCCACGTCCTTCTAAGGTGAAGGAGGATATTGCAGTCTGTGACAACGAGGGACTACAGAGAGTAATGTGCAAAGCTAATCTTTGACATGGCTGTAGTGATACTTTTGTACAGTGTAGAAAACTTGCTCAGATCTTTGCCCTAATACAGATGCATTAGCATACATGAAAAGCTTGGACTCTAGAAAGGAGAATGTCAAAACCCTCTAATAAATGTAATGTAGCGTACACTCATTGGCATTTATTAGGTACAAATTGCTAATACAGGGTTGGGCCCCCTCAGAACTTCCCTAATTCTTCATGACATTCTTCATGAAACAGATTCAACATGGTGCTGGAAACACCTGAGAGATTTTGGACCATATTGACATGATAGCGTCACACAGTTGTAGCATTTTTATTGGTAGCACATCAGTGATGCAAATTGTGTTCCACCACATGTCAAATGTGCTCTGTTGGACTGAGATCTGGTGACTGTGAAAGCCATTTGATTTTGCCAGACAACATTTTTCCAATCTTCTACTGACCAGTTTTGGTGACTCAGTGCAAACTGTATCCTCAGTTTTCTCTTCTTACCTGACAGGAGGGACACCCAGCATGGTGTTCTGCTGATGTAGCCCATCTGATACAAGAAGGACCAAGTCATTGTTTGTTCAGAGATGGTTTTCTGCAAGACTTTATATCTGAGTTACTGCTGCCTTCCTGTCAAATTAGACTGGGGATACTGTACATGATTTAATAAGCCAGTAATCACCATAAATAAAGCAGTAGATAATTACTTATTTACTGCTTTGTAGCATTAAATAAGTAAAGTAACAACAAATGTAAAAAAAAAAAAAAGAAAGTGACAGAGTACACAGTACTATATGTCACAATACGGCTGTGTGCAGGCAAGAGTAGGACCCAAACGCAAACTCAAAAAACACAGCTTTATTGCTGGCGTGGAGTGGGACACAAAAAACAATACAAAACTGGGAAAACTAAAGCACAAGGAGCCACAGGGAAAAATCACACAGCTATGAGGGAGGACGCAACACTGACAAAGAGAAACATGGGGCTTAAATATACTGAGGGATAATGAGGGGGAATGAGCCACAGGAGGAGAGCACAGCTGGGAGTAATTAGGCAGGACGAGACAAGGGAAGCAAAACTAGAAACATTAACATAGGACAGACTGTGAAAGTAAAACAGGAAACACACTGACGGAACTCAAGACATGTAAACTTAACAGACTGGGGAGACAGAACATAGGGACCTGAAACATGGAACAGAAAGGCACAGTAGACACAACATGAACATAACAACGCCACAAGGGAAGAGTAAAACAAAACGCAGGAACACAGGACCTCTTTCAAAATAAAATGGGAAACATAATGAAACGCAAACATAACATAAGAAACACAGACATGAAGCACATGAAGGACAAGGGAGACTTAACAGGGGTTGGATACACAAGGGGAATCTAATAAACAAATGAACTTATATAACCTAATGAACAAAGTAAACTCAAACTTAAAACGCTGGGTAAAAAGACTCAGGATCATGACACTATATTTGTCATTGTAAGATTTTACTATACATAATACTAATGCTACTTATTAAAACACAAAGTTTGCTTTGATATTTAAAAATTATTAGATGCCAGCAACAGACATACCTTTGTGAAATAAATAAATAAATCGATATTTGTTATCAAATGACACGTTTGTGATTACACTACATAAGCTAAAGTGTAGCCAACTTTTCCCCCTGCTACTTTATTAAATGTCTTTAATCAAATGACAGTTTATTTTTTCCCAAATTTTATTAACAATATAGAAAACATACAGGGGCCGATCAGCAGTCAAAAGCAACAAAAGCAGCAACAACACAAGCTGAAGTATAAAAATATTCCAATGCAAGCTAGATAAAAACAAAGGACATACAACAAAATTAAAAAACGGTGCTGTTTATCGTACCATTTCTATATTTTAGAAACAAATATAGTGCCTCGTACTCTATAACATTTCTTTTTGTATTTTACTAATTTTAAAGATTGACTGAAAAGCATTAAGTCATTTTTGCAATAATTCCAAATAGGCTTAGTTTATAAGTACCTACATTTATCAATGAAAACTTTACTGAAGAAATTAAATTACTAATCAAAAAGTCCAACTTTCAGTCCTTAATACACATTTTTAAATTCAGTTTCAGAAATACACGATCCAAAAAAAGTAAAACCACAAACACCGAAACAAACCGGTGGTTGTATAAATCATGTTAAAAAAAATGTATAATGTGACTTTATTTCAATAGCCTGTTATTTCAGAAAACATATTAGCATGATCTGGAACATACTCTGTCACTAACATTTCATATAGATAAAAAAATATCACTTTATGAGCTTTTTGATTGGCTTTCCCCCGCTGCCCGCTGCTTTCCTTCTGTGAGCATCTTCCTTTTCTTTGGGTTAGTTACCTCGCGCCTGTCTGGTGCTCACTCTTTTGATAATTCTGCACGTGCTAATGCGGACATCAATCCTTAGCATCAGATAGCGAGCTACGAGAGGAAGTCGGTATCGATATATTTGCCCCACCATTACTACTTCATTTTTCTGAGCATCCCAGTGTATCCTTTCACTGAACTCATTTTTAAGTGGGTAATTGCAGTGGACTGCATTTCGATGAGAACCTTATAGTGGCCAAAAATGGGCCAAATGCACACCTGCTGATTTCACTGAAGTGCCAATTTGCTGATCGGTAGGTGGGTTTGCAGGTGAGGAGCAAGTGCTCCCAAAGACTTTGAACATGATTATAATTGCTTTGACTAAATTGGCAGGGAAAAACAACAGACCTTTGGCCACTGAACCTACAGTGTATATAACTGTCCTGTTTGTTTAGCCTATGTCATTTAACTGATTTGTTTATAGCAGCACGTAGCATACGTGAACCCAAGGTGACCTGTGCTTTGCTCCCCATAATGACAGATAATTAAATTATGATTATCATCTTTCAATGAGGCATGTTCTTGAGGATGGAGAATAGCATTATAAAAAGAAAAAGAAAAATGCTCAGAGCACATTGGTCTTGGAAGACTGCTAATGGTTCTTTGTGCAATTATCTCTGACCAAAGAGTCTCGATTAAATGTTGTAATTTTCCATAAAAGCACATGTAGTGGGCATAAAAGGCCAGTTTGAAAAGAAAAACGAAAAATGAATGGAGAGAAGAATGTGAAATTATCCACTTTAAAATCTAATGGCATTTTCCTTTTCAGCTATGTCTGATTAAACCTTCGCTTCAAGATGTGGAAGACGTGTGTCTCTGTGTTTGATGTTTGCGTCCGTGAGCGCTCGTGTTTGAGCGGCGCCCGCGTTTGTGTGCCTAAAAATTGTACACGCCCGCATATGTTCAGGTTTTTGTGTGCTGCAGCAAAAAATCCACACGGGAGTAATTCAAAATAGGAACTATGTACCATGCTATGGTTGTTCTTCTGTTATTTTCCCTCTAATAAAGCGCGCAGTACACAGGACACTCGCCTCAGCTTTTAGCATCAGCCCATGAAGTAGAGAGGAGATGGTGAGTGTGCATCTGAGTGTTTTTATACACTTTTTTTTTGGCCTCGCTACGAGGAGACACAGTGCTTATTTAAGATAATTTTTTTCTTCCCTTTGGGCTTTTTACAGCCCAAAATGGATGGTCACTATTTTTCCTGCTTTTGTCCACATCTCTTTCTCCAGGTGAAACAGCACAGATATTTTGCTCCTAACTGCATGCTCTCGGCACAATCAACCTACCTCAGATTCAAGAAATGTGAAAACTTTAAATTGTCCTCTTTTCAGCAGACTGAGGGAAAATGATGGGGAGTAAGAAAACAAGATTCTAATGTACGGTACTGTGCAAAGGTCTTGAGCCACCCCTCATTTCTTTACACTTGTCTTCGAAAGGAGGCAGATTTTCTTTCAATGGTTTAAAATGGTCTTGGATTTCTATCAGAGTTTTTCTATGTGTGTTTGCTGCTTTTTCGCTTATTTTCAGTCCAGGCCTTGTAGCTGACCATTTTTAGAATGTTTTTTTGTTTGTTTAAGCCACTTAACAACATGGAAAATCTGGAACTCTTACCACTCACCCATGAATAATTAAAGCATGAAAAAGGCACCTAACTCAAGGGATGGACCAGCGTTGTGTCTGCACATAACAGATAATTTTGCAAAGAACAAAATTTTAGGCACTCTTATTACTCACAGCCTGTTACAAAAACACATTGTTTGTTTGGATTTATTTAGCTGAATATGTAAGAAATGGCAAAAGAAAACACAGTTTGACAGACATAAAATAGTATTTTTGCACTCTCTGATTCCCAAAGAGTTACTGAGAACTTGATGTGCAACGTATTCTTAAAAAATATGATGAAACTGGACAAGAAGAGGACAAAAGAAGAAGTGTCAGGCCTAAAAAACTATCCACAGGAGAGGAAATCTGACAGTCATGTCCTTAAAAATTGGAAAAAAACACAGTAAAGGCCCAACACAGGAGCTGAGACATCCATCTGCCCCTTCAGTTGATCTACCATCCAGCTACTATTCAGTGAAGCCTCATCTGAAATGGTCTCAGTGGGTTGCTGTTAAGAAGCCCTTCTTAAGGAGGGGAAACAGGAGAAAAGGTTGAGGTATAACACATGATGCAATGAATGAAAGTCATAAATGAATTTTTGAAATCTTGGGTTCAAATCATCATTATTTTGTATGGAGGAAGCCAGGAAAGAGGTACAACAGTGAGTCTGTACATGTGTAAAACATGGTGGAGGTTCTGACATGTTTTGGTGTTGGAGATCCAAAACTGATTTTGTAATGAACACAGAAAAGTAGCAAGACTGTGGCTCAGGTCGTACAACAGGTCATCTACCAATCAGAGGGTCAGTGGGTCGATCTCCAGCTCCTCCTGTTCATCTGTCAAAGTATCCTTGGTCAAGAAACGTAATTTTGAGGTGCCTGTGATGCATCCAACGAAGTGTGAGTGTAAATGTTAGATAAAAGTGCTCAGGTGTAGATAAAAATCACTGTATGAATGACACCTGTAGTACAAAGTGTGCTTAGATTCAGTAGTTCTACATAGTTACTGGTCCATGCAATGCCATCTGTAAATTGTCTGATTGGCAACAGCTTTGTTTTTTAGCATAACATTGGCCCCAAACACACTGTTAATGCAGTGAAAGCATACCTGGAAGGAAAAACACACAATGGATCACTGCCAGTCACAGAGTAACCTCGCCAGAGCAGGACCTCGACATACTGAAGCAGCGTGTGGGATCATCTTGACAGAGAAAAGAACAAAAGGCAGCCAACATCCATGGAAGAGCTTTGAATGTCCTTCTAGAAGCCTGGAGAGATATTCCTATAGACTGCTTAATGAAATTACAAGAACGCTGTGTTGAACAATAAAGGTGGTCATACTAAATATTGACTTTCTCTCTCTGTGCCTCATATGCTGTATTTCTATTTATATGTGCACATTTCAATAAGTCGCTGCACCTATTTCCCATTTCTGAATATATATATATATATATATATATATATATATATATATATATGTACATATATATATATATGTATATATATATATACATATATATATATATGTATATATATATATATATATGTATATATATATATATATGTATATATATATATATATATATATATATATATGTATATATATATATATATATATATATGTATATATATATATATATGTATATATATATATATATATATATACATATATATATATATATGTATATATATATATATATGTATATATATATATATATATATATATATATATATATACATATATATATATATATATGTATATATATATATATATATGTATATATATATATATATATATATATACATATATATATATATATGTATATATATATATATATATATATATATATATATATATATATATATCACGACTAGGGTAAGACTTTTGCACAAACTTGTTTTTTTAAGGGGGAAAGGACACCCTGTTTTTGGAATAAAAAAGTAATGGCGCTGAACAAAATGCATTTGCCATTATTATCATCATCATAATAGAAATTTTTAAAAGAGCATTTGCATTAAAGGACATGCGGATGAAAAGTATAGAGCAAATTCCTTGGCTTGATAAAGCTCCTATATAATGGCACTTAGAAAAGGTTATTCGAAGCTTTGGGAGCAAAGAGAAATACATTGTTTTACCATTTCCTCCAGCTTTTGTTTTTTTGTTTTTTTAACTTCGACAAGTGTGTTTGGCATTTAACAAAAGCTTTTAACTTTTCGATCCAGTGTAATTTCAGAGCACAATAGGACATTTAAACACTGTAACTTTCCAATCCTTATGCACCTGAACTTTTCATGTCTTTTGTGACAGTGGATGATTTCTGCTTTTTTTTTTCTGAGAAATTACAGTGATCACAAATGCATTATGGTGGACCAGTTTGCTGCAGCCTCTTCAGTGCTGCAAAGTGTAAGCTGCCGGACTGTGAAAGAGGTGGAAGTGGAGAGATGGGCGAGGGATGTACTTTTGTGTGTCTCCTTTATGCACGGACTGCTCAACGAACCAAACCCGGTACATGCTCAGGTGCTTAAGGAGCCACCAGACCCCTAAGACTGGACTCACATGCAATGTATGCATCTCAGGCTTCATGTTTAACTTTTTCAAGAACCAGCTAATAAAACCACCATATGAAAACATCCTGTTAGAGCAGGCAGGGTGCAGGTTATCTGTATCACAATGGGGGAGAAGCTGATCACCGAGGTGAGTGCCACTATGGACTGCATGTAAAGATGGAGGTAACCAGGGGTTAAAGTGGGCGGCATTCCAGCGCCTTCAATTAATGAACAAGCAAATCTGATTAATGCATATTACAGTCCAATGATTTCATTTTTTGTGTTCTGCAGCCTGGCATTGCTTCCAGTGACGGCATGAAGATAATTGCACGGTAATAAGAAACAATGACATCCCACGGCCCGCTCATTACATCCCTTTTTTCTTCTCGTCCCTGTGATGCGTTTGCAAAACGTTGTGGTCACAGCTGTGGTTCAACATCTGGCTAGAACTACAGAAGAGAAGAAATCGTAACGGGAGTAACATTTTAAGTGTCAGGTAATTTCAAACAGCTCCACAAAGATCAGCAAACACTCAAACTGTTTGTGCACAGCTTGTCTCACAGTGTGTCTGTGAGCTAAATGTACAGCTGCTGTATTTCACAGAAAGAGAGAGGAAAAAAAGGTTTATGTCGCCTGAGACGCAGAGAAAGACCGGACAGGAGAGGAAGATGAGAGATTATTTTCAAAGGTGGGGCCTGGCTCAGCAAGCAATGTTTCATAAACTGGAAATTTAAAGCCTCCATCTTTATCTGTAATGTTCTAGTTCATTTTAGAGTTTTTAAATAAGACATTGGAAAAAAAAATCCTTCAAAGCTTGGATAAAATTGCATTAAAGCAAAAGTTGTATGAAAATACTGTAATAGGCATGTTAGTGCAGGCTAAACAGGTTCTTTTGCGGTAATGCAGTATGTTGGATTGATGGTGTTCAATGTAAGATTACAGGAAGGTTAGCAAACACAACTTTATAATCAAGGTGACGCTGATTAGATTCACTTGCTGAATTTTAAATTTTATGCCAGTCATTATATGTCGGAAATCAGCCGTAAATCTGAAACATCTGCACAGATCTTCTTGAATTCAAGATGTCGGCTGAAAGCAGCATCGCATCTTTCTACCTAATCCACCGGCACTCACAAATTAATACCACATTACACTCAATCGTAGGGTTCCCCCACCTGCCAAAATCCCACGTACACCTTTTTCATCTCGGTGTGGCAACTGAAGGCTGGATCTAACTGAGAGACTGAAAAGACACGTACACAATCAGTCATACGTCGGGTAATTCTCCTAAGCAGCTGATTTGTATGTTTACTGTCAATCGAACCAAAGCAAACATTTCAAATGATTCGTGTAAGATGAATAAATAAATGGAAAAAAGCTTTTTATTTTTTAAACAGAAGTGTTTTTCACACATTGTTTTAAAAGCAGCTCCTCATGTCCCCAAATCTCTGTGCAGAGTGCAAAGTTAGTCTGACACACAGGGAAAAAGTCACATTAACTGAAGTACGGCAACTGGAATAAACTATTAGTATAATAAATAAACAGCAATTTGGAAGCTATTTTTGGTGTTTTATGGAGTGATGCTTTCTTTGGTAACTCTATATTTGTCAGACAGACAACATCCATTTCCTATCTGTTGCAGCAGGCTGGGAGTGTAAAGTCACACTTTTCACTCTTACATAAAGAGTGATTGAACTAGACGAAGAGTGCAGTGATATGTGTTGTTGATAAAAATAAATGCAATGCAACAGATACACAAATAGAACATATAAACCGAAAAATAAAAGCACACTGCTGATTTCAACCTGCGAGCAAAATGCAATCAAATAAATTACAACCCACTCTGATACATAATGCCTCTCACCATCTACCCTCGGTCTCGTGGCTGAAGGTGTGGGTGTGTTTACAAAGAGTATTTTAGCACATGTGATAAAAGACACATTTACTGACATGAAGCTGTAAATCTGAGCGTGTTTCCTGCTGCAAGATTTTGGTTCCACACAGATTCCATCCAGCCTGCTGCGTGGGGAGGGACAGGGCCAAGTGTTACTTTGATATTTAGTGGAAAATTTGTTTCCACCCACACAAACATCTCATTTAGACAATACAATAAAATAAATAAATAGAAGTGTTCAGGTTACCACAGAGTTTGTCTCCACTTGTTTTTTGTTTTTTTTGTATCCATCATGAACAATTTTGATCAGATACTTGGTTAAAATAAAAAATAAAAAACTTTGAATGTGACTTCTTCTTCTTCTTTTTTCAAAGGGGGGGGGGGGGATGAAGCTTAATTAATTTCCACATCTCTCTCAATTAATCAAACATTTTCTCCGACCTTCTGTTATTTAGTTTAGCCGAAAATAACTCCTCGGCTTCGGGAAGCTGCGTTCTGGTTCTCGTGTGTAATTGGTTATGAGGAACCCTCCTGCTAAATGTTCCACATTTTCAATTTCAATTTTCTTCAACTGAGGCATAATTTTAGATGTGGGTTAGCACAGGGGGGGCAAAGGAAGCATAGTGAAAATGCAGCTGGTACTTCTTTGTCAGTATGCAGTATACGTACCAGGCTACATGCTTATGTAATGTGAAAACTTCCAATTATCCATTGATTTTTCTTGATTGTTGCATATAACAGGAAATTGCCATCTTACAATGACAGTTATAATTTCCTCAGATAGGCACGCGTCCCAGTTTTTCCATTGTGTTTGTGGGCAGAGCAGAGAAGAAGCACGAGACATCAGGGGAGTACTGATCATGAACAAGACGCAGCCAGTTCCTTCCACGGGGTCAAACTTTTCCCTCACTGAGGTTGCCTGCGCAGGATGAAAAGTCAGGGACACAATTATCGTGCCATTTTCCTCCCCCTAAGAAAAAGAGACTGCTCAAAGGAAGAGCTTTAAAAAGGTCACCTGAACTTGCCTTACTACCCTCTCACTTTCCAAATTCAGTCAGGGGCGAATGGCCTTGGTGGGGGACCGAGCGGCTGTACACATTACAGCCGCGTCTCAACAGCTAGAGCCGAAGCAGGCCTGTAATTTCTGCCATTTGAGAGTGTGAGCTGAAAAGCATAGTGATGGCCACTTTTCTGTTATTATTCCTTTGGCGGAGTGCTAGCTGAAGGAAACAACCACGCTTTAAGAACATGTCCATCAGTCACTGGCAGTATTTGGAAATGGTATTTGTGAAAGTAACTCTGCTGTGTTGTATCGCTAGCTTTGAAAAGCATGTCCAGTTGCACATGTTACAGTATAGTATAATATCCCACCCTGCATCTGCCCCCCTGGCCTCCTGCATTATATGGGAGCAGCTGCAACGTGGCAGAATTTGCTTTTTTAAGATCCAGTGTCGACAGGTTCTCAAGAGAGTTCTTATTACTTGGACGTGCAGCAACATAGCAGCAGTGTTAACTGGGTATTTGCATGGAATAATTCGCCTTAAAAAGCAGGATATTTATATTCAAAAGTTACGTGGAGAAAGCAACAATTTCTGATGTTAAAACAAGTCCAAACACTGATTTGATATTTAGGGCTGAATTTACCATCTACAGTTCTTCTTGAAGCACAATAAATGCTAAAAGAACAGGGACCAAATTATCATATATATAATGTCTAACTGAATATAAATAGACTGTATTACTTGTTTAGATTACCTAGCTGGGCTTACTGCAGATAATCAATGGTATATTGTCATGCTCCCAAAGTCCTGTAGCACACAAATCAAGGAGAATAAAACAGCATCTTACTCATTTTACTTTGTTAATTCCAGTTGTCGTATTGCAATGTTCTTATTTTTTTAAAATGATGTAATTATAAAAGAACCTTTCTGTTACTGTTTTCTATAACTTTCACTGCCTTTGACAAAATGTGAACCTTATATAATATATATATATATATCAATCAGTTTTAGTTAAATGACTTTACTTTGAATGCATGTGCCTGCCTACACTCGTACAAACGTCCATAACTGGCACAACGACAGCAGACAGAATCCAATTTCAGCAATGTCTGACATTTCCTAAATTATATATTTAGTGTCCACTGTAGTTGGGTAATTATACAGATGGTTGATGTGTTGCTTGCTAATTCA